>NC_060130.1:100315823-100985198 GCF_021461395.2 Schistocerca americana | reverse complement strand
TAGCTTTTCTTATATTCTATTCCCACACCAGACTGGGCAACGACTGAGTGGATAGAAGTCTTCAACCAGTTTACCGATTTTACGTAGGACCAGTATTTTTTCGGGTTCTCGGCAAGATCTGTTACAAAAGCGTGACGGTGGTAGTTGTATGCTTCAGGCATCGAATTTTTTACAGGCACACGAATTTCTGCTTACTTTACCTGTCGTTATTTGCGCGTTCGTTGTTGAATCGATAGTGTTCAGTCCCTGCTTTTCCAGCAATTTTTTAATTTTATTATTAAATTACTGTGCGTCTTTCCGGTCCTCAGTTCACTCCCTCGGCACATACTTCCCCAGTGCGCGATTCGCAATCCATCATTCCTCTACACCCTTCATACTGGAACTAGATGACGTCTATTCATTGTCTAGGACGCTAACAAGAGCTTATCTGCTCCCCCAGTATAAATACTCTTTTAGCCTTTTTGTTTATTAACTGTAGTAACCAAAGTCGCTATGATGACTCATCATCACAAAAATGTTTCAAATGGCTCTGAGCACTATGGGACTTAACATCTAAGGTCACCAGTCCCTAGAACTGAGAACTACTTAAACCCAACTAACCTACGGACATCACACACATCCATGCCCGAGGCAGGATTCGAACCTGCGACCGTAGCAGTCGCGCGGTTCCGGACTGAAGCGCCTAGAACCACTCGGCCACCGCGGCCGGCCATCATCACTAAATCCGTGTGTCTATACTGGCAGCGTCGTAAGGTCACGCCTGTTTGTAGTTATAAGGTCTAAAATATTTCCGTTGCGTATGGACTCTCAAACTAGCAGCTAAAGATAGTTTTCGAAAATATGTTCAAAAATACTTCACAATTCTGCCTGTCCATACCATCTGCAATGAATCCATAGACGTCCCAATGTAAACTCGGTAGGTTAAAGTCGCCTCCAAATAATACTACATGATCTGGGTATTTCTGCGTTACTGAGTGCAGCCTTTCTTCGATTAATTCTAAAACTCTCATGGCAGAACTGGGTGGGCTGTACAAAATCCAGCAATAACTGTACCTCAGTTTCACCTACATCTGAAATAATGTCCAGGCAAGTTCATTAGCACACTGTCATTCGACCTCAATACAGACAACATTTTTGTCCATTCCAATTATCACTTGACCTCCTATGGCGTCTAACCGTCTTTCCGATATACATTCCATAACTCGCTAAATATTTCAGAGGTTTTCACTTCGGGTGTCAGCCATCTCTCTATCCTGATAATTTGAGTGTGACAAATTTCCTTGAAAACAGGAAAATCCAGGAACTTTTTTACAAATATGTTGACAATTTACTGACAAAATTTTGACAGTCGACATATCTTTACTCTGATTGTAGTCTGAGTGGTGAGTGTTCATCAAAGCACTTCACACAACCGACTAGCCCAAAAATCCCTATGTGCACTCCAAAAGCACTCTGCTACCTGACAAGCTACTTTCTTTCTGTAGTGCACCTCTGACGCTGACGTATGAAGGGGAGTCCTACAATTCTACACACAATAATGCAGGTCGAGAAATCTGCAGATAAGACTGTTACAGAATCGATAAAGCCTTTTGTTGAGACCCTCCACTCGGCTCCAAACCCAAGGACCCCAATCCACTCTTGGAACAATGCTGCAAGTTGCGAACTCTGCTTGCACCTCTGTGCCAGTCCATCAGTCTTCACCACTTCTGCCAGTTGCCCATATGAAGTGAGGATGGCCTCAGAACCCAGTCGACAGGCATCACACAATTTGGACACAACTGCACTCTGCATGGTCAATAGCTGCAGGCAAAGCCTCCTCATCTCGGATGAGGCCCTCTGGTAGACTTACCAAGCGCAGATTGGCTTTCTTTCCAGCACTTATGGCTAGTTCCCCAAGGGGGCTCCATAATGAACCTAACATTGGAGCTCCGGACAACTAGCAAACCCCTTTTCCCATGTGCATGATCAGACCCTGCTGAAGGACCAGCAACTGCCCACTCACAGGGTGAACGGCCATCTGGTGTCACCCACATTGACCTTCCACCTCAAATGACAAGAATACATTACTATCCGCCACTCACCCTACAGTGAGAGCAAATCCACCACATCGGGTACTCCACAAGGTGCCTTAAAAGCAGAGTCTGAGGCAGAACCAGCAACGCTTGAGATGTCCCATGTTTTGTTTTGTTTTTGGCGTGCAAAAACAACCAGTGTCATACGCGCCCATGTCAGAAATGTAGAACATGAAGAGAAAAAAAGGAGTGAAAAACGACTACTCATTAAGCCCAATTGCCTGAAGGAAAGACAGCTAAAAACAGGGACTTGGAGAAAGGACCATAAAATACACCATAGAGAAACTGAGGTCCTGAGCTAAAGATTAAATGTGCTTCAACATATTGCTATGACAGATAAAAAGTAAAACACAGTCGGCAGCCCATGTGTCGTTTGCTAAAACGGCGTGGCAACTCAGCAGAGGGCTGAGCAGAGGTCGTCCAAGCCAATGTGAGAGGCTTAATTCGCTGGAGCTTGTTCCCATGAAGGGAGGACCAGTGGTGATGCCAAAGTCACACCACCTGCTAACAGACTGCAACACAGATATCATCGGAATGAGTGAAAGAACAAGTGGGCCGAGATACAAGGACAGCAGCCTTGGCAGCAGCGTCAGCGACCTAATTTCCCAACAGACTGATGTGACCAGGAACCCACATAAACATCACAGTGGGTCTATCAAGAGTGAGCAAGTGACAGCTTTCCTGTACCCAATGCACTAAGGTTTAGATGGTGTACAGCACACTGA
Source organism: Schistocerca americana (assembly GCF_021461395.2). Taxonomy (NCBI): domain Eukaryota; kingdom Metazoa; phylum Arthropoda; class Insecta; order Orthoptera; family Acrididae; genus Schistocerca; species Schistocerca americana. The sequence continues at coordinate 100,982,401 of NC_060130.1, read as the reverse complement.
GACTCAAGGGCACAGAGAGTCGGAGCAGATGACACAACTGAAAAGCCTGTGTCGTCAGATGTACTGTGCAGCCTGATACAGGGCGAAGAGCTCTGCTGTAAATACTGCGCAGTGTTCCAGAAGCCAATACCGAAAAACGTCGGTGTCAATGATGAAGGCGCACCCATCATGGTCAGTCCAAGAGTCATCAGTGTACACAAAGGTACTATCACAAAATTCCGTGTGAAGGTCGTGAAACTTACGGCGACAAGATGAGGCTGTTGTAGTGTCTTTAGGAAGAGAATGAAGGCCAAGATGAACAAAGGCCGCCGCACAAAGCCGAGATGGTGAAGGGTTCACACAGATCGGGGAAGTGGCAGATAGTGTAAAGATAAGCTGGCAGGACAACAGCCGAATGCAAATTCCAGGAAGTAACAGAGAAGAGGGATGTGCCGCATACTGGCAATCAAAGCAGTCACCAAAGAAGGAGGTTTAGGATGGGTGGCCAGGCATGGTAGACAAATGGCATGTGTATCTGCCAAGGAGGAAGTCAGGGCGGTATGACAGTGGCAGTTCGGCTGCTTCGACATACAGAACTCTCAACCGGGCTAATGTAAAAGACGCCAATGGCCAAAACAATGCCACGACGGCAGATAGTATATTGAGACGGCGTAAGAGGAATGGACATGCGGACACATAAACAACACATATATTCTAGTTTAGAGTGGACAAGGGACTGATAAAAAGGAGGAAGGTGGCCCAATATGTGGAGAAGTACGACATCGAGGGAGCGCATACAGTGTGCGGCCAGGTAAGACACGTGGGAGGACCAAGAAAGTTTCCTATTCAGCATGATCTCCAGGAATTTCGCAGTTTCAACAAATGGAAAAGCAACAGGCCCAAGGTGTAAAGACGGTGGAAGAAACCAATTGCACTGCCAGAAATTCATACAAACGGTTTTGTCAGCGGAAAGGCAAAACCCATGTGAGTGTGACACACTCTGCACCACGTGAAGTCTGCAGCCATTTGCGTTTCCTGCAGTCATGTATTCAGGTGGCTGTGCAGCACTACCCCGGCATTCTGGTATTCACTATAGTTCATGTATGCGCCTTGGCCATACTGCATTCCAGTTCCTTGTGCTGAGATACATACTGTCTTTGTTCGGAGTGTTCCTGCATTGTTGTTGTCTCGCTGTTTATCACTTCAGTTCTTACCTGCTTGCCTCATGTTGTGTCCTGGTTGGTCACCAAGCGAGGTGGCACAGTGGCCAGCACACTGGACTCGCATTCGGGAGGACGACGGTTCAATCCTGCGTCTGGCCATCCTGATTTAGGTTTTCTGTGATTTCCCTAAATCGCTCCAGGCAAATGCCAGGATGGTTCCTTCGAAATGCCACGGCCGACTTCCTTCCCCGTACTTCCCTAATCTGATGAGACCGATGACCTCACTGTCTGGTATCCTTCCCCAAATAACTCAACCCCAACCTGGTCGGTCATAGTGTCTGTCATCCCTTACTTGTTTGCTTGTCCTGTCTGTTCGTTGTTAGTGATACCTCCAGTGGCTCCCCCACCTACCGGCTTCACATCTCCATTCTCTGCAACGCACCGCTCACTGGTCGCTCGTGGTTATAACAATTAGCATCATTCAGTTTACATTTGGTAGACAATGACTGGGAGATGATGATTGGCCCATTGTGAGAAAATCCCCCAAAACTGCCAGCATCTCTGATGGTGCACTCCTTCCAATTGGGGATTTCTCTCAGAAGGGGGCACAGCCACCTTGGGTGACTTTTCACACCTCCTGAACACCTGACAGAAGGACCACTTGGGGAAGGTAGCAGCTCAGGCAGTCACCCCCCCCCCCCCGGGCCTAGCCTGTACCTGGGGTACATGCAAACCCTACCTGTCAACCTGGGGCCGGGAATTATGTGTTACCCTGTTACCCAATCACCTGTTATGCATCAAATGCATGAGCCAGCCTTCAGGAGCACACAGGAAGGAAGAAGAAAAAGAGGAACCTCAAACGCCAAAGCGGAGGAAGGATAGGAGAAGGGGAATGAAGAAAGAAAAAAGGAACGAAAAACAGTGTAGAGACTGTTCTGATATCAGCTACTGAATATCCAGAATACATTTCCAAAACATCCCAGACATGCTACCCATGGGAGGGAAAAAAGAATAGCAAGAGGATAGACACGCAGCACAAATGGGAAATGATGCTGCAAAGGCTGGGGCCCCGTGGTAACCAAGCACAAGCCCACCAAAGAGCAGTTAGCATGTCGGGGGGGAGGTCCCCTGTGACACGCCACATTTACCATCACTGTTACAACCCAAGGCAGCAACCTACGTGAAAGACAGCTGACCATAGCCATATACTCCTTCAGCTGTTCAGGAAGTGTGGCCAGCTCCTCCTGCATCTGCAGTCAGCACGCACATGTCCTATCTACCTGGTCACAACTACCTTATGAAGTATACTATAAAAGCACACAGAGATACTGAATTATGCAGTTTGCTACTCTCCTGACATGTCACCAATGGAGGCTGATGCCTTACTGGGCTGGGTAGCTGCCTGTTCAAGGGAAATGACAAATGTGCTACAGCCAGCTTGAATCTACATTTCACCGTTACAAAAACAATGATTACACCTCTTAAATAGAAAAACACATATGGAATTTGAGAATTGAACTGTGAAGGAAACAGAGAAAACTCTCATTATATAACATGCAGTTCTGCAGGGATGTAACAGGCGAGAGCTGGATTAAAGCCATCATGCAATTAAATCAGCACCAAGCAAAAGTGAGGCCCATGCCCTAACAAGCGAGTCATGGGTTTAAGTCCCAACATGAAGTCTCTCAAAAGAATCATCATGAACTCTCATCAATCAGTCTTCCAAAGATTAATAGTCCCTCCACTCTCCAGTTTGTCAGTTTTGATCTGGGTGTTTTCTCTCTTGTGCTACCATAGTGCTGAAATTTTGTTGTCACATCTTATCATTGGCTGATGACACATCAGTGTCAGCGAGTACACTGCTCCTCAGAAGCAGTTCTCCTCCCCTTGATTCCTTCTTACAGTTTACTAACTTCCTGCTGAACTCGTCCTAATGTTTCTAAAATATTTCATTTGTGGCCAATTGTTGTGTATGGACTTTCACATACACACATCAAGCAACAGTTTTCATGGTTTTGTCCGCAGGATGATGGCTTGTAGCATTTCGCAAGGAAGCTTACCCTCTCAAGGGTCTTCCAGTGGATTCAGGGTGGTCACTCACATGCCAGAAGGTTGGCTTCTCCATTATGTTTCTCACGGAGACTCAGATTTAGCAAAAGAGTGTGTTTTCTTTGTGCAGAAAACTTGCCGGTTGTGAGTCCCTGTTTATCATAGACATTTTAGTAAGATCTTTCCAGTGGGAAACAGTGATCCCCTTGGCACATCCACATTGTCCATCGTTCCCATTTCAAGGAAGAATTTCCACAGACCCCCAACAAGCACTTGGCACTTCCTTTTCGAGTACAATCTCATACTATCTATTATCATTGGCATTCATTGCAATACTTTAAAAAACTATAAAACAAGCTTACTGTAGCGTGTTTCTCGAACTGACAGAACGTTGAGAAAATGCTTGAAGGACAAAACAAAGCCATTAGGATAATTATCAATGATTTATAATGCTGTTAACAAAAATAATTAATTATAATCAATTTTAATAACTGAACTGGACATATGTTCCTATCAATATTTATGTGTAGAGTAAAATACCTTTAAAACTTCTTTGAGATGGCATTTAAGTTCACAGTCAATTTTACAGAATGGTAACGCTTTTATATTTTATTCACCAATTCCAGCTCTTTTTCAACAGACTATATAATAATCATCTCTTTCAGCTGACAAATAAATGCTTATTATGATAATAGCGTATTCCAGAATTTGGATACGAATGTGAAATGAATGAAAAGTTGTATCCACTTTTCTTTGCAATTTTTATTGTTCATATTTTCAAGGTTATCTGAACAAGTAGCTTTTGCAATCACTACTCCATAAGAATCCCCATACAATAGTTTGCGGAGGGGGAGGGCGATATGAGGCAGACCTGAGTGTATAGTGTATTTTTTATTTTATAAGAAAACTGCCATCTTGTAAGTAGCCATAAAAAGTTCCAGTTCCAACCCTCTTAAAAACAAGTGCAATGATGACTTTTAAATCACTTTCTAGAAAGAGAAACACCTGACTACACTACATTTTTTCTGTTATCCTGAGAGCTACGAGCGAGGTGGCGCAAACTACCGCCCTTGCCCCTAGGTATGGGCGTCCTTGCTATTGCATCAAACTGTTGACCCACACTTACTGTATAATTTGCAACAGTTGCATTAATTATTTCAAATGAAGTTTCAGTTTCAGACCACGTTTATCGTAGTCAGAGAGACTGCTCCACAAATTTTTTCTTACAATTCATTGCAGGAAAGACATCTGAAATGAAATGGAGTCATTTTCATCATCACAGGCATTTACTCATTTACAAGTATGAAATGTCTTTTGGTAGCATTATCTGTGGATTCTTTGGTGGCTAAATAGCCCTATTCTGGAGCAACAGATTCTCCCACAGTAATGACATATCCAGTTGGTGTTGACTAAATGATGTAACAGGTTTGTTTCCCTCAAGAGCTCTTGTTCTCTTCTGCGATCTCTCCTCCTATTGCCCTGCAAGTGTCCCTGATTCTCAAAATTACATGTTCCTTGGTGAACAATTTGTCGTCATATGGATCTATCCAGGGCGGCAGTTTCTACATCATTTGTGTTTATTTGACATTTTGTCATAGTTGACTTGACATCTTTATTTCATTTTGTTTGTCCTTCCTGATATCGTTAGCCATTCTTCAATTGGGAGAACATGATTTGCTTAGGGAGACGGGAGTTTGGCATGCACAATTTCATGAGAAACCCAGTTGGTGTAACAATTTTTACTTCAATGCTGGTGGAGTTGGTTTCTTCCTAAATGCTGTTGTTTTTTCACCGATCCTGTTGTAACCTGTTGTGACCGCTACCGGAACGCTCGCGGGGTGGCCGAGAAAGCACGGCGGGACCAAACGGAGAGTGGCCCATGCACAAACAAACGAACGGAAAGGACGGACACGAAACAACGACGAACGATGGAGAAAGACCTTACGACGATGGGTGCGATGATGCAGAGACCTCTATGGGTCTTCGACGTCCATGATGTCTGGCGGGGATTCAAATTCTGTGGCAGGCGGTACCAGATCCCTCCCTCCTGAAACTTGCGCGTAGGGGCGGAAACGCCCCAGATGGTGCTGAGGTGGGCAGCAGTGGGGAGAGGAGCCGGGCTCATCAACCGCTAGTGGCAGGGAGGAAGGGATGTCCAAGGTGTGCATGGCAGCCGATCCAGAGTCCAGGGTGGGGGAGGGAGCTGTCGATCCACCTGGGCGCAGAGAGGGCCGGCGGCAGGCCACGGGGAGACGGCATCTGGGCACAGAGATGGTGACTCGAGGATCATGTCCGCACCTGAAAGAGGTAGGGCAAGAGCCAGCGGCGCGAGTCACGCAGGGGCACGCACAGGCGGAGCTGATTATGGTGGCGGCACTCGAACCCTTTTGAGGTTTGCACTGATGTCACACGCCACCCATGGACCGCGACGACTGTGGTTAGTGTCCAACCTGCCTTGCGCCCGTACTCGCGGACCCACACAGCCATGCCAGTGGCATACCGCTGTGAGGGCCAGGAGAGGGTGTGGGAGGAGGATGGTGTCAGCAAATGGAGCAGTGTCTGTGGCTGGCGCCCATGAAGTAGCTCTGCTGGACTGCATCCGCTGATTGTCTTAGTGTGATAGGTGCTCAAAAACAGGGTGAGGGCCGACGTGGTTGCAGATGTCTCAACTGCCTTTGTCAACTGCTATTTAAAAGTGCGGACAAGCTGCTCCGCCGCGCCATTGGACGAAGGGTGAAAGGGGAGCTATGGATATGCTTGATACCGTTGGCCTGACGGAAGTCATGGAAGGAGGATGCCGTGAATTGGGCACCATTATCGGAGACCCATGTGTGTGGCAGGCCCTCAATGGCGAGAACCTGCACCAGGGCCGTGAGTGTAGCCCCCGTGGTTGTGGACGCCATGTGGACAACATATGGGTATTTGGAATAAGCACCGACGATGAGCAACCACATGGACCCTAAAAACAGGCCTGCAAAGTCGACATGGATGTGATCCCAGGACGGCGAGGCACAGGCCAGGGTGCCTGGGTGTAAATGACTGAGGGGGGCTGGCCTGGTGCCGTGCACAGACAGTGCACCCACGGACTAGGCGCTCAATACCACCATCGATGCCGGGCCAATACACGTGCCGGCGAGCCAAAACTTTCATACGGGACATACCCCAGTGCCCGCGGTGTAACAAACCAAACACCCGAAGCCCCCAAATTCTGGAGGGATGACCACCAGATGGGCATCTGACTATGTGGCCAACAGAAGAACATCATCGACCATGGAGAGCCTGTGGGACAGGTGGCGCCAGGGTCTGGAATTGGAGTGCATCCAATGAGTAACATAGGAGGGCCACCCGTGGACCATGTAGCTGAGAACCTGTCACAAGACAGGGTTGCAGCGGGTAGCCAAAGCAATGTGAGCAGCCATAATAGGCAGACTGTCCAGCACATCTCGGCAGGTGGAATCAATGTGAAAGCAGAGAACATCCTGGTGGTCAAAGGCAGGATCGGGGCCTGCTGGGAGACGTGACAAAGCATCTGCATTAGCATGGTGGGCAGTGGGCTTATACCGGGTGGTGTACACGTAATTACATAAAAACAATGCCCTGTGCTGGAGACATTGAGCCGTCCACTCTGGAAGGTGAGAGTGGGGTCCGGAAAGTGTAACCAAGGGTTTATGGTCCATCAGGAGGGTGAACTTTGTCCCAAAGAGACAGGTGTGAAATTTTTGAACAGCAAACACGATCGCCAGGGCCTCCTTTTCAATCTGGGAGTAGTTCTGTTGTGCTGGGGTCAACATCTTAGAGGCATAAGCGATGGGCTGTTCGGAGCCATCAGCATCCCGGTGCACAAGGACGGCCCAATGCAGTTCTTTTTTTTTTTTTTTTTTTTTTTTTCTTTTTTTTTGTCATCAGTCTACTGACTGGTTTGATGCGGCCCGCCACAAATTCCTTTCCTGTGCTAACCTTTTCATGTCAGAGTAGCACTTGCAACCTACGTCCTCAATTATTTGCTTGACGTATTCCAATCTCTTTCTTCCTCTACAGTTTTTGCCCTCTATAGCTCCCTCTAGTACCATGGAAGTCATTCCCTCATGTCTTAGCAGATGTCCTATCATCCTGTCCCTTCTCCTTATCAGTGTTTTCCACATATTCCTTTCCTCTCCGATTCTGCGTAGAACCTCCTCATTCCTTACCTTATCAGTCCACATAATTTTCAACATTTGTCTGTAGCACCACATCTCAAATGCTTCGATTCTCTTCTGTTCCGGTTTTCCCACAGTCCATGTTTCACTACCATACAATGCTGTACTCTAGACGTACATCCTCAGAAATTTCTTCCTCAAATTAAGGCTGGTATTTGATATTAGTAGACTTCTCTTGGCCAGAAATGCCTTTTTTGCCATAGCGAGTCTGCTTTTCATGTCCTCCTTTCTCCGTCCGTCATTGGTTATTTTACTGCCTAGGTAGCAGAATTCCTTAACTTCATTGACTTCGTGACCCTCAATCCTGATGTTAAGTTTCTCGCTGTTCTCATTTCTATTACTTCTCATTACCTTCGTCTTTCTCCGATTTACTCTCAAATCATACTGTGTACTCATTAGACTGTTCATTCCGTTCAGCAGATCATTTAATTCTTCTTCACTTTCACTCAGGATAGCAATGTCATCAGCGAATCGTATCATTGATATCCTTTCACCTTGTATTTTAATTCCACTCCTGAACCTTTCTTTTATTTCCATCATTGCTTCCTCGATGTACAGATTGAAGAGTAGGGGCGAAAGGCTACAGCCTTGTCTTACACCCTTCTTAATACGAGCACTTCGTTCTTGATCGTCCACTCTTATTATTCCCTCTTGGTTGTTGTACATATTGTATATGGCCCGTCTCTCCCTATAGCTTACCCCTACTTTTTTTAGAATCTCGAACAGCTTGCACCATTTTATATTGTCCAACGCTTTTTCCAGGTCGACAAATCCTATGAAAATGTCTTGATTTTTCTTTAGCCTTGCTTCCATTATTAGCAGCAACGTCAGAATTGCCTCTCTCGTCCCTTTACTTTTCCTAAAGCCAAACTGATCGTCACCTAGCGCATTCTCAATTTTCTTTTCCATTCTTCTGTATATTATTCTTGTAAGCAGCTTCGATGCATGATCTGTTAAGCTGATTGTGCGATAACTCCCGCACTTGTCAGCTCTTGCCGTCTTCGGAATTGTGTGGATGATGCTTTTCCGAAAGTCAGATGGTATATCGCCAGACTCATATATTCTACACACCAACGTGAATAGTCGTTTTGTTGCCACTTCCCCCAATTATTTTAGAAATTCTGATGGAATGTTATCTATCCCTTCTGCCTTATTTGACCGTAAGTCCTCTAAAGCTCTTTTAAATTCCGATTCTAATACTGGAACCCCTATCTCTTCTAAATCGACTCCTGTTTCTTCTTCTATCACATCAGACAAATCTTCACCCTCATAGAGGCTTTCAATGTATTCTTTCCACCTATCTGCTCTCTCCTCTGCATTTAACAGTGGAATACCCATTGCACTCTTAATGTTACCACCGTTGCTTTTAATGTCACCAAAGGTTGTTTTGACTTTCCTGTATGCTGAGTCTGTCCTTCCGACAATCATATCTTTTTCGATGTCTTCACATTTTTCCTGCAGCCATTTCGTCTTAGCTTCCCTGCACTTCCTATTTATTTCATTCCTCAGCGACTTGTATTTCTGTATTCCTGATTTTCCCGGAACATGTTTGTACTTCCTCCTTTCATCAATCAACTGAAGTATTTCTTCTGTTACCCATGGTTTCTTCGCAACTACCTTCTTTGTACCTATGTTTTCCTTCCCATTTTCTGTGATGGCCCTTTTTAGAGATGTCCATTCCTCTTCAACTGTACTGCCTACTGCGCTATTCCTTATTGCTGTATCTATAGCGTTAGAGAACTTCAAACGTATCTCGTCATTCCTTAGTACTTCTGTATCCCACTTCTTTGCGTATTGATTCTTCCTGACTAATGTCTTGAACTTCAACCTACTCTTCATCACTACTATATTGTGATCTCAGTCTATATCTGTTCCTGAGTACGCCTTACAATCCAGTATCTGATTTCGGAATCTCTGTCTGACCATGATGTAATCTAATTGAAATCTTCCCGTATCTCCCGGCCTTTTCCAAGTATACCTCCTCCTCTTGTGATTCTTGAACAGGGTATTCGCTATTACTAGCTGAAACTTGTTACAGAACTCAATTAGTCTTTCTCCTCTTTCATTCCTTGTACCAAGCCCATATTCTCCTGTAACCTTTTCTTCTACTCCTTCCCCTACAACTGCATTCCAGTCGCCCATGACTATTAGATTTTCGTCCCCCTTTACATACTGCATTACCCTTTCAATATCCTCATACACTTTCTCTATCTGTTCATCTTCAGCTTGCGACGTCGGCATGTATACCTGAACTATCATTGTCGGTGTTGGTCTGCTGTCGATTCTGATTAGAACAACCCAGTCACTGAACTGTTCACAGTAACACACCCTCTGCCCTACCTTCCTATTCATAACGAATCCTACACCTGTTATACCATTTTATGCTGCTGTTGATATTACCCAATACTCATCTGACCAGAAATCCTTGTCTTCCTTCCACTTCACTTCACTGACCCCTACTATATCTAGATTGAGCCTTTGCATTTCCCTTTTCAGATTTTCTAGTTTCCCTACCACGTTCAAGCTTCTGACATTCCACGCCCCGACTCGTAGAACGTTATCCTTTCGTTGATTACTCAATCTTTTTCTCATGGTAACCTCCCCCTTGGCAGTCCCCTCCCGTAGATCTGAATGGGGGACTATTCCGGAATCTTTTGCCAATGGAGAGATCATCACGACACTTCTTCAAATACAGGCCACATGTCCTGTGGACACACATTACGTGTCTTTAATGCAGTGGTTTCCATTGCCTTCTGCATCCTCATGTCGTTGATCATTGCTGATTCTTGCGCCTTTAGGGGCAATTTCCCACCCCTAGGACAAGAGAGTGTCCTGAACCTCTATCCGCTCCTCTGCCCTCTTTGACAAGGCCGTTGGCAGAATGAGGCTGACTTCTTATGCCGGAAGTCTTCGGCCGCCAATGCTGATTATTTATCAAAATTTAGGCAGTGGCGAGGATCTAACCCGGGACCAAAGACGTTTTGATTATGAATCAAAGACGCTACCCCTAGACCACGGGTACATACCAATGCCATATGCCAATGCATCAGTCACCACAATCAAGGGGCAGTCTGGAGAAAAGCCTGGTCACAGACAGGAGTCCAATCAAAAGGTACTCCTTTGCGACACAAGTGATTAAGGGGCTGAGCAATGGAGGCAGCCTGGAGCAAGAACTTTAAGTAATAAGTAACTTTGCCCAAAAACACCTGGAGTTCAGATAAGTCCTTGGGACGAGGAAGGGCCTCAATGGCCGTGACATTACGACCCGATGGGTGAATGCGATCTTTGCTAAGCCAGTAGCCTAAGTATTCCACTTCTGGTTGAAAAAAACACTTGTCCAGCCAACAGCGTAAACCAGCAGACTGCAGAGCGTGAAATAGGTTGCTGAGGTTTTGCAAATGTTCCTGGTGGGAACGCCCGGTGACCAAGATGTCATCCAGATAATTCACACAGGCTGGGATAGGCTGTGTAAGCTGCTCCAGGAACCACTGAAAAATGGCCGGCACCGAAGAGACACCAAAGGGAAGGAGCTAGTACTTGTACAATCCACAAGGTGTGTTGACAGCCATGATGTTCTGAGAGTCGGCATCCAAGGGCAACTGGTGGTATGTTTCAGCTAGGTTGATCTTTGAAAAATACTCTCCCCCAGCAAGCTTGGCGAGAAGGTCTTCCTGTCGGGGAATGGGGTAAGTGTCGACAAGAGACTGAGCATTGACTGTAGCGCTGAAGTCCCCACACAGCCAAAGGGAACCATTGGGTTTCCATATGACCACCAGCGATGTTGCCTAGGCACTGTATGTTACAGGCTCCAGAACGCCAGTGGCCTGGAGCCGATCCAGTTCCTGCTTGACAGCCAGCCGTAAGGGGCCAGGCCCAGAAAAAGTGAGGCTGCGTATCTGGCCTTAGGGTGATGTGTGCCTGAAAGCCAGAAGTACATTCGAGATCTGTTGCAAACAGCAACGCAAAAGCAGAGCAGAGATCGTCCAAGTCCTGAAAAGGAACAGCCGTGGAAACGACCTTTACTTCGTCGGAAATAGAAAAACCAAACAGTTGAAACGTATCCAGGCCAAAAATATTTTAAGCCGAAGATGGTCGACGACAAAGAGGGTAAGAAGCCGGGGAACCTGCATGTACGTCGCCTGGACGACGAACTGCCCACAAAGAGAAATGGAACTGTCTCTGTAGGCGACCAAACAGCGAGAGGGAGGTGACAACTCAGAAGAGCCCAGCTGGATATATGTCGCCATATTAATCAGGGAGACAGTGACCCCTGTGTCAACCTGAAAACTGACCTCCTCAGTAAAAATGTGGAGTGTGAGAAAACGATTCTGTGCTGACAGGTCATCCTGTGGGACGACCAATTGCAGAGCATGGATTGTATCTTGAGGCCCAGGAGGGGCAGGACTGGAGCGAGTTGGAGCGACTACGACGAACTGATCGAATGTAGTCCTCCTTGTTACACAGCATGCACGTTTTCCAGCGGTGGGGACAATCAGCCCGCAAATGCGCAGTAAAGCACTGTGGGCAAGATGGAAGTGGCCACACGACCAGCGACAAGGGGCGACAGAAGGCGCCGATGCCATAGAGACATTGGACAACGATGAGTCCTGACGGTGCTGGCCTCTGTCGGCCGGGCCATGTCAACGCCGCGAAGGCGGAACCCACCGTGATGACGCCACCTGCGGTCGCGCCATAAGACGCTCATTAGCCGCTTGAGCAAGTTCAAGGGAGTGGGCAATGCAGAGAATCTCTTCCAAGGAGGGGTTGTCGAGTTTCAGTGCCGCAGTACGGACCTCAGGATCAGGAGCCAGCTGAACCACCACATCCCGAATCAGGGAGTCTGCATATGAAGCCTTACACTGCTGATTGGTGCACATAAAATCACATTGACGGCTGAGGCCCTGCAAGTCCGTGACCCAGGAACGATACGATTGACCAGGCTGTTTATGGTACTGGTGGAACTCCAGCCAAAAGGCGACCACATGGTAGCATTGGGAATAACAGTTTGTCAGCAAAAGGCACACCTCCTGGAAAGAGAGAGCCACAGGATCGGACAATGGTGCCAACTTGCTGAGAATAAAGAACGTGTCAGGGGAGGCCCAAGACAAAAACAACAACCTCTGCAAGGAGTCGTCTGTGACTTGAAAAGCGGTTAAATGTTGTTTCAGCTGATGTAAGTAGTTTACTCAGTCCTCTTTAAAGTCATTAAAGGGTGGAAACGATGGCAGACGTGGGAAAGCATCGGACACCCGAGAACTCGGAAACTGTTGTGGTAATGCGTCCCGAGCATCGACTTTGTCCATTAGCAACTGCAGCGACTTTTGTAAGATGTCTAACTGGAGCTGCTGCTGCTGCATGAGCTGCTGCTGTCCAGATGACAGACTAACTTTGCCTCCATGCTAGTAACTACCACCGTTCATCTGATCACCAATGATGATGTAACCTGTTGTGACCGCGACCGGAACGGACGCGGGGTGGCCGAGAAAGCGCAGCGGGACCAAACGGAGAGCGGCCCGTGCACAAACAAACGAACGGAAAGGACGGACACGAAACAACGACGGACGATGGAGAAAGACCTTACGATGACAACGCGCAAGACACAACGGAGTGACAGAGACAACCAAACGAATCCAAGACGTCCACGATTAACGAGATCAAAGTTCGATGTCGAGGCGATGTATCGAGACTCACACAACGATTAGACTCGCTGGCAGAGCGAGACGCCGGCTCTTAAATACTCTATCGGGGGCGCCGCTATTGGCTGCTGCAACCAGGTGTTTCACTGTGGCACCCTCACACCACATGCAGGCCAGTACGCGCGCGCCGCCACAGCTTACAGCGAGATGATGCAAAGACCTCTAGGGGTCTTCGACGACCATGGCGTCTGGCGGGGATTCAATTTCCGCGGCGCGTGGTACCAAAGATCTTGCCACTTTACTTTCAATATTCTCCTTAGGCAGCATTAGTGGTACTTTTCTAAGGACTGTTGTAAGTGATACCTGTAGGTGGTCCAGGTTTCACATTCATAACGAAGTGTACACATGATAATGGCATTGTAGACTGTAAACGTAGTTTTAACACTCAAATCATGGTTATCAAACACTTTTCAAAAGATGACCATACGCAGTACCTGTACACTTTAGTTGGTGTTGAATTTCTGCATCTATGTTTGAATTTGCTGAAAGATGGATCCTCCACATGGAAAATACCCTACAGTCTCCAGAGGTGTTGCAACTGTGTTTCTTGCATTTGCCTTGCACTGAAAATCATATCCACCATGCCTCGATTACGTCTAAAGCCACACCTAGTGTCAGGCAGGGTTTTTTCAGCCACAGGAAGTTGTTGGTTGAAGAGAATCCTCGAAAGGATCTTTCCAGCTGTTCAGCACAGTGATCTTCCTTGGCAGTTTCCACAATGGGTCTTATTGCCTTTTTTGAATATAATAATAACAGTGGTGTCACACTGATCCGCTGGTATTGTCTCAGTGTTCCATATCTTGGTAATAAGGATGTGAAAGTTTTTGATTAATTTGGTGCTGCCATTTTTAAATAGTTCAGCTGGGATTTCACTTAGTCCAGGGGCTTTGTCATTCCTCTCTCGGTGGATAGCTTCTTCAACCTATTGAAGGTAGGGGGCATCACTCTTACAGTCCTAAATGGGTTTTTGTGGTATTTTTGTAAAAACATCCACATGCACCTCTGAATCTCTGTTCAGAAGTTCTTCAAATTGCTCCTTCCATGCAGAGTTGATAGATGCTGAGTCTTTAAACAGTTGTGTACCATATTTCAATCGAAGGGAGTTTAGGCCTTTTTTTGAGGGGACACAGATCGCTTTTGCGGCAGTGAAGAAGGCTCTGGAGTTGTTGGTTGCTGCTAAATTTTTCATTTCAGTTGATTTTGTAGTCCACCATTGTTTTTTGAGAGCTGTTTTTCCTTTGATCATCAGCTTTGGCATGGAGATAAGCTTGTTTTTTGTTGACTGATTTTGGATCATTTTGAAGGCGTTGTAGGCCTTTCTTTTTTATCTAACATGCTTTGAATTTCATCATCATTTTTGTCAAACCAGTCTTGATGTTTTATTTCGATGAATCCAGTTGATTCTTGGCAAGCCGACAGCTTTCAGTATTGACTAGTGTTCTTTAACATTGTCAGGATACTCGGTAGGCAACTTTTGCTTCACAATGTTATGGAAATTCTTTTAGACCTCTTTGTCTTTTAGTCGCTCAATGTTTAGCAGATGTTCTACTTGTTTCTTTTGCTTCTACCGTTTGGTTGGCACATGTAGAGAGCCATTACTGAATGGACAATTCGATGCTCTGTCCAGCAGTCATCAGCCTGAACTACAGTTCTTGTGGTCCTCAAATCACGTCGATCTCTAGACCGCACAATCACATAATCTGAGATGCCAGTGTTTTGATATAGGGTGTTGCCATGTGGTTTTAAACTTATTTTTCTGTCGAAAGAGAGTGTTTGTAATGACGAGATTGCATTCTGGCTGTTTCGTCAGAAGCAGGGTTCCACTGGAGTTGCCATTGCCTGTACACTTCTTACCAATGATACCTTTCCACAGGGCATAGTCTCTGCCAACCCGTGCCTTGAAATCATTTTTAGTTGGCTAGTCGTTCTAGTTGGCTGTAGAGCGCTTCCTTTTCATCATCCTCCGAGTCTACGGTTGGTGTGTATACACTAACTATAGTACCTGTTTGGCTGTTCACGAGTTTAAGACAGACGGTCATAAATCTTTCATTTATTTCAGAGGGTAGTTCATCTAGATCATCGACAAGTTAATTCCTCACAACAAACCCTACTGCATGGATACGAGGCCCATTTTCATCTTTCCCTTTCCAGTAGAAAGTGTAGCCTCCACCTATTCTTTTAGTTGACTCTCATCCGCAAGTCTTTTTTCACTGAGGGCAGCAATATTGATGTTATATTTTTTTTTTAGTTCACGTGCCACAACAGCTGTTCTTCACTGTGGTTCGTTTTGTCTGAGTCAATTAGAGTTCGAACATTCCAGGTAACAATATTTAAGTTTTGTTTCTTCTTTTTGTTTCGACCACATGTGGCGTATTCTCTGGACGTGATTCGTCAGGTAGTTTGTTGGTTAAGCTGACTATGTTTAGGGCACCTTTTCCAGCCACCTCCCCACGCGGGGTGAGCAGCGTGGATCCCGAATAGTCCTGCTCAGTCACAGGTGCAGCATATTCTACAGCCTCCTCGAGTAAAACGGCGATCACACACGTGCCGCCTACATGCCTGTTTGTCACTAAGAGCTTCCAGATTACACAGTCCTGCTCCCTCCGCAACCTGCCAATTGCCACAAGGGTTTCCTGTATTGGACTGATGGTATTGTCCTCCAAAAGACGCCTGTGCATGTATTTTTTTAACATGTAAATGTTCCTGCACAACAACAATCACACAGTCCCTGACAGCTTTGTAATCTCGACCCAGTGGCATAGTGACTACGACAACTGGAGACACAAAAACTGCTGAGGCTTTTCAGACCCCTGATAAATTTATCGTAATGCTTTCCCTCAAAATTTGTTTTAAATCTTTCAAGTTCACAGTCAGTATCAGCTACATTCACCAATCATACTTAAAACAGATTTACTATGCAATCTGAACTGCTTTAGCAATACCATTAATACATTTCACCACCATCATTATCAAACTCTGTCATCACCATATAATGTTTTTTAATAAACAGAACAACTATCAATCCTCCATTAATTTCACGCGTTTGTTCAATATATTGGAGTACGGAAAGACGAAGAGTTGTCCTGTGGAAGAAAGTTGGACCTCGGTCAACATAACCTCATTCAAACATTAGTCGATTTGTGTCTGCACCATAAAGTTGTTCTTGACTGAAAATGTCGTTCTTGATTGAAAATGTCAGTTTACATGCCTAATTCTCGTCATTTCCGGGAGGAGTTACTGTTTTGTTTCAATATGAAGAAAACGGCGACTGAGTCTCATAGAATGATCTCAAGTACGTATGGTAAGGATGCTATTAGTGAAAGAACGTGTCGTGAGTAGTTTCAGCGCTTCAAGAAAGGTGATTTTAACGTCGTAGACCGGCATAGTGGTGGAAGAGAGAATGTTTTCGAAGATGCAGAATTGGAGACACTGCTGAGTGAAGACCCGCATCAAACTCAAGAATAACTGGCACGATAAGTGGGAGTGACACATCAAGCCATTTCAAAACGTCCCAAGGCTATGGGCATGATTCAGAAAGACGGAACTTGGGTCCCGTGTGAGCTTAAACCAAGAGACGATAAACGTCGTGTGTGTGTTTGTGAACAGTTCCTTCTGAGCCAAAAACAGAAGGGATTTCTGTATCGCATTGTGACCGGGGAAGAAAAATGAGTTCATTACGATAACCCTAAACGCAAAAAATCATGCGGATATCCCGGCCATGCTTCCACGTCGACGGCCTCAGTTTATGTGATCGTTCTAAGCTTGTTAATTCCAGTGCCTAACAATTTTAATTGTATCTTACAGCACTGAGGGTGGTCACTAAGTGACCGAAAATCGATTTTGCGGATAATAATACAAAAAAATACGACCAATGCTATTTCTCCTTCCATTTTTAGTACTCTGTTGGAAATGCCATCAATTCCATGTGAGCTTTTACTTTTGAGTGAATTTATTGTTTTTCTAATTTCAGTAGGAGAGGTGAGTTGAATTTCAATTTTATCAAATTGCATAGGTACTGCCTCTTCCACATGTTACCTTGCATTTTCTAATGAATAGCTGGATCCTATTTATCTACAACACTTAAAAAATGATTATTAAAAATGTTTTCTACTCCTGACTTCTTGGTAACAAACTTTTCATTGTGTCTCATAGAAATACAGTCTTCCTGCACTCTCGGTTGCCCTGTATCCCTTTTCACAAAAATCCAAATTGTTTTCAATTTTATTGTCAGATGTGCTAATCTCAGACATAATGCACATATTTCGGGACTTTTTCGTAACTTTTTTTTTATTACAGTGGAGTAGTTTTTATAATGTTTCACTGTTTCGGGATCATTACTCCTCCTAGCTATAAAATACATTTTCCTTTACTGTTTACAAGAATTTTTATCCCTTTAGTAAGCCATGGCTTTTTACATGGTTTCTTACAATTATATTTCACTGTTTTCTGAGGGAAACTGTTTTCAAATATACTCAAAAAGGTATTATGAAATAGGTTAAATTTTAAGTTAGCATCATGTTCCGTGTACACCTCATCCCAGTCTAACTGTTGCAAGCTTTCCCTATAATTTTGAATTGTTAATGGAATGCACTATTTTGGAGGACTGTTTTGCATTACTGTATAGAGCTATATCATATCCTTTAACTAGCTGTGCATCATGATCAGACCATTCTTAACAGGAAAAGTTTTTATTTGATTAAATTTGTCTTGATCTATGAAAATGTTATCTATCAGTATGCTGCTTTCCTGTACCACCCGAGTAGGAAAATCAATAACTGATGTCAAATTGAAAGAACCCAGTGATACTTCAAGGTCAAGCTTTCTAATGGACTTTTTCAGAAAATCTATGTTGAAATCCCCACAATTATTTGCTTTCCTTTGCCTGACAGGTAGCACAACAAAGAATCCAAGTTTTTCAAAAATAGTTGAAAATTTCCCACTGGGGACCTATACACAGCCATAATTATAAAAGTGCCATTATTTAGTTTAAGCTCACATGCACATGTTTGTATGTGTTGCTCTATGCAAAATGTTTTAGTTTCCAAATTTTTCACACTCAACTCCTCCTCTCTCCATAGTGTGTCTACTTACAGGTGCTGAAAGCTTATATCCACCTACATTTACCATTTCCATACCTGTGACTGTATGATGTTCAGACAGGCAAAATACATCTATTCCACCCTCAGTTTCTAAATCTTCTAAACAAACAAGAAGCTCATCTACTTTGTTTTTTAATCCACTGATATTCTGATGCAATATGTTAACATTAATTTTCACTCTGCTTTTATGTGAATCTTGTGACATACTAACATTATTTTCCACTGTACTGTTGTGAGAATCTTGTGATATTTTCATATCTCTAGTACCTGCCTGTCTGAACTTCTCATTAAGCTTAATTTCAATCACTGTAGGATGATTGGACACTGATCTTAGCCTAAAAAAGTACTCCCATGGGTCTCCATGCTCCCCCTAAAAATTTTGCTATCATCCCAGCCAGTTTACGCTTCCCTTTCCTATTGAGATGCAGGCCATGTCTTGTGAAGTCCCACCTACCAATACCATCAACAGCAACCGAACCTCCCCTGACAAAGTAGCTGCCTGAAGCAGCTGATCTAGCTCCATATTGACCCTCCTGACAGAGCTGTTCAATTTGGGCCGCTCTTACCGCATGAAAGCAGGAACCAAGCCAACATTTTTATGGTTCGTTGCAGATGCTATTTTTACCGGGTCACACTCAATATTGTAGCCCTGATCCCTCCCTATCAATACTGTTTCCCTCTCCACCCACTACCACAACATGTTCCTGCTTTGTAAAACCCTTGCACAATGATCCTACATCCTCTATCACTTGGCTAAGACATGCACTGGGCTTGAAAATACTTGTGACCTGGTACATGTCACCTAATTTTTCCTGCAAGATCTGGCCCACACCTCTTCCATGGCTACTACCTAACAACAGAACTTCCTCCTACTTTTCACTTTTTTTGCAACTATTGGTTTCCTAGTGAAAGTCTGTTGAGTGCTGACGACACTTACCTCTATTTGAGCCTCTTCCTTAGCTGACTGGGGTAGCAAAGCAAATCTATCATTTGTGCCAATGATGAAACTGTCAGATACTGTTTTCTTTCTGTGGCCCTGTTCCTTGCTACCACTTCCCACCTGTCTTCACCCTCCTCCCCCCTTAACCTCATCAGTTCCTCCCTAGCACCATCCAGTTCGGCCTGAAGTGCTCTAATCTTTCCTTCCTGTTCCGCTATTTTCCTATCCTTAGAACATAATCTGCAATACCATGGAAGATACCCATTTATGTCCCTGATTCCCATGCCACTACAGTCACCCCAATATCACCATCTTCCACAACAGCTGCACAGAACCCCAAAACTGACTTTCCTATAGCAGCTCAAACACTTCTCGCTCATAGTTGTTTACAATATTTTTTACAAAATTTATATAGGCAAGAATAGTGATATTCTATTAACTACAGGTCACAAAAGTTATGTGGAACACTAATATACGTGTATACTATTAATATAGTAACGTACTGCAGTTGACCTAACGTTACAAATCAAAACTTGTATATCCGAAAATCTAGGCCTAAGATCGTGTATGCGCGATACGTTCTTTACGCGTTTCGAAAGGAAACAAAAGATAGAACTTACAACCTTTAATTCCCCGAGTAGATACGGCACTACTAAATGTGTGTGTAAACTTACGTCTAAAGTACGCGGAAACCGGCCCTTATGTCACATTTTGTTTTTATCGAGAAATGCTTTGAAACGAGTGAAACCTTCAATAGATGATATAAAACAGACTAACTTCGTTATGGTGTAATATTAACTTAATTGCCTTATTATAGAATTAAATTACTTATCTTAACGAGCTTAATTTTCAAGCCTGTGCGATCTGCGCCAGTGCTACCAACCAACTTTCTGTGGATGTATAAAAATCGATAATTTCAGGTTTGCCTGAGTTGGGATCAATATCTTGTTATGGTGCATGCTCAAAATCAGAGCAACACTCTTGTTCTTTTTGAAATGTGAGATGACAAGGTAATTTGTTAACTTTACACAGTGTTGAATTTACTTCTCTTGATCTCTGAGGAAGAAACCGAACAGGTATTTCTGGTATTTCACGTTTGTCCTTGTCAGGTATTAATGTGTGTCACGCCTCTTTTCAGTAGACCTTCCACCAAAGCAACTGAAGTGAACTAGTTGTCACTGTAGTGTTCCTATTTGACTTATAGACAGGTTTTATAAGACTCAAAACAGCTTGAGGTGTGGCTTTGATAGTTTCAGCATATCGACACTCAATGCTCTCCTAGTATTATCTTTCCCTGTAGATATAACCATGAGGGAAGTAGCCAGTTTTCACATCCGCCAGAATCAATACTTTTAGTCCATATTTTATGGGTTTGTTCGGTATATACACTTTTGAAAGAGCTTCTGTCCCTGAACCCACCCAACATTTAATCAGTGCAGAAGTATGGCCAGAGTATCCACAGCCTGGCTGTTTCCACTAGTTTATTGAATATGTATGAAACAGCAACAAGAGGGTCTTCATTTTTACTCTCATGGTCATCTAAGAGAGGTGAGTAGAAACAGCAGGCTCTTGAGAGCATCGAAATATAGCACCAGTTCTATCAGAGGCAAAGACAGAATTCAGATCTTTGTGTCCTGATTTGAATGCACCACCAAAATACAGCAGACCTAAAAACGTTTCCATTTCAATTATGACTCCTTCAGGAACAATATTGCTGCTGTTCTCTGAATAGTTCACCTTCACAACATTAATTTTTTCCATTTCCTTCAGGAACTACATCGCTGCCGTTCTCTGAATAGTTCACCTTTGCAAAATTAATTTTCTCATTTGTATGTTTTATTAGTTCGTTCACCTTACTACCAGAGAAAAAGGCAGAACCGAAATTCAATTTCATTTGCATGACTGTCCATATTAATGGCAACACCCAGCAGGCCTGGAAATTTCCTCACCAAATTGTGTGTTTGTGTTCTCACATTGCACACTCAACACTGATGACCATCTGAAAAAATTTCCTTTGCCAAAGGAATGAGCACTGTTATATGTTTCTGGCTACTCATCCACACTAGCAGACGATTAAGAGAGTAACTCAAATTCACTCTCTTCATGTGTTGTCTCGTCAGATTCACTTTCTTCTTCACTACTGAGATTGTTTTGTTCAGGCTCAGGCATTTTTTGTTATTATAAAAACAACCTGAATAAACTGCTTTGCCACTGCTGAACTTTTATTGCACTTCTGATAATGAAAGAAATCGTCAGCAATTCGTAAGTCACGTTGTTATGGGTCATGATGAACAATCAGGTCTTATCCCCCCCCCCCCCTTTTTATTTCAGCAATGGAACCATGACCGTGCTTATTGTTGACTTGTGAAGCTGAGATATATTTCAGAAGGTACTATAAGGATGAGATTTAGATCATAAAACATAAAAGAGCTTTTTAAAGGACAGCAGAAGTGGCATTTTGACCCATACAATACCAGTGAAGGGTTAAATCTACTGTCAACTTTGTCCCCCCCCCCCCCCCCCCCATGACAACTCGAATATAACTATTGCTATCGTTTTCTCCCGCATTGCATGTTTTTATAACACATTAAGGGGAACTTATTGTCAATGAAGATGCAATTTTAGGGTGGTTGCTGTTGGAGGATAAAATTTAAAATGAAAACTTACGTAAGAACATGAGCCTGAGCACTGCTGTAGTGGATAAAATTGAAGCAAAATGATTGAGATGGTATGTGCATGTATGCCATTTGGGTGAGAATATATGGCCTATGATGTGGCATGGATTCAGACTAATACAAGAAGAAGAAGAAGAAGAAGAAGAAGAAGAAGAAGAAGACGACGATGCTGGTAAACATAGGAAGGGGGGGGGGGGGGTGTCAGAAGAGCTGTCAGAGTAGGATTTGCATGCACAAGACTGGAAAGATAGATTTTCGAAACTAGGATGCAAGAAATGACTGTAATGTTGTATCAAATCGCAACTTTTTTTAAAAAAATTGTTTGTCAAGTATTCCTGCAGCTTCACCAGGAAATGACTAGAAGAATAACCTCCACCCCACAGTCACAAATTACTGCACAACAATTGATACAGTTTGAGTTTCTATCCCATTAGAAGAATCTGCCAACATCACACATTTTCTTTATTTGAATCTTCATTATCTTCCAATGTGCCTGAGAAAGATATCTTAGTATGTACCACCAATTCTGATTTAAGGCAGAGATAAGGACTTTAAATGCAAAAATTATGCAAACTTTACGGTTGCTCAGTTAGAAATTGGGTATTACTAAAACACAGAAAAACAGACAAATGGGTCAGGGAACAAACTGGAATGGAAGACATAATTCTAGCCAGAATGAAAATTAAATGGACACAGCAGGCCACTAAGCCAGGCAAACAGACGGCAGAGACACCATCGAAGTTCTTTTCTGGATTCCAACAGATAATCTACAATGTTTGAATGGGAAGTAGTAGTTGAAAATAAAAGCTGTTGAAAAGACAGTGACTGTCATATTTTTTCTGGCTTCTCTAAATTTTGTTTCTAAGGACAATGAAACATATTTTCGAGAAAAGTCATGTTGCACACATTTTAGTTGTTATTGGTACCTGAACACCCCCCGAGCTACTAAAAATTTTGAATCTGTTAATATGACCTCAGACTTAAGTAACAGGTCACTACTGTTCAATTCTTCAGTGAATACACAGTTCCTTTTCAGCATTTTGAGATTACATTAACTAGATGTACAATAAAAAATAATTGCAAATGATGACTCACAATTTAGACTTTACTTATACATCAGATGTACAGAAAAGTAATTTTTGGAGGGCTTGGGTTGCAATAAAACAGGACACGCACAACAATGAACATGCCCGTGTCGTATAGTAGCAGCAACAGCAACAGCTGTTCATTCATCCATCCTGAATCATTGTACAATGATTTAGGATCTTTCAATCCATAGAAGCAACTGAAAGTCATACATAAGAATATATCAACAGACATGAGTGTTTAATGAGGAGAGAGGTTGCTGGCCATGGACATACTTTTGTTCAACATTTTCACCGACTCTCTATAAACAACAGTCAGAATGTTCTATCAATCATTCTATTCCCCAGTGACAGAAATCCACTCCTTGGTCAGGGGGTCATATGAGGATAGCTGCATGAACATCCTTCTTGTTGGAAAACCTGTGATTGCTGCAGATCAGTTCATCAATTGCCTGGACCCTGTTGTCACTGGCCTCATTTTCTGATCAGTGTCACCCACGTCTGTGCAGCAATGGTCAAATTGTAGGTGCCACTTCACTACAGCTGGATGCAACATTGTAGTTGGTCCATACACCACAAGAATTCCACAGTGAATTTGTGTGCAATTTAGATGTTTCATCCAAAGGGACTGTACTGTCCCACGTACTTCAATTTTGGAGTAAGTTTCCAGTTGCCGCACCATTTCACTCCCACACTGTGATGCACATGTTATCTGTATTAAATAAATAAGTAAATAAATAAAACAGTCTAGGCAGAAAACCCAGAATATGTACTCTGTTCTGTCAATGCAATTGTATTACTGTATGGCAATATGTGTATCTTACCTTTTCAAGTTCCCTCACATAAGCTATTGATATTTATATTTTGAAAAACAAAATCATTGTAAAGAAGCACAGAAAAGAGTGAGTTACATCAATCCTCTGGACTCGGGTCCATTATTTCCTATCAATATTAAATATTTCTCTCTTGTTTTACTAGATACAAATTTGAAATGTAGTGCCACAGGTTTAGAATACATAAAAAAAAGGGAAGAAACATTATAAGAAAAGGTAAGTCATTTTCAGTAATAAGTATTACAGTCAGTCACCAGGGAGAAGGAACAAAATCATGTTACAGTTAATCTCTTCTGCTGAATGTCACTTCAACCTTGTGGATAACTGCCATGAATGACACCTACAGCAGTACCATACAATGGTATACTCATCCAATGGGACACCCAATGGCTTGGAATGCTGTCAAGAGCCCTTCTTAAACTTATCTGATTAACACACACACAGACAGACACAGACAGAGAGAGACCTTTCAACAAATCACTGAGGACACTTTATTAACAGTGGTACTGCCCTCCCAATACCGTTGTTCTGGTACTACATGCACACTGCATAGCATCAAATACTAAACTTTCTCAAAACTGTTTAAAATGTACCCTCCTGATCACCAGATAATTAGCCTCCCTCAAGTGTTAACATGTGTGGATATTTACCTGTCCACAGATTTATTTCCCAGTTACTATCATTAGACTGAACTAGCCATCAAAAATTCCTGTTGCTGGAGAGAATGCACAGTCTCTCCAAGTCAGTGTCACATCATGTGAAAGATGCTGTTACTACACTAGAGATCTATCAATTTCTAATTAACTCAGTGCAAAATTCTTTTGAAATGTTAAAACTTTACTAAGCATTCTTTGTGAGATGAGTAACACATCTGAATCCCCTGGATCAAAAATGCGTAAGACTAAAATTTCCACAAACGTTTATGTAAATGAAAGCAAAATGTTGATTTAGACAGTTATAAAATATGTTAAAAACAAGAAAAGAATTAATTCCTTTTGTAAGTCAACATCCATAGTACTTCAATGCAAATGGAAATCATCAGATCTCAATACTATTATTTACAAGAAAAACACAAACTTCAGTTATGACCACAATCTCTCAACCATAACAGATAATTGTCTGTCAAGATTCTCTTGTTAAAAACAGGTCATTTATATGCGAAGTAATATAGTTTTGTACGGACTGATTATGTGCAAATTCTGCCCATTTGTGAGATTCTTTTAGTGGAAAAAACCCAAAACATTCTACATATTTTCAGTCCACTTGCAGTAAGAAATTAAAAGCAAAAAACTGAAGCTTTCTGTGGTTACACCCATAATCTTCACCTTGTTGGGTAGTATACAACTGGCCAAATCTCTCTGTAATTTCAATGTCAAGAGTCCGCTTCCATGAACTATGAAAATCGTAACTGCTGTCCCACTAAAAGTAACTGTTGCACATTCTCATTTCTTCAGCCCAAGATACGAAATGGAAGTCACCAAACATAACATAAAATTATGTCAGCTACCACTAATTTTTCAAGATCTCAATTCTTTAATGTGCCTGTGTCATTCTGTACAATACGAAACTACAAGAGTAGACAGACCAATGCAGTTGCTTCCACGCACCGATCGAATGGTGTTAACTCTAGGGACCCTGAAGCCTATATTGCCCTTAACCAGGCATGTTTTCTTATTTTTATCCAGTTTATTACTGAGACAATAGTAATTTGTTTACATCCATAAACAGTATATGGCTTTAGAACAACATTCAAGAAATTCATTAAAATATACCCTTTGAAAAGCATACATATAAAAATTTAACATGTACAGGGTGGGGCAAATCAAAGTGGCATGGAGAACAGAGTTCCAGGGCACAATGTAACACAGCAGAGGAAAGGAAATACAGTACTAGCCTGACTATAGCAGATGTTGAAAGTGACCACCACTCATGTCTTGGCAGTTTTAGGCCCTGATCAGAAAGTTGCTGAAGGCAGCTCAAAGCTAGGCTGCTGGAATTGCTGCAGTCTCATCCGAAATGTTCTGCTGTAGTTCCTGAAGACTATGAGGGTTGTTGCAACACACAGACTTGATGCCTCCCCACGCAAAGTAAGTGCACACTGGCAGATCAGGTGACCTGGGTGGCCTGCTAGGGCAACAACCAGACTGATCTCTGCTAACAACTCTGTTAGGCATGGAGATAGTGTAAATGTACTCCAAGGTTCGGCCAGCTGTATGGGCAGTTGCTCCATCCTGTTGGAAATAACTATGTCTTTTCCTCCTTTGCTAATGCTGCCACAAATGGTTTCCAAATAGTGGCAATGTAATGTGCTGAAGTCAAAACCCGATGAAAGAAGATGGGACCAATAATGTAGTGTGCAGACACTGCACACCAAACCCCAACCTCCTGATCATACAATGGTGTTTCACAGAAGTTTTGCAGATTCTCCACCGCCCAGAACGTGAGATTCTGCGAGTTAATAATAACCACTCAGGTGAAATCAGGCTTCATCGGGCATAAAGAACAGATCCAAGTCCAAGCCATTCAAGTTATCTCAGCAAACAGTCACTCTCAAAACTGTAGGCACTGAGGAGCATCCTCTAGTTTTAATGCATGAACAACAGACAGTGCAGATCCAGGTGGAGTATTTGTCCACATGACCAACATGATATGCTGGTCTCTTGCGACTGGCGTCAGGTTGATTTGATAGGACTCTGAAGCATTTTCTGGTGAACTGCAGCCTCATTTTCTGGTGTGCTGGCACATTTCATATTTGTTTAAAACAGATCCTGCCCAACACCATTTTCGGCACTCTTTGCTGGCTCTTTGACACCATTAAACTTCTCAGCAAACAACTGGCGATGCTGTTTCCTTGACTGTTGTCATGTAGCTGTACACAACAAACATCCACTGCTCCACTATGAGTACCACTGTCTGCTTTGCACTGCTCCACTCACACTGACACAGCCTGCACTATGTACTGGTGTGGATCACGTGGTGTGCACATCACAGGGTGTGGGTATATGCATACATTCATGTCTAATCGTATCGACTTGGTGGGCCACTTATCTGCTCCACCCTGTACACGTTACGCAATTAATTTAATTGCAATGATTCTCACAACTTTGATAAATCATAATTTACACACTATAAAATTAAAGTGTTCACTTACCATTAGTCTTATTTCACTAAATACTGTGATTCAGAATACACGTGTCCGACTAGGACTGATTAGGGTAGGTAAATGAGATGGATGCTATTTATTGCAGTTGTTTCTGCCTACATTTGGCAAGTCAGTCTGAATTTTTTACTTCTTAGTGGACTGTCTTTCCCTTTGTCTTCCCTTACCAAACTTCCTGTGATTTGTGAGTTGTAGCTGTGGACACACAAACTGTGTTGCATTTGTCGACAGCCAGTGCCATCAGCCAGTGACTGTGCACCTTTGCTGGAATGTTACCTGTCTCGCTGACAGCCCATCCACATGGGTGAGTGATTACACAAGTATCTCGTGTTAAATATAGCTTAAGTTTTAGAATTCCTGGCCATTTTTGAGACAGTTTTCTTGCTGCTTTTTTTTGACTGAAAGTTAGCTATGGAATTTGGAAATTGATATACAATACATAAAAATATTAATGCACCCATGACATTTTTTTCGGAGTAGTCATGAACCCTGGGATTCCTCAAACCCACCCCCTCCTGTTGATTTAATATGTGATACGTAAAAGTTCTTCTGCACTATGTAACAATTCCAGAAAACATTGTTTTCGTGCCAACAACCTCATCATCTTAGCCATCATTTTAATAATTTATTTGTCCAACAGCGATTTCTTCACGTTATTTCACCTGTCAAAGGTAGGGGCCAAGGAGAGATTGCTACTTCACTGGAAATTTGGAATAAGTGTGAAATAAACTGTCAACAGCACGGGGGTGATAGCTGTGATGTCTTTTTAATTTTGTGTCCATAAAAGGTCTCTACAAATACAGAACAACATGCTGACATTTCAAAATAATCTGAGCATTATCACAACAAAACATAATATTTACAAAATGCTTCCATAAATGAACTAAACAATAACAGAAGTACACATAAATCACAAAAAATTGAGTTTTGTTTCCTTATACACTATTGTCAATATACATTTGTTGTAAAATAAAGTACGCTACAGAACAAGAGGATAAAAGGTGGGGAAGAAAAGTAAAACAAGAGTCATTTGTTTATGGTAAACAAATCAGCATTACTGCATGACTGAACTTTGCATACTTTTGTGAAGCACAGCAATTACAACTGTATGCAGCATTTGAAACTTGTGTGAAGGTTATAATTTTGATTTTTTTTTTGTGTGTGTGTGTGTGTGTGTGTGTGTGTGTGCGCACACATATCTAGTTCACTGCTGATTTCTGTTCACGGCTTTCTAAGTATTCACTCAAAAGCATTTTCGGAATGGTATATCCATCATTGTCATTCCATACATGCACATGTCGTGTGTGAGAGGATTCATCTGTTCTACCTGTAAATTACAACACACTTTTCAGTGTACACTAACATGAGAATCTATAAGGAACAACCAGAAACTAATGCACATTAATTCTCTTTTGTTTTTTGAAACAACTTCCAGTTACAATAAAACATTTTGCTGCAGCTCTATAAAATATATCTCTCACCAATACAGTGTCATTTCATTATGAAATTACTTCCACGAGACTTCATTTTTTCTTTTTAAGATAGTTTTTTTCTTTCCTAAGACTGGTAATTATGCTATTGATATTTGTTTGGAGGCTACAACAAATCTTAAATATAAATGACAATAGTAACAGCAGTTTTAATTTAGATTTCTTTTTTCCAGTCTTGCAGTCTCTCCTTGATTATAGCTTCCAAGATATTTATTTAGGAATGTCTAAGCTGTCTGTGGCACAAACATAATGGACATGGAAAATCAACTTGTGGTGTGGGTCTCTCAGTGTGTGCCAAACAATGTGAATAGTTATTTCTGTAACATGAAAACTTTCCACATAGACTCAAGTTCCGCACTGCTTTTTTTGTTCAACATTGTTAAAGCTTATCTATGAGATAATGTTCGTGTGTGGTCATTTGACATCCATGGACATAAAGACGCAACACACAGATGGCAATGTGTTCTGTAGGAACGTCTTTCATTCTAAAAAGAAAGTGGAAGTCACATTGGTTTCTGGCTGACCTTAGCATTATAATTTAAGAATAAACTTGAGAATCAGTAATACAAACAAAATGTTTCACAAATGCTTCCAGTGGTAAGAAAAGACAGTTCTAATCCGCTGGATCTTTTCTAATTATGTATGAAGATACTAAGCAATGTACTCATGGATTCATGTTAGTTTTAGTGAAATTGTTATTAGATAGTATAACAACAACAATCTGTCACACAACAGATCACACAACACAAACGACCCAAGGTAGCACTGAAAATAATGTAACAACACTTTAAAAAAGGAAGAAAGTTCACAAAACTGCATGTTCAATCAGAAGGTGTAATTGAACTTCTATTCAGTTCAAGAATAGAACCAAATCTGATATTGATTTTTGGAAGAAACAACATTCTAAATTGATATATTCAAGAAAATATGGAGTATCACAATGATCATGCATATGATCAAATCATAATGCTTTGTTACTCTTATAAAAATGGTTTGGATTACGCAGATGTTCATTACATAACTGTTCTTTAAAAATATCTATACACAGAATAACACCACGCAACAGAATCAAGTTGAAATGATCTAACAACAAAATCACTGGATTATCAGAGCCAATAGAAAATATTATCAAATAATTAGCATCACAATTGCAATTAATGGGTTACATTATGTATAAAGTGACTTATTTAGCCATGACATAAAACATGACCCATTTATTGTTTTGTAACTCCCTGTGCCCCTGAAACAGATGAAATCACTAGAAATTCAGACCAGCTCTTCCACCATACATCCAGCATTAATCTCAATATTATAATAATTATTAAGCTCATTTTAAAGTAACATCTATTAAAGGTGACTTGTCTCTTTAAATATTGTGGAAAAAAGAGTGCATAAAAACATTATGGAGGAAGGAAACATTGCTCTGAACACATCTGATCCTTCAGTTGGTCACATGATCATAAAACTTGGCAACTGTGCTTTAGCACCAGATATGACAATATCCCAGTAACATGAACTGGAGAAAGTTCACAGTAATGTCTGATTTTATAGTGACAGAAATGAAACTAAAACAGCAGAAAAAAATATATATTTACATGTTGGCACTGTACATTTGTGCGAATATAGTGTATTGGACATACATGCCAGCAATTCTGTTAGTAATTAAAATCTATTGCAGAATATCATAGTAATAAATATGTATGTAACAGATAATAGTGATACATTAGGTCTGATGATGATACCTTAGTGGGCAGCATCAAGAATTCTAGAGAACAACGTTATGAGTTTCAGGTAGAATATCTTTTAAGTTATTTTCTTTGACTTTAATCCATTTTAGATTATTCAACAACTTTTTTTCTCTGTGGATCACCATTAAATGCATGTCTAACACACAGTTCAGCAAAAGATGATGTCTGACAAGACACATGAAGAGTCAAATGGAGGGGCTCACAACTACAGGGTGGTTGTAATTAAAGTTACAGTTTCAAAATGCTGTAAAAAATGAACCACTGCTCCAAAATATGTCAAATTTGAACAGGATATTATTGAAGGAGGGGGGAAACATAATGGGAAAAAATTACCTCTAGATAGCACTGTAAACACCACAATATTCAAAATAAAAGATGCAGGGTACATGGCTGTTCCTCAGTTTGCATCTGATGTGCTCGGCATGACTGCTTCAATGCACAATCACAAGTTGCTGGTATAGCTCTTTTGCAAGAATGTTACTTTGTACCAGTAGCTCTGCAGAAGTTATCAACACTCGAAAGTATTGAAAAAGGTGTTGGTCCATTACCTGCCAAGGGCCTGGCGTAAATGAATATGAAATTTTTAAAAAAAGGCAGGTTCTTTTGAAGTACAATGTGACAAAGGGAGAAAAATGGTTGATCTGATGGTGTGGGCCACAGCAGGGTCGAGCGATGATGTGCAAACATGCAGTGCATGGAGAATTGCCCAAACTTTGAATATGTCTGTGCACATGGTGCATAA
This sequence comes from Schistocerca americana, assembly GCF_021461395.2. Lineage (NCBI taxonomy): Eukaryota > Metazoa > Arthropoda > Insecta > Orthoptera > Acrididae > Schistocerca > Schistocerca americana. The sequence goes on along the minus strand of NC_060130.1, from coordinate 100,951,546 downwards.
AATTCTATGAATCATCCTGCATTGCCATCCCTTCAAAATTACATGTGTTAAGGAGACGCTTCATGACCTGCTAGTAAGAAACATTTGCTCTAGAATTTCTTGCTCACATGGGAGTGGACAATGAATGGCCATGGAACATTCTGTGGACAGATGAAGCCCACTTCCATCCCCAAGGAATCTTAATACACAGAATTGCTGAATATGGGCAACAGAAAATTCACTCACACATCAACTGAAACCACTTCATTCTGCAAAGGTAACTGTGTGGTGCGGGCTGCTACATTGTTTATCATAGGCATACAGTATATATATCTATGGAGTGAGCACAGCCTCCTGCTCACGTTCCCAACATCAAACCAGGCTAATCACATGATTTTTGGATGCCACTGCTAGTCTACAATTTTTGGTAATAGTGAAACTTTAATATATTTGCCTTGTTTTGTACACGTTTCTACACATCTGACTTTTCATGACAGCTGTGGTGCAGTATTGTCATTGCTGCAGATCAAAAGAGAAGTATATGAAAGGAGGACCAGTTACTTTTCACAGGTATGTACAAAAAATGTATAATTGTAAATGTCATGTTGATATGAGGCACTTTATATGTTGAAAAACATTGAGAGACAGTATTATAAAGTCTTGTACTCTAGAGATAATTTCTGTGATTGTGCGTGTTTACGAGACTGCCAGTCACTGTATACACTTGAGTGTTATGTTAAAATTTATAAGTGACAGTCTGGTTAATTTCCTCCAATTTATGCACATTCTCAAACCCTTGTGTTTATCTAATTATTTCTGCACAAGACAGTTCTCTATGCAGCATCATTGTAGCTTAATTAATTAGAACAGAGATTCAACAACGTGAGTAAGTGCAACAGAAAACATAAAAAAATATAGTTGACTGTCACTTCTTATCCCATTACCGAAATATTGTAAATAAAGTGGAATCCGAGCTATGATACTGTGGCTAAAAGCACAATACCACTGCTCTTCACATCTTTAAGCCATCTACATCCACATGTATACTCTGCAAACCGCCATGAGGTGCATGGCAGAGGGTACATCCTATTGTACCAATTATTACGGTTTCTTCCTGTTCCATTCGCATATACTGTGTGGGAAGAATGACTGACTGAATACCTCTGTGCGTGCACTAATTATTATAATCTTATCCTCAGATCCCTATTTGAGTGATATTCAGGGTGTTGTACTACATTCCTAGAGTAATCATTTAAAGCCAGTTCTTGAAACTTTATTAATATGCTTTCACAGGATAGTTCTGTCTGTCTTTAAAAGTCTGCCACTTCAGTTCCTTCAGTATCTCTGTGACACTCTTCCATGTATTAAACAAACCTGTGACCATTCATGTTGTCCTCCTTTGTATGCATTCACCATCTCCTGTTAGTCCTATCTGGTATAGGTCCCGCACACTTGAGCAACATTCGAGGATGGGTGGCGCAAGTGATTTGTAAGCAATCTCTTTTGTAGACTATTTGCCCTTCCCCAGTAGTCCACCACCTGCTTCACCCATGACAGAACCTATGTGATCATTCCACTTCACCTACCTACAATGTGTTACACACAGGTACTTGTATAAGCTGGCCGATTTTAACAGTGACTCACTGATATTATAGTTGTAGGACACAACTTTTTTTTTTAGTGCAAAATTTTACATTTCTGAACATTTAGAGCAATTTGCCAATCTCTGCACCATGTTGAAATCTTATCAAGATCTGACTGAATATTTATGCAGCTTCTCTCAGATACCACTTCATTACCGATAATTGCATCTTCTGCAAAAAGCCTGATTTTACTATTATATTGTCTGCTAGGTCATTACTATACAACATGAACAGCAAGGATCCCAACACACTTCCCTGGGGCACACCCGAAGTTACTTTACATCTAAAGATGACTCTACATCCAAGATAATACGCTGTGTCCTCTCTACCAAAAAGTCCTCAATCCAGTCACAAATTTCACTTGATACCCTATACTATCGTAGTTTTGACAATGAGCATAGGTGTGGTACTGAGTCACATGCTTTTCGAAAATCAAGAAATACTGCACCTAACTGTTTCCCTTAATTAAAAGCTTTTAGTATGTCATGTGGAAAAAGTGAGAGTTGGGTTTCACATTATCAATGTTTTCAAAAAAACCATGCTAGTTGACATTGAGGAGGTAATTCTGTTCGTGATACCTCATTATGCTTGAGCTCAAAATAAGTTCTAAGATTCTACAACAAATCGATGTCAAGGACATTGGATGATAGTTTTGTCACCTGAGCTTTTTTTCAAGAACTGGGCACAGTTTTTTGTTCGAGGGACCTATGGTAGATTATAGTGAGAAGAAGGCCAACTCAGCTGAAAATTCAGTATAGAATCTGACAGGGATTCCATCGGGGCCTAGAGTTTTGATCAACTTTAACGATTTCAGCTGTTTATCAACATCGCTAACCCTATTGGGGCTATTCTCCTGAGTTTTCCTTTGTAAAGGATTATTTGAAAATGGAGTTAAGGATTTCAGCTTTTTCTTCAGTTTCAGTTACTGTCTCATTTGCTAGGGACTGGACACTAACTTTGCTGCCACTAACAGCTTTTACATACGACCAGAATTTCTTTGGATTTTGTGAAATATCATTTGACAATATTTTGCTACGGCAGTCACTGAAGGCATCATGCACTGCTCTCTCGACAGCCAATGTGTGACATTCAGCATCTCTCTATTTATAGACCTCTGTTTTGTATTACACCTATTATGCAGTAATCTCTGTTTCTTTACAGTGACTGTATAACACGGAGATTCCCTCGCATTATGAACTGTTCTACTAAGTACACATCTATCCAGCGTGTGGTCAACCATTCTTTTAAACTTGAGCCAGAGTTCCTCTGCACGCTCCTGATCTGTGCTGAATGTTTTAAGTGCCTCACTGAGATACTGAAATTCTGATTTTTTTGTCTAGTTTACTGAACATATATATCTTTCTGCTTGTTTTAGCTGTCCTTTGTACTTTGGTAATCATTGATGGCACAGCTGTGTCATGGTCACTGACACCAGTTTTGATGCAGACATCCTCAACGAGGTCACGTCTATTTGTTGCCATCAGATTCCATATACTTACATCATGAGTACGATTCCTAACTATCTGTTCTAGGTAGTTTTCTGAGAAGGCATTTAGTAGAGTTTCACAGGATGTGTTACCACACTTACCACTAGGTAACACCCACCACTAACAAAACTGTAATTTTCCCAATTAACTATTGGATGATTAAAGTCTCCACTGATGATTACAGTTTGACTGGGGAACGTACGTACAAGTGAACTAAGGTTTTCTCTGAAGTTTTCTGTTACATCAGGAGATGGGTCTTATGGGCAATAGAAGGATCCAATTATCATTTTATACCCACCGAGTCTTGCCCAAATAATTTCACATGTATCTTCAATCTCTATCTCTGTGGATTTGAGTTTTTTGTCTACTGTGACAAATACACCACCACCATTTTCCATTCGCCTATCCTTTCGATATACACCTAAATTTTCCCAAAAATCTCATTGCTATCACTTTTAGGTTTCATCCAGCTTTCTGTACCTAGTATTATGTGAGCTTCAATGCTTTTCGTGAGCACTTCAAACTCTGGCACTTTGTTGCAAATGTTTCCGCAGTTTACTGTCAGGATTTTAATACTCTTGCCTGTGGGAGGCATATCTTCTAATAACACTGATATTTCTGGGTTTCCTACAGCTGTCATTATCTGGATTGGATGGACAGTCACCTAAAAAAAACCACCTGTTTCTATCGTACACACTGTCAGCTACCTGAGTAGCAGGCTCTAATGTGTAGTGCACATCTGACCTATTTAGGGGGACCCTACAGTTCTCAACCCCGTAGCATAAGTCTAGGAAGTCGTAGCCCAGTTTGTCACAGAACTTTCAAAGTCTCTGGTTCAGCCCTTCCACTCGGCTCAGAACCAAAGGGCCACTATCATTTCTGGGGACAACGCTGCAAATTGTGAGCTTTGCTGAGACTCGCTCCATGAAGCTGGTCTTCTCAACTTTCTCTGCCAGTCACTGGAATGATCCAAGTAAGATGTCGACATGACAATCTGCAGTTGGTTGCAACCTGTTTCCTCAATGGCTGCTGGAATAGCCCCTTCAACATGTTTAATGAGACACCCAGGCATACACACTGAGTGCACACTGTGGCCTTTCTTGTCCCTTGCTGCCATTTCCCTACGGGGTACCATCATTCATTGTACATTTGAACTGCCAATGATTAATAGACCCCTAACATTTTGCGTTTGCCTCCTCCTGACACTGGACAAAACAGGTTTCCACACAACAGTTGAAGTGAGACCCACTGTGTCAGTTTCAGTGAAAGACAGCATCTCAAACTCACTGGTTAGAGGGATCAGTACAACACCCTGAATCCTCCCTGGTCCCCGTCCACCCTGTACAGGATGCCCACTGACATACCACTTGCAGTCAAGTGGATAGGTAATGATAGATCCTGTAATTTCTGCAGAGAAGACAGGATAAACTGGAGAGAATAGTATTTGAGGTACGTCTGGTACACGCATCAGAAGAACAAGGCTCTTGGGAGCTCTTCCAACACACCTATTCACAGTAGCTGTCAACTGTTTGACAGTAGTCAGGCTCATTTCCAGCTGCTTACGTCAACTAACCCATCCTGTGTTTAAGAACAGCAGTCACATTGGGGCTGCATTTTGGCTGATGATGTATTATAAGGCAGTGAACAGAGGACTTTAAATTAAACCTGCTGATTATCTTTTAATTTGTAGAGGTAGAAAGTTTGTAATTCCCTATAAGAATTGAAGCAGATACACAAAATGGGATTTCCATTAGAGCAACACAAAAACTGTGGTAAAAATTACTACTTTCCTAAAAGTTCTGATGTTAATTATAGTTGTTAAACTCAAAAACAGAGTTGATTTACGATAAATGTAGATAATAATTAGGGCTACTCCTCTTAACAAAATTTTAGTTACAAAATCTGCTACAGTAACTAAATCACAAACCCCGATCTGTTACAAATTGCTCATAGATTATACAAAGGACAATGGTAGGTTCCGAAAATTCTCAAAAATACATTTATTTGCGTTGATACACAATGAAATTCAGCGGAGATGGATACTTTAGCTGAACTGTGAACCACAAACACTGATTTGCTACAAAGTAAATTATGTATCCACAACACTCATATCACTAACTTTCAAAAATATAGTTTTGGAAGCATCCGAAAATTCTGAAACTAACCTATGTCTCATGGAACTGTACAACAAAATCAGAGAAAGATTGTTTTGAATGACAGTAGGCCTACTGCCTTAAAAATTTTAAAACAGCGCAATTTAGTTCAAGCCTACAATTAACAGTAACAATACTAGTTTATCACAGCACTCGCAAATGTTCGAAATTTCACAATATGAACAAGTACTGATACAATGAAAGATTACACAGAGGAAATGATGCAAACAGTAAAATATGTGAACATTGAACTTTAAATCAACACACAGTCTTGTACAAGCAGTCTCACATAAGGGAAAATTAGTAAGTCAGCTTTTATATATAGATTAACATGCATATTGCACAGATTTTTCCTTAGCTGATACTGTCCACACTTTTACACTGGCGGGCTGAAGGACACTGCAGCGCAAGTTTATCTCGACCACAACTGCTAAAATGTGCAGCACCAACAAAGCAAGTCTTCTGCCTGTTGCAGTTAACAATGCAACTTCAGTGCTTGGTATCAAATTGTTACATTGTCCGTAAAATGCATATATGCAACTTTCACAGTACTTCTGAAGGGGATCTATCTGTAGCAGCAAAATAACAACATTCAAAATGCACTAAGTCCTATACAGGCTAAAATGCACCATTCCAAAATCATGTGACTTGAACTGCAGGAGATGTTACAGACAGAATTCTTGTTCTGTGCATGCAAATTCTCACTCCATAGATATTTATACTAAACGATCATAGGGCCATAGTTTTCCAAGGAGATAAGTCCTGCAGGTTCTGTTACCTTTACCATTTCTGGTAAATGCTATGAGAATCTTTTGTGCACCAACATCATTGCAAACCTTCAACAGATGCAAGATGGCACTCCTCCACATATTGCATAGCCAATGAAGCAGCTAGTGCACAGGCATCTTGGAAATACTACAATTATCATCTATCATTTTCTTACAGCCTAACTGTCCAGATCACCTTATCTTAGCCTGTGTCACTTCTGGCTGTAGCCTTGTTTGACTGATGATGTGTTGAAGTGCTCGAATTACAAATCTAGTTGAGCTGAATGCATGCATTGTGCAGCACGTTCTAAATGTGACATCTAAGACACAGTTATTTGTTGTTGAACATGCTGTTTCTCAATTTCAACTTGTTACAGAAAACTGTGGACAGCATACTGAATGTATCTTGTGCCAGTATCACAACAATTAAAAACCAATTTCATTGTTGCTTTCTATCCAAGCCTTACAATAATGGAAAACAGATTTTTCCCATCTGATGTGGTGCAACCTTGTCATGGTGGATGGACTTAACTTACTAACAGTGCCACAACTGTTGAACGCCAAACTTATGCAGCCATGCACAATGTTTAATGTGCAACTCTCACCATAACCATTGTATTGCAATTCATCTGTCATTTGTAGATGAATCCATTACTTAATGAAGCTTACAGTGCTATGAAGCATAAAAATTTTTGTTAATTTTTTTTTTGTCTCCATAATGTTTACCTCGTCTTCAAAAATGGTTCAAATGGCTCTGAGCACTATGGGACTTAACATCTATGGTCATCAGTCCCCTAGAACTTAGAACTACTTAAACCTAACTAACCTAAGGACAGCACACAACACCCAGTCATCACGAGGCAGAGAAAATCCCACCTCATCTTCGATTGATATCATTCAGAGCACACTGTTCTACTATCACCAGTGGAGAACAGCCAGTGTAGGATATGGCTTCCCACACCACAATTCCGGGTGTTGGTCCTGTGTGCCTCTGTCGTACACACTCCAAATTTTGGCACTCCCCTGCACGATACCACATATGCGTTTGCCCATCACTGGCAACAAGGCACAAGCGACTCTCATCACTAAAGATGACACACCTCCATTCGTCCTTCTATAACCGCCTATTGTGACACCACTGGAGGTGGGCTGAGTGATGTTGGGGTGTGAATGGAAGACGCCCTAACGGCATGCGGGATCGTAGCCCTGCTTCATGGAGACGGTTGTGAATGGTTCTCAGTGATACCCCCAGAGCAACAGTGTCCCTAATTTGTTGTGAAGTGACGGTGTGGTCCTGCATGGCACTTCGTAAAGTGCAACGGTCTTGGCGTGCATCTGTGCGTCACTGCTGTCTGGACCCAGGTTGACGGGCATATGCACCTTCTGCTGACCACTGGCGACAACATCAATGCACTGTGGAGACCTCTTGCCCCACGTGTTGTGCAATTTTGCGTTAGGTCCATCCAGCCTCCTGCAAGCCCACCATACGCTCTCGCTCAAAGTCCATCAGTTGCACAAACGGTTCACATACATGCTGTCGCGGCATGCTGACAATGCTGAAGACGCACAAGGAGCTCCGTATACCACGGCAAAACTGGCTGCCACTGGCTCTAGCGGTGAACAACTACTGAGCACATTGTGACGCGTTTGATCATCGCATGCACTGCCCTCTCCAAGTGTCCCGCGCAAGTATACCAGGTCTTATTCACTTGAGTCAATGTGTTCTTTTTTCATTTTCTAGGAGTGTATTAAGAATCAATATAGGAGCAGAATTCTGTATTTGAAGGGGCACCAGAAAACTGCACCATACAGCCCACAATAAAATCAAGCTGCTGAATAAGAAAACAGTATTGTTAGATTGGTCAGGATTTCTGTACCTGAAAGTGCATTTCCATTTAGAATGTGGGCAAAGCTGTGACTTACACAGCATTCACACTCAACTAGACTAAGACAAGTTGAGAAAAAGATTAAGATATTGCCAAGGATATTGCTAAGATACTGCTAAGGAAGAAATCACGCTCAGAAATTTTGTTGAAGAAATTTACTTTCATGCTCCAAATCGAAGTAGTCACAAATAGGACATAAAAGCGAAAAAAGATTAATTTGGTTTCCAGAGCAGTGACTAGTAACAAGACACTAACATGTTCTCTTATAGAAAGAGTCTTTAAGGATCATACTAGTGCAGAGGAAACATCAAAGTAGTGAGTTTTGTTCTGACTGCAAGTAAGTTATCCATAGCAGATGACAGCCTACGAGACATTCCTGCAGGAAAAGGGGAGGGGGGGGGGGGGGCCAGTATCAGGTAAGGGGCTGTAAACCAGTAATAATTCCGAAAAAGACTTTTACTTTACTGTCAACTCTTTTGTGTAATTTTTGCTGTGCTGATTTTTTCCCTGTTCACACTGAGTTTTTGTAGACTCTATGTAACTCATTCTGTTCCAGACATTGTGTGATTTGTAATAGCAAAAATTGAAGTCCACCATGTCTGATATTATTTTATTACAAATAAATCATTTATTTTAACATGTTATGCAGCTTCTCAGCACAATTCAGGAACACTGTGTGTTACAAGTTCTCAGTTTCACACACTCTTGAGGTTTTGTAGAATATTTGGTGTGTGAACAGTCAGTATCTTTGTACCTCACTTCTGTATCTCTTGTTGTGTGACCCATAACAGCAAAAATCAAAGTTTATTGTGTCTGGACTATTTGTCAACCCAGAACACATTATTTCAACAGGTTATAGGCCCATGAATGGAAGACAATTAATGGTTGGTTGGTTGGCTGGTTTAAAAGAGGGGGTGCAGGGACCAAACTTCGAGGTCATCAGTCCCTTGTTCCCAGTAAAATAATTACACAAAGGAAAGAAGAAAAGAAAGGAGACGTACAGCACAATAACAAGAGAAAGGAAGAACCAGGAGAACAAAAGAAAGGCAACCAACACTATTATGGACAAAAACAGGAACAGAAGACCATAGAGAGAAGCAAGAAATAGGTAGAAGGGGTAAAAATAAGAGCAGGTGATCATGGCTGGCCGACCACGAGAATAAAATGAGAAAGCCAGCCACTCTGCAACACATTAAAACATCCACCCTAAAGCATTAGAGTGAAGAACACGAAGGGACAAAGGACATGTGCTAAGACTTGCATAGAATTATAGAACCCACCATCACGTATAAAACATAAAACTAAATTATCCAATGAGGCGCTGTCAGCTAAAATCAATGGCAACGAGTCCGGTAACTGAAGAGTCTGTCGCAGGGCAGCCAAAGGAGGACAGCTCACCAAGATATGCACCACAGTCAGCCGGGCGCCGCACCGACACTGAGGTGGGTCATCACAGTGCAGGAGGTAGTCTTGTCACCTGAGCTTGGCAAATGCGGAGGCGGCAGAGAACCACAGAGACCCTGTGAGAAGCCCGCATGGAGGACTGCCACACACCTGTAGTCTCCTTAATGGCACGCAGTTTGTTGTGCATGCTGAGGTTATGCCATTTCACCTCCCACAGCCACAAATTCTTGCGGCGTAGTACTGAACGCAGGTCAGTTGCAGAGAAGCTGACCTCCATGAGCGGTTTCCGCATAGCCTCTTGGCAAGTTCGTTGCCAGGGATTCCGACATGACCTGGGGTCCAGACAAACACCACAACACAACCGGACCGTTCCAGGGCATAGATGGACTCCTGGATGGTCGCTATCAAAGGACGACGAGGGTAACACTGGTCAAGAGGTTGGAGGCGGCTCAAGGAGTAAGTACACAGAAGAAACACCTCCCCAGGGCTTGAACGGATTTGCTCAAGAACACGAGATACAGCCACCAGCTCGGCTGTGAAAACACTGCAGCAATCAGTCAAGAAATGCTGTTCAATATGTCCTACACGGACAGTCGTGAAGCCGACGTCAGCATCAGTTATCAAGCCATCGGTGTAAACAACCTCGTGGCCTCAGTACTTCTCAAGAATTGAGAGGAAGTGGCAGAGGGAGCCGCGGGGTTAACTGAGTCCTTAGGGCCATGTGAAAGATCCAGACGAAGCTGAGGCCTAGTTGTACACCATGGAGGTGTATGTGGTTGGACCTCAAATATAGGTGGTAAAGGCAAGACTTCAGTTCAGAAAGACGGGATAGGACATGAACTGCAATTGGAAGCCCTGACCTGGGCCGCTGATGCGAGAGATGAATGGCCGTGGATGGGTAAAGGAGACCGTGATTCGGATGCGCACCGGATCTATGAACGTGTGCTACGTTAGCTGGCCAACAGTCGGCGCACGCCTAAGCTGCAATGGAGGCGCTATAGCTTCCACAAGGACACTGGTCACCGGACTCATCCTAAAAGCTCCTGTCACTAGGCGAACACCACAGTGGTGCACCAGGTTGAGTAAACGAAACACTGAGGGTGCCGCCGAACCATAAACCAGACTCCCACAGTCAAGGCAGGATTGAACAAGGGCTCTGTAGAGCTGCAGTGGCGTAGAGCGATCTACACCCAGTTGGTGTTGCTCAGGCAGAGGAGGGTATTGAGGTGATACCAGCACTTCTGCTGAAGCTGACAAAGGTGAGGAAGCCAAGTCAATAAGGCATCGAAAACCAATCCAAGGACCAATATGTCTCCACTACAGTGAGTGGATCATCATTAAGGTATAGTTCTGGTTCTGGATGAACGGTACGACACCGACAGAAGTGGTCGGCCGAAAACTGGAAACCGTGGGCTACAGCCCATGACTGCGCCTTGTGGATGGCTCCCTGTAGGCACCGTTCAGCAACACTAGTACTGGTGGAACAGTATGAAACACAGAACTTGTCTGCATATAGAGAAGGTGAGACAGACGGCCCTACAGCTGCTGCTAGACCATTAATGGCCACTAAAAATAGAGTGACACTCAATACAGAGCCTTGTGGGACCCCATTCTCCTGAATATGGGGGGGGGGGGGGGGGGGGAGGGGGAGACTGTGGGAGGCACCAACTTGGACACGGAAAGTACAAAGCAACACAAAATTATGCATAAAAATCTGGAGTGGGCCGTAGAGACCCCACTCTTATAATGTGGCAAGGATAAGAGGTCACCAGGTCATGTCAAACGCTTTTTGCAAATCAAAAAAGACAGCAACCAACTGTTGGCGTCTGGAAAAGGCTGTTCGGATGGCAGACTCGAGGGACACAAGATTATCAATGGTAGAGCAACCCTGTGGAAGCTGCCAACACACCATACGTTCCAGCAGTTTACAAAGAACATTGGTGAGGCTGATGGGCCGACAGCTATCCACATCAAGTTGGTTTTTATCAGATTTGAGCACCGCAATGATGGTGTTCTCCTGCCATTGTGATGTAAAGGCGCCATTGCACCAGATCTGGTTGAAGATGACAGGGAGACGTCACTTTTAGTCATATGAGAGATGTTTTATCATCTGACTATGGATCGGATCTGGTCCAGGAGCTGTGTCAGGGCAATGTGCAAGGGCACTGAGGAGTTCCCACTCTGTAAATGGAGCATCATAGGATTCACTGTGGTGTGTAGTAAATGAGAGGGCTTTCCCTTCCAGTCGCTGTTTGAGAGTGCGAAAGGCTGGGGGGTAATTCTCAGATGCAGAGGCCTGAGCAAAGTGCTCAGTAATCGCGTTTGCGTCGGTAGATAACACGCCATTTATGTTAACACCATGAACATCTGTTGGGGTCTGGTATCTGAAGAGACATGTGATCTTTGCCCAGACTTAGGAAGGTGACGTATGGCACCCAATTGTCGAGACATCTCTCCCAACACTCCTGCTTCCGTTGTTTGATAAGTTGGTGAATGCAAGCATGGAGCTGCTTAAAGGCTATGAGGTGCTCCAGGGAAGAGTGCTCGCCAACGGTCCTTAACTGCTTCAGCGACTTCCGGCGACCACCAAGAAACTGTCTTTCACCGGGGGACCCTAAAGTGCGAGGGATTGTGTTTTCTGCCACAGAAACGATTGTTGTAGTCACCTGCTCAACCATCACATCAATTTTCCCATGTGGTGAAGAGTCAACAGTGACCACAGAGGTTAAAAGTTTCCCAGTCCGCCTTGTTTAAAGCCCATCTGGGCAAGCGTCCGTGGGCTTGACGGTGAGGCAGTGACTGGAAGATGGGGAAGTGGTCACTACTACACAGGTCGCCGTGTTCTCTCCAGCTGATAGATGGGAGAAGTCCTGGGCTGCAAATTGATAAATCAATGGCCGAGTAAGTACCTCCAGCTCCGGTGGGTCCGGTATTTAAGATGCAGAGGTTGAAGTGAGACAGTAAAGTTTTGACATCCCTGCCTCAGCCAGTAAGCACGGTGCAACCCCACAAGGGGTTATGGGCATTAAAATCTCCCAAAAGTAGGAAAGGTTTAGGGAGTTGATCAATCAGTGCAGTTAATAGATTCCGGGATACTACACCATCTGGAGGAAGATATACATTGCAGACAGTTATTTCCTGCGTCATCCTTATTTTGACAACCACAGCTTCGAGAGGGTTTGGAAGGGGAACAGGTTCACTACAGACTGAGTTTAGGACATAAATGCAAACTCCACCTGACACTATTACCGTCACTATGGTTCCTGTGGTATCTCTTATAGCCACAGAGGGCAAGGGTCCGCATTGCGGGGAACCACGTTTCCTGGAGGGAAATGCAGAAAGCAGGTGTAAAGCTTAACAGTTGCTGAAGCTCTGCTAGGCGGTGGAAAAAACTGCCACAATTCCACTGGAGGAAGACGTCATCTTGAGATGGGGAAGGCGTGGAACATTCAATGAGGCAGTTTACGCCTCAGTGTCACCTGCTGCCACCGATTTTTTCCCCGAGCAATCTATATCCATTTTGTCTGACAATCCGACAAGATCTAGGTCCTCAGACAGATCTAGGTCCACAGACACAGAGCTTGTAGGTAGCAATGGTGTGGGTGCCACTGCAATTCCCTTGGTCTTGGGAACCTTCTTTTTGGATTTCTCTCACTGTTCCTTGAGGTTCCCTGGCTGAGAGGACTTCACTGATTCAGTCTCCGGGACTAAGGATGAGCCTGAAGCCCTGTGACCAGCTGCTTTTGGCGTCTTCAGGCACTGACGGGTGCCATTTTTCCCACTAGCAAAAACCTGGGAAGGGAGTGACCCAAGGGACTCCTTCCTAACAAGAGCAGCCGAAGAAGTTGTACACTTCTCCAGCTTAGAAGTGGGGATAGATGTCCCTGGTGGTGGTGGGGGGGGGGGGGGGAGGGGGGTGTTGCTCCTGTAGGGGGTGCAGGAGCAGAAGGGAGGGAAGTGCCCCCCCCGCCCCTCACTATCAAGGGGGCAGGTGTAGTCTTCTGGCTCAGAGATGACTGGGTTTGGTGGAGCTGATGGGGTGTAGCGGCAGCGTAAGACTATGTCATGCGCACAGGATGTAGGAGCTCAAATTTCCTCTTAGCCTCACTATACATCAATCGGTCCAGGGTCTTGTACTCCACGATTTTCCTTTCTTTCTGGAGAATCCTGCAGTCTGGCGAGCAAGGCGAATGGTGCTCTCCACAGTTGACACAGATGGGAGGTGGGGCACATTGAGTATTGGGATGTGATTGGCATCTACAATCTCGACATGTGACACTGGAAGTACAGCGGGAAGACATATAACCAAACTTCCAACATTTAAAGCACCACATTAGAGGAGGGATATAGGGTTTCGCATCACAGTGGTAGACCATCACCTTTACCTTCTCGGGTAATTTATCACCCTCGAAGGCCAAGATGAAGGCACCGGTGGCAACCTGATTACCCCTCGGACCCCCGTGGATACGCCGAATGAAATGTACTCCTCACCGTTCTAAACTGGCGTGCAGCTCATCCTCAGACTGCAAAAGAAGGTTCCTGTGAAATATGACACCCTGGACCATATTTAAGCTCTTATGGGGTGTGATGGTTACAGAAACATCCCCAGCTTGTCACAAGTGATTAATGCCCGTGACTGGGCAGAGGATGCTGTTTCGATCAAGACTGCCCAAGATCTCATTTTGAACAAGCCCTCCATCTCCCCAAACTTGTCCTCTAAATGCTCAACAAAAACTGAGGCTTCATCGTCATGAAAGGTTCCCCATCAGCTCTCAAACATACAAGGTACTGGGGTGAATAAGAGCTGCTGCCATCCTTTGTCCAACGTTCCTCCCATGGTGTGGCCAGAGAGGGGAATGATTTGGGGTCGTACTTCTGTGCATTGAATTGAGCCCATGAACCCTTAGAGACTGCTGGTGTTTGACCACCAGCAAGAGACGATTACTATGCTTCATCGCGTGTCATCCACCCTGATGCCACCCACTCCGCCCTCACCATGGGTGCCACCCACCCGCATGCAGCAAAGGCCACTTTGCAGGATGGCCATTGCCGGAGGTCCCAATGCCACAGGGGGATGGGCATCTTCCCCTTTGGCGTACGTGAGAAGTTAACGGTGTAGGTATCAGTAGAACGATCCCTGTGTGGTCAGGGGCTACAGCCAACAGGGTACATGGCAGCCCCACCACAACGGACTGGCTACCATGCTGGATATCAGGTGCAACCAAGCAAACAAGTCCATTATCAACGTCAGTGTAGAAAACGATACTGCACAGTTGTTGGAAAAATACGCACCCAGGAGGGTGACCTCGCCCAACAGTTGGAGAATGAGCAGAAGTGCACATCCAAGTCAATGAAGGATGCGATTGGCCTCAGCACATGATGGACACGATGCACCATGTAAGGCGCCCTTCCCCAATTGGCTCGCTCTTCGGGAACATTTTGAAAAATGGAGGTAAAACCCTACAGGGGACCATCACAAAGGCCGAAACGTGCGATACTCCTTTTAGACGCCTCTTATGACAGGCAGGAATACCTTGGACCTATTCTAACCCCCGGACCCGCAGGGGAGACAAATAATATTTTGTGGTAAATTAACATCAGAGACATGATAAATATTTTATATACAATAGTGACAAGTAAGAACAGTTTCCCATCTATGGGCAAAGAAAAACTTAACCTCATGATACAAAGTGAGATTTTCACATAAGCTAGTTCAAAGGTATTGGAAATTGACCCTCTTGTAAGTTTCAAGTTTGCATACTACCAAAACCATACAATGCACAGACATTCCTGAAGTATGCTCATTAGTTACATAATGTGCTGATAAAGATGTATGTCAAGAAATAGTATTAGAGACAGTGGACTTGGATTATTGCTATTATGGATGAGAGAGAGAGAGAGAGAGAGAGAGAGAGAGAGAGAGAGAGAGAGAGAGAGAGAGCGGGAGGGGGGGGGGGGGGCAGTGTGTGCATTGAACTGCAAAGAAATAGTACCCATATTATCTAAGCACCAGCAGCAGCAGCAGCTTGGCAAGTAACAGAGTAATGAAACAAACAAACAAACAAACAAACAAACTTGGAGAACACCCTCTCAGAGTTTAGCTGTACACAACTCTTCCACATCTTAGATCAACCTTGCATGAACTTCTGCTGTGAATTAAGAGATTGGAACAACGGACATGAAAAAAATTGAATTGTCATCAGGAAAATCCATCTGCATGTATTTTTATCATTCAAATAATTTTACATCAGTTAAGCCTCATATAAATGGTACCATTTTAAATTTAAACAACTCAGATTTGTGTGTGTTTTGTGACAAACTAAAATGGCAGGTATACCTTAATGGGAAAAGTCACTTGACAGGAAGCTCTTAAAATCCTAAAATACCTTAACAAACAAACACGAGGACACAACAGAGGTCTCACCCTCTGCAATTTTACAAAAGGTTTCATTGATACAGACTTCAATAAGCAGATATATAAAAGGTGTTAGACATTGTCGCATTGAGGGTATTATAGTAATGACCAGCCCTAAAAATAGCCTATGTCATAAGGTTGGAAAACAATGATTTAACCATGAGCTGTCTCAAATATTGGCCCGACCAAGAGAACTTTCAATTGATATGAATTTAGAAATGAAACCAATCATTGTGACTTTGTGCCACAGTTTGAGATAAAGGTGTTATGGGTTATGAGATAGTAATCCTGATCTAATGCACAGCATGTGCAAATAATAAGGTGGGGGGGTGGGGGGTGGGAGGTGGCATGTTTGAGTACTCCTGCCATCCAAGCACGAAAAGACAAAATAATTATGTTTTTAAATGTTAGAAAACTACACAGTAATGTAATCCTAGGAAAGTATTATTATAGTTCAGATCCATGAAGTACATGAATCTGGAATTGAATTCAACATACAATAGTCTGCTGCCACATACCATTTGAAAATATGAAAGCTACCAATACTAAGCAAGACAATACCAAAATTCTGTGACACCCTTACACAACTTCCCACACTACTACAGTTTCAAATCAACTATACAAATTTCTCACAACACAAAACCAACAATTAAAAAATATAAATGTGTGATGGTTTGCATGGTACTACGTATGGAATCTAGCTACCATAATATTTACCATATTTACCCGATTATAAGATGAGGGTTTTTCCCAAATTTGTCATTCAAAAAATACGAGGTCATCCTATATTCGCAAATTAAACTATTGCTGTGGTCATTAACATTTTTACATTGTTTAATAGATTAATATAGGGATTGTCTTCTATTTGTAGGACACGCTTCAGCTATAGCCGTTTCATACATATTTATTTTGAACAATCTCGCATTCAAATAAGCTCAAGACTTCCAGGTACTCAGAAAACCATGATACAGCATCGACCTTTCTTGAACAACCACAATAGTAATACATACCTCTGGCTTAGAGAAACAACTGAAAGATTTGAAAGCAAATAAATCACTAGGTCTGGATTGAATCCCAATTTGGTTTTACAAATGGACCTGCAAAATTACAGAGCAATATTCCTAACTTTGGTTCGCTGCAAAATCCTTGAACATATAATATGTTCAAATATAATAAACTTTCTAGAGACTGAGAAGCTTTTGTCAACGAATCAGTATGGTTTTAGAAAGAATCGCTTGTGTGAAACTCAGCTTGCCCTATTCTCACATGATATACTGTGAACTGTAGATGAAGGTTTAACAGGTAGATTCCATTTTTCTACATTTCTGGAAAGCATTTGACATGGTGCCCCATTGCAGGCTGTTAATGTTGGTACAAGCATATGGAACAAATTCACAGATATGTGAGTGGCTTGAAGACTTCTTAAGTAATAGAACCCAGTACGTTGTACTCAATGGTTGATGTCCATCAGAGACGAGGGTGTCATAAGGATTGCCCCAGTGAAGTGTTATAGGACAACTGTTTTTCTCTATATACATCAACAATTTGGCAGATAGGGTGGGCAGCAATCTGGAGTTATTTGCTGATGATGCTATTGTGTACAGTAAGGTGTCAAAGTTGAGTGACTGAAGGAAGATACAAGATGACTTGGACAAAATTTGGAGACAGATTGCTCTAAATGTGGAAAAATGTAAATTAATGTGGATAAGTAGGAAGAACAAACCTGTGATGTTCAGTTACAATATTTGTCAATTCATTTAAATATCTAGGCGTAACATTGTAAAGCAATGTGAAATGGAACAAGCATGTGAAAACTGTGGTAGGAAAAGTGAATAGTCGACTTTGGTTTATTGGGAGAATTTTACGAAAGAGTGGTTCACCTGCAAAGGAGGCTACATATAGAATGCTGGTGAAACCTATTCTTGAGTACTGTTGAAGTGTTTGGGATCCGTACCAGGTCATATTGAAGGGAGACATTGAAGCAATTCAGAGGTGGGCTGCTACATTTGTTACCCGCTGATTCAAACAACACGTGTGTTACGGAGATGCTTCAGAAACTTAAATGGGAATCTCTGGAGTGAAGGCGATGTTCTTTTCAAGACACATGTTGAGAAAATTTAGAGGACTGGCATTTAAAGTTGACTGCCAAATGATTCTACTGCCACCAACACTCACTGCGTTTAAGGACTATGAAGGTAAGATTCGAGAAATTATGGCTCATACAGAGGCACATAGATAGTCGTTTTTCCCTTGGTCTATTTTCGAGTTGAACAGGAAAAGAAATGGCTAGTAGTGGTACAGGGTACCCTCTGCCAAGCACTGTACAGTGGCTTGTGGAGTATCTACATAGATGTAAACCGAGTACAACTGTTATTGTAAGAATAAATTGCAGTGGAATGGCCTGTTGTGGAGATCATACCAACAGATGTCACTAACTTTTGTTCTTTGGGGTACACAGTGCAAAATATGTCTTTCAATGACATGATTATTACAGATATCAGCCAGCTACACTGCTCTGCAAATTGTTTTTATTTTGTATCATTCATGATAAGCCCATTTCAGCATATTGCCATCATCAGGTGCTGGTCTTAATATAATGGTCTGTATGATCAGCAAAGTTATAATACATTGTTAGGTGTTTTTACCTTACATGTAACATCATTGCTGTAGTGTCTTTTTTAAGAATCATTACTTTCTCCTACATGTACGCTGGAGATGTATATCCGATTTCAGTTGGTTTCAATGTGTGCTATTTCTCTGACAGCTCGCATGACAGTGGATTAGTGACATTACATGTTTACATAGTTACCATTATAAATAAGTGATATGTGGGAACTCAGTTGTTTATTATTATTATTATTATTATTATTATTATTATTATCATCTTTTCTCAGATGTTATGTCTGGTTAAAAATGGAAAGTGACGCGGACCTTGATCAAGTGTCACTTCCTTTTAACTGTACGGTATATGTTACATTGCATTTAGGAACTTTCGGGTAATTGAACAAGTATCAATAATTACAGATTTCTGTAGTTGTATATATACGTTTGGATGTAGCTGTATTGCATTGATGTACTGGTGGATATTGTGTGGTATGACTCCTGTAGTTGATAGTATAATTGGTATGATGTCAGCTTTATCCTGATGCCACATGTCTTTGACTTCCTCAGCCATTTGGATGTATTTTTCAATTTTTTCTCCTGTTTTCTTCTGTATATTTGTTGTATTGGGTATGGATATTTCGATTAGTTGTGTTAAGTTCTTCTTTTTATTGGTGAGTATGATGTCAGGTTTGTTATGTGGTGGTGTTTTATCTGTTATAATGGTTCTGTTCCAGTATAATTTGAATAAATCATTCTCCAGTACATTTTGTGGTGCATACTTGTATGTGGGAACATGTTGTTTTATTAGTTTATGTTGTATGGCAAGTTGTTGATGTATTATTTTTGCTACATTGTCATGTCTTCTGGGGTATTCTGTATTTGCTAGTATTGTACATCCGCTTGTGATGTGATCTACTGTTTCTATTTGTTGTTTGCAAAGTCGGCATTTATCTGTTGTGGTATTGGGATCTTTAATAATATGCTTGCTGTAATATCTGGTGTTTATTGTTTGATCCTGTATTGCAATCATGAATCCTTCCGTCTCACTGTATATACTGCATTTTCTTAGCCATGTGTTGGATGCGTCTTGATCTATGTGTGATACGGGTGCTTGCCATGTAGTGTTTTCTTTTTCCAATTTACTTTCTTCATATCTGTTGATGTTATGTGATCTAAAGGGTTGTAGGAGTGGTTATGAAATTGCAATGGTGCAGCCAATGTATTTATATGAGTGATTGCTTTGTGTATTTTGCTAGTTTCTGCTCGTTCTATAAAGAATTTTCTTAAATTGTCTACCTGTCCATAATGCAGGTTTTTTATGTCGATAAATCCCCTTCCTCCTTCCTTTCTGCTTAATGTGAATCTTTCAGTTGTTGAACGTATGTGATGTATTCTATATTTGTGGCATTGTGATCGTGTAAGTGTATTGAGTGCTTCTAGGTCTGTGTTACTCCATTTCATTACTCCAAATGAGTAGGTCAATATTGGTATAGCATAAGTATTTATAGCTTTTGTCTTGTTTCTTGCTGTCAATTCTGTTTTCAGTATTTTCGTTAGTCTTTGTCTATATTTTTCTTTTAGTTCTTCTTTAATATTTGTATTATCTATTCCTATTTTTTGTCTGTATCCTAGATATTTATAGGCATCTGTTTTTTCCATCGCTTCTATGCAGTCGCTGTGGTTATCCAATGTGTAATCTTCTTCTTTAGTGTGTTTTCCCTTGACTATGCTATTTTTCTTACATTTGTCTGTTCCAAAAGCCATATTTATATCATTGCTGAATACTTCTGTTATCTTTAGTAATTGGTTGAGTTGTTGATTTGTTGCTGCCAGTAGTTTTAGATCATCCATGTATAGCAGATGTGTGATTTTGTGTGGGTATGTTCCAGTAGTATTGCATCCATAATTTGTATTATTTAGCATGTTGGATAGTGGGTTCAGAGCAAGGCAGAACCAGGAAGGACTTCATGAGTCTCCGTGGTATATTCCAGGCTTAATCTGCATTGGCTGTGATGTGATATTATTTGAATTTGTTTGGATAGTAAGTGTGGTTTTCCAATTTTTCATTACTTTGTTTAGGAACTTTATCGATTTAGGATCTACTTTGTATATTTCCAATATTTGTAGTAACCATGAGTGGGGTACACTATCAAAAGCTTTTTGGTAATCAATGTATGCATAGTGTAGCGACCTTTGTTTAGCTTTAGCTTGATATGTCACCTCTGCATCTATTATCAGTTGCTCTTTACATCCTCGTGCTCCTTTGCAACAGCCTTTTTGTTCTTCATTTATAATTTTGTTCTGTGTTGTATGTGTCATTAATTTCTGTGTAATGACTAAAGTTAATATTTTGTATATTGTTGGTAGGCATGTTATGGGGCGATATTTAGCTGGGTTTGCTGTGTCTGCTTGATCTTTAGGTTGAAGATAAGTTATTCCATGTGTAAGTATCAGGGAATGTGTATGGGTCTGCAATGTAGCTGTTAAATAATTTAGTTAGATGTGAATGTGTTGAGGTGAATTTCTTTAGCCAGAAATTTGCTATTTTATCTTTTCCAGGGGCTTTCCAATTGTGAGTAGAATTAATTGCTTGGGTGACTTCATGTTGCAAAATTATCACTTCAGGCATTTGTGGTATCATCTTGTACGTATCTGTTTCTGCTTGTATCCACCGTGCATGCCTGTTATGTTGTACCGGGTTTGACCATATGTTGCTCCAGAAGTGTTCCACGTCTGTTATGTTTGGTGGATTGTCTATTTTAATGTGTGTGTTATCTATTGTCTGGTAAAATTTCTTTTGGTTTGTGTTGAATGTTTGGTTTTGTTTCCTTATATTTTCACTTTTTTTGTATCTTCCAAGTCGTTTGGCCAATGCTTGTAATTTCTGCTTCTTTTCATCTAATTGCTCTATCATTTCTTGTTGTGAGATTTTACCTAACCTTTTCCGTTTTTTTTCTGACATTTCATTTCTTATAAATTGTGTTAGCTGTCCGATGTCTTTTCTCAGTTTTTCTATTCTGATCTGTAGCCTGTGTTGCCACGCTGGTTTTGTGGGTTTCTTCTGTGTGTTGGTTGGTTCTGATCTCTGCCTAGTGTGTATATTTAGTGTAGTGGGTGCTCCTATATAAACCAGTAGTTGTAACTCTTCCATAGTTGTGTTTTCATTTATTTTGTTGTGTATGATTGTGTTGATAGTTTTTATTGTTGTTTCGACTTGTGGGTTATTTGGCGGTCTATGCAAGAATGGTCTAATGTCTGTATTTGTGTCTTTGTATTCTATATATGTCAGCTGAAATTTTTCTTCTATATCTAACATGTGTGTCACTTCGTGTTCTATTTGTGCTTGTTCTGGTGGCTGTCTTAAGATTTCGTTTTCCACTGACTGTTGAATTGATGCGTGTTGTTCTTTGTTTGTTTGCTCTGGGTTGTTTGAGTCCATTACTGTATTTTCTTCTTCTTCTTCCGATTGCACATTATTTTGTTCCAGTATTTGTTGTACTTGTTGTTTGATGTTTTCTAATTCTGACTGGGGTATCCTGTTATTTTTGATTATTATACGGATCTGATCAGCTAGTCGTCGTTCTGTTAAAAATTTTAATTCTGGGTATCTGGTAATAAATGTTGTGTATACTTGTGACCTGTATCCAGTTGTGTTGGTCCCTAGGTTTGTTGCTTGGTAGTAACAGAACATGAGGTGTCGATTAACTTCATCTGACCATCTCATCCTCTGTCTTTGTTTTCCTTCTAGGGTGGTTGCAGGAAGCATATCCTGCAAAACACCTCTATTTGGATTTGAATCATTTTCCAGTTGGCTAGCAGTGTCGTTACCATTGTGGGCAGGCATAGGGTTCAAGCGTCGTCCCCGATCATGACGGCGCTTGTCCGAGGCTTCTTTAGTTCTGTCCTGAAGCAACTAATCACACTAAAAGGGGGGTTAGCCCTATTAGTGGTTCTTTTCGTCGCCTTTTACGACTAGCAATTCTTTTCCCGGGCCTCCACGGGAATAATAATAATAATAATAATAATAATAATAATAATAATAATAATAATAGGTTTGGTTCAAATTATGTTTTTTGCCTGGAGTTTGGTTTAGTTATATTTGAGATTTTTATTTTACATTTTTAATTTTTTCTTAACGATTTTGTTATTGTCTTTGATTTATGTTGGTGTTACGACTTTGTGTTATATTCTTCACGTTATTATTGCTGTTACTATGGATATGTGTTATTTAGCGTCCCCGATTTATTACTTTACCTGTTTAAAGTTTTCTATGTACTTTTTGTGCTTTAGGTTGGTTTGTTTGTCCAGTAAATTTTTAGGGTTATGTATGCATGCCAATATATCTCTATTTCCTCATGGATGTTCCCTTCTGCATAATATGGAGGATTTCTAGTGCTTTGTCTATAGGTTTTACATAGTGTTTTTCTGTTTGTAGATGTTGAAAAAACGTGGATGGGTTGTTTTTACTATCTCTGGTGTGCTCTTCATATTTAATTTTGAAGTTTCTACTGGTTTGTCCTATGTAGAATTTGTGGCATGTGTAACACATACATGCAGCAACCCTACAAATTTACTGAATGAATAAACCCACCTAAAGCACAAAAAGCACATAGAAAACTTTATTCACATTACAAATCAAGAAAATGGGTAAAGTAATATACCAGAGCCGCTAAATAACACTACCCACAGTAACAGCAATAACGACATGAAAAGCATAAAACAAAGACATAACACCACCATTAATCATAGGCAATAACAAAATTATTATAAAAAAATTAAAAATGTAAAATAAAAATTTCAAATAAAACTAAAACAAACTCCAGGCAAAAGCATGATTAGAAACAAACCACCACTTATTTATACTGGTAACTATGTGAACACGTAATATCGCTGATCCACTATCATCCAAGCTGTCAGAAATATAGTATACATGGAAACCAACTAAAATCAGATATACATCTCCTGTGTACACCTAGGAGAAAGTAGCGATTCTTAAAAAGACACTATAGCAATGATGTTACATGTAAGGTAAAAACACCTAACGATGTATTATAACTTTTCTCATCATAGTTACAGACCTATATATTAAGACCATCACTTAATTATGTATTTAGAGAGCACCTGATGATGGCAATGTGCCGAAATGGGCTCACTGTGAATGACACAAAATAAAAACAACTTACAGACCAGTGTAGCTGACTGATATTCATAATAAGATGTCACTGAACTGTGGGACGAGTAGAAGTTAGAGAATTGGACTGAATTGTAATTGCGACCTGTTGTTACATATGACCTGCACGCTGCTCAAGCTCAGCACTATGGAACACTGGAGGAGGAACAGTGACAGCAGCTTGGCTGGGAACTACAATGAGTGCCAGGAGGGGAGTGTTGAGTGGGCAGCAAATTTTGTCATGCAGCCAACCACGAGCATGAATACTGTGTACTTTGGCTTTTTATAAACATCTACCATGTTTAAATGGCAGTTTGTCTGAATCCATTTGCACATGCAATCGAACTGACTTTAAAATTGGATAAATACTCAACAACATCATACAATTATGCACAAGATGCTGAAAGTCTGGATTAGGGCCAGTGGCATACTTACAAGTTTCGTGCAGCAATGCTGTTGGTGCTAACCATGAGATATGACGGGTAGGATAAGGGTGTGTCACCTGCTAGTTCTACACAGCCAATGAGAGGTGGATGATATGTTTGGAAGCAAGAAACATTTTAACATCTTCACATCAACATAGACGTGAAAGCCACTGTGTGTTAAAAAAAAAAAAAAAAAAAAAAAAAAACACCAGCTGTGGTCTCAGCGAACTACTTGTGACAATAAAGATAAAAGTTTCGCAGATGTCTTGTTACAATGGTGATTAAAAACCGTGGTACCACAGATGACAAGCTAAGTAAACAAAAATGGCAATGAAGTTAAAAATTAAACAATTTCTTTTTATTTCTCCTTGTATTAGTAAAAATTAAGACAGTAAATGGTATAAGTTCTAGAATTGATATGTTAACTTTTCCGGCTGATACCTTGCATCAATAAAAGTTTGTAATTTTGATTTGTCAGAATACATTAAAAAAATAAATTTCTCTCAAGAAGCCTCCTTTAAAAAAAAAAAAAGGGGTGGTATCTTCTATTGAGGGTTGTCTTATACTCGGGTAAATATGGTACATCACATATAACATGATAAAACTGCTTTACAATAATAACTGATCATCATAGTATCAGCTACAGCCCATAGTTTTGTGCTTTATGATGTAAGCTTCAGTCAAATTGTGCTTTACTAAAGCAAAATAATATTCAACTAATCACAATCCTCATTTTTTTTCCTTTATTCATGCACAATTATGATGCTAATATTCATATATTCAATTAACTGTGCTTATATCCTATCCTCTTTAACACCACCACCAACACCACTACTATTGCGAAACAGGTCAAACAACAAAAGTTACTGTTAAATAACTGAGTTTCCATACACAAGATGTCTTAGGCCAAGCTAATCCCTTCATCACCTAATCAAAATAATTCCTGTTTTGATATACCTGAGGCAACATACCTATGTACATGTTGTCTCATTTCTGCTGCCACAGAACTCTGAAGACCAGTGCTCTGAAAAATGATGAATCTCACTAACAATTATCTTGCACTTTCATTTTCATGAATTTATTTCTTGTGCATCTGTAATAAACATATAGGTTCAATATAACCTTTCTCAGTTTTCTTTACATCCATTACAGAACATGTACAGGTCCTCTCCTCATTATGACAGAAATAATCTACATTACAACACAAGTCATCTTGGCACAACTATATTAAACACTTGCTGACATCCTCAACAATGTATTTAGTTTGCAAGCTCTGTATTTAAGTTTTTTTTAAATGCGAACATTTTTAGGTTAGGCTTTACCATGACTGTTACTGACATTAAAGTTTTTATTGTTTACAGTATATAACAGTCTTTATATTATGCAAGCTGACTTGACTGGTCTGCAACCTAACCAAATTCCCCACAGATTTCTCAGTTTTGTGTGTTTGTCAGATACTGTCCCTCACAGTAAATTTAGTTTTTCCTCCCTCCCTCTTACTATACATTTCTTGGGAATTTAACATCACATCAGCAGTACAATCATTAATGGAACATCACTTCACATTTTTCCTGAGATTGAAAAATGCATCTGTTGAAGGAAATGCCCCAGCATTTACCTAGATAAATTATATCTACCTGAACTAAGGTGATATCAAATAAAGATTCGTTCTGAATAACAATTCAGTTATTATGTCACAGTGCAACCAACATGATTAGGTCCAATGTTCCACAAACATGAATATCATTAGAGAAAACAAATTCTCTGCATTGCCCTAATACTCAAATTCTCCAATGTATTTCCAAACATGACTAACATGAAACTTCCTGGCAGATTAAAACTGTGTACCATACCCTGACTCAAACTCAGGACCTTTGCCCTTCGCAGGCAAGTGCTCTACTAACAGAGCTACGTAAGCACAATTCACGACCCATCCTCAAATCTTTACTTCTGCCAGTACCTCATCTCTTACCTTTCAAGAGCACTTTCCCGTGAAAGGAAAATTTCCAGGAATTTTCATATCAGCAGGTAGTCTGCTCCAGAGCGAAAATTTTGTCCTCTTAACTTATAGTTCACACAAAGTTCTTTCAATCGCAGGAGTTTTGCAGATGCTTAAAATCAACTTCAATGCTGTTCTCTTATGTATACATCCAATTCATGAAGTGTTACTTCACAGAACTACATTGTCCACTGCAGTCTTCTAAAAGGATTACATTTTCTGCCTGGCAGATTTTCAATGTATATAAGCTTTCATCCCCTCTGCTTTTCCACAAAAAGTTCAGCGAAATTTCTGAGATACATACCATGCAGTACCTGCTTAAACAAGCAGGAATACTTTCTCTCTGGTCCTTAAACGTTTCATAGCAACACTAAATACAATCTTTCATTGAGCAATTTATAGCAAACATACTGTATTCCTAAGCACATACTGATAATGACATAAAGCAATCCAAACAAATCTGTGCTATCAGACTTCCTCGAACTCTTTTCTACATTTGCAACAAATAAGTTTCAGTATGATATACATCTAATGTGACCTCAAAACTTCCCTAAATCTCATTCAGACTTGCACAGTTCTCATTTGTTTTCATAAGTCACAAATTTGTTTGTGTTTCATAAGTGCTAGTAACTCCTGTAAAGACAATCTCACATGCCATTTAAATGAAGATTTATGGTTCTCTCACTAGCATCCTATGTTTCTGCTGAACTGATAATGAAGGATATCATCTGAACCTGGCACCTCCTTATTTTTTTCAGATACCTTTTTCCAGTCATCTTTATTAGCATTTGATAAATTACCACCTGACTGAATCATGTCTCTATTTATTCCGCAAATTCTTTTGAATGTATGGGCCCACAGCCATTGCGAATTTCATGAAGGAAGTCATTTTTCTGTGTAGGCTGTTTTATTTTGAAATTCTGAACTAAACCCCTTCTTTCAAAATACACTGAAGAGCCAAAGAAACTGGTACATCAGCCCAATATCGTGTAGGACCCCCGCAAGCACACAGAAGTGCCACAACACAGTGTCGCATCAACTCGACTAACATCTAAAGTAGTGCTGCAGGGAACTGACACCATGAATCCTGCAGGGCTGTCCATTAATCTGTAAGAGTACGAGGGGGTGGAGATCTCTTCTGGACAACACGTTGCAAGGCATCCCAAATATGCTCAATAATGTTCATGTCTGGGGAGTTTGGTGGCCAGCGGAAGTATTTAAACTCAGAAGAGTGTTCCTGGAGCCACCCTGGAGCAATTCTGGACATGTGGGGTGTCGCATTGTCCTGCTGGAATTTCTGAAGTCCGTCGGAATGCACAATGGACATGAATGGATGGAGGTGATCAGACAGGATGCTTACACAATTTTCACCTGTCACAGTCGTAACTAGACGTATCAGAGGTCCCCATCACTCCAACTGCACATGCCCCACACCATTACAGAGCCTCCACCAGCATGAACAGTCCCCCGCTGACATGCAGGGTCCATGGATTTACGAGGTTGTCTCCACACCCCTACATGACCATCCGCTCAATACAATTTGAAACGAGACACGTGCGACCAGGCAACATGTTTCCAGGCATCAAAAGTCCGCTGTCGGTGTTGATGAGCCCAGGCGAGGTGTAAAGCTTTGTGTCGTGCAGTCATCAAGGGTACACGAGTGGGCCTTCGACTCCGAAAGCCTATATCAATGGTGTTTCATTTAATGGTATGCACAATGACACTCTATGGCCCAGCATTGAAACCTGCAGCAATTTGTGGAAGGATTGCATATCTGTCACATTTAATGATTCTCTTCAGTCGCATTGGTCCCAGTCTTCGAGGATCTTTTTCCAGCTGCAGCGATGTCTAAGATTTGATGGTTTACCGGATTCTTGATATTCACGGTACACTCATGAACTGAAATTTCCTGGCAGATTAAAACTGTGTGCTGGACCGACTGACTGATTGATGAATTCAGATAGTATGGGACCAAACGGCGAGGTCATGTCCCGCAATTCGAAAGTGAGTTACAGAAGAAAGAGGGTCTGCTAAAAGTGGACGGATTCAGTCAGAGCAGTCAAATTATAAAAGCATGAACCTTGAAACACACACAGTAAAAGCACAAAAGGTGAGACCGTATTTAAAAACTGGGGAAAAAAATGGGGGGCGGTCATCGGGTCACAGACTGTGAAGACTGCAAAAGGAGTCCCAACCACAACCATACCGCCCCCACTCCAAGACTAAAGGAGAACCTTGTATCTGGAAATAAAAACCACTTTGACGGAGCAAACCGAAGACCAGGTCAACCATCTGTGGATTGGCTGCTAATATTAAATTTAAGGAAGCAGGAAGACTATACTTAGCATGAAGGGACGAAAGAACGGGACATGCCACCAATATGTGAGATATTGTCAGCCTGGTGCCACAACCACATTGTGGAGGTGAGTCGTTACGTAGGAGGAAACAATGGGTGAGCCGTGTATGGCCAATGCGTAAAACAGTGTACTCCTTCCAACAGGGGAAGAAATAAGTGCCCCAAACTGCAGTAGATTCCTTGATTGGGCAGAATTTATTACTAGGAGCAGTAGCGCTCCAGATGGCATTCCACTGTAGGGCAAAGAGAGATATGATATAGATCCGCATATCTGCAGCTGTAATCATGAAAGGAAATGGGGGTAAGTATCTGCTTCTCTAGCCAAGTGGTCTGCCAATTCATTCCCTGGGACTCCACATGACTTGGGACCCAGAGAAAGACGAGTTAACAGGTGGCACGCTCAAAGGTGCCAGACCGAGACTCTAACTCTGTTTCATATCAGCGCACACTCCACTGCAGAGTGAAATTCTCATTCTACTCCTGAAATGGTTCAACAGGAAAATCCCCACTTCATTGCTACCTCTGAGATGCTGTGTCCCATCGTTTGTGAGCAGACTATAACACCATGTCCAAACTCGCTTAAATCTTGATAACCTGTCATTGTAGTACCAGTAACGGATCTAACAACTGCGCCAGACACTTTTTGTCATATAGGCGTTGCTGACCACAGTGCTATATTCTGCCTGTTTACATACCTCTGTGTTTGAATATGCATACCTATACCAGTTTCTTTGGTGCTTCAGTGTAGAACAGCCTGCACAGGAAAATGATTTCCTTCATGAAAGTCTGAAATTTTACAGCTTATACATATCCGTTAACCTGTTAGAGACACTTTTATCATATAGCTTTCTACATGCTTTTAAAAGCTGCTAGTAACTGTTTACTTTCTTTTACAGTACCTGTGAAACACTAAAAATCCCAAATTTCATATCAGCGCACACTCTGCTGCAGAACGAAAATCTCACTCTGAAAATATCCCCTAGGCTGTGGCAAGCCATGTCCCCACAATACCCTTTCTTCCAGGACTGCTAGTTCTGGAAGGTTTGCAGATGAGCTTCTGTGAGGTTTGGAAGGTAGTAGACAAGGTACTGGCAGAATTGAAGCAGTGAGGACATGTCATGCTTGGGTAGCTCAGTCAGTAGAGCATTTGCCTGTGAAAGGCAAAGGTCCCAAGTTCGAGTCTTGGTCTGGCACACAGTTTTAATTTCCCAGGAAGTTTCAAATTCAACTGTGTGCGTCTCATGCAATTAAAGCTAATGAAAGTGTACGACACAGCACTGAATAAAAAATTATAAAAATAAAGCTCCACGCAAATAATTTAGGTTACCTGGAATTGGTTACACAATGCACTAAGTTATTTTTTGTTGAAGGTATTAGTCCTCCAGGGAGTGTAGTTAAGCTTTCTCATTTTGTACACTGAAATCGTCAACCAATTTATCAGTGTAAGATTGTAAATCATCATCATCATCATCATCATGGCAGAAGCAGCAGCAGCAGCAACCACTTGATAACCAGTGCCGGACAATGGCTTTCTCTAGCCTTTTCTTATTCATTACTTCAGTAAGTTATAAGCATGCATAATATCATTATTTGTCGTGTGTATTTTCTTACCCCTTGGAACCAAATAAAGAACTCCTATGGTCCATCTACTATATTTATTTATGGCTGCATGTCCTGTTCACTGTCATTTTATTTTAATTAGTCATAATTATGTCTTCTGCCATTGTCTGAACATTTATGCATTATTTTTGTTATCTTACAACTGATTTTCAACCTCAAACTTACTGGAATAATTTGTTCTATTCATTGCTGAAACTTATCTGCATTAGAGGCAAACAGTAAAAGTCATCAGCCAAACAAAGGGAATTCAGATGTGTCCCACTAACACACATTCCTTTAATATTTTCACCTCTTTAATGATCAAAAATATTCTTCTTAAGGCTACTGCGAATAGTTGGGGCGATACTGAATCATCTTCCCTGTCTCCCCCTTCAGTCATGAATTTTCCTCTATTCTGATCAAGTATAATGAAAGCTTATAACAACAAAGTATACATTCTTCAGTATACAGTAACACAAGTTAGTTCAAAACCTTGTTTCACTAAAGCTACTGCTACAGATTTTGTTGAAACTGAGTCAAAATCATTCTCAAAATCAAAGAATCCCCAAGACAATGCAGTAATTCAATTTCACTGGTATGTCCTGTAATTCTGTTTGTGACTTGCAAGCGGTCCGTTGTGTAGACATCAACTTCCAAAGCCAGGATGGTCCTTTTCTTGATTAAAATACAATGCTTTTTCGATACAGCAAGTGAAAATTTTATGTAATTTACATTACAGATATAACTATGATATGTCTATAATTGCACCTTCAAGCCACTTTTCTTGAAAAGAAGAATAATTACAGCAATGTTCCAGTTATGGGTAAATGCCTTCCTCTGCAGACACACTGCAAATACCTCTTGTATTACTTCAAATACAGACTTGATAACTTCTGATGAAACAAATTCAAACTGCATTTCTGAATCATCTGCTAAACTATACAATCGTTTGATGAAACTTTAAATGCTTATACAATTTTCTCTTTGTTACCAAGTATTGTGCTATATTGACTCTCAAACTATGACACCTACCCTATATAAACCTATATTTTGCTTACTCACATTATTATTGCTTCCAACTGTTTTCTGTTATTGCAGTCTCATTATATCTTCCCACAACCTCCGGAAGACATTTCTTGATAATGTTGTTGAGTACAGCAGGTTTCTGTTACTGTTTGCTTGGCATTTCCATCTTTTATTTAATGATTTCCTTTTTCAACTTGAGATTTTCTTTATTTCTGCTTTTATTTTTTACTGGAAAAATCTTTTATTGCTTGGGTAAGCACCTATCTTAAATAACTGCACACTTTGTCTATGTAAAATTTTTATTTTCTACGATAGTGAACTTGTTGCTCAATCTCATATGATATGCCACCCCATTCTTAAATACATTCTCATTATCTACATTTAATTCCTATGTTCTTAGTTAATCTCTCTTTAATTCTGTCTCTATTAATGTTTCATGACTTGCAATTAAAAGTGGTTTAGAACTGTTACAGTCTGTATAATTTCTTTACAGATTATAAACGAAATTTATTATACTTTGATCATTTTCATTGGTCATCGATAACATCTCCAGAAAGAAAGTATTTTTGTTCTTGTAAGTTCTACAAATGTATTCACTTCATGAATTCTGGTATTGGACCCAAAATTTTCCACCGGAGAATCATTTGAAAGTTTTTGTCCAACTTTTGGATCAAAGGCTCCCACATTATGCTGTGATTTATCAGTTCTATAGCTCTTCGCAGAGCTCATTTACCTCCCCACCACACTGTGAGCACCTTAGTGCATAAACTTAAATAATTTTCATGAAATATCCTTTGTTTATGTTTAAAGGTGAAGTCTTACTGTTCCGAGAGGCAGGCTTTCAATATCTGTAACATCCTTTTTAACTTCCTCATTTACAATAAAGTCTACAGGTAAATCTGTTCACTGCACTGTTGTAAAACATTTGTCCCAATTTCAATACTATGTGGTCTTTGTTTTCTTCTGCTATACTTCTGATAATCCATTTCTTTTGGTATTATTTAATTTTTGTCTCAGCTCTGCTAACCTCTCCTCGGATTCGGCAGTTCAATTTGCTATCCAAAAAAGTAACAATGGCTATAATGGCAGGTAGACCTCAGTGGCAGGTAGACCCTGGAGACGTTGGGTTCACTCTCAGGTACAAAAGGGGATTTTTCCCCTTTCGAGTCCCTCCGCGATGGCTTCCGCTCCACTCAGCCTGTTATCAAATTGAGTACCAAAGATATTTTCCAGAGGTGAAAGGTGGCCACAGCAATAGGCTTGTCACCTCTTCCTCTCAGTGCTGCAGCATATAAAAGGCTGCATTACAGCTGCAGTGAGGCGAGATGCTTGTTCACGGGTTGAGTGCCACACACTTCATAAAGTAGCAGAAGCAGTTAGATTTCTGAAGTCCACTTTACTGTCTATTTAGATTATCCTAGGGTTTTGAAGTGAACTATAGGCTGAAGTTCTTGCTTAAAGCCCCTCAATAACCAGAAAAGTGTAGGCATACGGGCTCAAAGCCATACAGCAGGCCACTTGTGGCAATATGCTGGCCTGGCATTGGGCCACAGCCTGCCAGTCAGTGCCTGAAACCAGGAGGCAGTTCTGTATGCAATGTATGTGGCTAGCAGCCCTAACAGCACAATAAATCCATTTTGGTGCAGATAATTATTGGCTGTTCGAGCGAGCGAGTCATCGGAGCATCGATGCCTTGAATTGGCACTCCACAGTTGTCTCGATAGGACCACTTGCCATGCAGGTCTAACTGCCACCAGATGGATCTAGGTTGGTCGGTCGGTTGGTTTGTGGGATGGAAGGGACCAGACTGCTACGGTCATTGGTCCCTTTTTCCAAAACTCCAAACACCCACACAGAATAAAAACTAACAATGGAACAGACAACAGACGACATGGGACAAGAAAGACTTAGACAGAGACCGGACAAAAGGAATTAAAATAACACAGAGTGCGACAGTGGTTGGCCGACCGTAGAGAGAAAAAAAGGAAAAGCCAACCACTGAGAAACACACTAAAAACTTAGTCTAAAATCATAGGCCAAAGGCCAGACTCGACATAAAAAAAGATAAACACTTAGATTGAGTGACAAAAGCCCCCTGCCCGAATAAATAGCAAAACTGAGCCTGTCGTGGCAGTGTTATCTGTTAAAAGGGCAGGGAGCGTATCGGGCAGCACAAATTTCTGCCCGAGCACAGCTAAAAGGGGACAGGCCGACAAAATGTGGACCGCCGTGTATATATATACTGTTAGCAAAACACATTGCAGCGATTTATGCCTGACGAGGGTCGCTGATACGTCAGTTATCGATCTGTGTTCTGTGAGTGAGATAGCACATATGTGAATATTATAACATCGATTGGAAAATACTGGGAGCTGAAAGTCAAGTTGACCGCCATTTAACCTGTAAATATGAGGCACTTTAATGACAGTGAATAATAGAAGTAACATTACTTGCAAAGTTATTCAATATCAAAGCTAGCTTACTGCGTAAATCTAACTACTTTATGTATGTAAGTAATTCTGAATTGAACAACTGATACATAAGCTATACAACCAGGAATCTGCCCTGACAGTCACTTTCTTCTTCATACTCGTATTAGCAGCTGTGCTGCTAAGAATGTGCACAGAACAAATGCTCAAACCTGAGTACAGCAGCTGACACTACCTGGCTGCCCTGGACATTGCTCAGACGTGTCGCAGCGTCAACATCGGCGACCCAAGCGCCTGCCGAGAGCCGGCGCCCCACGTCCCCCTCTGCCTCAGACTGCAGACCACCGTGTAAGCCCCCCTGCAGAGACATAAAGGTGGGTCCTCACGGCGCAGTAAATATCTGTGCGTCAGCCGGGTGTGGCCAATTCGGAGCTGACAAAGGACGACCGAGTCCCTGCGAGTGGCTCACATGGACGACCGCCACACAGTCGTCTCCTTGATAGCTCGGAGTTTATTCGGTGTGGTCAGATCGCGCCATTCAGTGTCCCAAAGTGCGAAAACTTTGCGGCGTAAGACTGCTCGCAAATCAGTCTCCGGGAGGCCAATGTCCAGAGTTGGTTTACTGGCGGCCTGTTTGGCCAAGTGGTCAACATGTTCATTGCCCGGGACGCCGACACGACCAGGGTTCCACACAAACACCACAGAGCGGCCGCAACAGGCAAGGGTATGGAGGGACTCCTCATCACCAGATGAGAGCGAGGAAAACACTGGTAGATAGCTTGTAAACTGCTCAGGGAGTCACTAAAGATAACGAAGGGCTCACCTGAGCAGGAGCGGCTATAGTCTAGGGCACGAAAGATGGCGACCAGCTCAGCAGTGAAAACTGCTGCTGCCAGCCGGCAATGAGTGTTGTTCAGAATGGTCCCCTAGAGTGAGAGCATAACCGACACGACCAGCAACCATCGAACCATCAGTGTAAACAACGTCAGAGCCACGATACATGGCAAGGATGGATTGAAAGCCGAAGGCAGGGGCGGGGCACACACCACAGGAGTGTACGCAGAGGGGCCCGGAAAGGAGGTGGAAGAGGGAAAACCCCAAGCCCAGACAGAAGCTCTCCGATGCGGACCGCAATCGTACAACCCGACTGGGGCCGACGTTTCGGGGAGATGGATGACCGACTGAGGGAACAGGAGACGATAATTAGGATGTCTGGGCAAGCTACAAACGTGTGTAGCATAAGCGGCCAGTAAATGTTGGTACCGTAACCACAGTGGAGGGACACCTGCCTCCACCAGTATGCTGTTCACAGGGCTGGTCCAGAAACCTCCAGTGGCAAGTCAGATCCCTCTGTGAAGGATGGGGTCCAGCACCCGCAATGCAGAAGGGGACACTGAACCATAAGCCAGGCTCCCAAAATCCACACGGGACTGAATTAATGCCTGGTAGAGCCGTAAGAGGGTAGATCGGTCGGCTCCCCAGCTGGTGTGGCTCAATCATCACAGAGCATTAAGATGCCGCCAACACATCTGTTTAAGCTGCGGAATGTGAAGGAACCAAGTCAACCGGGCATCAAAAACCACACCCAAAAACTGATGTGTCTACACCACAGCAAGAGGTTTGCCATCAAGATAAAGCCGTGGCTCAGGATGAATAATGCGTTGCTGGTAGAAATGCATAACGCAGGTCTTGGCAGCCGAAAACTGGAAGCCATGCACTACAGCCCAAGACTGCGCCTTGCGGATAGCGCCCTGCAGCTGATGTTCAGCAGCTGCAATGCCAATGAAGCGATAGTCGAGGCAGAAGTCGTCAGCATAGAAGGAAGCTGAGATAGACGTTCCCACCGCCGCAGCGAGCCCATTAATTGCAATTAAAAACAGGCAGACACTTAGGACAGATCCCTGCGGTAACTCGTTCTCCTGAACTCGGGGGGAACTATGGGAGGCCGCAACTTGCACGCAGAAGGTACGATGCGACAAAAAATTTCGTATGAAAATTCGGCAGTGGGCACTGAAGTCCCCAACCATGAAGTGTAGAGAGGCTGTGATGTTGGCATGTCGTATCATATGCCTTCCGCATGTCAAAAAAAGACAGCGACGAGGTGCTGACGGATGGCAGACTCCAGGCTCACCAGATTATCAGCGGCAGAGCGGCCCTAACGGAATCCTCCCTGAGACGGAGCCAGAAGGCCCAGAGACTCGAGTACCCAACTCAACTGCCGGCTCACCATGCATTCGAGCAACTTGCAAAGAACTTTGGTGAGGCTAATGGGGCGGTAGCTGTCTACCTCCAGTGGGTTTTTGCCAGGTTTCATAACGGGGATTACGATCTTTCCCTCCACTGCGACGGGAACTCACCCTTGACCCAGATACGGTTGTAAAGGTAGAGGAGGCGTCGCTGGCAGTCCACTGAGAGGTGTTTCAGCATCTGACAGTGGATGCGATCGGGCCCGGGAGCTGTATCAGGGCAGGTGGCTAGGGCACTTTGGAATTCCCACTCACTGAATGGAACACTGTAGAATTCAGGATGGCGCGTGTGAAACAAAAGGCTCCGATGTTCCAACCGCTCTTTAATGGAGCGGAAGGCCAGTGGGTAATTTGCAGAAGCGGAACTCAAAGCAAAATGCTCTGCCAAGCGGTTTGCAATTACGTCTGAGTCAGTACAAACTGCTCCATTCAGTGAGAGTGCAGGGATGCTGATAGGGGTCCGATAGCCATAGAGGCGCCTAATCTTGGCCCAAACCTGCGATGGAGAGATATGGAGGCCAATAGTGGAGACATACCATTCCCAACACTCCTGCTTGTGTTGGCAAATGATGCGGTGGGCCCGTGCACAGAGCCGTTTAAAGGCGACGAGGGTTTCTAATGAGGGATGCCGCTTGTGACGCTGGAGCGCCCGCCTGCGATCTTTAATCGCCTCGGCAATCACAGGCGACCACCAAGGCACAGTCCTCGACCGAGGGCAACCAGAGGAATGGGGAATGGCAGATTCTGTGGCAGTAACAATGCCGGTGGTGACCAAGTGAATCACCGCATCAATGGCTTCATTGGAAAGAGGCTCAACAGCGGCAATGGAGGAGAACAAGTCCCAGTCAGCCTTATTCATAGCCCATCTGCAAGGGTGACCAGAAGAGTGACACTGTGGCAGTGACAGAAAGATCGGAAAATGGTCACTACCACACAGGTCATCATGCACACTCCATTGGACAGACAGTAAGATCGAAAGGTCAATGGCTGAGTACGTGCCATACGCCACACTGAAAAGTGTGAAGGCACCATCATTTAAAATGGAAAGGTCGAGCTGTGCCAATACATGCTCAACGGTGCTGCCTCTGCCCGTTGCTACTGATCCACCCCACAGAGGATTAAGAGCATTGAAGTCACCCAGTAACAGGAAAGGTGGTGGTAATTGGGCTATCAGCACAGCCAGGATACGCTGCGGGACATCACCATGCGGTGGAAGATACAGACTGCAGACAGTAACAGACTCGCTGTGAAACGAGTGAAGGACATAGATGTAGACGCCACCAGATACCCTTTCATAAGCTGCCCGGTTCTTATAATAACCCCGATAGCCATGGAGGGCGGGGGTTCGCATTGCTGGGAACTAAGTTTCTTGAAGAGCAATGCAGAAGAAAGTGTGAAGGCTGAGAAGTCGTCGGAGCTCAGCAAGATGGTGGAAGAAACTGCTGCAGTTCCACTGGAGGATGGCATTGTCCACAGCTGAGAAAGGTGTGAAGGGACTGGGGAGGCAGATTACGCCACTAGGTCACTTGCTACCCACACGAGTGACATCCATTGCGTCCGAGGGTCCGGCGAGATCCAGGGCCTCAGCAGACGCCAGAATCTCGACCTCATCCTCAGATGCTGAGCTTGTAGGAAGCGGTGGGATGGGTGCCACCGATATGGCTGGATTCTTGGGAGCCTTTTTCTTTTTCAGCTTTTCGCGCTGCGCCTTTGGTGGTTCCGGCTGGGAGGGCTTCACCGGGTCAGCCTCAGGGACGGACAAGGACTGTGAAGCCCTACGACCAGCGACCTGTGGTTGCTTCAGCCATTGGTGGGTGTCCACTTTTCCACTGGTGTGAACTTGCGAAGGGAGGTCCCCAAGCGACCCCTTCCTGGTGAGAGGAGCCGAAGAAGTCTTACGCTTCTCCAGCTGGGAAGTGGTGATGTCCCCGATGGTTGGGGGGGGGGGGGGGGGGTGTGTTCCTGTGTTCCTGAAGTAGATGGAGCAGGAGCAACAGGGCGTGAAGTGCCCCCCACAATCAAGGGGGCAGGTGGATTCTGACGGATCTTAGAGCCAACCGTACGTGACGACATGGGAGATGGGAGAACCGTTGTTGCAGCAGCGGCGTAGGTTGACGTCATTGGCACAGGATGTAGCCTCTCATATTTCCGCTTACCCTCAGTGTAGGTCAGGTGGTCCAGGCCCTTATATTCCACGATCTTCTGATCTTTCTGGAACATCCTACAGTCCAGCGAGCAGGGGGAATGGTGTTCTCTGCAGTTAACACAGATGGGAGGTGGGGCACATGGAGTATTGGGATGCAAAGGACGTCCACAATCTCGACACGCGATGCCGGAAGTACATCGGGATGACATATGCCCAAACTTCCAGCATTTAAAACACCGCATCGGAGGAGGGATATATGGCTTCACATCACAGCGGTAAACCATCACCTTGACCTTCTCGGGTAAGACATCACCCTCGAAGGCCAAGATGAAGACACCGATGGCTACCTGATTATCCCTCGGACCCCGATGGACGTGCCAGAGGAAGTGAACACTTCATCGTTCTAGGTTGGTGCGTAGTTCATCATCTGACTGCAGAAGAAGATCCCTGTGGAATATAATACCCTGGACCATGTTTAAATTCTTATGGAACATTATGGTAACTGAAACATCCCCTAACTTGTCACAAGTGAGCAACCTCCGTGACTGGGCAGAGGATGCAGTTTTGATTAGAACTGACCCAGAGCGCATTTTGGACAAGCCCTCCACCTCCCCGAACTTGTCCTCTAAATGACCAGGGGCTCTCACCATGGGCGCCACCCAGCCATTGCATAGACCACCTGGCAGGATGGCCTTTGCCAGGAGTCCTGATGCCCCAGAAGGATAGGCACCTACTACTCGGCAAATGTGGGGAGGTAGCAGCTCAGGCATCATCAGCAGTGCGATCCCTGTGTAGTCAGAGGGCTACCACGAAGAGGGTACATGACGACCCCACCACAACGGACTGGTTACCATGCTGGATGTCAGGTGTTGAATATCCATGTATACCACAAGGGCGAAGATGGAAGTGCACAATGGAGGGAATGTATGCTACCCGGAACACACTGCAGCTGATGTGGCCAGAAGGCAGATCTTAGGGTAAGATGGATTTAAGATGCACCACATAAGGCGTCCTTCCCCAAATGGTACACACTAACGGAAAATTTTGAAATGTAGTGGTCAAACCCCTTAGCGGACCATCACATTAAAGCCGAAACGTTGTGTGGTGTGCAGAGAGGCAGGAATACCGCAGGCCTATTCTTACCTCCGGACCCACAGGGAGTCCAGATGGATCTAGGGTTGAACTGTGGTTCTCCTAACCACTGAGCATACTACCAGCCAGCCAGTCTCACTTTCAGCCCCTCACACTGCCAGCTGGGCCAAGTGAACTCCCATCGGAATGCCATGCTAGCTTTAGTTGTTGGCTCCTGATGCTACTCAGTGCCTTGACAAGATGCTGGGAACCCCACAGCATGTGCAACCTTCAAGGTTGCCACTTCTATGATACCAACATGAAGACGATGTGGGTCAACACCAAGCTATGCCACACAGCAAGAGTGCACACCTGTAGCTGCACTAAGCTTGTTTTGCTGCAGCCACTTCACTTTTCCAATGGACCCCTGCAGCCCTTGTCATACCGTCAATCCCACAACGCCCAAGAGGGAGAGCCACATGCCATCTTGACAACTAGAAGAACAGCTCTTCCAAGTCCTCCCCCCCCCCCCCCCCCCCATTACCACACTGCACACCACACTATTACACCTCATTTGTCTACTCCGATTATTATTTCATCTGGACTACAAATCCACTGTGCCAGGAATTTGTACATGGTAGTAAGATTTCTAACAAACCTATCCATGTTACACCAGCCTGCAGGTCACCAAGCATTTGGCAAGATATATGAACAGTGCTATACTTTGACAAAACTATGCCCACATTTGTCTCCAACTGGACCTGCACGTTTCTCGATCACAGAGTTTAGTATCAACAAGATCAATGTATTAGGTCAATCTTATCCATGATAAATTTAGCTGAGAGGGTAATATACTGTCTCATCAAGCTGCTTCCTGTGTTGATTGGCAAACGGCCCACCTACATTTGAGGCTCAAAGTAATCCAGTGAAACTGCTACCTTAGGGTTACTAACAGCTGCATGAAATGACTGTCTGGATGGGATACTGGGATCAACCCTAGCTGTTGTTCTCAATTCTCCAATAGATATATCACCTTCTGGTGGCTACAGCAAAGACACATTAGAGTTGATGGTGACAAAGTTCAATCCTTCGAGTCCTTATAGCAAATACAGGTAATAACAGTGCTTTGTAGCCCTTGAGTAATTATTTTAAATCCCAACATGTAGCTAAACATTGCTGGCAGAATTTATGAATAGCAGAATGGTGAACATTTAACCACTGTCAGTACTTGTAAGGAGCGAAATTCACCAATAGCTCTCCACTACAGTCTATTTGGTAAATGATGCCTCAAGTTGACGTTTAAGCTGCTGTCTTTCATTTTCAAAACACCAATTGCCATCATTTCTCCAAATATGCAGATGGTTCATTCAGACTCCAGTGTCACTTTTGGGTGTGGTAGTTTGTCCAGCACTACTGTGGTAAAACCACACTCGCCTACAGTGTCTATTGCTTCATTTTTATAAACTGTTGCAGCTTTTGTGACCGGCAAATTTTGTGGAAACCAGTGAAAATTTTGTCAGAATTCATTTATGAACTATATTTACAGTAAA
The DNA here is from genome assembly GCF_021461395.2 of Schistocerca americana. NCBI lineage: Eukaryota > Metazoa > Arthropoda > Insecta > Orthoptera > Acrididae > Schistocerca > Schistocerca americana. The sequence continues at coordinate 100,911,191 of NC_060130.1, read as the reverse complement.
AACTGCCACTTTCTAAATGTACTCACTGAAAGAACAGAGCTGGTGATACTGTGATATGGCATGCAGAAGTAATCTTTCAAAACTGGACAGAATTCCTGAAATGTACACACTCTGTGGGGATTTAGAGAAAAAGTTTACAACCTCGGTCTCAAGGTAGGTAAGCATTCCCTGAAAAAAAATTGAAAACAAAATAATATTACAAATGTGATCAATGTAATGGAATGTTCATAATTTAGCAGCACATTGAGCACAAGCATACTGTGAATAGAACAAACTCTACAAATAGGAAGTGTAGAAATGAAAATGGAACAAAAGCCTGGTGGATAAAATCATTTCATGCTGGATAACAAAAAGAGAAACAAAAAGAATACCCAGTTGGAAGAAATTACTTTTACACTTTTATCTATTTTGGCTTACCCAAAAAGTACACCCCCTGCTCTCTCTCTCTCTCTCTCACACACACACACACACACACACACACACACACACACACAGAGAGAGAGAGAGAGAGAGAGAGAGAGAGAGAGAGAGATAATTACTCAAAATTGCTGCTGCTTGTAAATGAATGTTGTACAAGCCTTCTCTCAACATTTTTTAAATAGATAGGAATAATTCTAACATATCTAAAATTTATTTTACTCCTACTTCTTGACCATGGCTTTGCCACTCTGGGATCCACAACTGGACAACTGCAATACAAAATACTGCCAGAAAAATAGAAGTATCTATCACAGTTTGTGGAATGTTTAACATATTTTCAACTAACCACTGACACATCAGATTCTGCAACATTATAATACTAAATGCTCATTCTTTTACTGCAAACTAGTATTATTAGGTAAAAGTTATCATTTAAGCAAACTTATTCAGAATATACTGTTTTCTTCTTACAATTAAAAAGTTAGGTAGGACGGAAGACTGAGAAAAATTATACAAATGTACAGAAAAGTCAGAAAAATTGTTGACTCCAAGTGGTATGCCTCAGTGAAAGAATAAAGAGTAAACAACAAGTATTTCACAAGTATCTCTTTGGGTTGCCACTTTGATTTGACTTGTAATACGAAATTAGCAACTGTCTCTGTTTATTGGTGCTGTTAAGTTAAAATACTTGTATAGGTTGACATTTGTCTTGTGATTTCTAGTACATAATTGTAGAGGCAAGGATTATCCACCACAATAATAATAATTATTATAATTATAATAATGATGATGATGATGATGATGATTATTAGAGATGCCTTAAACTGCATATTTGCGTTACACAGCTGTAATACGCATTCTGTATTATGTTTTGAAATACCTGAGGTATGCAAATGCAGTCTATGTGTACCAGCACTGTCAGTGTCTTTTACACCAACACACTGCAAGATGTTTACTGTTTGATCAATGAGAACTAGAATTGCACTCTACCAAAACTATGGTATGGTGGTTTTGGTACACTACATAAATGACATAGTAAAGCGTAGGACTACTGGTAGAACTGGTAGGGAAGAAACATGAATGAATGTGTAAGAGAGAAAATAGGATATAATGGCTTCTCTTTGTTTTTTATTTATTTGGTTGGTTGTTTTGCACATAATTAGAACTGCATGTCTTTTAATAAATAACAAAAATTAGTTGATTTCATAACTTCTCCACTTTTATGTAACCACAGAAATTAATTCTGATGCAAGTACAGTTTACATGCACAAACATAAAAACATTTGTACAATTATTATCGTTATTTTGTACTCAACAGAATGTTTTTCATCATGATCGAAGGCAAGAGTTGTTACCAATAAATGCAAAAGTTGGTTATGAATAACAGAAACATGTTTTACAGAAGTTTGACAAAGTATTGAAGTGATGTTTGATATATTTTTGTTTCACTTTTTTTTTACCCTTTTGTTTTTCTAACACTTTATGATAAATTTGCATCATTCTCTTTATTTTTACAACATCCCTCTGTTTCACGTTACAAATCAACAATTTTTGAATAAAACCTGTATTAAACATTGATAATTTCAGTTTTTCTATAAATACTGTTTATTCTCACGAAACTACAGGCGGGAGGGTAAGTATGCAGAACAAAAATGTTCCGTAGGTTCCCTGGCCCTTTATATATCCTCGCTCAGTTTCTAGATGGTTCACCACTCCTCGATTTTAGGGGAATATAGTAAGACACTCATTGCAAACGTAAAGAAAGCAAAGGGATCATTATGAGATAACATCCAATAGTGCACTACAGATCCAATATACAGGTAACGTGGGTATGACCTTAACTGAGCAAAGCTACCAGGGGAACTACTGTACACTAAGCTTACTTTGGCAGTATATGGCACTTTTATAACTCTAATCTGAGCCCATCTCATAAAGGATATTTCCGCAATTCTATTATCTTCAGTTATTAGATTGGAGAACCTAATGTCCTTCCTAGTCCTCCTTGAACTGAGGCTCCACAAAATAATAATACTGGATGACTCATAATTCTGTAGCAGACATTTCAAGTAGTCTTCTTTCCTTATGAAGAGTGTAGCATTATGAAAACAATATAATTGTCTTTTGATTCCCTGTCAGTCTGTACAATTGAAACAATATCCTTACTCTTATCATGAGTGGTATTGGAAGAATAGGAAAGAACAAACATATCAGTTGGAAGCTTGAGCCAGCAGATATGGTTATTTTATAACTAAAATCAAATATCTACTGTTAAGTCCAGTGACGAGCTTAAATATAATGTAACGGATCTAACATATTTGTTACACGTATTTTAAGTTCTCCAATTAAGGTATCAAAAATAAACTTACCACAGGTACATGAGATCTCTTCAGCACATTTCTGACACCACTTTTAATCCTCTGAAACTCCTTCCCAGCACTGTTCTGAGAGGAGTTAAAAGGGGAAGAGCGTTTTTTTGGGCTGTGTTCAATGATTTTTTTCTGCACTTCTTCACTGCTCTCCATGAATTCATACCATTTCTGAAAAAATACATTAAATACTAAACGGAAATTCATGAAAAATGCACATTTATATGAAATATAAACCAAAATATGTTTGTCAAAGAAATGAACTCATTGCAACTATCATTAAATTAGAGAATTACTTCTGGTATTGTAAGCACAGTGTTTGGTAGTGCACTACCTGCAAAAATCAGATCCTGGTCCGAATCCTGACCCCTTACAGTTTTAACTTTTCACATATAATTATCATTAAATTATTTTACATACCATTTTTCACAAGTTTAACTACTATGGATCAAAATTCAATGGATCCTGCAATGCATAATGTGTACTGTCACATTGTAACCACAGTCAAGTCCCAATCCAAAAGCGGGTCATCAATGAAGTACGACAGTTGTCACCGAAAGTATTTTCATTAAGAACAGCAATGTACAGACAGAACACAAGTGTTTCTATTTATGCAAACATAAAATATTCCTGACTATGCAATCACAAACATAAAAAATTTAAAGAACATTTTAGAAATGGTAAATACTAAATAACAAATAATTGCCACAACAGCCAGTGACTCTAACCACTACTCCACAGTGCATGCGGTGCATCTCGCAACATTTCTCCCTCTCCTGGGGATACCGTTACCTGCTGTTTTGTAAGTTCTCACTGGAGCTGTCCGTCCCTGGTAGCTGACTGGTCCACGTGATGGAATGTCATACCTAACGACCCATGTTTGATTCCCGGCTGGGCCGGAGATTTTCTCTGCTCAGGGACTGGGTGTTGTGTTGTCCTTATCATCGTCATTTTATCCCCATCGACTCTCAAGCCACCGAAGTGGCACTACCTCGAAAAAATTGCTCCAAGCTAACGGTCTGCTCGATGGGAGGCCCTAACCACACGGCATTCCCATTCCACTGGAGCTGACTATAGCATCTACATCTTCTCTGTATAGCAGTTCTGGCAGATCCTCAGTTTCTGTTAATACTGTCACATGCTTTTCCCTATTATGATCACTGAAGGTAGCCCCTCCTGTCAGAAAATGGCGAAAGACAGCACTTTAGTAACTTTTCCAGTAGCCCTAGTTTCTGCAGACATAAAAAATCCATACCAAGTCTCCAGGCCTATATCTCACTGGCTGGTGCTTAGCTTCATTGCACTCTCAGTCATTCTCCTTGGTGTCCAGAGCCTGTAGGCAAACCAGCTGTCATAGTTATTCAGTCCTTGTGTTGTTTTTCACATAGCCATCCCGAGCACTGTTCGGTTCAAATTGGAACAGTGTATCCAATGCTGTTTTGGCCTCATGACCATGGAGCAGAAGCACAGTGTGAAGTATGTAGGGTCTTGCTTCATAGGGCTGTATGTGAATATTATGGCAGGTAGTTTTGTACCCAAATCTCTGTTCACTACCAATGCACATTGAGAGTATATCTGCCAATGTCTTATTAAAGTGTTCTGTGAGGTCACTCATCTGTGGGTGGTTAGCAGTTGCCGTTGTGTGAGGGATGACAACATCAAATTACCTCTACTGGAAAATTTTCCCATGATCAGAGATCATCACACAGTGTGCTCCATGCTTCAAAATGATGTCTTCTACAAGGAACCTTGCAATTTCTAGACCTTCAGCAGTTGGCACAGCTTTGGTGACAGTTTAGTGGGTGGGGTAGTCAGTGTGGTCTATTGTAGATAAATTCCCATTTGTCAACTTCAGCAGCCTCCCAGGAAGTCATTCCCAATTCAGTGGAGTTGCACTGTGCAGGTGGAATTGGTACCAGATGTCCTGGAGGTAAATGCAGCATGTGCTTCCATCACTGGCATTCCTTACAGTCTCTCACATAGTGTGTAACAGATTGGTAAAGACATGGCCAGTGATACCCGCATCTGATCCTGTTTAGAGTCTTCATGAATTCCAGATGACCAGATGTTGAACCTCACGGAAAAACTTCAGGATAGCTGGCCATACATGAGTTGCCTCATTGAACCATAGTTCCTTTTATACACTGTTCCCTTTTATAAGTGGAATTCTCCTTTGGTTGGTTCATCCTCCTTCAAGGTTTCTATTCTTTTCATTAATGCTTCCCTCTGTTCAACAGCAACATCATTCAAGGCAGTGGTACCAGATTTTGTTCACCCTGCTGTGTTCTGCCAAAAGATTCCTTGAAAGGCAGTCAGTGTTCTCATGTTTGCAGCCACTTTTATATATCACTGGGATATCATACTCCTGAAGCCTAAACGCCCATCTCGGCAGTCCTCCTGATGGACCTTCATGCTTGTCAGCCAGCAGAGAGAGTGGTCATCTGTCACAACAATGAATGGTTTGCCAAATAAATATAACAGGGACTTGTTGATGGCCCACAGAATTGCAAGGCAGTTGTAGAGTCCTTTACCTCATATTGCGAGAGTACTCTGGAAGCATAAGCTATCACCTTTTGAGCACTTCTCGAATGTGTACTAGAACTAGAGCTGGAAATGATGGTTGCACTTTCTTTATGGACAAGGAAAGAACTTCCTTGCACCTTAATCCAGGAAAATTGTGTGTGTCCCTGAAGTAGTTTTGTAAGGGATGTATCTTGGTACAGATGTTCTTTATAAATTGCAATGGAGTATCTGATATCAGTCTTTAGTAAAATGGAAATCACACTCTTGCCTTTCAAATAAGTAGCATCCATCATAAAATCCTTAGATTTTATGAATTATTTTGGTTATGATAATGTAACAACAAAAGTAATCAAAGAGTGCTCATGCGAGTTGAGTTCTACCTTAAGTTATTTGTGCACTCAATCTATTATCAGCGGAACATTTCCAGACTTTCTAAATAACGCTAAAGGTGAGCCTCTTTACAAGAAGGGGGATAAAGAGATACTATCAACCAGTTTCCCTTTTGCCGGATTTTTTCAAAAGTATTTGAGAAGGTTGTGTTCAAGCGTCTCCTAAGCATCTGACTGCAAATATACTGTCCAACTCACAGTTTGGGTACTTTAAGGGTTCTGGTGCAGAGAAAGCTATTTACACATACAGTTTGAATGTACTTAATTCATTAGAAAACAAATTAGATGCTACTGGCATTTTCTGTGGCCTGTCAAAAGCCTTTGACTGTGTGAATCACAGCATTCTCGTAAGTAAATTAGAATATTATGGTGTCACTGGCAGTGCTGCAAAATGGTTTAAGTCTTACCAAACTAACAAGAAACAAAAGGTGTCACTGCGAAATACCTGTCCAGTAAGTAGTCAGTCTTCAATTGATTGGGAATTAATTACATGTGGTGTTCCTCAAGGTTCCATCTTGGGTCCGTTGCTTTTTCTTGTGTACATTAATGACCTCCTGTCTGTTACACTGCTAGATGCTAAGTTTGTTTTGTTTGCAGATGATACAAACATTGCAAAGAACTGGCAAGTCGAGTACAGATTTAGAAATGGCTGCTAATCAAATTTCCACTGGCATTAATAATTCACTGCAATTAAACTTAGAAAAGACTCACTATATGCAGTTCAAAACCTGTAAGATTTCCTTCTGGCATGTGTATAACATATGAAGATATGCAGACAGAAGATATTGACAGTGTTAAATTTCTGGCATTACAACAACAAGAAATTCAGTTGGGAAGTGCATGCCACAGAATTGCTGAAGCGCCTAAACAAGTCTGTACTTGCAGTGAGAATGACATCAGATGTAGGAGACAAATATAAAAAAACTTGCATACTTTGCTTATTTTCATTCTATCATATCATACGGGGACACATTCTGAGGTAACTCATCAAACCGAGCAAAAGATTTTAGAGTGCAAAAGTGTACAACAAGTCTCATTTGTTTGTGAATTCAAAAACATAATGTAGAAACCTGTTAAAGGAACTTTGTATTCTAACCACTGCTTCTCAGTATATTTATTCCTCAACAAAATTTGTTGCAAGCAATATATCTCTGTTTCTAACCAACAGCTCAATACATAGTATCAATACTAGGAATAATAACAATCTACATAAAGACGTAAAATCACTTACCTTGGTCCAAAAAGGGGTCCAATATTTAGGAACACATGTCTTCAATAAATTGCCAGCAACCATTAAAAACTTGGTTTCAGGTAAAGCACGGTTTAAGTAGAGTTTGAAAGACTTTTTGACAGGCAACTACTACTACTCTATAGATGAATATCTTAATGGGCTGTTAGACCAGCTTAAGTAAAAATGTGTGTTATATTTCAGTTTTGACAGCACCTGGTCACAACAGTCAAAATTAGGTATTTCGTGTATGATAAATTTATTAAAAGTGCATAACTATGTTTTATCCTGACACTTATTAATTCTGTAAATATTAGCAGTTCCAAAAATGGTTCAAATGGCTCTGAGCACTATGGGACTTAACTTCTGAGGACATCCGTCCCCTAGAACTTAGAACTACTTAAACCTAACTAACCTAAGGACATCACACACATCCATGTCCGAGGCAGGATTCGAACCTGCGACTGTAGCAGTCGCGCGGTTCCAGACTGAAGCGCCTAGAACCGCTCGGCCACTCCGGCCGGCTAGCAGTTCCAGTTTATTGTAATGTATTCACCTATTTTGACAATCTCCTGACAAATGATCAGGTTAGTGAGGATTATATTCAAATGCTTTACATTTTTTATGTTATACTTTCTGACTTGCTCCACACCCTTGAGAATCATTTCATTTTTGGGTCTATGGAACGAAAATTGAATAATCTACAGTAGTAGAAACCCTGGGAAAACTTTTCACATCACAAATGTGCTGAGGAGTCTGAAAATCTGTGACTGCTCTTATTTTCTTTGCATCAGGATAGACTCCAACACAACTCACTAGGTGCCCCAAGATATTTATTTCTTGAACGACAAAGAGGCACCTTTTCAGATTTAGGCAGAGATCTGCAGTCTCAACACAGCTGTCAGTGAACTTAGATGTTCTTCAAATGTCTTTGAAAAACATCATCATCCAGGTACTAAAGACATATTGTCCACTTAAGGCGTCGAAGCAGGTTGTCCATCATACGTTTGAAGGTGGCTGGTGTGCTATATAGTGTAAACGGCAAAACTTTGAAATTACCGAGGCCACAACAGGGTATCAAAGCAATCTTTTCCTGCCAAACCCCTCAACCTAGATTTGCCATTAGCCTCTCTGCTTGTTCATAGTTGAGTAGTTTTTGCTCTTTTCACTGCAGCATAAGGTGTTAACACACAGCAATTGCTGGGACACGTTTTTTTGTGATCTTTATCAGTCATCGTCAATCGACACACAAATGCCATGTGCCATCCTCCTCCTTCATGAGGACCACAGGAAAGGACCAAATACACCCACGGTTTAATGATGTCATCCTACAGCACCTTCTCCACTTCCTACCAGATTATCTGCCATTCAGCAGCCAACACCCTATGCGAGTGCTGGTTAACTGGTTGACGATCTTCGGTGTATGGAATTTTACAATGGACAATTTGGACTGTCTTTTCTCCACTGTGGATATGAAAGCATCTGAAAATTGGCACAGAATGGCTAACACTCACTGATGATGTTCCTCAGTCAGGTCAGAATCTATTGGCAGTTCGACAGAAGCTTCCTCCACTGTGTTGTCTGTAGTGGCAGTGCAACAATTCTTCTTCAATGGCACTGACCTATCCTTCCTGGATTGGTTCAGTTGTTTCTACACAAACCTTTAGAGCCATGTTATGGCTGCTAGGGAGAATTGGTGGTACACTGTTCTCCTTGACCACCTGCAATGCTTCTGATAGTCACTGGCATTTGGATTCCTTTTGTGAGCACTAGTAGCTTTTTGCAATCAACACTGAAACTCAACTCATTCATGATGGCATAATAACAACATCTTCAAAAAACAAACACCCTGAGAAATTTTTGTTATGTGTGCTTGTTGGAACAGCTTTGTCAATCTGCAACTCTACTCTTCCACAATGTATAACTGCTTGTCATGCCCGCAAAAAGTCCTATCCAAAAATAACATTATGACTACATGCTGTTACAACGGCAAATTTGAAGAGCTCCTTTCTGTCATTGTTATTCTTGCAATATATGTTCCTGTCAGATGGACATATTTTCCATGTACAACCTTCAGCACAATCACTTTCATATCGTGGAAGAAGATAGTCTCCTTTAGTTGCCAACGATACGCATTCGACATTACAGGAAGGGAAGCTAACACACTAACAGGTGGGCCATCAATGACATCACCAATGAGATTTCCTGACATTTTGGTAACTGTCTTCCATGGAGGATTTTCACCTGTGATAGCTTTACCTTCATAGTTGTTTAACTCGCAAAGTTTTCCTGAATTCATCGGCTAGGCAAGCAGCAGACATCCTTGTATGGCTACAGGGAATCACTACAGTGTGTCAATGATCAATCTTGTCCAGAATATGAAAATGAGATTTGTCGCACAAGTCGACTATAATTGTTTGCAGCTGACTCACGTGAATAGAATTGAATGAGATTTTCATTCTGCAGTGGAGTGTACGCTGATACGAAACTTCCTGGCAGATTGAAACTGTGTGCCGGACCGAGACTCGAACTCGGGACCTTTGCCTTTCACGAGCAAGTGCTCTACCAAATGAGCTACCCAAGCACGACTCACAACCCATCCTCACAGCTTTAATTCCGCAAGTACCTCCCGAGTTTGAGTCTCGGTCCGGCACACAGTTTTAATTTGTGCGTAGAACTGTTTTGGTGGTTGACATCTGGCAGCATAGTAATCATCATCAAAAACTTGTTTTCTTTCTTAGCAACAGCGTACATGTCCTGGGCATTCACAGTGGAAACATACTGGCGTACTGTCTTCAGTTCTCCAAATATCTGTTCCTTTATGGGTCATTATATTTGGTGGAGAAGTTAGCTACAACTTGGTTGGGTGTTGACCGCTGTGGTATAAACTGAGTTGGCCAAGTCCATTAGTACTTTCAACTGGTAGTGGAGATTGGCGCTGAAGTTCAATACATCTCTTCAACACACACTATTATCTCCTGACATAACCGTTGCTTATTCTGTCTAACATTTCTGGCTACCATGAAATGCTGAATCTCTTCTATTAATATCTGGCATAGGAGAGGTGAGGTTATGGTGGTCTTCCACACTGCAGTCCATCACACTTCTTTTGTCTGACTATTTTCCCATCCATTTCCACAATGTGCTGGCACTACTTTAATTCCTTGTTTTTTATGAGACCCTTTACTAGAAGAGCTTGATACATGTCTTCTGTGACCACTTTCATCAAGTGTGAAATATTTTCAGGTTTTCTCATATTCTGATTCAGAATGTGTGATTGGGCTGAAACAGTCTGTCTGTAAGACTGTGCCATTTCCCTATGATGTTAAGCCTCATTATTCAATTGCTCTTGCACTAAGTGGACTTGCTGCTGATTGTCACTAAATGTGTTCTTCAATTTGGCCTGGACTTTGTCCCAGCTATCAAGTTACTCTTCATTTTTCTCAAATACTGCTGGGCAATGGCATCCAGGTAAAAGTACACATTTGGGAAACACATCATGTCATCGCACCTGTTGCAATTGGTGACTCAGTTGAATCCTTTGACCTATTTCGTCAGGTCTTGCCCAGCATCTCCTGAAAACACTGACGGTGGAGACGACTCACAGCTGTTTTAGAATTTCATTTGTTTCCTGAGCATACAGAGCTTGGGAACTATGTACTGATTGCATTCCAGTTCTTGTCCATGCAAGTGATGACTTATGTTATTAAATTGGAGACAAACTGATGTAGATGTTGTTGACAATACCTGGCTTCTCCATCAGACAATTTCATGTAATAATCAACCCCAAATGCAACAGCAGGGTCATTATCATTGAGCTACAACACTTAGCAATGTCAGCATTTTTATTATAAACACCAACATATAGACAGAACCAAAATGCCTCCTGCACAGAGAATGCTTCCATTTGTACAAACATCAAATATTCCAGAATTGGCGAATACTACAAACAAATGAAATTTCAACTACTTTCTAGAACTGGTAAATACTAAATAAAATATAATTGCTAGTGGTTGTGTTTGAATAGGTGACTGCAGCACAGCAGCCAGTAATACTAACTGCTATGCCAGATTGTATGCAGCACAGCTCATAGAAATATACAACACACTATGTGAAAACAAGCCAAAGTAAACTGCAATCATAACTTCCTCGCAGTTTATTATCCAGTAGACTTAAATTCCTTTTAATATGGAACCAGCGAAATTAATTCTTGGTTCTCATATGTTGTTCAATTCTCTCTCTACAAAACAGGAAGACTGCCTCTGGAGCCGAATGGTTAGGCTCACTACCTCCAGTGCGCAAGGACCTATGTTCAATTCCTGGTACCTCCTCAATTTTTTTCTGAGATAGGAAGGTCTGGAATGGGGTCCACTCAGTTTTATGGGGTCAAAAAAGGAGCTGCTTGATTGAAATTCATCTACTGGCAGTAACAGCAGGCAACGTGCTGATCACAAGTCTCACAATCATAGATTAGTCTTTGTACTGCCTTGTAGGCAGCAGTCACCCAGTCTGAATAGGTCTAAAATATAATCCCCAAGTGGTGTTTATACCTGTTTTACGAAACAGTAAACTTACGATGGAACAAGCAGAATTTTAGAACAGTATTATGCATGGGTTGTTATTTTAATTGGTTATTGGGCTCATTTCTTTATCTCTTCATTTCCATTATCTCCTTAATTCCCATTACCCACCTCTCAACTACTTCCTGAGCTACCCCAAGTTTCTTCATTCAACGTCCGCATCTCCCTGCTACAATTCAAAATTGGTAACACACACTGTTTAATCTTCCTGTTTCAGACACAATGAAACATTCTTTTTGAAAGTTCTATTACATTACCAAAAATATTACAGGCTGTACAGGGTGTATAATAATGAATGGCATAAATTCATACAATTGAAAGTTCATGATATTACAAGCAAAAAAGTCTCAAGTAAACACAGGTATGCAAATGAACCATTTGCAAGATGATAATTGTGCCTTTGTGGTTACCAGCTAGCACTGACTTGATTCTGTGTAAATGTTATTCCAGTTACGAAAAGGTAACAATACTGTACAACATTAAGAAAAGTTATTAAAGATATTTTTATATAAATGCAAGTTTATGTCTGAACAGAACAGCAGTTACATGACTGTACTCATAGTTAAATCAGGTGTTCAAAGTGTCACCCTTGTATCCGGGTGCAGCTCTGTACCCATTGCCTCAGTGAATTTCAAATCCTTTCAAACATGCCTGGATCATTTCAAAATTCTTGACAGGCTCTGACAAATCTCTGCACTGATACTTCAACCGTGTTAACTGGACTGATGTTCACTACACCTTTATGGTGGCCCCAAACACAGAAATCAATGGGGTTCACATTAGGTGATATTGGAAGCCACAGTAGAGGTCCTCCTCACCCAATCCATCTTTGGCCATACTGGTATGTTAAGTGTTATCTCACCATAGCAGCAAAATGTGCTGCTGCTCCATCATGCACGTTCCACACCCTCTGGTGTTGCTCTAAGTGAACCTCCTCAAACAATTCTGCAAGTTGGTGGCACAGAAACTGAAGGTAATTTTATCCACTGGGTTTCTTTGGAAACATGAACAGTCCAGTAATATGTTAAATAGTACCCCTAACTAAACATCCAACGGAGAAATGCCACTGGTGTGGAGACTCATTCACAGCATGTGGGTTGGAGCATAGAGAACTCCAAACATGATAATTGTGATAATTAAAACAAACCATCACGAGTGAACCCCACTTAATCTGTAAACAAAATTTTATTGTCAGATGTAGGTTTGCCCACAGCTTGTTGCATCCACTGACAAAGTTAGTCTAGGACCAAAGTCTGTCTCAGTAAGAGACGGAACTCACTCGAGGTGGTATGAGTACATTGCATTGCAATGCATTATTCTCCAAACACGATTGTGATTCATTTCAGAAATGTTTGTGGCAAGTCTCCTTATTGAGATTCCTGAAGAGTGCTCCAGCACTACATATTCATGAACAGGTGTGTAATTCATGCAATCCTACCCCCTTCCACAGCATGTGCAATGTTCCCAGTTCCCAGATGTGTCGATGCACCCTAGTAAATGTTCAACACCTGTGGCCCCTTAAGGTAGGGTATGCTTCTTGGTACAAGTGTGCAGCCTCCTGTGCATTGCCATTAGCCTTTCCATACATGAAATGTGTATATGCCTACTACTCATTACTGTAATGTTCCATGTTAGCACCAACACTCATACAACACAACTGACACTCCAGTAACAACTGACTGGCACTCTGTGTACTATACTGGTGTATCCATTCTTTTTACAACTCCATGTCTCAAAAATGAAAACAAAAACCACACCACAGACTGACATATGGTGTTTACATAAAATCATATCAGTAGTGGCTGGTAACCTCAAAGTTACAGTTATCTCACAGATGGTTCATTTGCAGATCTATGTTTACCAAGACCTTTTTCCTTCTAGTGTAATGTACTCAGCGTATACGTTTACGCCATTGTGATACAACTCTTATACTTTTATTTTTCTTTCTTTTCTTGTCCATGCATTAGTTGTCATCAACTGTTGAAAAACAAACTTAACTGATCCTATAACTCCACTTTTAACTTCTACATTTTTCTTTGCAGTGTATATTATTTTAGTCTTAATATCATTCAGTTTGAATCCTACTTTCAAATTTATGCCAATAAGTTGTTCTTGTCATCGTTTAAGCTTATCTGTGTACAAGGTAAACAATATAAAACAAAGGAAATTCAGATCTGTTCCATTGACACACATTCATTCTGTTTCTCCCATTTTAAAGATATGAAATTTTCCTCTATGGCTATTGAGTATAGATGGAGTAATACTGAACCACCTTCCCTGTCTCCTCAGTTGGTTGGACTGCAGCTACGATACTGTTTATTGTTGTCACAAAGAGAGAAGCAGTTTGTTGTTGTCGTAAAGAGGGAAGAACTTTATGATGCTCCCTGCAGGAGCCCTTTCCCTTGGATGTGTTGATTGATAAAGGTTGTGCTCACTCTGACCAGAGTCAGACTGAGTGATGCAAAGTTTTGTATGAAAATGGGCAGGCAGTCACTAAAAGTCATTAATATAAGGTGTACAGTATGTGGTAATGCCATGTAGTATTGTCCACTTTTTGCATGTCAAATAACATGGAGATCTGGTGTTGGCAGAGTAAAAAAGCATGTCGTACTTGCAGGTCCTGGACCCAAAAAGGCCATAATTGGTGGACCAGGATTCTCAAACTGCACAGTGGAATCAAAGTCTGCAGGATTCCACACATGACCAGTCATTACTATTCTTTGTAATGATTTGCATAAAACTGGCTATTAGGCAGTTTGATCCATAATTATGTTCCATACACATTTTCATAGTTTTAAGATGGGTACCATGATGCTCTCCCATTACTGGGAGGGAAATTCTCCTTCTACCATGTTTCGTTAAAAATTTACAGGATACTCTTTTGACTGTTATTGCTAAGGTGTAAGGTGTTGCAATATTTGATCAGGTATTTTCAGTCCCTGAAGACACAGCTTGACATAAAGCTAAAGATATGCCGAGTAACTATTCCTTAAAAGAGACATTATAATTTTCTAGGTGTTGATTGTTGAAGTATAAAACATTGTGTTCTGCAAGTGTGGGTAATTTGTAAAAGTAGGATGTTAATTACTGTGTACACACATTTCTGTGAAGTGTGCTACTAGAAGTTCAGCAATATCCTCGAGGTCAGTGCTTATGTTTCCATTAGTAGATGCTATGGATTCCCGTGGGTAGATGGTTACCACAAATGTGTTGTAGCATGGCTGGTACTTTGGTGGAGCAGTGCTGTTTGTACTCTTATAGATGAGATACACTGCTCCCAACATTCATTATTTTCATCTTTTAATTAAAAAAATCATGATTTGGCTTTGACTATAATTAAACTGGTATTAAGGAAACAGACTTTCAGAGGTGTAGGCTTCTGAGTTACCTCATCCAAGACAGCAGCAGAGCAGAAATTTGTTAGTCCTTTGGTTTGCTAGGGACAGTATTACTGGAAAGTGATCATCATCACAAAGTTCCCCTTGAACATTCCATTGTTTCTCATGGTACAGCTAGAGCTGCATACTGTGAGACCAACATCTACATCTGTGTTATTACTCTGCAATTTGCAATGGAGTGCCTGTCAGGGAGTTCATCAAACTACCTTCAAGCTACATCTCAACCATTCCACTCTAACAGCATGCAGCAAAAATGAATGCTTAGATCTTTTCATGCAAGCTCCGATTTCTCTTATGTTATTTTATGATTATTTCTCCCTATGCAGCTGCGCACCGACAAAACATTTTCACACTCTGAGAAGAAAGCTGGTGACAAATTTCATGAGAAGATCCTACAGCAACAAAAAATGTCTTCGGTTTAATGAGTGCCACCCCAATTCCTATACCATATCCATGGCACTCTCTCCTCTATGTAGCGATAACACAAAAACTGCTCGTTTGAACTGTTTTAATTTCCTCCGTCAATCCTAGCTGATGTGGATCCCACACACCTCAGCCTCTAGATTTGCGTGATTTGTCATATAACCAAAATTTAGAGGATTCCTTTTGGTACTCATGTGGATGACTTTAGAGCAAACTGACACTATTCGCACTATGCGGATAATCTTGTCTAAATCACTTTGCTATTCATATTGATCATCTGACGACTTTACAAGACGCTAAATGTCAGTGTCCTCTGCAAACAATCTGAAAGGATGGGTCAAATTTCTTCCCAAATCATTTATATAGCTCAGGAACAGCAGAGGGCCTATAACACTTTCCTGGTGAACACCGGACATTACTTTTGTTTTATTCGTTGACTTTCTGTCAATTATCATGAACTGTGACTTTTCTGAAAGAATGAATTTGGTCAAACAATTGAGACAATATTCCATAAGCACACAATTTAATTAGAAGTGTCAAAAGCCTTATGGAAATCTAAAAATATGGAATCAATTTGACATCTGCTGTCAATAGCACTCATTATCTCATGAAAATAAAGTGCTAGTTGTTGTTCACAAGAACAATATTTCCTGAATATGTGTTGGCTGTTTGTCAATAAATTGTTTTCCTAGAGGCAATTTACAATGTTCAAACACAGTATATTTACCAAAATCCTACTGCAGACAGACATTAGTGACCTGGGTCTAAATTCAGCACATTACTCCTGTTTCTATTATTATGTAGTGGTGTGACTTGTGAAACTTTCCACTCTTTAGGTAGAGATCTTCCAAAGAGCGAGAGACTGTATATTAATGGTACTGTATTTTACAGACTATTATATACACTTTTTCCTAAAAAAAGTTGCCTCCAAAATTCAGGTGCATCTCTGCCAGCTCTGCAGAAATTTTAACTCACACACTGGACATTTATATGTTAATTTTGAATATAAGATGCACGCAGTTTGTTGTGCGTGCTGAGGTTATGCCATTTAGTCTCCCAAAGCTGCAAAATCTTGCGGCATAGTACTGAATGCAGGTCAGTTGCAGAGAAACTGATAAGCGGTTTCCACATAGCCTGTTTGGCCAGCCTGTCGGCAAGTTCGTTGCCTGGGATTCCAACATGACCTGGGGTCCAGACAAACAACACTGAACGACTGGACCGTTCCAGGGCATAGATGGACTCCTGAAAGGTCGCTACCAAAGGATGACGAGGGTAGCACCTGTTGATAGCTTGTAGGCTGCTCAAGGAGTCACTACACAGAAGAAACTACTCCCCAGGGCATGAACAGACTTGCTCAAAAGCACGAGATATAGCTACCAGCTCGGCCATCAAAACACTGCAGCAATCGGGCAAGGAATGCTGTTCAATATGTCCTCCATGGACATAAGTGAATCTGACACGATCATCAGCCATTGAGCCGTCGGTGTAAACCACTTTGTGGCCTCAGTACATGTCAAGAATCGAGACGAAGTGCCAGCAGAGAGCCGCGGGGTTAACTGAGTCCTTAGGGCCATGTGAAAGGTCCAGGCGAAGCCACAGCCTAAGTATACACCATGGACTTGTACGTGAATGGACCTCAAGTAGAGGTGGTAAAGGCAAGGACTCCTGTTCGGAAAGAAGGGATCGGACACGAACTGCCATTTGAAGCCCTGACCTGGGCCGCCGATGCAGGAGATGAACCGCCGTGGGTGGGAAGAGGAGATGGCGATTTGGATGCACAGGAGAACTATGAACATGTGCGATGTAACTGGCAAGCAGTTGTGCACGCCTAACCTGCAATGGAGGGACTCCGGCCTCCGCAAGGACGTTGATCACTGGACTCGTCCTAAAAGCTCCTGTGACTAGGCGAACGCCACAGCGGTGCACTGTGTCGAGTAAATACAACGCTGAGGGCACAGCCAAACCAGACTCCCATAGCCAAGGCGTGATTGAACAAGGGCTCTGTGGAGCTACCGCAGTGTAGAGCGATCAGCACCCCAGTTGCTGTTGCTCAGGCAGTGGAGGACATTGAGGTGCTGCCAGCACTTTCCGCTTAAGCTGATGAAGGTGAGGAAGCCAAGTCAATCGGGTGCCGAAAACCAGTGCTAAGGACTGATATGTCTCCACTACAGTGAGTGAATCGTCATTAAGGTAAAGTTCTGGTCTGGATGATCGGTACGACGCTGACAGAAGTGCATTACACACATCTTTGTGGCCGAAAACTGGAAACCATGGGCTAGAGCCTCAGAGCGCTCAGAAACACCAGTACTGCGATGGAAAGACACCACCGTATCAGATCCAGTTGAAGATGATGAACAGATGACACTTGTAGTCAGATGAGAGATGTTTAATCATCTGACTGTTTATCCGATCTGGCCCAGGAGCTGTGTCGGGACAATATGCAAGGGCACTGAGGAGTTCCCACTCTGTAAATGGTGCATTATACGATTCACTTTAGTGTGTAGTAAAGGGCAGGACTTTCCATTCCAGCCACCGTTTGAGAGTGCGAAAGGCTGGGGGGCAATTCTCCAATGCAGAGGCTCAAGCATAGTGCTCAGCAAAATGCTCAGCAATCGTGTTTGCATTGGTAGATAACATGCCATTTATGTTAACACCGGGAATACCTGTTGAGGGTCTGGTACCCGGAAACACGTTTGATCTTTGCCCAGACTTGGGAAGGTGACGTATGGCACCCAATGGTCGAGGCATCTCTCCCAACACTCCTCCTTCAGTCATTTGATAAGTTGGCAAATGCAGGTACGGAGCCGTTTAACCTTTTAAGTGGGCACGCTATCGCACAGTGGGTAGTACGGATATATCCGTCCACTGCATTCTGTGGCTAGTAGCTAGTGGGAATGACAAGTTGGTTGGTTGGTTTGGAGGGATTAAAGGGACCAGACTGCAACGGTCATCGGTCCCTTTTTCCAAAGACAAAGAACACCCACAGAGAATAAAAACAAGGAACAGAAGAGATCACAGACGATACAGAACAAGAGAAACGGAGACAAGGACAAGACAAAACGAACTAAAACCACACAGAGTGTGACGGTGGTTGGCCGACCATAGAAATAAATAAGGAAAAGCCAACCACTTAGAAACACATTAAAAAACCAGTGGAAAATCATAGGCCAAAGGCCAGAATCAACACAAAACGATAAAATAAAACAGAAACACTCAGAGTAAATGATAAAATCCCCCTGCCCGAATAAAACGTAAAACTAAGTCAGCCATAGTGGAGTCGTCTGTTAAAAGGGCAGGGAGCGTAGCAGGCAGCGCAAATGTCTGCCTGACCACTGCTAAAAGGGGGCAGGCCAGCAAAATGTGGGCCACTGTCAAAGCTGCCCCACAGCGACATAGAGGAGGGTCCTCCCGGCGCAGTAAATGACTGTGTGTCAGCCGGGAGTGGCCAATGCGGAGCCGGCAAAGAACTACTGAGTCCCTGCGAGTGGCTCGCAGGGATGACCGCCACACAGCCGTCGTCTCCTTGACAGCACGGAGTTTATTGCGCATTGGCAGTTCGCGCCATTCATCGTCCCATAGCGCCAAGATTTTGCGGCGGAAGACTGCCCGCAAATCAGTCTCTGGGAGGCCAACGTCCAGAGATGGCTTACTGGTGGCCTCTTTCGCCAGGCGGTCAACATGTTCGTTACCCGGGATACCGACATGACCGGGGGTCCACACAAAGACCACAGAGCGGCCGCAACAGGCGAGAGTATGCAGAGACTCGTGGATAGCCATCACCAAACGAGAACGAGGGAAACACTGGTCGAGAGCTCGTAAACCGCTCAGGGAATCGCTACAGATAACGAAGGACTCACCTGAGCAGGAGCGGATATACTCTAGGGCACGAAAGATGGCGACCAGTTCAGCAGTGTAAACGCTGCAGCCATCCGGCAAGGAACGTTGTTCGGAAAGGTCCCCTAGAGTGAGCGCATATCCGACACGACCAGCAACCATCGAACCGTCAGTGTAAACAACACCAGAGCCCTGATACGTGGCCAGGATGGAATAAAAGCGGCGGCGGAAGGCCTCTTGAGGGACTGAGTCCTTAGGGCCCTGTGCCAAGTCGAGCCGAAGGCTAGGGCGACGAACACACCATGGGGGTGTATGCAAAGTAGCCCGGAAAGGAGGTGGAACAGTGAAACCCTGGAGCCCAGAGAGAAGCTCCTTGACGCGGACCGCTATTGTACAACCAGACCGGGGCCGACGTTCTGGCATACGGACGACCGACCGCGGGAACAGGAGACGATAGTTTGGATGCCCGGGCGAGCTTAGAACATGGGCAGCATAAGCGGCCAGCAAACGTTGGCGTCGGAACCGCAGTGGAGGTACACCTGCCTCCACTAGTACGCTGTCCACAGGGCTGGTGCGGAAAGCACCAGTGGCAAGGCGTATCCCGCCGTGGAGAATCGGGTCCAGCACCCGTAACGCAGATGGGGATGCTGAGCCATAAGCCAGGCTCCCATAATCCAGACGGGACTGGATTAACGCCTGGTAGAGCCGCAACAGTGTAGAGCGGTCGGCGCCCCAGTGGGTGTTGCTCAAGCATCTCAGAGCGTTTAGATGCCGCCAACACGTCTGTTTCAGCTGCCGGATATGAGGCAGCCAAGTCAACCGGACATCGAAAACCACCCCCAAAAACCTGTGGGTCTCCACCACAGCAAGGAGTTCGTCGGCAAGATAAAGCCGCGGCTCAGGATGGACTGTTCGGCACCGGCAGAAATGCATAACGCAGGTCTTGGCTGCCGAAAACTGAAACCCATGCGCTACAGCCCAAGACTGCGCCTTACGGATAGCGCCCTGTAGCTGACGTTCAACAGCTGCAATGCCAGTAGAGCTGTAATAAAGGCAGAAGTCGTCAGCATACAGGGAAGCGGAGACAGAATTTCCCACGGCCGCAGCAAGCCCGTTAATGGCTATTAAAAACAGACAGACACTTAAAACAGAGCCCTGTGGCACACCGTTCTCCTGGACGTGGGAGGAACTATACGAGGCCGCGACTTGCACGCGGAAGGTACGACACGACAGAAAATTGCGGATAAAAATCGGCAGAGGACCCCGAAGACCCCATCCATGGAGCGTAGAAAGAATGTGATGACGCCACGTCGTATCGTACGCCTTCCGCATGTCGAAAAAGACAGCGACCAGGTGCTGACGGCGGGAAAAGGCAGTATGGATGGCCGACTCCAGGCTCACCAGATTGTCGGCGGCGGAGCGGCCTTTACGGAACCCACCCTGAGATGGAGCCAGAAGGCCCCGAGACTCCAGTACCCAATGCAAGCGCCGGCTCACCATCCGTTCAAGCAACTTGCAAAGAACGTTGGTGAGGCTAATGGGACGGTAGCTGCCCACCTCCAGAGGGTTCTTTCCAGGTTTCAAAACGGGGATGACAATGCCTTCCCGCCATTGCGACGGAAACTCCCCCTCGACCCAAAGACGGTTGTAAAGATCGAGAAGGCGCCGCTGGCAGTCCACTGAAAGGTGTTTCAGCATCTGACAGTGGATGCCATCTGGCCCAGGAGCGGTATCAGGGCAAGCAGCGAGGGCACTGCGAAATTCCCACTCACTAAATGGAGCATTGTAAGATTCTGGGTGGTTGGTGCGAAACGAAAGGCTCCGACGTTCCATCCGCTCTTTAATGGAGCGGAAGGCCTGGGGGTAATTCGCAGAAGCGGAACTCATAGCAAAATGCTCTGCTAAGCGATTGGCAATGACGTCGGAGTCAGTACAAACTGCTCCATTCAGTGAGAGCGCAGGGACGCTGGCAGGTGGCCGATAGCCGTAGACGCGTCGAATCTTGGCCCAGACCTGCGAGGGAGTGACATGGAGGCCAATGGTGGACACATACCGCTCCCAGCACTCCTTCTTGCCTTGGCGGATAAGGAGGCGGGCCCGCGCACGCAGCCGTTTGAAGGCGATAAGGTGGTCGAGGGAGGGGTGTCGCTTGTGACGCTGGAGCGCCCGCCGGCGATCTTTAATCGCTTCAGCGATCTCAGGCGACCACCAAGGCACAGCCTTCCGCCGAGGGGACCCACAGGAATGGGGAATGGCAGATTCGGCGGCAGTAACGATGCCGGTGGTGACCGATTGAACCACCGCATCAATGTCATCGGTAGAGAGAGGCTCAAAAGCGGCAGTGGAGGAGAACAAGTCCCAGTCAGCCTTATTCATAGCCCATCTGCTAGGGCGCCCAGAAGAGTGGCGCCGTGGTAGTGACAAAAAGATCGGAAAATGGTCACTACCACACAGGTCGTCATGCACACTCCATTGGACAGACGGTAAGAGGCTATGGCTACAGATTGAAAGGTCAATGGCGGAGTAGGTGCCATGCGCCACACTGAAGTGTGTGAAGGCACCATCATTTAACAGCGAGAGATCGAGCTGCGACAATAAATGCTCAACGATGGCGCCTCGACCTGTTGCCACTGACCCACCCCACAGAGGGTTATGAGCGTTGAAGTCGCCCAATAGCAAGAAAGGTGGCGGCAATTGGGCGACCAGTGCAGCCAGGACATGCTGCGAGACATCACCATCCGGTGGAATGTAAAGACTGCAGACGGTAACAGCCTGTGGCGTCCACACGCGTACAGCGACAGCCTCTAAAGGCGTCTGGAGAGGGACAGACTCGCTGTGCAGAGTGTGAAGGACATATATGCAGACGCCACCAGACACCCTTTCAGAAGCTGCTCGGTTCTTGTAATAACCCCGATAGCCACGAAGGGCGGGGGTTCGCATCGCTGGAAACCAAGTTTCCTGGAGAGCAATGCAGAAGAAAGGGCGAAGGCTGAGAAGTTGGCGGAGCTCAGCTAAATGGTGGAAAAAACCGCCGCAGTTCCACTGGAGGATGGTATTGTCCATGGCTGAGAAAGGCGTGAAAGGACTGGGAAGGCAATTTACGCCGCTTGTTCACTCACTGCCACCGATTCAGTACCCGGACGAGAGGCATCCATGGCGTCTGAGGGACCAGCGAGATCAAGGTCCTCAGCGGACGCTAGAATCTCGACTTCATCCTCAGACGCAGAGCGCGAAAGGTGCGGTGGGGTTGGTGCCACCGCAAGTTCTTTAGCCTTAGAGGTCTTTCTCTTGGACTTCTCTCGCTGAACCTTGGGTTTCACCGGCTGGGAAGGCTTCACCGATTCAGTCTCCGGGACAGAGGAGGATCGTGAAGCCCTACGCCCGGCTGCTGGTGAGGACTTATGCCACTGGTGGCCGTCATCCTTCCCGCTGGGGGAACCCTGGGAAGGGAGGGTCCCAAGGGAACTCTTACGGGCGAGAGTAGCCGAAGAAGTTAGGCGCTTCTCCGGCTGAGAAGCAGGGACGGACGTCCCCGACGGGTGGGAGGAGGTTGCTCCTGAGGTAGGTGGTGCAGGAGCAACCGGTTGGGGAGAGCCCCCCGCGGGCAAGGGGACAGAAGGAGTCGTACTGCTTATCGAGCTGGCTGGAAGTCTCGAAACTGATGGAGCTAGCACAGTTGTTGTAGCAGCTGCATACGAAGATGTCATTCTCACAGGATGGAGTCTGTCGTATTTCCGTTTGGCCTCAGTATAGGTCAGCCGGTCCAGGGTCTTATATTCCATGATTTTGCGCTCTTTCTGAAAGACTTTGCAGTCAGGCGAGCAAGGTGAATGGTGCTCCCCACAGTTGACGCAGATGGGAGGCGGGGCACATGGAGTATCGGGATGAGACGGGCGTCCGCAATCTCGACATGTGAGGCTGGAAGTGCAGCGGGAAGACATATGGCCGAACTTCCAGCACTTGAAGCACCGCATCGGGGGAGGGATATAGGGCTTGACGTCACATCGGTAGACCATCACCTTGACCTTCTCTGGTAACGTATCACCCTCGAAGGCCAAGATGAAGGCACCGGTAGCAACCTGATTGTCCCTCGGACCCCGATGAACGCGCCGGACGAAATGAACACCTCTACGTTCTAAGTTGGCGCGCAGCTCGTCATCAGACTGCAAAAGGAGATCCCTATGGAAAATAACACCCTGGACCATATTTAAACTCTTATGTGGTGTAATAGAAACGTTAACATCCCCCAACTTGTCACAAGCAAGTAACCTGCGGGACTGGGCGGAGGATGCCGTTTGTATCAGTACTGACCCAGAGCGCATTT
Source organism: Schistocerca americana (assembly GCF_021461395.2). Classification (NCBI taxonomy): domain Eukaryota; kingdom Metazoa; phylum Arthropoda; class Insecta; order Orthoptera; family Acrididae; genus Schistocerca; species Schistocerca americana. Next base: position 100,887,706 of record NC_060130.1, on the reverse strand, counting down.
TAGACAAGCCCTCCACCTCCCCAAACTTGTCCTCTAAATGCTCGACGAAGAACTGAGGCTTTGTGGAGAGAAAAGACTCCCCATCAGCTCGCGTGCAAACTAAGAATCGGGGCGAATAACTGTTAACTCCATCCTGCGACTTACGCTCTTCCCACGGCGTGGCCAGGGAAGGGAACGTTTTCGGATCGTACTTCTGAGCATTAAATTGAGCCCGAGAACGCTTAGAGACTGCTGGCGGCTGGCCGCCAGCGAGAGATGATGTACCACACTTCATTGCGGGTCATCCGCCCTGATGCCACCTACTCCGACCAAGGGCCCTCCCCACGGGCGCCACCCAGCCACAGCAATAGCCACCTGGCAGGATGGCCATTGCCGGGAGTCCTGATGCCCCAGGGAGATGGGCATCTACTCCTTGGCATACGTGGGGAGTGAACGGCGCAGGCATCAGTAGAGCGATCCCTGTGTTGTCAGGGGGCTACAACCAAGAGGGTACATGGCGGCCCCACCACAACGGACTGGCTACCGTGCTGGATGTTAGGTGACATGTGGTCCATGGGCGTCGTCAGTGCAGAAAATGGCCCTGCACAGTGCTTGGCAGAAAGTGCACGCAGGGGCGCATCGATGCCCAAGAGATGGAGAGCGGGCAAGACTGCAATGCAACGACGAATAAGATGGCGAAAGTTCTCAACACAACACGGACACAATGCACCAAGTAAGGCGCCCTTCCCCAATCGGCTCGCTCTTCGGAAAAATTTTGAGATATGGAGGTCAAACCCGACAGGGGACCATCACATAAGGCCGAAACGTTTGAGACTCCTTTTAGTCGCCTCTTACGACAGGCAGGAATACCGCGGGCCTATTCTTACCCCCGAACCCGCAGGGGGGGAATGACAAGTTATCGGCCTGCCATTGACACTGTGGTATTAGTAGAGCTTCATCCACTAGATGGCAGCTCTTGTCACGCAACACAGCATGTTCCAGGCTAGTTGTAACATTGTCCACCCGAGCGCGCGTCGAGAAAATGCGTCCTGTGAAGCAGCCGCAAAAGCGCGCCTTTGTTGTCTGTGTTTACCGCAGCGTTAATGAGTAATCTTTTGCAATGGCGAAAAGAATTTGTTTGTCAGATTCAGAGATTGAGAAGCTGCTTTTAGAAAGTGACGATAATTTCAGTGACAGTTCTGAAAGTTTTCAAGATACAGATGTTGAGGCTAGTGAAAGTGACTTCGATTCAGAAACATCTGACGACGAGACACTACTGCAGCAGACGGTACCTAGTGAATTTGTGCATGCTAGTTCAGTTCGTATTCAATATTTGTTTAGTGGTAATAGTGGTACAGTTGTGCCTCTAAAACAAAACGATGTGATGAGTTGTTGTGTGTGTTTTGTGGATGATGCTTTGTGGACAATGATAGCTGAACAGACGAACTTATATGCAGAACAGTTCATAGCTTCTCATCCCAATTTAGCAACACGCTCCAGGGTTCACAGTTGGCAGAATACTACACGCGATGAGGTAAAAACACTTATTGAAATGCTTGCACTTCAAGGAATTCTTCACAAACCAGACCACAAAATGTACTTTTCAAAGAGGGGATCAGTTGACACACCTTTCTTCAGGAAAGTGATGAGTGAAGAGCGGTTTCATCTTCTATTGAAATTCCTCCACTTTGCTGACAATACCTCATATGATCCACTAGGCACCATCAGCAGGAAACTATTCAAAATTCACCCCATTATGGAGCATCTGCGGCATAAATTCAGATCAGTGTACATGCCAGAAAGGAAAATCACCGTTGACGAATCGTCGTCGCTCTGGAAAGGACGGCTTGGATGGAAGCAATATATTCCATCAAAGCGTAGCAGATTTGGCATCAAATTGTACAAACTCTGTGAAAGCAGTTCCCTGTATGTATGGGACTTTATTGTTTACACTGGTAAGGACACTAATTATGGTAGCCACTATCCAGACGAAAAAATAACCTCTCGAATTGTTTTGGCGCTTGCACACAATCTACTTGGGAAAGGCCACTGTATTTACCTTGACAACTGGTACACCAGTAGAGATTTGGTGGACAAACTAACCAGCAATAACACCGATGTTGTCGGCACAATGCGGCACGACAGGAAGGGGTTCCCTGACTTCGTAAAAAAGGAAAAACTGAAGAAAGGGGAGTACATAACAGGGTACAAAGGCAAGCAGATGGTAATGAAATGGAAAGACAAGAGAGATGTTGTTATGGTCAGCACCTTCCATAACAATACATTTGTAAATGTAAACTCGAAGAAAGGAATCATTCAAAAGCAACAAGTTGTCGTTGACTACAACAAGAATATGGGGGGTGTGGATAGGTGCGATTCTCAGTTACAAAGCTACATGATGGTCAGAAGCAGGCTGAAAAAATACTATCAGAAGCTTTTCCGACACTTGTTGGACATTGCATGCTACAATGCATACATTCTGTACAAGCAACATGGTGGCGAACAAAGTAGAATGAGCTTCCTGATTAGTCTTGGTGAACAGTTGACCATATCTTCACCACATCAAGGGACATCAGTAGGACGCCCACCTCTAACACCAAAAGCAACACGCCTTACAGCCAGGCATTTTCCAGACCTTCTGCCACCCACAACGAAGAAAAGACCAACAAGGAGGTGTGTGGTGTTTACGAGAAAAGGCCTTTGCAAAGAGACTTCATACTGGTGCGCAAAATGTGAAGTTTCCTTATGTGCAGCACCTGGTTTTAAAATGTTTCACACTGAAAACGATATGCAATTTTGTGAAAATACAGTTTTGTTAACTTCTGCAATATATTTTATTCATTTCCACCAAATATCAATTCAAATTCAACAATGAAAACGCGAAGGAAAACGTGAGAACAGTGCGCAGCACCACCACGAACGGGTGCGCTGGCGTATATTACCCACTGTGGAAGAGGCACGCGCGCGCAAACTACCCACTTAACAGGTTAAAGGCTATGAGGTGTTCCGGGGAAGGGTGCCACTTATGCCACTTTAGAGCTCACCGATGCTCCTTAATTGCTTCATCGATTTCCGGCAACCACCAAGGGACTGCCTTTCGCTGGGGAAACCCTAAAGAGCAAGGGGTAGTGTTTTCTGCCACAGAAATGATTATAACAATCACCTGCTCAACCATCACATCGATGTTACTGTGTGGGGGAGATTCTACGTTGACACTAGAGGTGAAAGTTTCCCAGTTTGCCATGTTTAAAGCCCATCTGGGCAGGTGTCCATGGGCCTGATGCCGGGGCAGTGACAGGAAGATAGGGGAGTGGTCACTACTGCACAGGTCAGTGGATAGATGGGAGAAGTCCTGGGTTGAAAATAGATAAATCAATAGCCGAGTAGCAACCATGAGCCACACTGAAATGTGTAGCAGCCCCAGTATTAAAGAGGCAGAGGTCGAACTGAGACAAAGTTTCAACATATCTGCCTCGGTCAGTAAGCACGGTGCCACCCCACAAGGGGTTATGAGAGTTAAAATCTCCCAAAAGTAGGAAAGGTTTAGAGAGTTGATCAATCAGTGCAGTTAATACATTCAGTGATACTATACCATCTGGAGGAAGATATACATTGCAGACAGTTATTTCCTGTGTCATCATTATTCTAACAACCACAGCTTCAAGAGGGGTTTGAAGGGGCACAGTTTCAGCACAGACTGAGTTTAAGACATAGACGCAAACTCCAGCTGACACACTATTATAGTGTTACGGTTCCTGTAGTATCCCTTATAGCTGCAGAGGGCAGGGGACCACATTGCCAGGAACCAGGTTTCCTGGAGGTCAATGCAGAAAGCAGGTAAAGCTTAAAAGTTGCTGTACCTCAGCCAGGAGATGGAAAAAACTGCCGCAATTCCAATGGAGGATGAAGTCATAGTGAGACTGGGAAGACATGGAACATTCAATGAGGCAGTTTACACCTCAGCGTCACCTGCTGGCACCAATTTTTTGCCTGAGCAGTCTGTGTCTGGGGGTCCAGCAAGATCTAGGTCCTCAGCGGACGCTAGAATCTCCACCTCATCCGCACACACAGAACTTGTAGGTAAGGGTGGTGTGAGTGCCACCGCTATTTCCTTGGTCTTCGAGACCTTCTTTTTGGATTTCTCCCGCTGCTCCTTGGGTTTCCATGGCTGGGAGGACTTCAATGATTAAGACTCCGGGACTGACGATGAGCGTGTAGCCCTACGACCAGTTGTTTTTGGGCTCTTCAGCCACTGGCAGGTGTCATCTTTCCCACTAGCAGAAACCTGGGAAGTGAGTGACCCAAGGGACCCCTTCCTAGCAAGAGGAGCCGAAGATGACTTATACTTCTCCAGCTCAAGATGTGGGGACTGATATCCCTGATGGTTGGGGGGCGGGGGCGGGGGGGGGGGGCAGGGGGTGTTGCTACCGAAGTAGGTGGTGCGGACAGTGCCCCCCCACCATCAAGGGTGCAGGTGTAGTCTTCTGGTTCTGAGAGGTGACATACATGCAAGGAACTGATGGGCCAAGAACTGTTCTCATAGCGGCAGCATAAGAGGTGGTCATAGCCACAGGATGTAGGTGCTCAAATTTCCTCTTAGCCTCAGTGTAGGTCAGTTGGTCCAGTGTCTTATAGTCCATGATTTTCCTCTCTTTCTGTAAAATCCTACAGTTTAGCGAGCAAGGTGAAATATGCTCTCCGCAGTGGACACAGATGGGAGGTGGGGCACATGGAGTATTGGGATGCGATGGATGTCTACAATCTCGACATATGACGCTGGAAGTACAGCAGGAAGACATAAGACCGAACTACCAGCACTTAAAGCACCGTATCGAGGGAGGGATATATGGCTTGACGTCACAACGGTAGACCCATCACCTTGACCTTCTCAGGCTGTGTGTCACCCTCAAATGCCAAGATGAAGGCACCGGTGGCAACGTGATTATCCCTCAGACCCCGATGGATGCGCCGGACGAAATTAACATCTCGCCACTCTAAATTGGCATGCAGCTTGTTGTCAGACTGCAAAAGAAGGTCCCTGTGGAATATAATACCCTGGAACATATTTTAAGCTCTTATGGGGTGTGACGGTAACAGTAACATCCCCCAACTTGTCACAAGTGCCAACTTGTCACAAGCGAGTAATGCCCATGACTGGGCAGAGGATGCTGTTTTTATCACGACTGGCTCAGAGCCCATTTTGGACAAGCCCTCCACCTCCCAAACTTGTCCTCAAAATGCTCCACGAAACACTGAGGCTTCATGGACATGAAAGATTCTCCATCATCTTTCGTACAAGCGAGGTAGCGCAGTGAATATGCTTCACTGCCATCCTTAGCCTGGCGTTCCTCCCATGGTGTGGCCAGGGAGGGGAACGATTTGGGGTCTTATTTCTTAGTACTGAAGTTAGACTTTACCCACTTAGAGACTGCTGGTGGCGGACCACCAGCAAGAGATGATGTACTATGCTTCATGGCGTGTCATCCACCCTTATGCTACCTACCCACTCTGACCAGGGCTCCTCCCCAAGGACACAACTCAGCCTCACCAAGGGCCACCTGGCAAGATGGCCATTGCCGGGAGTCCCAAAGCCCCAGGGAGATGGGCATCTACTCTATGGCATACGTGTGGTGTTAATGGCGCAGGCATCAGCAGAGCGATCCCTGTGTTGTCAGGGGCTACAACCAACAGGGAACATGGCGGCCCCACCACATAGGACTGGCTACCGTGCTGGATATGAGGCGCAAAGAATTCCATGGTCCTCCTCAGCACAGAAAGCGACACTGCATAGTGGGTGGAAGAAAATGCAACAAGGTAGATGTCCTCGCTCAAGAGATGGGAGGATGAGTGGGACTGCAATGCCACAACAAGAAAGTGGGCTGAAGATCTCAATGCATGATGGACACGATGCACCATGTAAGGCGCCCTTCCCCAATTGGCTCGCTCTTCAGGAAAATTTTGGAAAATGGAGGTGAAACCCTACAGGGGACCATCACATAAAAGCCGAAAGGTGTGAGACTACTTTTAGTCGTCTCTTATGGCAGGCAGGAATACCTCGGGCCTATTCTAACCGCCGGGCTCGCAGGGGGAGTTCTTGTACATGACATGGGTTGGATGGATGAGGCTGGTATGAAATTGTGGATTAACAGAGTGCGGGAGAGAAGGAAAGGTGCTTCACTGACGAAGAGTTCTCTTCTTGTGCTATATCAGTTTAGTAGTCATTTGAAAAATTCCGTGGAAGAGAAACTGAGACAGGCAAATACAGAGCTTGCTGTTATTCTGGGAAGATGTACTGCACAATTACAACCTCCCAATTTCTCGATAAATAAACCATTTAAAGTGTATATGAGAGGAATGGAACAAATGGCTGATGTATGAAACCCAATATGAATTCATGCCTAAGGGAGGTTTAAAAATAACCTACAATTGAAAGGCTTGTCAGTGGATCAAAGAGTCATGATCTAGAGTAAGAGAAGACATTACTGAGAAAACTTTCAAGAAGTGTGGCAGAAATAATGCTCTCAATGGCAGTGAAGACCATCTTTTTAGATTAGATTAGATTATTTTTTTCGTTCCATAGATCCGTATTGAGGGAATCCTCATGGTTGTGGAACATGTCAATTTTTTTAAGCTGAAATAACAATACTAATAGTATGAATATATACAATACATTGTTTGTCTCTATTAAAAAAATTGTCAATGGAGTAGAAGGAGTTGGCCACTAGTAAATCTTTCAGGCTCCTTTTAAACTGATCTTATATCTGAGGAGGATAGCAATGGTGAGAAAAAGGATGAAGAGGAAGAAGAAAGCTCAGATGGAGATTTTCAGACATTTTAAAGGTCAGCTCAATTTTATAAACTAAAAACTTTTTTAGTCTGGCTCTCCAATCTAATAATAAAAATGATAAAAATATTATTTTTTTTAAAAACTGCTTTAAATTAAGGGGCGTCTGATAGTCGGTAGCATTTTATAGTCCATAAAATATGGTAAGCACAGAGCTATTGCATCAGCATACTCTGAAAGGAACATCACTTGTGTACGATCTGGACTGGAAGCCTTGCTTTATTAATGATTTAAGCTCTTTTTCTACAATGAGGGTATCTACTCCTTAGTTATGCATGATAGTTGTTGTTGTTGTTGTCTTCAGTCCTGAGACTGGTTTGATGCAGCTCTGTTCTTAAATCGAATTCTGGAATATTTACTTCATCTTCTGGGTGAAGGGATTATGGTAAACTGTGTTTAGTAACCTCTGCTTTGGTGGCACTGTCATCAGCCACATCACCATTGTTATCGTACAGTGAAGGTATTGATTGTGTCTTGCCGCTGGTGTACTTTAAATACAATGAAAACATCTTTGGTTACTCAGCCAGATTTAGAGACAGAGTTTCATAGTGCAAACTATTAAAATCATCTTGCATTGAAGTTCATGGTGAATTTTGAGCGTCTGTAAAACTCCAGCAATCTTGAGGGTTTTGTGTTGTTCTAAATTTGGCATGCTTTTTCGATGCTTCTGAAAAAAGAGTTCTGACCTGCTATTGTACTGTGGGTAATCAGTACCATCTCTTATTAATTTATTTGGTGTATATATATCTCAAATGCCATCAATACTGTTTGTTTGAATTTAAACCACATATTGTCTACACTTACATGGTCAGATTGCAAGGAGTGGAGACTGTCTCTTAGGAAAGCGTCAATTGTCATCTGCTTTTTTGATTAGATTAATTTTGCATATATTTTTGTTTAGTTTGGATGTTATGGTAATCAGTCTCACTACAACATCCTTGTAGTCACTAATCCCTGTACCCGTCATGATGATCCAATTGCTGATAGGAGGTCATGTATGTTTTTGCAATCATTTACACTTCGAGTAGGCTGCTGAACTAATTGTTCAAAATAATTTTCTGAGAAAGCATTCAGCAAGATTCTGCACGTCTTATGCCTACCACCAACTTGAAACACATAAGTATCAGTAGGTAGCACTAAAATATGCTAGAGCCCCTGTGTTTAGTAGGCATAGTTCCAATTTTGAAAGCAGTCAGTCCAATAATTGTCCACTATTGGTGATCATAGTGCTCCACACAAGGGACTGTGAGCATGTTGAATTAATACAAAGGCTAAAGGTAACTGTTCCACATGGCCTCTTATCTTGTGGTAGGACTTTAGGTCTTTTGCTTCTTCATTAATGCTGCCACTCGTCTGGGCCACTTTTATTGGCCCCACTTTGTAAAACTGCATGGTAAGGTTTTGGTTTAGGTTTTTTCTTGTTTCGTTCTTAGCTTTATGGAGTTAGGGTGCTTGTGGTAATTTTTTGGCTTTTGAGTTCTGGACGAGATGATGATCAAGCCAGGCTCTTTGGTCCACTGGCTAGTGTAAAGGTGCTGATCTGCTTGATTCTGGTTGGTGTCTCCACCTTTAGTAATTCCACAGAAAATCTAAGTGCTTTCCACTGAACCAGTGTGGAGGCCTCTGTTGAAGTTATACAGGGTGTTACAAAAAGGTACGGCCAAACTTTCAGGAAACATTCCTTACACACAAATAAAGAAAAGATGTTATGTAGACATGTGTCCGGAAACGCTTAATTTCAATGTTAGAGCTCATTTTAGTTTCGTCCACCTACACTCAATGGAGCACGTTATCATGATTTCATACGGGATACTCTAACTGTGCCACTAGAACATGTACCTTTACAAGTATGACACAACATGTGGTTCATGCGCGATGGAGCTCCTGCACATTTCAGTCGAAGTGTTCGTACGCTTCTCAACAACAGATTCGGTGACCGATGGATTGGTAGAGGCGGACCAATTCCACGGCCTCCACGCTCTCCTGACCTCAACCCTCTTGACTTTCATTTATGGGGGCATTTGAAAGCTCTTGTCTACACAACCCCGGTACCAAATGTAGAGACTCTTCGTGCTCGTATAGTGGACGGCTGTGATACAATACGCCATTCTCCAGGGCTGCATCAGCGCATCAGGGATTCCATGCGACGGAGGGTGGATGCATGTATCCTCGCTAACGGAGGACATTTTGAACATTTCCTGTAACAAGTGTTTGAAGTCATGCTGGTATGTTCTGTTGCTGAGTGTTTCCATTCCATGATTAATGTGATTTGAAGAGAAGTAATAAAATGAGCTCTAACATGGAAAGTAAGTGTTTCCGGACACATGTCCACATAACATATTTTCTTTCTTTGTGTGTGTAGAATGTTTCCTGAAAGTTTGGCTGTACCTTTTTGTAACACCCTGTAGTTTGGTTGCTGATTTAGTTTGAACAACCATCTGAGGGGGAGGCCACTAACTTACTTGAAGGGTTACAAAAGCAGACTGGAGGACATTTTGTGGCTGGTGCATCAGGTGGAACATTGGAGATACTATTAACAAATGGCTCTGAGCATTATGGGACTTAACTTCTAAGGCCATTAGTCCCTACTATTAACAAAATTGGTTACCGTGTTGACTGGATGTAGATATTCATACTCCTTTCTGGCCTCAAGGTACAAAGATCAGTTAAGTCTTCTGTAATGTTACATCTTTCCTTCTTTCTTCCTTGAACACAGGGGAGGTTGGTGATCATGTCCTGGATAATTTGTGCACAATGAAGGATAGAAGGAAGAGAGGGGGAAAAGGGAGGGATGGCGAGTGATATGTTTAATTTTCTGGCAATGGCCTACTTTCATTTCCACAGATAGAGTCATGAGGACATGTTCCAAAACTTCTGTCATCAGTCGACCTATTCCTATCCCGTTCCAACCTCTTCATCTCATAGCAGCAGTTACACTCAGTATCTTCAGTTATTTGTTGGATATGTTCCAATTGCTGTTTTCCCCTACAGTTTTTGCCCTCTTTGGCCCCTGCTAATACTCTAACATCCTGTCTCTTCTTCTACTCACTGATTACCACACATTTCCTTCCCTGCTGATTCTGTGGAGAACCACTTCATTTCTTATGTTATGAGCAAACTTAATCTTCAGCATACATTGCAAATACCTTAATTTTCTAGCTTACTCTGCTGTATTGTAGACATACATTCTCAGAAATTTATTAGAAAAATTTACCCCAATATTTGGTAAAAGTTAACTTCTTTTAACAATAAACTGCCTCTTGCATGTGCTAGTCTGCTTCTTACACCCCCCTTCCTTATTGTGCTTCCAAGGCAGCAGAAAAGCTTCACTTAGTCAACTATGATCCCCAATTTTGATGTTAAAGTTTATCACTAATCTCATTTCTGCTACGCCTTATTTTTTCTTTCATTGGTTCCCTCTTAGTTCATAATCTGTGATTACTGCACTGTTCAATTCATTCAACATGTCCTGTAATTTTTCGTCACATTCACTGAGGATATAAATGTCATCTGTGAATATTGTCATTGTTGTCTTTTCACCCTGAAACCTTCTTTATTTCCATCATTGCAGGCTGAAAAGCAGAGGAGAAAGGTGACTTCCTTGCTGTCTCTTTTTAATCCCAGCACTTTTCTCTTGGTCTTCCCTTCTTATTACTGTGCCTTTGTTCTTTTCCTCTCTCTACAGCCTACATTCATTTTTTCTGAAAATTAGAAACATCTTGCCCCATTTTATGTTGATCAGTGTTTTTCTAGGTTCACAGATCCTATGATGCTGTCTTGATTTTTCTTAAACCCTGCCCCCATGAGCAACTGCAATGCTAGAAATACCTCTCTGGTGCCTTTACATTTCCAAAAGCCAAACTAACCATCATTTTATGGATCCTTACTTTTCTTTTCCATTCTCTTCTATAATATTCTTATCAGCAACTTTGATACAGGAACTGTTAAGCTGACTGTATGATAGTTTTTGCATATCTGTCTTTCATATCTTTGGGATTTTATGGATGGCATTCTTCCAAATGTCTGGTGGTATGTTTCCAGCCTCATAGATTCTACACACTAGCCTGAATAATTGTTTGCTTGCCCCCTCCCCCAAAGACTATAGAAATTTTGAAGGATTGTTACCTATCTCACAGCTCTGTCAATCTCAGACTAATATTACAGCCCCTGTCTTTCATATTAACATCCATTCCTGCTTCTATCATGTCAGTACACAGTTCCTTCCCCTCATAGTGGCCTTCAGTGTACTCTTTCCATGTACCCGTTCTCTCCTCCAAGTTTAACAGTGGAACTTCTAAGGCATTCTAAATGTTGATGCCTTTGCTTTTAATTTCACTGAAAGATACATCAGAATTTCTATAACCCACATTGACTGGTATTCAAAAATCAAAATTTCTTCCTCAAGCAAGATTTACACTGGCTGCCACAAGATGTAAAAAAATGAACCAGTAGCATGCCTTATTAAACTAAGCTACTACAACATATGCAGTAGCACATGAAACGAGGAAGGCCACAGCAATGTGTAGAGATCAGTCATCTGTTCTTTGCTCAATAACCTGTTATTTTTTTGAAGGGCGAGGCAAAATGTGTCAATTTAGATACACACTAAGACTATTTTATGCGACATTTGTGTGAAAGTTTCTTACTTTTATTCCACAAATGTGTTGCTTACAAATTCAATCTCTAGCTTTAAAACTAAACTTTATGTTTTTTTTTATTTTTTTTTTTATTTTGAAGCCTTAATATTAGTTACACACAATTATGGGAAATAAAGCATCTGTTTGTGTGCATAATCTGCTTAGAAAGACTGTTTGAAGACTTTTACAGGCCACACAAATGTTATGACTGCTCCCAACAAGCAGTTTAAGGGCCCCCTCCAAAAGAAAGGAGATGAAATCTAAAATTCTATATTTTTCACCCACTTAATGCTCATTCTTCATCCTGTAAAATCTTGCTATGCGACTTCACGTACGATTTCCTAAACGTGCTATTAATTAGAATTACCCGTGGAGTTCAAAACCACACACCTTGTTGGCACTGGTTAGAGCATTATGAATATCATACTTAAAAAATACATTGTCAACAGCAAAATTTGATGCCACTGACATATGCTAGAATGAGAGTAACAGTGATATTCATAAATACACTGCCTGGATAAAAGTGAAGCACCCAAGCAGGGAGGAGGCCATGAAATGAAACTTCACAGGTTGAGAGGGTATCTCCTGTTCAGCATGACTTTGCACCCCTTCTGGTCCGGATGCATGCACTGATTTGGTTGAGAAGGGTGTGTGATATTACTGTTGTATCCTTTCCTGAGGCAAGCTGACCCACAAAATTAATGTTTTAAGTCGTCCTTGATATCCTGGATAATGGCTCTGTGACAGTTTACATCTGAGCTGATCCCACATGTTCTGTCCCACACACATACGGGAATCTCGCAGGCCGTGGGAGTATCTCAGTATCACCCAGGCAGTTTAGGACAGATGTGCTATGTGTTGATGAGTGCTGTTCTGTTGAAAAAATTGAACCATGGTACTATCAAATTAGCAGGAGAATGCAAGATGTCTGTGATGTACTATTGTGCCATGAGAGTTCCCTCAATCACTACCACTCATAACCTGAAATTATACCTGATGGCTCCCCACACCATGACATGAGCAATATCACCACTATGCCTCTCATAAAAAAACTGGAAGAGTGGGATCTCTCCCCAGGTCACTGCCCTGCTCACAAATGGTGATCATCTGAGGTAGTGCAGAACTACCATTCGACGCTGAACACAATGCTGTGCCATTTGTCAGCAGTCCATACTTCCCATTCACAGCACCACTACAAAGGCAGCCATTTGTGTTGTCTTGTCAACAGCACCCTATTCAACAGAATGTGTGTCCCTAGTCCTGCTGCTGCTGCTGCTGCTAGTCTCCAACCAACAGTACAGGATGACACAATGTTGCACAATATTCATTATGTGTTCTTGGATAGCAAGTGCAGACATGAAAGGGTTACAATGTGCTTGGTGCCCAATACAACAATGCTCCCTTGTGGTGGTCCAACATGGTCGACAAACCTTGACGACAAGTATACTTGCCCACGGGTTCCCGTGTAGTACAACACTGGGCCACTATCATGTCTGAATGCCCTGAAAATCTGACTGTTTCAAGATTCAATCAACCAGCCAAATGGACGCCCATTTCAAGCTCTGTCAGGTGCTGACAATGCTTTCTCACATGAGTATGTGGTAGCTCCATGTCCTACACAGTGATCACACAACATCTGATACTTTCACACCCCATTATATTTCATACCATGCCTGGTAACAACACTAAACACGAACACCACTAATGTACTCTGGTGGAATTCAACTGTTACAAAGAATTGAAACACTAATAACTTACGTACCCACCAGTGGAGCGTGCATGTGTAAAGTTATAGTGATTTCCAATCATGCCTTCTGGGTACTTCACTAAGTTTGTCAGGCAGTATACAATATAGGAAAGAGTTAAGATATCCTTATCATCTAATGAATGTTTCCAATAAGACTGAATTACAGGGACATTTAACCCTCCTATAAAATACCTGGCAAACAATAATTGTTTCTGAAAGTTGGTTACACCTGCTACTTCTTCAACTGCTATTGTACTTTACACTAGTTCTTGAATAGAAGCATGTAATCAAGCAAAGGAAGAAATGTTGAGTTCAACATCCATCATTAGTTACATGACCTTTGATCTGAAAGTAGAAATGGTCTGTTCAAGGAATCATCTCAATGCTAACATGAAACCCACACATATTAAATGGAGGTCCATTGTTTTAGCCTTTGTGTAACATTCCTCTTATTTCAGGCCCCATCTATTTCATTTTTTTCACATTATCTTGAAACACTATGGCTAAGATGGCTAAATCTCTATTGTGAGCAGTAATACAGATAGCTACTGCAATGTATTGGGAGGAAATTCTCACAGTCAGTGGGCAGATCATACTGTATGTCATTGTAAGTACGCTGGTAGTGTGAGAAACTAAATAAGGCACGAGATCATCTCTACTGTAGCAATCTGACATCGTGGACCACCTGACATTATGGCATGAAACAACTACTATTCGTGTATCAAACATTAATTATTAAAACTCACTTTTAATGTAATAAATGCATGGGGCAGACTAAGAGCCATTAAAGTTTCTTTACTACTACTACACTATGCAGTAAACTAATTGCAGTAAGTAACAAACGATGGCGAATATGCTGCTGTCAATGGACAGAGCCCTCTTGCGTCATACAAAATTGCTAGTGATTGTTGTTGGGCACCATGTAAATCACATGGAGCTACGATGTGCTCCTGGTCTGAACTCTATGTCAACTATGGCTCTTTGTTTTCAGCATATTACAAATTTGAGTGTATCAAAGTTAATAACTGTGCAGTATTTTATAAGGTTAACAATAAAAGCACTGTAATAGCATCCCTAACTAGTATTTAAACTATATTTGCTACCCGGACATCCCTACACAGACATATGCATCAGATCTTTTGCAGCTCAGAATATTTCCAGTGCACTGCAGTATCTGCTGCAAGGGATGACATCAAGGAGAATACTGTGCAGAACAAGTAGGAGGAAGTTCTATGTCAATTTGCAAAAGTAATTCAAGAAAAGTTTATCTTTTCCTTCCATTCTAAAGTACAACGTCAAGCTCAGTTTATCTGTATGGCTCCTATGTCACCTCTTATGGACTGAGTAAGACTTTTGGAGATTTAGTTCACAAGGGAATCTTGCAACCTCATCTATATACAGAGTGACTACAATTAAATTTAAACTTTCAAACTGCAGTAGAAACAACAACACTGGTCAGAATGACGTCAAATTGCAACGGAATATTATCAGAGAAGGGGGAAAATGTACGGGGGGGGGGGGGGGGGGGGGGGGGGGGAAAGGGGGTTATGAAATAGATGGCGCTGTAAGCATCATAATGTAATAATGGTCGACTACAAATGACAAAGGAATCATACAACAATGCCTAAGGTGTACGTTTGACATTAAACAAACTGTACTAATCAGTGTGCATGGGTGTACAGGTGTGATACTGTTGGGTACATAAGCTCATCCACCACAGCAAGGTCTTATCACATTGGATGGGAAAAAATCAGTTTTTAATTGCCCTGAGGCCAAGAACCACATAAAAAGCATCAATCAAAATCAAATCCAACTATTCATTTCCATGTGACTGACGCAAAACATATTCAAAATGCTGTCCACCATTTTCCGCAACAAGTTGAAATAAAAAAACAGCATGTTCCACAACTGATCGAAGTGTGTCCGGGGTCAAGTTCTGAATGTGTTGCACAATGCGTGCCTTCAATGTAGCTACGTTTGCAGGTGGAACACCGAACACATCTTTCAGATAGCCAAACAGCCAGAAGTCACATGAATTAAGATCAGGTGAGTGGGACGGCCAGGCTGTAGGGAAATTGCAGCTGATAATTCTAGCATTTCCAAACTGGCACTTCAGCAGCTGCTTAACTGGATTTGCAATGTGCGGAGGTGCACCATCTAGCATAAAAATGATCTCTCTCTCTCTCTCTCTCTCTCTCTCTCACACACACACACACACACACACACAAGCAAGCAACCATGCGCACACGTGCGCTACTGGAGAGCTGGAATGATGTGGTTGCACACAAGACACCCATAGCGCTTACCAGTGACTGTACAGGTAACAGGACCAGAAGCACCTGACTCTTCGAAAAAAATGCGGCCCTACAACAAATAATGGTTAAGCCTGCACCACACAGTGACCTTTTCAGGATGAAGTGGTACTGGTTGATTTACATGTGGATTTTCCACTGCCCATATTCGACAATTCTGTATATTCACATATCCTGTCAGATGGAAGTGGGCTTCGTCTGTCCACAAAATCTTCCACAGCCAATCATTGTCCACTTCCATGTGAGGAAGAAATTCTAAAGCAAATGTGTCTCTTGCTGGGGGATCAACAGGAAGCAACTCATGCACATGGGTAATTTTGAATGAATAGCAAAGAAGGATGTTTCATAGGATTTTACACACTGTGCTCACTGGTATGTCCCATGTCCAGGCAACTCTCTGTGCACTACACATTTGCACACCACCACTCATCTCCTGCATTGTTGTGGCCACTGCTACCAATGATGTCAAATCAATTCTTTTCTCCCTCTACCAGGTAGCACACCAAAAGAACCTGTCTTTTCAAATTTATGAATCTTTTCTCCAGACCCATGGTAGTCATTGTACCAACGCCTTTTTTCAAACCCTTCAGTGTCACTGCACAGTGATGTGTGCACAATCATCATTCTTGTAATACAGCTTTACAAGCAAAGTGCGATCCTGAGATCCTGCATTGAGACAGTCATGGCGGTCGTCACATACGTGAAAGAAGGAAAAGTCCTGTACCTGGCAGGTTTATACCAACTTCAATGGGTCATGCGCATGACAGGTGTTTTCATTTACGTATTCTGACACATTCAGTGCCACTATTGATCAATTTTCACACTATTTTTTCTTCTGCCATATTCTTTTCCCCTTCTCTGATAATATTCCATTGCAATTTGACGTCATTCTGACCAGTGGTGTTATTTCTACAGCATTTTGAAAGTTTAACTTTAATTGTACTCAGCCTGTATATCTCCATAAAAGTCAGTATGAAATCATGAACTATGTCTAACAGTCACACCAACAACATTATTAACACGGTAACATTCACTGTTAATTTTACTCACATGATACAACCTGTCTGTTTTAGATAGCCAATGTAAAGATAACTTTAGGTAACTATGACAGGGGAAGAATGAGATGATGTATTTTGAGTGCCAAAATTTAAACCTTTTATATTTCCATGGTTACTTAGTGTCATGGGAGGTTGCCTTTAGTTGTCACAGTCACAGATTCCAAAATTTTTTTTCTACTTTTTTTAAAATGAAGTTTGTTGTGGCAGACTGATCTGTAGCACAACCTAAGATATACGTTATGTTGGAAGGAAGTCGTTTCATTACAATTAGGCAGAGCTAACAAATGTTACGTGAAAAATGTATTGCTACAGTTAATGAACAGTTCAATAATTAATTTTAGCAGTATATCAGGAGTCACATTTGTTTTCAGTGTTATCGCAAATATTGTGAGAACTTGTGGGTTGCAACCACTGGTTTACTGAATACACAGCACATTCCCAGGCCCTATTCACACCAATATTTGGCACAATTACTTTAACTGATCGTCAATAATCTTGTCATCTGTCGGCTCCTATCTCACTGGATACTTATAACCACCTGTTAACACATCGCCTTGTGTTTCCATCACACCCTACTGCACGCACTGTCGACACTGCTTCACAAAACACGAAAGTAACAACAGTGTCCCTGGTCTGGATGAAGACTGTTAATGATTACCTACTGCAGTTACAGTCACAAGGTAATTCAAGTGAATTACACTTGCTCTTTTCCCTCTAAAAGGCTGTCTTAAGGTGACCCATAAAGACTAAAATAAATAATTTTCACTGAATCATTCTGTGTGTGTGTAACAAAAAATTTCAACAAAATAGTGTTATGATCTAGTTCTGTTGACTTAAACTGTGTTAGCTTCAATTCTAAATATGTTCTCAATCTTTAATATATCTGCATTACTGAGAACTATACCATGTATGTAAACTATTCTGATAATCATTTAAGGTACTGACCTCCATATTGTCATCTTCAAAGAGCCTTGAGAAACCAGGACTTGGATTCTGCATTAAATCTTGAAGCGTGATTTCCTGGATTTCAGATTCCTCTACTAATGTCTCAAGCAGCATAGCTAGAAGTGTAAAAGCAAAGATTTAATAATACTGCATATAGTTTACAACACAGGTATACGTAACACTAAGCACACAAAACAAAATGTAAATAAAAATATCTTCTGTGCTGTACATTAACAACTGTCACCAAACACGACGAAGAAACACTTACCTCATTTATACCAAAAAATAAATAAAACATGAAATGAAGGGAAAATTATGGAAGTAGTAAAGGTAACCACTCATCATACAGCTGAGGCATTGAGCTTTCAGCGGACACAGGTGAAATTTAAATAATTTATAAGCTCTCAATGTCCTTCCTTTAAGCTGACAGACTAATGCAATACACAAGCCTATCTCAATTGTCCCAGTTGGCTACACGTCCTACCATTGTAGCACATCTGAGCCCAGTCTGGCTGCAGTACCAGGACAACATAGCCATGCATGTGTAAGGGTGTGAGCAAGGCTAGCTGAAGGGGAGAGGGGGTTTGTCCTGCCACCACACAGGACAGTAGGTTTTTTTGGGCAGAAAAACCTTAACTTTTAACACAGTTCCAAAAGGACGAAAAAACAAGACAATGAAAGTTTGTATAAATGAATGAAGTAGTGTGAGAATAAGTTGGAAATTCAAATAATCATAAAATCTAGTGTCTAACTGGAAACACTATATTATTGTGGAATAGTTGACAAAGGAAGCGACGGAGTTGCTCACCTTAGTCACTTCTTTCAAAATAGCAAACGTTGCTACTGGCACTATTGGCAAGTCTATTTCTACTGTGCACCTACACAATGCTTGAAATGTACCTGCATCAACTTGAAAGCCCCTAAAGAAGTGATACACTTTATAATAAAGAAATAAGAAAAATTTCAGCATATGATGGCCTAACAATTCCTTAAATACCATAGGAGTATCGCTAAGAAAAAGATTTTGAAATACAGGAAAAATAAGTAAAATATACACTTCCTGTCACATGCCATTGTCTTTTGAATCCAAACATTGTGATTAATAAGCATTAACACATGGAAAGATGGGTGCCATCATTCCCCCCACCACACCCTATCCTTTGTATCTGCCATTAATACCATTTACATTGCTCTTCTTCTTCTCACAATACTCTGAAGTAAATTTGCTGCTTTGTCTGTAACTTCTTTTAAGTTTTTCCCCATCCCTTTTTTTCCTCGGTGTTGAAGTCATAATCAATAGATATTAATATTAAATATATTATGGAAAAAACCTGTTAAATCTTATTTTAGAGCTGACAAAACTAAAATGCATTCTACAAACTGTTACCCAGTTTCCCCCTATTTCACACTGTTCACATTCCAGAAACTTCATTTAGCATATAACTGTTACTTCTTGCTACAATAAACGAAAGTTCTTGCGTAACTGCTTGTTTTGAGCCATAAATCATGGTCATGGCATGTCGGGAAGCACACCAGCTCAATATTTGACCATAGCCATTTTTCCTTTATATACTATGAACACACTAAATAGGCATTACAAAAAATTAAATGTTTATACATAAGTCATTCATTGTCCTATAACCTTCCACTTGGTACAACAGAAGTAACAACGATACCATCAACAATGTAGAACTCTGATGTGGTGGTTACTGCAGGTCTCACACCGCACTCTCCCTTCTGTTCACCGAATGAGAAAAAGTTAGCAGATTTTAGTTGTATAGTCAGTGAGTGACATAATTGAATATTGGTGACATAATTGAATATTGGTTCCATAATTAATTTTGAAGTAATAATACAAATTGCACTGTATGTTTCACTGACTGGTACCTCATTCTGGTTCTGGTCTTAAATATGTATTCAAGTTGAAAAGCTGGATGTGTTCACATCTAAAAGCTGGAAGTATTTGTGTCAAAAAGCTGACACATTCACATCAAAAAGATATACAAGTGTGATTTGCAAAAATATGATGTCAATGCAAGGTGGCGTCAGCCTGGGACGGGACATGGAAGGAGAGCCGAAGAGGGGGTGTGCCAGCCCTTTAAAATTCCACACAGGGCCGTAAAATCTCTGTAGCCAGCCCTGAGTGGGATTTGTTGGTTTGTTAACTCCAGGAAGGGACACTAAAAAATTAAGAGAGAATTTCAACTCTATTATATACCATATTGTGTGTGTGGTTACCATGCACGACTTTTCAGTATCTCATTACTCATACAGTAGTATTTATGTCTGTGTGAAGTTCAGTAACAAAGTTTTGCTAAAATACTGAGGAGCGCTACTTGGCAATGAGATGAAAGGCAAAAAGAATTCAGAAATGTCAGAAACATTTTTGTTTTAATCAACAAAGCCAAATATTTGTAAAATAATCTTTTACTGATCACTAAGCTCTATTACTGCCTTTACAATCACCTTTCAAACTTAGAAAGTATAACGCAAGATCAGTATGTCCACAACCACAAAACATACACTGATCAACCAGAACACTATGAAGTGGCGACGCATCATGGCATGGAAGCAATGAAGCCTTGTTAGGTTGATGACATTGCTATCGCCTGGACGAGTTTATATCGATAACAGGTCAATTGTCATAATGGTGTGGCTGCTTAGTGTATACATAATATCCACTGAGTGAGCCATGTCAGCTTAGTCTACACATACGTACATTGAGAGGCGGTGGTCCACTCTTGACAGCCCTCCCTTTCCCCGCACTTACCCCCCACCCCCAATGAGATTGTCAGACACGTTAACTTTCATTTAATTTTCTACTTCATTTGATTATCTGTCTGAATGGCCACAAGGTGAATATAATGGGAACTTAAATTAATGACTTCTTTTTTTCCTCCTTGCACAATCAACACTTACTACACTCATTATTTTCATATTATTCAGATCTGAACTCTGCTCTGGAGAGGCAAATACAAGATTGTGTTCCACAGGCAAGGGTCCTGGGACGTTCTTGTGTACTCACTGCTCTGCCAATGAGTGCAGCATTTGTATTTGTCTGTCTCTCTCTCTCTCTCTCTCTCTCTCTCTCTCTCTCTCTCTCTCTCTCTCTCTCTCTCTCTCTCTCGCACACACACACACACACAACCTACCTGGCTTTTCGTCAGGTCACTAGAGGACACCCATATTTATCATGTCCCTCATGGAGATTCTGCTTTTATAGGAATTTTACATTATTTTTTTAATTGAATTTATTGGTCTTTAGCTTCCACCATACAGCCAGCTCATACTTGCATAAAATATACACGTATAAATAGAAAATTAATGTTCGCATGTATGTGTGTTTGCATGCACACACATGTTGTAGATCAATATTGTGTAATCAGTGAAAAATCAAATGTTGTAACAACACTTTCGTGCAGTCCACTGTTAGTGATAGGTTAGTCTCAGATGTGGATAACTGCAGCAACAGTAAATCTACACATCACACAGAAAAGTCTATGATCCTTTGTTGTTAACACAGGCTGACAATGGATGACAGTTTCACAACTTCTTGTACAAGGACTGTAGTGCTTCTGCGTCGTGGGGCACCCAAAAAAAAAGGTGATCTGTGTCATCCTCTTCTCCACAAGAGCAGAAAGGCGTGTCTACAACATGCAGTCTATGAAGATGTTTATGGAAACATCCTTGCTTAGATTTTGACATGGCCATTAGGTGAGGTGAGATGCCTTTCCAACGAATTTGTACGAAATTTCATGGAACAGGTGACTGATAGCTGAATTACTGTGTACTTCTTGCCTTTGTGTCTTGTTTCTTTCCATTCCTGTTGCCAGACTCCTATCAAGTTTCTCTTAGTATTGAAGAATCTCTCAGATATTATAAGAATTTCAAATACATGTGCGTTATCTTACATCTGTAGCACTCTTCACTAAACAATGGCTGTGTGTTGTTCATATTAAGGTCTAACCATAAAAAATGGGTAGTTTTAGGGTTTTATCTTCATGTTAATACTTCACCTTTTATTGCACAAATGTTATACACGTAACAATGGAATCACCTAGAAATGAAAGAATAACACTATGCAAAAAGCAAGATAACATAATGCACATAAAGCAAGGAATATGCAATGGATTGATAAAAACAATGAAGGTGTTCAACAAAACAAACATATTGGCTTCAAACACTACCTATGAAATGAGGAAGCAGTTTCTGTTGCTGTACATACAGAACAGATCATTATATGGAACTAAAATATGGAAAACGAAAAACCAGCCAAGAAGAAACAGACATTTCACTAGTGTTGTTACAGAAGGATGTAAGACAACTTCCCAATTAAAAATGAAATGAAGATGTATTAGAGACAGAATAGGTAAGGAAGTACACCAATGGAAAACTCCTAGCAAAAGAAGGAAAATGAGGGGTGCATGTGTTAAAGGCATCTTGATATAATTAATGTGGCAATGAGGGAGACAGCACAGGCAAAATTCCAGGGATGACAAATGTTGGGATACATACTGCAGATAATTAAGAAGGTTGGGTGTAGCCAGCAAGAGTGAAACCGATGATGACATCAAGCAAATCAAAGACGTAGAATTCATTTCAGAAGTTTACTACTTTTTCGAATACATTAGTGGAAGAAGAAAAATGAGTGTTTATTAAACAGGAAAATAGAGTGGTCTATAGTTTCATACACTGTATTTGGTTTGTATGTACTGAGGCCATGAGAAGATGTTGAAATTAGCTGAAATTCTGTGAAGCTGTATATTCGGCTTGTGTGAGGCTGGATCTTTTCAAGAACTACCCAGCACAATGGACATGAGATGTCAGCTGTTTATCAACGTTGGTGCAATTTGTCGATGGAATTTGTACATGCTTGTCATTTTAGTGACAGTATTTAGGCTCTAAATCAATGAGGGTCACTTGTGATCACAAGTATGTATGTAGTGTGGTCCGATGAGTCATGATTTTGCATTTTTCAATTAGGTGTTTGACCTTCAGTGTGTGAAGGGTGTAGTTCAGGCAGAAGTGGTTCTGTGGTGCTTGGGGTGTTTTTCCGACCATGACTTGGGCTCCCTCACTGAAGTTACAGTGGACATGAACCAAGATGTTTATTTCAACATGCTCAGTGATCAAAGACTGCCCTTTCTTCTGCATCTTTATGATAAGTGTTGTAACTGTGACTGGGACAGTCGCAGGGTTGAAATGACGGAAAGCACGGCGGGACCCGTGGATAGGCCCACGAACAACAACACAACAGGAGAGGACGGACATGACCAGCGAAGAACAGAACGAACGAACAACAAGATCTAACAACAGAGTCACAGGAAACCAAACACGGCCACTCGCACGCATAACAAGTAAGTAAGCTGTCTAACGCGAGGCGATGTGTCCACAGACTTACGTGGGATTAGACTGACTGGCTGAGCGAGAGGCTGGCACTTAAGTACTCTATTAGGGGCGCCATTATTGGCCACTGAAACCACGTGTTCCACTGTGGCGCCCTCACACTAAAAGCGGGCCAGGAGGCGTGCGCCGCCACAGCGTACGGCGAGATGGCGCAGAGACCTCTAGGGGTCTTCGACATCCATGACGTCTGGTGCGGATTCAAATTCTGTGGCACACGGTACCAGAATAAGTATGCTGTGAACACTCCTGCCTTCCTATGTTCACAGAAATGCACGTATAACTTCCCTGTTTGATGAACCTCAAGCACCCTATCGCATCTTGGTTAGCCACTAAATCACCCGTGTCAATCCCACAGAAAATGCCCTGGACTATTTACAATAATGTGTGAAACACAGCAATCAGAAGTCCCTGCAATTTGGTAGCTCTAAGGAATCTAACCATCAATGAGTGGCTTCAGATGGATATAGCATACTTGATGAAACTTTAGGACACTTCCTCACCAAATTGATGTCATTATCATGAAGTATTAGTGTGATGTGTCCTGGCATGACAATTTTTTTTTTTTTTTCTGGTGAGCTTATATTGAGTTCTCATACATACTGATGTACTCCTCTTCTGTTGTTTCTAATCAGCATGACGTAAACTCTTTGTAGCCTAACATTATCTTCAGAACAATATCTTTATCAATAACAAGTTTTGTATTGATCTCCATATGTTTCTTTTCATCATTGAAAATATTTATGTTCACATCCTAATAACCCCGAGGAGAACCAATTTAGCTATCTTCATTACACGTAAACACATCATAAACTAACTTCAGTAGATTCTCTTTATATGAAAGAGATAGGTAGGTACTCACTGCAAGGCATTGACTGGCTGACAAAACTGTAACTCGAATTGGTGATCTGATGTGGAGAAATAAGAGTAGATTTGATATGCAAGAAGGAAAGAAATCTAGATTAGCATCAGATTTTGAAAGGACAAAAGCACAGAAAAGCTGAAAAAAGAAGGGAAGGATTTTGGGTTCTAATGCATTAGGAGTACCTTCAGAAAACGTATTTAAGACATGTTGATACAAGTTATCAAGAGATTGGTGTATGACTAAATAAGGTGTTTGATATCACATTACTGTACTGCTACCACAGTCATATCAAGAACAAACAATATGCTTCAACGTCTTCCTACGAAGGACCTCAATCAGTACTTATGCTCAAAATTTGCAAATGCAGCTGTTTTCAAGCTTTTCTTTCATTTCACTCTGACAGTCTTGTAGTGATAAATCTCTTCCACTTTTATTTCAATTTTACTATTGTGGAGATAAACCATCTTCTAAAAATGTTTGGAAGTCCTCCTTTCAGTGCTGCTGAGAAGTGGGACAAACACTAATATGGAAATCTCTAAGTAACAGAGATTATGTGACAAAGTGAACAGTTAAAGGTGTGATTTCGTATCTGCAGAGACAATGGTCCATAACACACGCTGCACACAACTATATTTTGTTTTCTTTCACAATATGCTGTTATTCACTATGCTCCGTCACACAAAATGAGAAAAAGACAAGAATTTGTAACAGCAATTGAAATGCACTATGTGCCTCTGACTTCGGCAACACTGGAAATCTATGAATGGAACATACAAAAAAAAAAAAAAACTTCCACTACACATAGAATTACATTTGCAGGAAATAAACAGATGAGCCAAACTCAATAGTTTCTTCCGGATTTGAAAGTAGTGAGTGTTTCCTGAACTACATATTCCTAATTGGTCTATGTTTTAATATAATAAATAGTTTATTCGAGATTTGTGAACACAATGACCCATCCACTTTTAAGTTATTACGTACTGAGTTGGACACTATGAACCGGCAGTATACCCATGGACTGTTCGAGCAACAATATCCCACATTAGCTAGTTGCCAGCAATTAACATACAAAAACCCTTTCAAACAAGCCCTAGTACCTCTGCTTACAACACTATGCTGATATTAACTAGTACAGCACCTAAATTTAAATCATGCCTAAACAATGCCTTGTAGTAAATTCGAAATCTTTCAAATTATTTTGCAAATGTGCAATTAAAAAGTCTAAATGGAAAAATGTTGAATTTCAAAAGTTGCAAAAAATATATCATTACCATTGTCATGTCGCCTAGATTGCTTCTTGCCCATTCTTCTCCGTGTGTTATGGAAAGACATCGGTTTTGGGTAGTTCCTTTGTTGTGGTACTGGTTGAGGTATGTTTGCACTGACATCAGTGCTAACACTTGCAATTGACAGCTCATCGTCACTTTGTGCAATCCTGCAAAAGTTAACCATGTCACATAATTAACCACTTGTACAATTGTTACAGAAGTGAAGTTTTCATAAGCAATAACGTCTTCCTGACAAGATGTACTGATCAGTGTTAAAGTGTTCTTCAACATAGGTTCACCCCAATTTGCAAATTTTCAACATACAATAATCTAAGGTATTAATTAAATGCACTGCAATAAAATGAAGAGGGAATGTGATCAATGAAAATCTAATTACATGAAACAATATACGTGTAAATCATTCAGACATGAGAGACCAACAATGTGATTAATATGTTGTGACAACTGAAAATTTGTGCCACACTGGGTCTCAAACCCATTTTTACTGTTTACTGGGATCAGTAACCTTAAGCATTCACACTTTCATCATTACTGATGTTTACACCATTTTATTCTCAATGGTAGAACCTCTTATGGTAGTGTTCATGAGTCAAAGGAGGAAACATCAGTGAAAGTTTTAAAAATGTGATGTATTCTAGAACAGCAACCCACCCAAGCAACACCAATATCCTCAGTAACTCTCAGTTCGGATTTCGGAAGAGTTGCTCCACCAAGAATACCATTTGCACATTAACACACCACATTTTAGAAACATTAAATAACAAAATAGCACCAGTTGATATTTTCTGCGATCTGTCTAAAGCATTTGAATATGCGTCACAATATTCTCCTAGATAAATCGATGTTTTACGGAATTGATGGTATAGCCAATCAACGGATAATGTCTTATCTAACCAAAAGTATGCAGTAAATTGGACTTAGTAATTCAACCAATGTAATCAGCGGACATTTCTTTTGACTGGGGAGAACAGAGCTTAATCTTAGGCCCGACATTGTCGTTGTAGAGGGAGACCAAGAGATGAATACACTGAGCAGATTCAGAAGAAGGTAGGTTGCAGTAGTTACTCAGAGATGAAAAGGCTTGCACAGGATACAGTGGCATGGAGAGATGCATCAAACCAGTCTTTAGGGTGAAGACTACGACTACGACCACCACCACCACCACCACCACCACCACCAACGTGTGAAAGGTGGTGGGTAGGAATTACTAACCCACATTCGCATAGTTTTTTTTTATAAAAAAACAACCTTTCAAATGATCAGCATGTAACCATATTTACAAATTAATTTTGTTATTTGAATGTAAAATGACTGATTCCACATCATGATCATTTATCATGCAGATGATCAATGGAACATAAAACTAACTTAACAGTGAAAGTGAGTCAGAACTAGAACTGTAGTTAGTTTCATTAGCTCCATCCATCATTTATATGATTAATTGTAAAGACACAGACCAAGTCATTCATTTGCAGTACGTATTTATTTATACATACAGCCACACGCTGAGCATTTGCAAGTCTCTTTTTTAATATACATGTGAGTAATTTCTATCTATGCCTTTTACAAATTACAAAAATAGAAATACTTTCTACAAAATAGAAAGTTTTCAAGAAGAAACTGTTCCATTTTGTTTCCAAATTCAACTTTGCTGTCTGTCACACATTTGGTGAAGTCAGATAGCCTAATGGTTACAATGATTGCTTATGATAAACAGGATATCTGGGTTCCAGTTTTGGTTTGGAACAATTTTCAATTGCTGCTACCACACATTCATTGAATAATGTAGGTTTTCTAAGAAATTTCATTGTTCTTGTGTGGGGAAAAAAGGTTGAGTGACAAATGGTGGAAAAAACTAGAGAAGTGGTGGATGCCCCTAAACCTCTATGCCATCTATGGAGAGACTGCCATGAGGGAATGAAACAAAGTAATGATTCGTCATTAGAAATGGGGTCATCGTGCACGATTCACCAAGTTTGTGAAGACTATCAGGATCTCATGAAGGTCTGGTGAACACTTCAATTAGTAAATACACCTATCCAAAAATTAGCAGATGGGATGATTTTTGACTAGTCAATCATCATGCAACATTTGATTTTCACATAAAAGGTTAATAAGTTTGGTTTATGTACTGAATATTTCAAGTGAAAAGCACAAAGTAAGCACGTGCTGATTCAATTTACCAGTCCTGTCTTAGACCCTACAGACATCCTACTGAGGTGCATCACATGTATGAATCACATTCAGGATCTTGTCTACAAGCTCACTGCTTGCACCTGTAGGAAAAAAAAAAAATCTGTACTGTCACTGTGACTGAAATGTGGAAACTTATACACTTTACTTACTTTCACTCTATCATTTCCAACAGTGTAATATTTTGTGGCAAATCTGCATTATGAATGGTCATTAGCTCAGGAAAGGATGGTCAGCTGTTCAAGCACCTTGGAATTCTGACTGCCCTCCCTGTACATGTATCCCCACATGAGATTTGTGGTTAATAATGTACATAATCAGAAGGAACTGCAGCATTCACTTAATAAACACTCAAGAAGAAAATTATCTGCACCTAGATTACACTTCCCAATGGTCAGCTGAACCTACCAATACCGGATGTTGGTTTTGTCCCGTACCGTAATAATGATGTGGCATGTGAGCCATTTTGATATGTTATTCATCTTTACATACTGTTACAAATCTTCAATTTTCGTAATTTTATGTCATCATTCTGTGTAGTATGTAGGGACTCCATCCATGACTGAGTTGTTTTGGCTCACACAATATCTTGGAACTTGAGAAAAATAAATAAAATCAATCAAATCTGTGGCAACACATGAGTACTTCATGTCATGCCAGTGTACAGGATTCACAGGAAATCTGCTCACCACAATCCTAAAACAAAAACAAAATTTACTGATAAACACAGCTGGAAGTAACAACTGCTACCTTCAGCGAGATCAGTTTTGTTTCTATAATGATTGCTAAACTAAATGTGACCCTATGACATCAACTAAAAATTGTGCAGCTACAAACATTGTAAAGCTGCTACTGCCAAGGCTCTTGTGACCTAAATGAATGAGAACAAGAGGCTTTAGCAAGAAGCACAGTATCTGGCCCACCAAGCAATGGGAAAAAAATGCAGTTTCTCAATGATCCTGCTTTTACGCAGACACTTACAGCAGGATGTGTTAACAGACAAGGAGTATTGAGGGATGTGTACAACAGAGTCAATCTTCTTCGAATTGCGAGGAATGGTGGAGGGTCTGCAATGGTATGTGTGCTCATTGTCTTTGTTTCCAGCGAGTCTTATGGCCACAGTGGAAGGAAAGACACTTAAGAATTGCTTGCATTCAATGGCACAGACATTACCCCAGCGGTGACTGCATCTTCAAATTTGAGCTCTTTAAGGCGCCAAATGTGACTACTTCATATTATGTGGGTACTTACATTCTTTTGTCCAATTGTAGTTATCAATAGTACTTCATTCCAGTAATTTGTTGTATTAGAGCCGAAGCAAGAGTATGTGCAACATGGACTTTTTTTTAAATTCCTGACATGAAATTCATGACTGATACCAAAGTCAGTATTTTTTATTGTATTATCAATAGTTATTGCAATGCAGTTTTAAGGATTTATAGATACATAATTGTTTTCTTCAAGAGGTTTGGGGTGTGCATGTGCACAACACAAAGTATTTACTATCCAGTTTTTATGCGGACTTTTTATGTAGTGTAGAATTAATATGATGTTTGTGCCATTAAAATTTGCATCCAGTTTTTGTCATCTATATATTTAGGATTAAGTATGTTCAACTCTGAGTGTACTTCAGTAACTGCCAATATGGAGCCTCCTATCTGCCTCTGCAGTCGAGACTAAAGCCGTCGGCACACGGACCGTGCATCTGAACGTTGAGCGTTGAGCGTGCCGAGTTTCTGACGTCATAGCGTGGAATAGCACGTTCGGGAGTCTTTCCGAACGTGCAGAGCAATATCTGGCATGTCAGATATACTGAGCGTGCGTCTGAGCGTTGACCAATGAGATGGCACAGCGCCACTACGTCACACGCACGCTGTCTCCCATCAGTACAGAGTTGTGAGGCGCCATATTGGCGTTCATTTCAAACCTATATGTATATATGCCGTTTCTGAGCACCAGCAAATTGAGAATCACTGAAAAACCCGTTGTTAGTTGTGTGATTCGTTCCAATAAAATTGTGAGGAACATCGTATTCATGGCAAAAGAATTATTGTAACCTGCGTATTATAAGAGTAGGCTATCTGAAGGCAGCGACACACTGAAGATCCACCAAAAACGCATTGTTCTTGGTACAATATGTTATAATTCAATTTCAATTAGTAACATAATTATCTACGATTAACGGTTTTAGCAAGCTGTAATACAATATGATTAAGTGCACCACAGGTATTAGGGGTTTAGCGTAATGGTTAGCGTCTCTGCCCAAGAAGCTCTTTTTGTTGGGGCGGTGGTTCGCGTCTTAACACTACAAAAATTTTTTTTCCTAACATTCGCATTATTAGGTTCTGATACTTTATTATTAGTTTAATATAATTATACGCTATAATATTTGATGTTATGTAAATATAAGTTCACCTTTTTTTGAGGGGTGACTTTGTTCGATTGGCTTAATCTACAGGACAGCTTGCGCTACTTGTATAAAGTTATTTTGTTCCTTTTTCTTTTACGCTTCGTAATTCACATGTTGCAAGGATTCTGCTACTGGGTAGGAACAGTGATCAAGTAAGCCTGACCCTGGAGTTTTACTAAAATGTGGGAATGATGAAATAATGTTTATCGTATGCAGAGAAGTATTCCAACTTGTACCCCGCTGTTTGTAATGGAACTGTTATAAGCCTGTGTCCTTATTGATTGGACATGGTACTTTCCTTTTCGTGGACGATGGAGAAAATGTGCGTTTTAATAGAGCTAAAGTGGGAATTTTACGCACGCCCGTTGAGTAAATAGTGTGATTTACGAACTACTAGAAACAACTGCCGCTGGAGTCCGTTGCGATCGCGTACACCACGTTGGGGCCCACGTACCGTATGCACAAGTAGCATCGTTCCTGAGCGTTCAGCAGCACGCTGAACTTCGCACGCTCAACGTTAACGTTCGACAGCACGGTCCGTGTGCCGACGGCTTAAGTGATACATAACAGTGACTCACAGTCCATTGTTAGCAGGCTCATTTATCTATGGCAGAAGGATTCCTACTCCAGCCCTCCATCAACTAACAAGTGTACCTGCATCAATCTAAAACAGGTTCATTTTTTAAAGAAATGTTGTTATGTTTAGAGAGAACTCATTACTCTCACCAAATCTATGTTTTTACAGCAGTACACAAATGCTGAAATTTTGTTTCTGCACAAACGTTATTTTTTGCAGATTAGTATAGAAGAGAAACCTAGATGAACAGTCTGTGAATATACACTAGTTACTGAATAGTTTTATTGAGTCTCTGATGTTCCACAGACCTAAGCTGAAGCTACTCAGACACGAAATGTGTTTTTTTTTTTTTTTTTTTTTTTTTTTTTTTTTTTTTTTTTTTTTTTTTGGGCACACAACTTCAATGGTCATTAGCGCCCAGACTACGTTAGGAATGCACCGCGAGGCACAAGTTTAAAACAGCAACTAAAAGGGAAAACACGATAAAAGACAGATTGACAGGCATAGGATTAAAAAAACAGCATAATCAAATGTCCTTAGAGAAGTTTGTCAAGTTGATAAAACGAAGAACGCGAGCAGCTGCTCCTGGGTCATCCACTAAAATGGCATCTAGAGTACATGGCAGGCCAAGATTAAGACGCAGTGTATTAAAATCCGGACAGGACGTTAAAATGTGGCGGACCGTCAGCAATTGCACACATGGGCAGAACGGCGCCGGCGCAGCCGTCAGCAGATGGCGATGGCTGAACCAGCAGTGTCCAATTCGTAACCGGGCCAAAACGACCTCCTCCCGCCGAGAAGGGCGTGAGGACGACGTCCAAGCCGCGGGAAGAGGTTTCAAGGCCCAAAGCTTCTTGTCCGTAAGTGCAGCCCAATCGGCATGCCACAGCGATAAAATGCACCGACAAATGACCCTGCTACTATCTGATGATGGGACACAACAAGAAGCTGTCCGAGGCTGGAGGACCGCAGCCTTGGCCGCAGCATCTGCAGCTTCGTTCCCAGGAATACTGACATGGCCAGGAACCCACATAAAGCTAACCAGAGAACCGTCGTCCAACAGCTGCTGAAGAGAGCGTTGGATCCGGTGCACGAAAGGGTGAACCGGATACGGATCACTGAGGCTCTGGATGGCGCTCAGGGAATCAGAGCAGATGACATAAGCAGAATGTCGGTGGCGGCAGATGTAAAGAACAGCCTGGTAGAGGGCAAAGAGCTCAGCTGTGAAGACCGAACAATGGCCATGGAGCTGGTATTTGAAACTTTGTGCCCCGACAATAAAAGAACACCCGACCCCGTCATTGGTCTTAGAGCCATCTGTATAAATGAAGGTCACATTAATGAACTTTGAGCGAAGTTCGATAAAACGGGAGTGGTATACCGAACCTGGGGTAACCTCCTTTGGGAGCGAGCTGAGGTCAAGGTGAACGCGAACCTGAGCCTGGAGCCAAGGTGGCGTTTGGCTCTCGCCCACTCGAAAGGCTGCAGGAAGTGAAAAATCAAGGTGTTGAAGGAGGCGACGAAAGCGAACTCCAGGTGGTAGCAGGGCAGAGACATACAACCCGTATTGACGGTCGAGAGAGTCATAAAAAAGGAACGATAAGACGGGTGGTCGGGCATTGACAGTAGCCGACAGGCATACCGACATAGCAGTATATCGCGCCGGTAGGTGAGTGGCAATTCACCGGCTTCAGCATGAAGACTCTCAACGGGACTAGTACAAAGCGCTCCAATCGCAAGACGTAAACCCCGATGTTGTATGGAGTTGAGGCAGCGTAAGATGGACGGCCGTGCAGAGGAGTACACAAAGCTCCCATAATCCAGCTTGGGGCGGACGATCGACCAATATAGGCGAAGTAGGATGGTTCGATCCGCTCCCCACGACATACCACTGAGAACACGGAGGACATATAGAGAGCGGGTACAACGGGCAGCCAAATATGACACATGTGGAGAGCAGCTAAGTTTCCTGTCAAATGTAAGACCTAAAAATTTTGTTGTCCCCACAAATGGGAGAGCAACGGGACCGAGTCGTAAGGACGGTGGGAGAAACTCTTTGTAGCGCCAGAAGTTAATACAGACCGTCTTCTCGGCAGAAAAACGGAAGCCATTGGCGACACTCCAGGAGTAAAGACGGTCAAGAGAACGCTGAAGATAGCGCTCCAGGAAACATGTACGCTGCGCGCTGCAATAGATGGTAAAATCGTCCACGAAAAGGGAGCCTGATACATCAGCTGGGAGGCAATCCATTATTGGATTGATCGCTATGGCGAAGAGAGCGACACTCAAAACTGAGCCCTGTGGCACTCCATTCTCCTGGCGAAAGGTGTCTGACAGGACAGAACCCACACGTACCCTGAACTGTCGATCTATTAAAAATGAACGAATAAAAAGAGGGAGGCGACCGCGATGGCCCCATGTATGCATGGTGCGGAGAATGCCCGCCTTCCAACAGGTGTCATAAGCCTTCTCCAAATCAAAGAACACAGCCGCGGTCGGGCGCTTCCGCAAGAAGTTATTCATAATGGAGGTCAACAAGGTAACCAGATGGTCAACAGCAGAGCGGCGCCTACGAAATCTACTTTGTACATTGGTAAGTAGGCGTCGAGATTCGAGCAGCCAAACCAAACGAAAGTTATCCATTCGCTCCATCACCTTACAGACACAGCTGGTAAGCGAGATGGGTCGATAACTGGAAGGCAAGTGCTTGTCCTACCCCGGCTTAGGAATCGGTACAACAATAGACTCGCACCAGCAGGCGGGAACATGTCCCTCAATCCAGATGCCATTATAAGTATGAAGAAGGAAACCTTTACCCGCAGGAGAAAGGTTCTTCAGCATCTGAATATGAATAGAATCAAGGCCCTGGAACAGAGGACCAGGACCGGGCAAGTGCGTTTTCGAGTTCCTGCATGGTGAATGGGGCATTATAACTTTCACGATTCGAGGAGCGGAAGTTAGGTGGCCTACCCTCCTCTGCCTGTTTTCGGGGGAGGAAGGCAGGGTGGTAATGAGCGGAGCTCGAAACCTCTGCGAAAAAGCGGCCAAAGGCATTGGAGACATCCTCAGGGGCCACAAGGATGTCATTCGCGACCGTCAAGCCAGAAACTGGTGAGTGGACCTTAGTGCCAGGTAGCCGGAGCAGGCTACCCCAGACAACAAAAGAAGGAGTACAACTGTTGAAGGTGCTTGTGAAAGCAGCCCAGCTGGCTTTTTTGCTTTCTTTAATAATACGACGACACTGCGCACGTAATCGTTTATAACTGATACAATTCGCCACTGTAGGGTGGCGTTTAAAGGTGCGTAAAGCACGTCGACGAGCACGTAAAGCGTCCCTACATGCTGCGGTCCACCAGGGGACCGGTACGCGACGTGGAGAAGAAGTAGTGTGAGGGATGGAATATTCAGCAGCAGTGAGAATGACTTCCGTGAGGTGTGCAACCTGACTATCGCAGCTTGTGAAGGTTTGATCCTGAAAGAGCGCCCTGGAAGAGAAGAGCCCCCAGTCTGCTTTGGAGATGTTCTAACTAGTTGAGCACGGAGAGGGGGTATGATGCAGGAGATGGATAACACACGGGAAGTGGTCGCTCGAATATGTATCAGAAAGTGCATACCACTCAAACTGGCGTGCAAGTTGGGTAGTAAATATAGAGAGGTCTAAATGGGAATAGGTGTGAGATGTGTCCGAAAGAAAAGTAGGGCGCCAGTATTGAGGCAGACAAGATTGAGCTGGTTGAAAAGGTCTGCTAACAGGGAGCCCCTCGGGCAGGATGCTGGAGAGCCCCAAAGGGGATGGTGGGCATTGAAGTCTCCAGTTAACAAAAATGGTGCTGGTAGCTGAGCAATAATTTGCATCATGTCTGCTCTGGTAACGGCAGACGACGATGGAGTGTAAACGGTACAAATGGAAAATGTAAAAGTGGGGAGAGTAATTCGTATGGCAACTGCCTGCAGGCCGGTGTGCAATGTGATGGGATCATAGTAAATATCATCCCGGACCAGCAACATAACCCCTCCATGAGCCGGAATACCTACCACAGGGGGTAGGTCTGAACGCACAGAGGTGTAGTGTGCCAAAGCAATTTGATCGCATGGGCGTAGCTTCGTTTCCTGGAGGGCTACGACGAGCGGACGGTGCAAGCGGAGCAGCAACTTCAAGCCCTCTCAGTTGGAGCGAATGCTGCGAATATTCCAGTGAATAAGTGCCATCGTGAGAAGAAAAGGAAGATGAAAGAACGGGTCACCTCGAAGGCCGCTGAGGGCCTGGCTTCGAGTGAGCACTGCCGCCGGTATCAGTAGGCGGACAGTCATCGTCCATTGGTTCTATAGGTTCATCGCCCATCTTGTTAAGATGGCCGGGAGGGGGAGCTTCCTCTGCAGGTGAACGGCCAGATGTTCGGCTACCAGCGGTGCAACCAGGTGAAACAGATGACGGCCTGGGGCGGCAACCGCTGGGTGGCGCAGGAGAAGAAATGCGCCGTGGCGGAGAAGGAGAACTGTGCTTCCTATGAGCCTTCTTGGAAGGTCGTTTTGTGGAAGTACTGGTCGATGACTGGGAGTTTGAGGTACGTAGGAAGTCTGCACGGGATGGTTCCTTCTTGAAGGCCCGTGCATCTGACTTCTGGGTCTTCGTCTTGGCAGAAGCTGATGAAGGTGCTTGTGTCTGAGGGGTGACGGGAGGAAGAGGAGACGTCGACCGCGCGATCTTAGCACTGGCCAGATCTTAGCACTGGCCGAACGGACGACCGTGGTGCTGAAGGTCAGATCGCATGTCTGTGTCGCCACCTCCCTGGTAGTCCGAGGAGAGGCGAGAACAGTACTGTATTTCCCCACTGGGAGCAGCGTGGGCTTCCTACTAGCAACTAGCTTGCGAGCAGCCGTGGTGGACACTTTCTCTTTGACCCAAATTTCTTGGCTACAGCGTTCTTTCTTGTAGATGGGACAGTCGCGGGAGGACGCTGCATGGTCACCCTGACAGTTCACACAACGAGGAGACAGAGGCGGACAGTCACCCTCATGGGTATCCCTGCCACAAGTGACACATTTAGCCGCATTGGAACAAGACTGGCGAGTGTGATTAAAACGCTGACACTGGTAGCAGCGCGTAGGTGTCGGGACATAGGGGCGAACAGAAATAACCTCGTAGCCCGCTTTGATGCGCGACGGCAGTTGAACACTATCAAAGGTCAAGAAAAGTGTCCGGGTCGCTACAAGGTCATTGTTGACCTTTTTCATGACCCTATGGACAGCCGTCATGCCCTGCTCAGCGAGGAAAGACTGAATCTCCTCGTCAGTCAATCCGTCGAGTGATCTAGTATATACCACACCACGAGACGAATTCAAAGTGCTGTGAGCCTCCACCCGCACAAGGAACGTGTACAGGAGTGTGGCCCGAAGCAGTTTTTGTGCCTGAAAGGCGCTCTCAGTTTCTATTAACAAGGTACCATTACGCAACCTGGTACAAGACTTAACAGATCCGGCTATGGCATCTACGCCCTTCTGGATAACGAAAGGGTTGACAAAGGAAAAATCCTTTCCATCCTCAGATCGAGAAACTACGAGGAACTGTGGGGCAGGAGGTAGTACTTTTGTCACTGGTGGCTGGTCAAGTTTCCGTTTGTGGGCAGAAGTCGAGAGAGAAGAAGAAGAAGAAGAAGAAGAGAAATCCATTGCAGAGGAATCCCCCATGATTGCCAGCGTCTCCGATGGCGCGCTCCTTCCTTGTGGGGACCCTCTCAGAGGGCACTCCCGCCTTAGGTGAATGTTTACACCTCAGGTCACACCTCCCAAGAAACAGACGGAGGGACCAATCGGCATGGTCAGAAGGTATCAGCTCAGGCAATCACCCCTCCCTGGGCCTGGCCTTTACCAGGGGGTACATGCGTGCCTTACTTGTCTACCCAGGGCGGGGAATTACGCGTTACCCCGTCACCGGCTACGCGTGCGAACACGTGGGTCGGCCTTCAGGCGCGCACAGGGAGGAAGGAAGACTGCTACAAGGTCATTGTTGACCTTTTTCATGACCCTATGGACAGCCGTCACGCCCTGCTCAGCGAGGAAAGACTGAATCTCCTTCAGAGGACAGACTGTCTCAAACGACGAGGCAGAGACCAGAGCAGGCAAGGAGAAGAAGGCAAGGAGAAGAAGGCAAGGGAAAGAGTAAGGAAGACAGTGAGATGGAGAAGAACAAAGAAAGGAACCAACCAACCAAAGGAAGGAAGAAACGAGAAGAAGTGAAAAACCAAAATGACCGCAAATATAGGTCGTGGAATCGTCTGTCTCCCGACGCAGGCGCTAACTACCCCCTTGAGGGGGAGGGACTCCTTTTAGTCGCCTCTTACGACAGGCAGGAATACCTCGAGCCTATTCTAACCCCCGGACCCACAAGGGGCAGACACGGAATGTGTCGTTACATATAATTCAGTCTCTGTCAAATGAACCGGCAGACTCCACTCGACCATTTCCAAATGGCATGAAATTTTATCAACAAGTTCCACAATGTCCAAGGATGGACACACAAAGTTTTGGCTCAATATCTCCATCGGTTCAATTTCTACAGACTCTCATAGGTAGGGGCCCCAAGTTCGCAACACCTTTATGTATGCCAATAGTGCCAACTTTGGATAACTTCTTTGACAGGTAATCTTAACTTATAAGCCTACACTTTTGTATACTTAAAAAAAACTTTTTGTGGTAAATAAGAATATATTAAGGATCAGATTTTTAAATATAACTGGTGACAGCTGAAATTCTTCAAATTCATTGTGTGACTTGGAGAGCCAATCTTTAACCAGCCGTAACAATTTTATGGACGGATTTGGCCAGGAATTAGTAATATGACACACAGCCATTCTGTCATCTTGTTCTTTGTGTATAACAGCCTCTGTCCTTCCTCAAAATATATGCACCTGCAAATTTCATTAAAACGTTTTGGTAGCCAAACTGTGGGTAGCTTTGGGGCCCATATCTCACTCTTAATCTCAGTCTTTAATCCTTTTTATTTCACTATATCCTGTAAGAGAATTCTGTAAGCTTCAGTAGCTATATATTTTAATTTTCGGCCCATGTGTGATTATGGTTGAAAATAAATGCTCGAAGTGATTACTTTTCATACACAGTGTGCATGTTCTAATGTGACAGTCAGTGAACAGGAAGTAAAACCAGTGGAACAGAAAGTAAGTAAAACCGGTGAAACAGAAAGTAAAGCCAGTGAAAACTGCATTTATCTGAATAAAAACTAGTGTAGTTATGAGCAAGCAAGCAGCAACAAATAAATGAAAATCCATGCTTACTTTAAAAATTCATCCCTGAATAAAATTCATACAACTTCTCTTAAGACACAGAAAAAATTGTTGAGTATCTTCAGAAATTACAGTACACAGCTAAATTTTAGACCCATGCTATGGAGGAAATTGCCCCAAAAGGAATTGTAAATTAATTATTGCATTTTTTACACCATTATTAAATTCTTGAAAACAATGATAAAACATCGCCAAAACATTTTTACCCGACTGTTGAAGGAATACATATTTTCTTTGAACTGTCAGTTCCTCACTAGTGTTGCTCTTCGAAAAGTTTGTGACTGAACTAATTTGTTTCCCACACAAATGACGACCCAAGAAGTGTCTGATGCTTCCCCCCCCCCCCCCCCCCTCCCTTTCTTTTTTTTTTTTATAATGAGATGGCACTGTAGTAAGCCTTCACCATTTTACTGTGGTCAGCTTGAGCCAGTGAATGAACTATCACTGTTGGACAAAGAGCTTTTAAAACTTGTAGCTGAACTTGACTCTACAGAAGGTGCCCAAATTTGTTCATACTATAACGTCCTGCTGGTGACAGAATTTCAATTTCTGCAAAATATGTGCTGTAATCCATTTGGGAAAAACAAATATAAAGTTGAGAAGGGTTTGTATCCATTGGCGTCTCTTATGATAAAAAGTTGAAATTGTTGACTTATACAGTTTTCGAGCCTGGCCACAAGCTTTGTCCAAGATGTAGACAAGAATCTGCTCATAAGCAACTACAGCTTCTGGATGAGCAAGAATTAATGTCTACTGATTATATGGAATAAGTTAAAGCTTGTTACACAGTGAACACCACACGAGTGTGTCTCTGAGATTTGCCTTTAAGTCTTCAACGAATTGGCAAATGGGATTCAATGGGTTACATAAGGCACAAAGTTCAGGATGTACAAGGTATCATCACCAAGCCTGTTGCAGTAGCTGCTGGTGTGAGCTCCACTGATGCTGTGGAAACACAAATAGTGAAGCACTGCCAGAAATTTAAGGATATGGACATTTTAATTAATGAACTAAAAATTAAGTGCATCATTCAAGTCAAATTTTAACCCTGGCTCCAAGCAGCTGGAGTACAGAACACACAGAAAAACAATTTAGTGATTCTGTGAGAATGGTGAAGCAGGTAGAGGAACTAAAGATGGAGACTTGCATCTTGGTAGTACCCAAAAATTAAGAGGGGGGAAAAGGCTTACATGTAAGATCAGGCACAAAAGTCCTCAGGTTCTTTGAAGGTGATAAATTTTCTCGGCTGTGGCCAGGGAAAAGTTATTACATGGCAGTAAGGTTGAATGCTGACAAAGTTCATAAGCAGAAACAGCTCCTACTTTGTAACTTGAAATAAATGTTTACAGCATATAGTAAACAAAATGTCAATGAATTGAGCTTCTCAAAATTTTGTGAACCCAGGCTGAAGTAGTGTTTTACAGATCATGTAGCTGGTATAGCCTCAGTTTGAGTACATCTAGTACATCACACTATCAAACTGACATTGGCTGCAACACCTATCAAGAATGATAACTACAGGAAATTATTCAAGAAAACTGTGAGCTGCTTGGAATCAATAAATAATGTCCTGGGAAACCTGAGCTGGAAGCTTATTTGGTAGATGTTTTCAAATAATATGATCCAGAATAAATTATACAACACACACTGTGGGTTCATACTGAGGGGGATACACTAGAGTTGCAGCATGCAGCTGTAGAAGAGTGAGGAACTGGTTCCAAAAACACATGGTCTGAAAAGCCACCATTTCACTTAAAAACAAACCAAAGTCCATGTGTGAGCACCTGGGAGGAACAGACCACAAAACTGCTGAAGCACCTAAATGAATCTCTATTTCCTATGCAAATACTGTCAGACATACGTGATATAAAAATAAAAAAGTTGGCATAGTATCTTACTTTCACACCATAATGTCATACAGGATTATTTTCTGAGGTAACTCATCAAGCCAAGCAAGTTTTCTGAGCCCAAAAATGTGCAATATTAATTATTTGTTGTGCGAACTTAAGAACATCCTGCTAAGGGCTGTTAAGGAACTGTGGATACTAACTAGTGCTTCCCTATATGTTTTTATTCCTTAAAGAAAACTGTCATTATAAATACATCTTTTTTTCAGACCAACAGCTCAGTTCATGCAAGCAATACTGGGCGTACGACTAATGAAACAATGGAAAATCCTGGATGGACTGTAACAATATCATGAGAAGGAAAGTTGCTACTCACCATATAGCGGAGATGCTGGGTCATGTGTGCAAGTTGCGCGCGTGCGCCCGTGTGTGTTGTTGACAAAGGCTTTAATGGCCGAAAGCTATAACTGTGAGAGTCTTTTGAAAGTAAGAATAACTTTCGCGAAGTTTTAAGGTCACTTACTTTGGTTCAGAAATATGTCCACTATTCAGCAATACACATTTTTAGTAACATGCCAGCACCCATAGAAAGTTTAACTAGTAGTAAAGTTCAGTTTGAGAACAGAGTAAAGGATTTATTGGTGTCTAACTCCTACCCCACTGATGAACTATCTTAGCAGCACCAACTGATGCGCATACGTTAATAATACCACACGATATGAATATTGTGCACAATCTGACTTCTGCACAAATTTGGTGCAGTGATGTGATAATCATTGCAAATAAGTTCTGTAAAATGTTTCTTAATTGATGATGCATTGTTACAACAGCTTACGAGTTATCTTATGCACCTAAGTGTATTGAACATTTTTAGAAAGTGCAGTTAATATACCAGCACTATAAGATTTTACATTTTGATAATAAATAACTAAACAATAAGAAACCAAACCCAAACCACCTCATCCTAACAAAATTCTAATCAAATTAGGACTAATAATTAAAAAATCTATAGAAAGAATAAATATTGGTGACAAGTTTATAGTCTCTTAAATGTAAATATGATTTTCAATGTCATTTGGGATCTGTGGAAGGTACATTAGCAAATCTGTTCTTTTGTTAATATTTATTGTGTATTTTTGTCTTTTGACATGTTCCACAGCCCAGAGGATCTCCTTACTATGGGTCAACTGGAACAAAAAGTACATCTAATCTACCTGAAAGAAAATACTGCAGACGGTGATTATTTTGATGGCTTTTGCTGAGAACTATTCTTTTGTCATTCAACATGCTGTCCAAGAGTTTCACAGGGAGAAAAACCATACTACATTACACCCCTTTGCACTTTACTTTGCTAGTAAAGAACTACAGGATGTAAGTGTTCGTGTAACCAGTGACTGCCTTCACCATGCATTCTAATGAGGCTGATTAAATATTTGAGGATAACCATAGATGAAATCATGCACATTCAATACTTCAGTGATGGATCTGCTGCCCAATATAAACATTACAAGAATTTTATCAGTTTAAGTCTGTATGAAAAGGAGTTTGGTATATATGTTGAGTAGGATTTCTTTGCAACCAGTGATGAAAACCTCATTGCGTTGTTGTTGTTGTTGTTGTTGGAGAAACAGCTAAAAGATGGTAGCGCATGCTATTTTGCAGAGGCCTTTGGATAATAAAATATTGATGCCTTTCGATCTGTTTATGCTCTGCAATGACAACATTTCAGGCATCATTTTTTGATGTGCTTTTGTGTACCATGTTTGCATGATCTAACAAGCATCTGTGAGCAGCATATATATGGACATGGCCTTTTGCACAAGGTGCTTTATGTTATTAAATATTTCAGCAATGATAAACCTTTCATAATGTGCTGAGTTTTACCCACTTGACATCTTGTGCATGACGTCGAGCGTAAAATGAACCTGTTTCACAACAAAGAGTTTCAAAGCCTTAAGATACAGCAAATGTCCATTGAAACCAGTTGTCTTAAATTAGAAAAATACTTGGCTGTTGAATTATTTTTACAACTAAAGCAGATCATCTTTCAGAGCTCTCAAAATGAGAAAACTGAAGCCTATACAGAAATATTCAGTGATTAGCAGAATCCTGGTATCAGCATAGCACACTCCAATCATTTCTTTGTGAGGTCTTTTGTAAGCACGTACAATGAGAACACTTAGATCTAGAAAATTTGCAGGCTAAAGTCCGGAAAAAGTAGCGTGTGTCACAGAGGTTACTCACATGACAATGAAGTTTAGTAAAAAGAAGTCAAAGTGAATGGAAGGAAATAAAAATGACTCAAACACCACATGAAAAATCATTTCTAAAGTATGCTCCTCAGAAGGTGCTAGAATGGCTTACTTTGGTTACCTGCAGTCCCTCGCAGCTTATGGAATAGTTTTTTGGGGTGAAACTAATAGTCAATTAATGAAATTTTAACACAATGGAAAATGGTTACTTCAATCTTGTCATGCAGATCTACTAGGGCTCACGGCAAGCCCCTTTATAAAAAACTATGTGGACTTTAAGTATCTTATGTATACATATACAAAAGTGTGTTCAAGATGTGAGCTAATCTTGGAGTCCTACAAACTAATGATTACCATAGTTTTAGCACTGGCAACAGTAAGTTCCTCCATGTAGAGCGAGCAAAAGCAACTCACACCCAAAGACATGAAAACCACTTTTGTGTCATTCTTTATAACACACGGCGAATGCACGTAAAGTGGCTGGAGAAGGACAACACTTACAGCAGAGTTAAAAACATTTATTTTGACAAGTGTTTCTACAGCGAACACATTGGCTTACAGAAATATTAGGCCCTCATTGTCAGGTACTTTTTAATCTGTTAACAGACGTACCATCTATGCTCTACATGTGTCTGAAAAACAATGTTTCTGTTGCTGGTTTCCTGTCTCAGATTCACTGCAATACAGCTCTTCATGGAAGGGAAGTTGTTGTAAGACTAGTTTTGATGGACATCATATTGGCAGTTGTTCTATTATGTATTCTTTTGCTTACAGTTTTTCAGAAGTGTAATACAGCAAAGTTTCAAGTTTGAGTTATTTCACTGATTGTACTTCCTGTGCATGATGTTAGCTCATTGTATACTAGGTAAATGTGGTTTCCTTTCCAGTGTTAACACACTGGACTCGCATTTGGGAGGAGAGAAGTTTGTGTCCTGTTCAGCCAGCCTGACTTGGTTCTCCACAGTTCTCCCAAACTGCTAAGGCGAATGCTGGGATGGTTCCTTTGACAATGCCATATGTGCTTATATTATTATTATTATTATTATCATCATCGTTAATTCCCCATTAAGGAGAGTGTTAAAAAACAATATTCACAATGACAATATGGTACATTTCAAATTCATGGCACTTTTTTCTGTCTCTCTCTTTTCTCTTCCCAAAAACCTCTCATAAATTGACTGTGTTTCTTCTTCCTCTCTTCTGTCCACTTCTTTCCTGATTTCTTCTCTTTTGGTGTTTCTTCGAATTTCTGTTTGTTGATTTTTGCTCTGTATTTTCCTGTGTTTGATATTTCTTCTGTGGAGATGTTTAGATTTTTGAGGTCTTCCATGGTTTCCTTTACCCAGTTAGTTTTTACCTTATTTGACACCACTATGTTAAAAATCTTCTTGGTCAGCCTATTTTCATTCATCCTATGAATGTGCCCATAGAATTTTGTCCTCCTTTTTCTGATATTGTCTGTAATTGTCTCTGCCTGTTTGTACAAATCCTTGTTGGTCTCTTTATCCAGATCCCCTGTCTCTGAACTGGCCCATAGATCTTTCTCAGAATTTTCCATATGTGCTTATATTATTTCCCTTATGTGTGCATTGTACAATACCACCACATCAAATGGTCAAAGGACAAATGAATGAATAAATACATAAAATGATTGCAACTTCTCACTACTGCACTGTGATAAATTTCGTTTCTGTTTACATTACATTAATACTTGTTCTGTAGATCATGAAAACTACTTTTCGTAGTAATGTGCAGCATGTCAGTGTGTGTACACACACACACACACACACACACACACACACACACACACACACACACACACACTAGTTTGGAAAATGACCAAAGATTTTTTTGTGGCAGCATAATTCACACCTTTCTGTGCCAAAGTCAGATTTAACCCAGAATAGTTCTGACGATCATCCTTTCTTCTAGTGTTGTAGCTATGCACTTCACTATTACTTTTGAACTGGGATGGGTTATTAATTTTATAACTGAGTATACGTATCTACATCTACATTTATACTCCGCAAGCCACCCAACGGTGTGTGGCGGAGGGCACTTTACGTGCCACTGTCATTACCTCCCTTTCCTGTTCCAGTCGCGTATGGTTCGCGGGAAGAACAACTGTCTGAAAGCCTCCGTGCGCGCTCTAATCTCTCTAATTTTACATTCGTGATCTCCTCGAGAGGTATAAGTAGGGGGAAGCAATATATTCGATACCTCATCCAGAAACGCACCCTCTCGAAACCTGGCGAGCAAGCTACACCGCGATGCAGAGCGCCTCTCTTGCAGAGTCTGCCACTTGAGTTTATTAAACATCTCAGTAACGCTATCACGGTTACCAAATAACCCTGTGACGAAACGCGCCGCTCTTCTTTGGATCTTCTCTATCTCCTCCGTCAGACCGATCTGGTACGGATCCCACACTGATGAGCAATACTCAAGTATAGGTCGAACGAGTGTTTTGTAAGCCACCTACTACTACTCGGAATATCCCGAGTTCCTTACATAAACGTCTGCAAGGTGATCTTGGGTGGACTCCAGCTGTTATTCTGATTACACGCTCTTGTGCAATGAATAATTTTTCACTTATTGAGGAATTACCCCAAAATTTGATATCTTACGACAGCAGTGAACAAAAATAGACATAATAGGCTAATTTACTGATATGTTTATCACCTATATCTGCAATAATCCTAATAACGTAAGTAGCTGAACCTAACCGTTCCAGCAGATCAGCAGTGTGTTTCTTCAAATTCAATTTCTCATCAATGTAAATACCCAGAAATTTTGAATACTCTGCCTTAGCAACAATGTTCAAGATCTATATTTATGAATGGTGTTATACTCTTTACTGTACATAATTATATATACTGTGTTTTCTCAAAATTAAGTGAAAGTTCATTTGCAGAGAATGATTATAAATTGTTTGCAATTTCCTCAGGTAATTCTTGTTTGTTTGTTTGTTCAGTGGGGTTACTATACTTGTACCATCAGAAAAAATAACTAACTTTGCATTTTAATGAATGTAGAGTGCCAAGTTTATATATATATATATATATATATATATATATATATATATATATATATATATATATATATAAAAAAGAATAATAAGGAACCCAGGACAACTCTTTGGGACACCATTCCTGATACCTCCCCAGTTAGAGGACTCAATTTCTGCAGACTATCTGTACTGTTAATTTCAACCTTCTGCACTCTTCCAGTTAAATATGA
Organism: Schistocerca americana; assembly: GCF_021461395.2. Classification (NCBI taxonomy): domain Eukaryota; kingdom Metazoa; phylum Arthropoda; class Insecta; order Orthoptera; family Acrididae; genus Schistocerca; species Schistocerca americana. The sequence goes on along the minus strand of NC_060130.1, from coordinate 100,842,810 downwards.
ATTAAACCATTTGTGCACCATCCCACTCATACCACATTACTTAACTTCTCCAGAGGAATTTCATGATTCGTACAGTCAAAAGCCTTTGAGAGACTGCAAAATATCCCAGTGGGATATGTTCAGGTATTCAGAGCATTTAATACCTGATCAATGAAAGTATAGCTAGCATTTTCTGTTGAAAAGCCTTTCTGAAAAACCAACATTTTGTTTGTATTTTAGTTTTACAAATATGTGAAGCTACTCTTGAATACGTCACTTTCTCAAGAATTTTGGATAAAGCTGAGATTGGGCAGTGTTGGCAATAGGACCTGCCCCCATTTTTATGCAATGCTTTAACAGTGGCATACTCCAGTATATCTGGAAAAATGCCCTGTTTCAGTCAGCTACAGTGAGCTACTACATATCTGGCTGAGAATAGGCCTACTTCTTATCTGTTGGGAACAAGCTTTTAGTACTCTGTTGGAAATGCCATGAATTCCATGCAAACTTTCAGTTTTGAGTGAATTTATTTTTTTCCTAATTTCAGTACAAGAGGTGGGCTGGATCCCATTTTCTCCACAACTCTTAAAACGGTTAGCCTATTAAAATATTTTCTACTTCTGACTTTTCATAAACTCTTCATTGAGTGTGATAGAAATATGGTCTTCCTGTGCTCTCAGTTGTCATTTCCCTTTTAACAATATTCCAAACTGTTTTAATTTTATTATAAGAGGTACAAATCTCAGACATAAAGCACATACTTCTGGATTTTTAACTTTTCTTAATACAATGCAGTAGTTTTTAAAAAGTTTGACTGTTTATGGATTATTACTCCTTCCAGCTATAAGATACTTTTCCCTGTTCTGTTTACAAGATTTTTTATCCCTTTAGTAAGCCTTGGCTTTTTAAATGGTTACTTACAGCCATGTTTTACTGTTTTCTTAGGGAAACAGTTTTCAAATATATTCACCAAGTTATCATGAAATAAGTTAAATTTTAATCTAGCATTAGGTTCCTACACACACACACACACACACACACACACACACACGCACACACACCGCGTAACTTTTTCTTTTAAAGAAAAAGAACCCACTGTGTCATCTTTTATAGTATAGAACGAAAGCTTTGTAGGTACTTCAAAGATTTTTTTTTATAAGTGTACGGAAAAAAAGGGGCCACCAATATTTGTATTGGCCCGAGAGGCCTCCAGTTGACACTGAGTATAATAATAATCAACTGAGCTCCAAGAAATTGTTTCAATGTAAATTTAAATGAGAATGAAAACAGATTGAACGCTCAAGTTCTACTACGATCCTGGAAGGAAAAAAAAGGTAAATACTGCATTACGACTTCGAAACTGAACTCCAGTGGCTTCTATGACGATCTCTACCTCTATAACAACAAACTATCATTTAAAATAATTTTATAAACATTCAACTTACTGCAATGAATCATCCGATGTTGGTGAAAATATGCTGACTTTACTATCATTCTTTTTAATTACACCCATTTCCTTCCACTAAACACCAATAGTATATCTCGTTCCTTTTCCTAGCAGAACGGAGAGTATCCAAGTTACTGCAACCTGTTTATCAACATCGGTGTTATTGAGCAGTTGACACCAAAGATTCATGTCGTTTCATATACAATTAATATTGTTCAGTTTTCGAGAAATAAAAATGCATGTACTTAGTTCATGAACAGCGGATGTTGAATAAAAAGCGTTTATATTTTTCAGAGTTTTTAATCTTTGTTCATGACCATAAATATCTTGGTACCTGCAGACGAAGTTGAATCCAGAGGTATGAGAGCCCATTGCTTCAGTTGGAAAAGTAGTGGTAATATTTTATTTATTTATTTATTTTTATCATACTACAAACTGGTATTGGGCACGACAAGCTATAGAAACACATATAAGCATATTACAAACGTCAGTACAAGATGACTACAATACTGCAGATTTCAATTTACACACAAAACCACAACAGGTATATAAAACGGAAGAAAGATTGGGTTTTAACGCCCCGTCGACATCGAGGTCATTAGCGACGAAGTACAAGCTCGGATTGTGTCAAGGATGGGGAAGGATATCGGCCGTGCCCTTTCAAAAAAAACCGTCCCGGCATTCGTTTGGAGCGATTTAGGGAAATCACGGAAAAAATAAATCTGAGATCGCTAGACGCAGGTTTGAACCGTCGTCCCGAAGACGAGTCCAATGTGCAAACCACTGTGCCACCTAGCTCTCTAACAAGTATATATGTACAGCATTTCATCGTATCACTTCTTTATTTATTTATTTATATCCCAGAAATCCAATACTGCGAGACATTCGCATGGATCTCTGACTCCTCTTGTTCCATTACAAGCCTTGCTTCAGTAGTGTGTCGTGCAGTTGAATGTGAAGTGCAATCTTGGGGGAAATGAACAACAGAAACATTCAGACAAGAAGTATTCATTTTGTTTATACATGTAGCCTATATTATTAGACGAAAAAATTCTTGTTGACAAAAAGTTCCGCTCTAATTTATTGATTGTTTTTCAATAAGTCCGGTCCACACGCAACGATCTGTCTGCGCAGACATCGGCGCAGATGTCTGTACGTGCAAAAGATCGCCGCAAATGTGATGTGTTCACTAGAGATGGGCAAACTGAAACACTTAACTGTTTCGAAACAAATGAAACAGTGCAATGTAATGTTTCGATACGCTGTTTCGAAACAGTGAAACAGTTTGTGTTTTGTAATCTAATAAACCTACACATTTTATCATCTTGAATGTCTTCTGGATAAGTATGTCCATATAAACACAAATGAGGTGCGAGAGCACTAATCATTTCGCGGAAAGTATGAAACTATCACTTGGGCGTCTCGGCAGTTTCGTATTTCATGTAGCAAATGCGCTGCTTTCGTGTCGTCACTGTCGTGTGACTTTCATACTTTTCAATTGGCTGAGGACAGCCGTAGCTGAAGACAGAAGAACCACCACGAACGGTACTGGAGATGGGAGCGAACTGCAGAAATAACGGATATGCTACTCGGATTCCCACATTCCGCTAGTATGGCTAATATACCCATCCTGTGCTAATTTCCATGCACACAAAGGGAATCATTGTGGATAATAGGCACAGTGACTATAGACTCACAAATAACGCCAAATAATTCGAATAAATAACAAAATATAACAGAAAAAAATTTTGTCTTTCAAGGTGTTTCGAACCGTTACTATAAATTCACCATGCTTCCCAGCCCTTCCCGTTCACCATTACACTATAAGAGATGTGTCAAACAGATTGCTTGCAATTATACCTACATCAAATTTATGTATATGTCTAATAACTGTCACTCTACGCTTTTTTTTATATTCAAAATGTTGTAGGCTTGCTTGCGTTTCTTAATATGATTGCTGTACATGACCAGAGAAGCGTATGTCATAGAAAAGTGTAATTTAATCGAATGATTTTCACATATTTATTATTTTGAATGTGAATAGTCGGTGTTGTTTTATTGTTTGGTTAGTGTTTATAAAGCAGATGTTACTCCATTTCGTAATAGGACAGTCAGCTAGAAACGTAGCTTTATTTTCGGATATCTTAAGCTTCATTCTGTTGCTTGTCAAAATGATTTCGACACTCTTGAAAGTGTTTCATGAAGTGGCATGTTGTGTTTCAGTACCTGTGCCGAGCCCGAATCTCGTCCGACACAGAGCGGAATGAAACACCACTGTTTCGATACAATTAGTCCGTTCCCAGCACAGGTGGACTGAAACAGCCTTATTTTGAAACAACGATACAGTTTCTGTGTCTGGCTCGAGATAGAATCTGGTGCGGTTATCCGAAACAGGGGCGGAATGAAACACCACTGTTTCGAAACAGTGAACCACAGCCGTACCGAAACACTGAAACAGTTCCACGTATCGATACACTGTATCGAAACATAGAAACAGAGGCCAAGTCTAGTGTTCACACGACACAAACCCCAATCTACTACTCGCTCGCCATCTGTCGGTGTAGAAATGAAATATCAGTGGCAAGCGACTACGCTCCCCGTAAACGTCAAAAATTTAAATCAGTTATTTTGAAATATAGAAATGTAGGAAGTTCTGTTGTGGTCTGTGTTCGCAACTTGTGTTGCAAAAAACATTCAGACCAACCGCAGGAAACAGAGAAAGCGGTCAAAATGGTGTAGACAGTGGCTGCTAAAGCGAAAGCAGTTTTCTCACGTAAATTTACTGCGAGAGTTGCAGGGCGAACCTGTTTTGTTTTACATTACCTCGTGTTCCATTTCCTCGCACAGTGACACTCCAATTTCATCTTCAATTGTACTCCTGCTTGGTCTTGGCGTTTCTTGATCACTAAGAAAGCCAAGCAGATCAAAATAACATAAAGTTGGCTGGTATACGTGATCTGCTCCTACACCAGATCTTCTAGATTTCTGAACTCTGGATAACTCTTTTCGGTAAACAGTTCGCTGACAGACTTAATTTACTTGTCTTGCCTCCATGAACCCATCCTTCAGGACAGCGTAAATAGCTTCACATGTGTTGGGTATTATTTCACTCAACGCTTGTTTCGATATTACAGTTGAAAATTCCAAATCCTTGTAGCTGCTTCCTGTTGCTAGGAATCTTAATGTTACCGCCAGCCGTTCATGAGGAGAAGTTGCCCTTCTCATACAAGATTTTTTTCTCATAATATGAGGGGTTACAAGCTTTAAGAGATAATTATAAGTTTCGACATCCATCCGTAAATAATTTCGCCAGTTCGCAACGAAATTATTTTTTTTATTACCGTTTCTCTGTTTGCCGAGTCGTCAACGGCCCGCAATTTTTCAATTAGAGCATTGTATGCTGCTGTCTTTTTGCCTCGGTCACTATATTTTTTACTGTTAATCTTGCACAAACATGGGTGGTTTCTATATATTTCAATGAATTCACTTACAAACTCTCGAAAACACTGACGAGTATCCGCCATTTTAATGCCCTGTGCGCACATATACAAACACTAGACTGAGCAAACAGCTGTATCGCGCCAGATTTGCAGCGATCTCCTGTCTACACGCTCCAACTTGTCTGCGCAGATGTGGTTCGAACCCACAGATTTGAGAGGTTTCGCTCAAACCTCCAACTCCAACTTCCAGTTTTGCACACACCTCAGATTGGTGCAAATCTTCTGTCCACACGCAACGATCTGTCTGCGCAGATGTGATGTGCGCAGACATTAGAGCAGACAGATCGTTGCGTGTGGACAGGCCTTTATTCTACACACATAGGGTATTCTTAATTTCTTACTATTTTTTGACTGATTGATTGATTCATTTATCCACAGAACAATATACATTCTATAGATGACGTCAAATCTTTGTACAATTATTTCTGTTCAATTATTAGTGAAAACATTCCTCTTAGAGTAGTTTACTTGGTTCTACTTTTCTAATCAGATCACACAATTTTTACATAGTGCAATGTTTATGAAATTAAGTTACAATCTATAATTTTTTTAAATATTCATTTACAGTTTAGTAGCTAAAGGTGTGGGGATCATGTGCATCTTTTATTTCTTGTGGCAGTCTGTTGTAGAATTTTATTCGATAGTTAATACACTATACTGAGATATTGACAGGTTTCTTCTGTTTGGATGTAAACACTGTCTGAGTTTGGTTCCATGGTCATGTATTGTACTGTTTGTGGTGGAAGATTAAGATTTTTTTCTTATATACATGATGTTTTAATAGATGTATTTTCAAGGAACTGTCAGAATTTCTAGCTTTTTGAATAAATGTTTACAGTGTGCCCCATTAAGCTACTATTGCCCATTACAGTTACTATTGAAGATCATGAAGTCCCATACTCCTTGACAGAGCATAGGGGATGATGCAGGAGACACCTCTGTGCTAGGCAAGGTCCTAGACGAGGTGGTTTGCCATTGCCTTCCTCCAACCGTAATGGAGATGAATGATGATAATGAAGACGACACAACAACACCCAGTCATCTCGAGGCAGGTGAAAATATCTGACCCCGCTGGGAATCGAACCTGGAACCTCGTGCTCAGGAAGCAAGAATGCTACAGCGAGACTGTGGCATCACCGCCAGACACCACACTTGCTAGGTGGTAGCCTTTAAATCGGCCGCGGTCCGTTAGTATACGTAGGACCCGCGTGTCACCACTATCAGTGATTGCAGACCGAGCGCCGCCACACGGCAGGTCTAGAGAGACTTCCTAGCACTCGCCCCAGTTGTACGACCGACTTTGCTAGCGATGGTTCACTGACAAAATACGCTCTCATTTGCCGAGACGATAGTTAGCATAGCCTTCAGCTACGTCATTTGCTACGACCTACCAAGGTGCCATGCTCAGTTACTATTGATATTATGAATCATGTACAGTCAAGAGCGACGCTCATCATTAATGGATTAAAGTTAAGTATTCCATCAGCTACGTCCGTTTTTCTAAAGTCTAATTTCCTTGTCCTGTTCCAGACCTCACGCCAGCCTGTGTGAGCTAAAACGCGTGCCTTTCGGCTTCCTCTAGTACCCAGTGTTGGCTCTCCTGCCAACCCACAACAGAGACCAGGAGCTGTGGATATTTGTTACTATTCATACTATGTATCTTGAAATCAGTCTGTATGTTCCAGCACTTATTACCCTAAATATTATCCCATAATTGAGGACTGAATTAATATATCCAAACTAGGCTACTTTGAAGCGTGAAGTGTTGCACACAGGTGCACTGATTCGCAGGGCATAATATGCCGAGGATAGCTTCTTTGCCAAAATTTTCACGGAAGTTTATACCGTTTGTCTTTCTCAAATTTAAAGTTACTCTATTCCTTAATGACCAGTTATGAACGTCTGTGAGAGCTTCATTGGCTTTTTCTGCAAACCGAGTTAAATTTTTGTCTGTAATCACCACAGTGCTGTCATCAGCAAATAGTATCTTTCCTCCAAATCTGACACTCTGCGGAAAATCATATATATATATATATATATATATATATATATATATATATATATAAGGAAGAGCATTGGGCGCAATACACTTCTCTGGGCAACACCTATATTAATATATTTAGGATCTGATAAGTGATTTACCACTAGTCTTTCCGAAATATGTAAGACTTCAACTCTTTGCACATGAGTTTCCAAATATGACTTAAACCAATTCTGTGCCATACCCTTATTCCTAATATTTTATGTAAAATTCTGTGCTCAGTTGTGTGGAATGCCTTTGATAGATCCAAAAAAATGCCGTCCCTTGTCTGAGACTTCAAGTACAACTGTAGTAAACTGTGCTATAACTGGCTGTGTACTTCTTGTGAGCTTGAAACCGAATTGTTCATTGCATAAGAGGTTGTATTTAGATACATACTTCATTAGTCAATTTTTCATCATGGTTTCTGTTGTTTTGGAAATGGGAGATAATAAAGAAATTGTTTTCTGGATCACCATTTCTTATTATTGGTATTACTTTTGCTTTTTTCAGGTATTCAGGGAAGCAGACGGATCTGAAAGATACATTAATTATTGTTTTTAAGGTTTTTTGTGTTGTTTATACATTTCTTAAGGCCGCTGACTGGGCTCTCATCTAACGCTGTGGATGTTTTATTGTTTAATTGGTGTATTACCAGTGCCACCTGTTTCTCTGTTGGTGGAAGGAGTGCCACTGAGTGTGGTAACTGGTCCTGGTGGTGTAGAACACATGAGTCTGAAAATTTCTCTTGCAGTTTCTTAGCGATGCCGCTGAAGTATTCATTCACGAAGTTTGCTAGCTCCTTTGGGTTGCTGATTTGCACATATTTGTTTTTAATCTGTGTTTCCAGGTGTGTTGGTCCAACATTTGCTGTCTCCTGTTTGATTATGTTCTAGATTTCTTTGCTTTAGTCATTTGCCTTCATTAATGTTTTACTGTTTGCAAGTTTTTTTTTGTAATTACCTTTACCTTTCTATAATTTCTCTTGTAATTATTGTAAAATTCTGAAGAGGCTGGGTCAGTCTGGTTATTTTCGATGGATGTAAGATACCTTAGAGTTTCAGACGATTTTTTGATACCTCCAGTCAACCATATAGGTTTTTTTTATGCTCCAATGGAATGCAATGTTTTGGAGAATGCTTCCTCAAGTTTTAGTTTAAATATTGTCATGAACTTATTAAACATTTTGTTTACATTTGTTTCTGCATACACTTCCATTTTTCATGTTGTAGCTGGAATGAGAGCAGACATAGGTTTGGTTCTGAGAGGACACTTTTGTATGCTTTCAGTTTGTCAGACTTTTCTATATAAATATTTGTTTTTAATATCAGACAGAGGTGATCTGATAGGCCTATATCTTGAACAAGTAACCTGCGGTGCTTTCTTTCTATGTCTGTTGCCACGTTGTCTGTTATTGAGGAAGATTGTTTAGTCACTCTAGCTGGACAGTTCACAAGTGATGTTATACCATAGCTGCAGAGGATATTCAAGTATGTACTACTAATATCATCTGATTCCATGTGTTGATATTTAAGTCCCCATATATGAGAATGTTAATTTTGGGACTAGCTATGCCTCGTCCAAGCTCTGATTGAGTTTTGAGAAAAAAATGCCTGTATTACCATTAGGGGATCTATACAAAGAAAATACAATTAATTTTTTTGTATATGCTCTTTTTTGATATTTCAACTGCTGATAATTCAGAATGTTTGCCTTCAATCAGTGCTACAAGGTCTTTTCTGATTTTAAATGTAATACTTTTTTCACCCCCCCCCCCCCATGAACCATGGATCTTGCCGTTGGTGGGGAGGCTTGCATCCCTCAGCGATACAGATAGCCGTACCGTAGGAGGAACCACAACGGAGAGGTATCTGTTGAGAGGCCAGACAAACGTGTGGTTCCTGAAGAGGGGCAGCAGCCTTTTCAGTAGTTGCAGGGGCAACAGTGTGGATGATTGACTGATCTGGCCTTGTAACACTAACCAAAACGGCCTTGCTGTGCTGGTACTGCGAACGGCTGAAAGCAAGGGGAAACTACGGCCGTAATTTTTCCAGAGGGCATGCAGCTTCACTGTATGGTTAAATGATGATGGCGTCCTGTTGGGTAAAATATTCCATAGGTAAAATAGTCCCCCATTTGGATCTCTGGGTGGGGACTACTCAGGAGGACGTCGTTATCAGGAGAAAGGAAACCTGCATTCTGCGGATCGGAGTGTGGAATGTCAGATCCCTTAATCGGGCAGGTAGGTTAGAAAATTTAAAAAGGGAAATGGAAAGGTTAAAGTTAGATATAGTGGGAATTAGTGAAGTTCGGTGGCAGGAGGAACAAGAGTTTTGGTCAGGCGAATACAGGGTTATAAATACAAAATCAAATAGGGGTAATGCTGGAGTAGGTTTAATAATGAATAAAAAAATAGGAGTGCGGGTAAGCTACTACCAACAACATAGTGAATGCATTATTGTGGCCACACTAGTACAAGTTTAAATGCCAACTAGCTCTGCAGATGACGAAGAAATTGATGAAATGTATGATGAAATAAAAGAAATTATTCAGATAGTGAAGAGAGACGAAAATTTAATAGTCATGGGTGACTGGAATTCGGTAGTAGGAAAAGGGAGAGAAGGAAACGTAGTAAGTGAATATGGGTTGGGGAGAAGAAATGAAAGAGGTAGCCGCCTAATAGGATTTTGCACAGAGGACAACTTAATCATAGCTAACACTTGGTTCAAGAATCATAAAAGAAGGTTGTATACATGGAAGAACCCTGGAGATACTAAAAGGTATCAGATAGATTATATAATGGTAAGACAGAGATTTAGGAACCAGGTTTTAAATTGTAAGACATTTCCAGGGGCAGATGTGGACTCTGACCACAATTTATTGGTTATGAACTGTAGATTATAACTGAATAAACTGCAAAAAGGTTGGAATTTAAGGAGATGGGACCTGCATAAACTGAAAGAACCAGAGGTTGTACAGAGTTTCAAGGAGAGCATAACAATTGACAGGAATGGGGGAAAGAAATACAGTAGAAGAAGAATGGGTAGCTTTGAGGGATGAAGTAGTGAAGGCAGCAGAGGATCAAGTAGGTAAAAAGACGAGGGCTGCTAGAAATCCTTGGGTAACAGAAGAAATATTGAACTTAATTTATGAAAGGAGAAAATATAAAAATGCAGTAAATGAAGCAGGCAAAAAGGAATACAAACGTCTCAAAAATGAGATCGACAGGAAGTGTAAAATGGCTAAGCAGGGATGGCTAGAGGACAAATGTAAGGATGTAGAGGCTTGTCTCACCAGGGGTAAGATATATACTGCCTACAGGAAAATTAAAGAGACCTTTGGAGAAAGGAGAACCACTTGTATGAATATCAAGAGCTCAGATGGAAACCCAGTTCTAAGCAAAGAAGGGAAAGCAGAGAGGTGGAAGGAGTATATAGAGGGTCTATAAAAGGGCGATGTACTTGAGGACAATAATATGGAAATGGAAGAGGATGTAGATGAAGATGAAATGGGAGATATGATACTGTGTGAAGAGTTTGACAGAGCACTGAAAGATCTGAGTCGAAACAAGGCCTCGGGAGTAGACAAGATTCCATTAGAACTACTGACGGCCTTGGGAGAGCCAGTCCTGACAAAACTCTACCATCTGGTGAGCAAGATGTATGAGACAGGTGAAATACCCTCAGACTTCATGGAGAATATAATAATTCTAATCCCAAAGAAAGCAGGTGTTGACAGATGTGAAAATTACCGAACTATCAGTTTAATAAGTCACGGCTGCAAAATACTAACGCGAATTCTTTACAGACGAATGGAAAAACTAGTAGAAGCCGACCTCGGGTAAGATCAGTTTGGATCCCGTAGAAATATTGGAACACGTGAGGCAATACTGACCTTACGACTTATCTTAGAAGCTAGATTAAGGAAAGGCAAACCTACGTTTCTAGCATATGTAGACTTAGAGAAAGCTTTTGACAATGTTGACTGGAATACGCTTTTTCAAATTCTGAAGGTGGCAGGGGTAAAATACAGGGAGCGAAAGGCTATTTACAATTTGTACAGAAAATAGATGGCAGTTATAAGAGTTGAGGGACACGAAAGGGAAGCAGTGGTTGGGAAGGGAGTGAGACAGGGTTGTAGCCTTTCACCGATGTTATTCAATCTTTATATTGAGCAAGCAGTGGAGGAAACAAAAGAAAAATTCGGAGTAGGTATTAAAATCCATGGAGAAGAAATAAAAACTTTGAGGTTTGCCAATGACGTTGTAATTCTGTCAGAGACAGCAAAGGACTTGGAAGAGCAGCTGAACGGAATGGATAGTGTCTTGAAAGGAGGATGTAAGATGAACATCAACAAAAGCAAAACGAGGATAATGGAATGTAGTCGAGTTAACTCGGGTGATGCTGAGGGAATTAGATTAGGAAATGAGACACTTAAAGTAGTAAAGTAGTTTTGCTATTTGGGGAGCAAAATAACTGATGATGGTCGAAGTAGAGAGGACATAAAATGTAGACTGACAATGCCAAGGAAAGCGTTTCTGAAGAAGAGAAATTTGTTAACATCGAGTATAGATTTAAGTGTCAGGAAGTCGTTTATGAACGTATTTGTGTGGAGTGTAGCCATGTATGGAAGTGAAACATGGACGATAAATAGTTTGGACAAGAAGAGAATAGAAGCTTTTTAAATGTGGTGCTACAGAAGAATGCTGAAGATTAGATGGGTAGATCACATAACTAATGAGGAGGTACTGAATAGAATTGGGGAGAAGAGGAGCTTGTGGCACAACTTGACTAGAAGAAGGGATCGGTTGGTAGGACATGTTCTGAGACATCGAGGGATCACCAATTTAGTATTGGAGGGCAGCATGGAGGGTAAAAATCGTAGAGGGAGACCAAGAGATGAATACACGAAGCAGATTCAGAAGGATGTAGGTTGCAGTAGTTACTGGGAGATGAAGAAGCTTGCACAGGATAGAGTAGCATGGAGAGCTGCATCAAACCAGTCTCAGGACTGAAGACCACAACAACAACAACAACAACTTTTTTTCACATTTCTATTATAGGAACAGGCCATATCATATGATGATAATGCAAAATATACAATTTCATCTTCCTACCACCAATGTTCGGTTATACATATTCTAGTTCCTGATCTTTATTCTTTATGGATTGTATATTTTGATGAAATACTGTTTAACATTTAGTTCTATTTAATGTGGTGGTTTCCTCCTCTTTGGGCCTGACATTAAAAAATCCTTCAGATGGGATGGTGGCACTATTTTTCGCCTGCTTGTTACACTACACATTTCACTTGCAGTTGTTTCCTCTTCTTCTGCTGGTGGTGCTTCAGTTGTTCTATTCCTGTTGTTGTTGAGAGTGCAGATGGTTATACAGAGACAGCTTCCTTGCCCTCTGGATCAGCTGGTAAAGAAGGATGCTGCAGATCTATGATGACCTTGGTTGTGTATGATGTTTGCATGCCTCCTTTCCTGGTGGCAGTGGAACAGTGTCACAGTTCTCATTTCTATGATGAATACATTCCAGGAACACTTTAATTCTCTGACTAAGTAATTATTTGCCTCATTTATTCAGATGCATGCCATATGCTGTAAAGTGTTTTCTTTCCAGGTCGTCTATGCTGAGGAAAGAAGCATTTGTATTGGACTGGCAAATCTGTCTGCAAGTCATGTTGGCCTTTTGAATCTCTTTGTTTATAAGAGGAGATGTCATAAGGTCATGCCCATGTGGTATGCCTATCACAATCCCGTTTTGATCGTCTATTTTACTCAGTGTGTGTCTTATAACTGTGGTTGCAATTTTGAGTTCCTTTTTGTACACATGATTTGCGCCACCTAGAATCACGAGACACTGGTTTTGTAATACACTGTTTTTGTTGTTGTAGTTCTTCAGAATCCTCTGCCATCCAGCCCCAGGTTTCACAATGCTGGTACCGTAATACGAGTATTTTGCTGGTATCTAAGCATGCCTGTAATTCCTCCGCCCTGGCTGTCAGCAAGCAGAGCTATATTAGTATTATTTTTTGTCATTTGAGTGGTGTTGTTAAATGGTTTGTTTACCTTTCCTTTACGACAGTCGGGTTATACTAATGTACTGTGACCTAGCTGTTGCCTAAAGCATCCCGTTTGATGCATTTTATCTGATTCGCAAGCCTCAACAGTACTAGGTTCGTCGACTAAATGTAAATTTAGGATTCTATTTCCTGAAAGAAGTTTGAATGCTTCTGAAATAGATTTAGATTTTGTATGTTTTGGGTCACTGTAAATCTGGATATTTCTTTGACCTTGATGTGGTGGTCTGCATAAGTATTTTATCGTCTTACCATTCTTCTAGCACTTTAAGTTCACGGTGCACACTGCACATTTCAATCGCGGCTTAACGACCGTTGCACTTCGTACCACACGCGCACGAGATAACTTGTTGGTCTATTTTCGCGAATCAATGTGAATGATACCATTTCTGCATAACTCAGGACATTCTGACGCCACTTGACACGATTTTATTGATAACATGCACTTTAGTGATGCTAAGTAATCTTGGTTTGCAGAGCGATTAACTACAATTTCTATACGCTCCGCCATCTTGCCGTTCTTGTCTTGTATATACTTTCTAGTCTGTGTGACAGTTTGTTGTACAAAATTCATGCATCATTTATGCGATCTTTTCCAGATAATTTAAGACATTTTATATCAAAATGGCAATCACCTCTCTTTCATGTTTTGTCAGTGCATATGTTTTTGTGTAACGAAACTGTACTGTATATAATAGTTACAAACTGTAGACTGGGGATACATCAGCTACTTCAAAAGTCTCGATTGCTCTTACAAAAAAATTTATACTCTGAGATATTTCCACTTATCTTTCATGTTATAAGTCTTGCTGTACACTAGTCATCACTATGTAGGGTTAATGCATGTTTGTTAAAAAGTTAACCAGCAAATGAGTATACTTGAGGCACTCATTTAAATTAACCATATGACTTAAGTGATACTTCATCCCTGAGATTCTAAAAAGTAATTAAATATATTTAATTGCTTTGATTGACTGTCCGGTTGGTTTTTGGTAGAATATTTTATACATTGTGAATGGAAACATACACAACGCTGGCATAATGTTCTATAATATTAATTATTTATTTCAGAAGCCGTTTTTTGGTTGTTTTACCATCATGAGGTACATAGATAAGTATGTGTTACCTGATGATAGCGTGACAGCCGAAAACCAGTTTGAGAAATAAATAATAAAAACTGTAGAACATTAAACCAGTATTATGTGTGTGTTTCCTTCATAAAATATATTTAACATTAAATTGCAAATGTATTGTTCTATTTATGACATTTAAAATTTGTGACATTTAAAAATTTTTGAGAAATTTTTTTCATGAACATAATCTTATTTTATTTATAGCAAACACAAATGTGGTGTACAGAAAAAATGCAGATGTCGAAGCTCATAACATTTACACTACATATTTCTTTTTGAAGCTCCACTCTCTACCAATGAAAAAAAAGTTCTTTCACATTTGGCATTTTTTCTCATTAACTTACGGAAATAATTATCATCGTTCACAGTTACTATGTATCTAACATAAAGTTCATTCACCATCTGTTTCGATGGAGCCAAGAACCGTATCAGCCCAAAAATCAAGGCTTCTACTTCTAAATCTTTAGCATTATTAGCAGGTTAATTGTTTCCCTCATAAACATTTATACTACCATCAAAACTTCGAGGCACACTATTTTCTGATGCTGCATCAGAGCTTTTTCTTGTCTGGAAAGACATTTAATCTTAATTTTCTCCAGGTTCAATGTGGTTTTGTGTTCTGCCTCTCTTTGGTGCTTAAGATATAAATCTTGCTTTCCTGAAATGATTTCGTAATAAATCAGATGTTCGTTGGGGTACACATTCTGTCACGTGTCCCTGGGCTCGCAAAAGCGTCGCTGGCGACATTGTTTGCAAGTAATTACCTCTGTGAATCCCCCACTCCACAGTTTTTGAGCGTGGGACAGAGGAGCAGACTGTGTCCATTCAGACGCTGGCGCCAAGGAAGCATCTGGAAAGTTTTTCGGATGTGCGGCGACTCCCACAGGCGACTGCGATTAGCCAGATCGATGTAATGTCAGCAGAGCTTCTCCCCAAGACCACCTACAATAAATGTATTGTAGGTGGTCTTGTTCTCCCGCACTCACAGTCGATCACGAGTAGCGCTCATTGGTGAAAAATTTGTTGAAATGTTATGATTTTACAGCCACAGCAGCGGAGCAGCACGCCACACTAGATTTTGGTAGAGATGGCACACTTGCCTTTCAGTGTCCATCCGATAAGGATGCAGTACTCGGTACTGGGCGATACGGAGTAATTGCGGAGGAGCTGTATACCTTATCTAGAGCTCCAGGTAATTTCGCGGAATCGTGTCGTTTATGCGCGCTGCTGTAGTTGCACCAACATCACACCTGATCGATATAATAGCATGACGACAACAGCCGGCTGGGGACCCTGTCATGGAGTAGCAGAGTAAAATAGGTAATATACACAGCTCTGGCCATAGCCCTATCAGCCTTGCAGTTCACACAAGTTGAATGAGTGGCCATTGACGCATTGACCATCGCAGCACATTCTCGCATTATTTCTGTGATTAGATACTGATGGAAAGAACGTGACCTAGAATATTGAGCACTTGTTCATTTAAGGGGAAGGGCCAATCCACATTGCTAGTTTTTAAAGTTATAGATTCGTGTTATATGTTCCAGCGTAAAGCCAAGCGCTGGCTCGCCAGTCAGGAACATTAGAGCAGAGAGGGCTGTGGAGAAGACGTGAGCCAATTGTATGGGGACTGATCCCTCTCTTGGTGACAATGTGATGGCAGTGCCCTCTACGCAAAGAGAACATAAGTGCTGCACCCGACTTGTCGTGGCCAGTTGTGCGAGTTCTATGAGAAGCATCAAGGCCAGCGACCTGCGGGAAGCATCAGCTGTGTTACTACACTTGTAATAGGAATTGTATATACTGAAGAGATTCCTTATTTGCATATCGCCTTTTGCTTGTGACACTTCTGTATTATTATCAAAGCTAAGTATTGTCATAGATCCATTGTGTAACAAAACTCTTTAATACGATTTGAGCGATCTGAGAAAGTAAGTTTCCTAGGCACCCCATATTTGACAAGTAGGCAGGATGCAACATTGGTGACGAGTTATCAAAAGGACCCAGAGCTGACAGCCTCCACAGACTCACTGTTTTCATTTCATGGGTTTTTGTGTTTTGCTGGTGCCTTAATTGTTCATTGTCTTTTCCTCACAGAAGAGTGTTTACTTGCTTTAATAGCGTCTCTTACAGTGTTTTTGGTAATCAGTGTTTTCAGGTGCGCATTGCGGAATTGTTTTTGCTTTTGTAGTTATTTTTATTGCTTGCCCTGTCTGTTTATTACATTTATGTCTTCCAAAATGAGCAACCCACCTCTCCCAACCCTGCTCGGACATCTCAGCTGCAAGCGATAGATTCAACTTATCTAATGCCGATGTTTCAGTTTCAGACTCAGCAAATATCAACACTGCTAAACATGGTACAGCAGCTTCTGACGACTTGAGCAACCAATACAGAACAACAATCACTACCTACAGCTCCGAGTGCCGTACCGCCTTTCCCCGGTTTAATGATAGAGAAGAAGAGTGGCTCAAGTGGTTGCAACAGTTTGAAGCCCACGTAACTGCTCACTATGTACCAGGCACTGTGAAACTGTACTGCTTTTTGGCCACGGTAGGAAATGCAGCGTTTCGCCTCACCCAGAAATTGCTTCCTACCATCAACCCGTATATTTGCAATGGAACAAATGTACGCATTCTGCCCACGCATAAAAATCTAGTCACAAGGCCCATGTAATAAATGCTGTGTATTTAAAGCCTGCTGCAAGCATTTGCAAAACTAGCAAGCCAACAGTTTCGTTAGTGCTACGGCAGTCGAACAAACGTTTTGTTCATTTGTGTCGCAGTGGAAAACATATGAAATTTCGTTTGGACACAGTTGCCTCTGTTACATTGCTGAATCGTAACCCATATGAACTATTAGGCTTCCCATGCCTGTCTAAAACTAGCATGCACCTGACGGCTTATAATGGACACGACATTACCATTATTGAAAAATGTACTTTGCCTGCCATGTATCGCTCGCATATGCGAACTGTGACTTTCGCTGTGCTACAATCACACGATTGTGAGAACATATTTAGCCTTGATGCGTTTGATTTGTTTGGCTTTAAAATTCAGGACAATGTTTTTAGCACTGAATGCACTCACTGACAACACAGTGTACCTAGCTTGCTGAAATAATTCCCTGAACACTTTTCCGAAGATTTAGGCAAGGCTAATAATTTTTTTGCACATATTACTACAAAAGACAATGCTCAGCCCAAGTTTTGCCGGGCCAGAACTGTTCCCATTGCATTACGGGACAAAGTGGCTGCTGAACTTAACGAATCGCAAGATAACGGAGTTATTGCGCCCATATCAGCTAGTTGATGGGCAATTACACTGGTTTTGCTCCCCAAACCTTCAGGTCGCATTCGCCCCTGTGTTCACTTTAAGTCTACAGTCAACCCAAAAACTCTCATTGATACTTATCCATTGCCACGCCCAGAGGATCTCATGGACAAATTAGGCGCTAGACGCTATTTTTCAAAAACTGATTTGCGCCACGTGATCTGCAAACACCGCTCGATGAAGAATTTCAAAAAGTGTGTGTAGTCAGTACTCATTTCGGCTTGTTTAAATATTTGCGTTTGCCTTTTGTCAGTGCTTCCACACCCACCATTTTTCATCGGTATTTGTAACACCTGACTGCTCAAGTACAAAACTGTTCAAACTATTTGGACGACATTGTCGTAGCAGGTCATACACCTGAAGAACACATTGCAAATTTGTGTGCTTTGTTTCATGTGTTATCTGATGCAGGACTAAAGTGTAGACTGGACAAGTGTGATTTTTTAAACCTGAGTTGCTGTATCTGGGTCATTTCATAAACAGTCAAGGTGTACACCCTCTTCAGTCACGTTTGTTAGCCATACGTGACCTGCCAGTTCCTTGCAGTATCACAGAATTGCAGTCAGTTTTATGCAAAATGAACTATTATATTCGGTCATACCGAATGCTGCACTAATGGCGGCTCCATTGCATCACATGAATATCCCCTTTGTTTGGACAGATGAGTTCGAAGAAGGTTGTAAAAAAACTTAAAGATGCATCGCTCAGTGATCGATGCTTGATTCATTTTGATGCTGACAAACCAGTTGCATTGCAAGCCGATACTACCTCTTACGGAATTGCTGCAGTGCTTTCGCACAGATTTAGTGACAGACAGGCCTATTGCTTTCGCATCAGAAGTGTTGTTCAAAGCTCAGTATAACTATTCACAAATAGAGAAAGAGGCATTGGCTATTGCGTGTGGTGTCACCAAATTCCACCACTCTTTGTATGAAAGAAAATTCTACTTAGTAACGGATCACAAGCCATTGCAGACCTTGTTTTATTCGACCAAGCCGGTTCCTGTACGAACTGCCCAAAAATTGTGAAGATGGGCTTTGTTGTTGTCTCAGTGCCAGTACGAGATTGTGTATCATCCAACAGCTCATCATGGTAATGCGGACGCAGGCTGCCTCTGTTGCTCAATCCCTCAATCTCTTGTGTCGCAAAGGGATGCCTTTTGATTGGACCCCTGCCTGTGATCAGGCTTTTCTCTGTTTAAAGGCGATGCTGAAGTCCGCCCCTTACCTTGCTCCCTTCTCTCTGAACCACCCGTTGGTTGTGGCAACTGATGCGTTGGCATACAGCATTGGGGCTGTCCTCGCGCATCAGAATGCTGATGGCTCAGAACAGCCCATCGCTTATGCATCTAAGACTTTGACCCCAGCCCAACGGAACTACTCCCAGATTGCAAAGGAGGCCCTGGTGATCGTGTTCGCCGTCTAAAAATTTCACACCTATCTCTTTGGGGCAACTTTCACCCTCCTGATGGACCATAAAACCTTAGTTACGCTTTTCGGACCCCACTCTCACCTTCCAGAGCGGACGGCTCAACGTCTCCAGCGCTGGGCGTTATTTTTAGGAAATTACGCTTACACCATCCTGTACAATCCCACCGCCCGCCATGCTAACGTGGACACTTTGTCACGTCTCCCAGCAGGCCCCGATCCTGCGTTTAACCAACAGGAGGTCCTCTGCTTTCACAGTGATTCTGCCCGCCGGGATGCGCTGGATGGTCTGCCTCTTAGGGCTGCTCACATAGCCACGGCTACACGCCGAGAGCCTATCTTGCAGCAGGTTCTCCGCTACGTGGTCCACAGGTGGCCTTCCTACATTACTCGTCGGATGCGGACCGATTTCAGCCCCTGGCACTACCTGTCCCACAGGCTCTCTGTGGTCGATGATGTCCTTCTGTTGGCCACAGAGTTGGATGCCCATCTGGTGGTCATTCCTCCAGATTTGAGACATCAAGTGCTCCGTTTGTTACACCGCAGGCACTGGGGTACGTTCTGATTGAAAGTTTTGGCTCGCCGGCACACGTATTGGCTCGGCAAAGATGGCGATATTGGCCACCTGGTCAACAGGTGCACTGTGTGTGTGCGCATCACTAGGCAAGCCCCCATCAGTTGTCTGCCTGTGCCTCGAAGGCCCTGGGATTGCATCCGTGTCGATTTTTCAGGCCTGTTTTTGGGATCCATGTGGTTACTTATCGTTGATGCCTACTCCAAATACCCATATGTCGTCCACCACCACAGAGGCCACACTCGTGCCCCTGACCCTGCATCACACATCGGTCACTGATAATGGCCCCCAATTCACGGCATCCTCCTTCCACGACTTCTGTTAGGCCAACGGTATCAAACATATCCACAGCCCGCCCTTCCATCCTTCCTCTGACGGCATGGCGGAGAGGCTTGTCCGCACATTTAAACAACAGTTGACCAAAGTAGTCGACACATCTCCAACCACGTTGGCCCTCACCCTGTTTCTGAGCACCTATTGCACCGTGCCAAATGATGGATGTAGTCCTGTGGAGCTCCTCCGTGGACGACAGCTGCGGACCCTGCTCCATTTGCTGATGCTGTCCCCCTCCTGCCCCCACTCCCAGCCCTCCCAGTGTTACGCCCCCGGCGCGGCTGTGTGGGCTCATGCGTCCAGGAGCAAGGCAGATCGGATGCCCGCCACAGTCGTCGCGGCCCACGGGTGGCGTGTGACGTCGGTGCAGAGGTCTTAAGGGTTGGAGCGCCGCCATCATAACCAGCTCCATCCGTGTGCCCCCCCCCCCCCCCGGGACTCCCGCCACTGCCTCCTCCTCTGCTACCTCCTTCAGTTACAGACGTGATCCTCGAGTCGCCGCCACTGCCTCTGGTTGCTGCCTCCCCGCGGGCCTGCCGCCAGCCCTCCCCACCCCCGGGTGGATCGGCGGCTCCCTCCGCCACCCTGGCCTCTGGGTCAGCGGACATCCCTTCCTCTCCACCAACGGCGGTTGACGAGCATGGCTCTTCTCCCATCTGCTGACCACCTCTGTACTGTCCAGGGCATTTCCGATCCCATGCGTGAGTTTCTAGGGGGAAGGATCTGGTACCGAGCGCTGCGGGTTTCGAATCCGCACCAGATGGCATCGACCTCGATTACCACTAGAGATCTCTGCAGCTGTCGCGCCGTAAGCCGTGGCTACGCGCGTTCCTGGCCTGCGTATAATGTGAGGGCTCCACGGTGGAGCACGTGGCCCCCTGCAGCCAATAGCAACGTACCCTATCCTTTATTTACGAGCCTGCCTCTAGCTCAGCGAGGCAGTCTGATATTCGCGTGAGTCTGTCGACATCTCGCCTACAGACAGCGTGTTTACTTTACTTTGTTTCTGTGTACGAGTAGAAGTTGTGGATTCGCGAGGTTGTCGCTTGTGACCCCGTTGCTTCTTGCGAGTTGTTGTTCGGAAGGTCTTGCTCAGTCATCCGTTGTTGTCCACGTCTGTCCTTTCCTGTTCGTTTGTTTGTTCCTGAGCCACTCCTGTTTGGTCCCATCGCACTTCATTCTCAGCAACCCCGCGACCGTTCCGGCCGCGGTTACAACAATAACTAAATTACAATAAAGTGGACGGGTCGTTCGCTACTAATTAATAGAAAAAATTGCGTTTACTTGCTACTACTTCCCAGATCGCAATACATATGGCACCTAATGCTGTCGCCCACTCATATCTTTCTATTTCCGACGCGTGGGGTAGCCGCGTAGTCTGAGGCGCCTTGCCAAGGTTCGTGCGGCTCCCCCCGTTGGAGGTCTGAGTCCTCCCTCGGGCTTGGGTGTGTGTGTTGTCTTTAGCGTAAGTTAGTTTAAGTCAGATTAAGTAGTGTGTAAGCCTAGCGGCCGATGACCTCAGCAGTTTGGTCCCATAGGAACTTACCACAAATTTCCTTTCTATTTCTCGCTTTTTCTTCTTCCCTTTTTCCCCTTGTGAAAAAGCCAGAATTATATCTAGACAGCCCATAAATGGCCACAGACGTCCAGTGTGCACAATTGTCGATTTGGCGAGGAACTGAAGTTTGACAGGTGAGGTGGTTTCTACTACCTGATATGGCCCTTGATACCTGGTGATGAATTTCTTGGTCTTCTCTTTCGGCGCGTAGGGGCTGGACAGCAACACCCAATGCCCCACTCTGTACTGTGGCATACTTGTCATTCATCTCACTGCCTCCTGCTTTTCCAAAGCTCTTGTAGTTGCCTTGTGCACTCATTTCCACATCTCCCAAATCGTTCTTGTGAACTTCCACACTTATTCGTTGTTTCTTCCCTTTCCTACCTTTATCAGGTCAAATGGAGATGGCATTTTCCGTCTGTATACTATCTCATATGGAGACAACCCAGTATTCGTGTGGACCTTTGAGTTGTAAGTGCAAACAACTTACCCAAGATATTCGCCCCAGTCCTGATGATGTAAGTTTACATAGTAACCCAGCATCTTACCAATCGTTCTGTGCACACGTTCCATCATCCTATTTGCCTCCAGATACAGCGCACTCGTCCTGAACTTCTCTACATCCAGAAACCGATAAAGTTCTTTCAATAGATCTGACATAAAATTGGCGCCATGGTCGGTAATAATCTTTGAAGTTATTTCACACATCAGAATCTAGTTGTTCGCCAAAGCCTGTACGACCATTGTCACCTGTTGATTTGGCATGGCTACCATATCTACAAACCTAGAAAAATGGCCTATTATCGTTATAACTAATCTCTTACCTGCTGGAATTTGACTGAATGGTCCTGTGACATCAATCCCCAACACAGAAAATGGATTTGACGCTTCTTGCAGTCTCTGCTGTTGTACCTGCTTCTGACTTATATCGACCCTTTGCACACACTGCACACAATTCTGCCGGCCGGAGTGGCCAAGCGGTTCTAGGCGCTACAGTCTGGAGCCGCGCGACCGCTACGGTCGCAGGTTCGAATCCTGTCTCGGGCGTGGATGTGTGTGATGTCCTTAGGTTAGTTAGATTTAAGTAGTTCTAAGTTCTGGGGGACTGATGACCTCAGACGTTAAGTCCCATAGTGCTCAGAGCCATTTTTTTTTTGCACACAATTCTGACTCAGATCGACCCTTTGCACACACTGCACACAATTCTTCACATACTGGTCTATGACATTCCTTCTTCACTTCCATCAGCACCTCTCCGCTACTTTCCTATTTGTCGACTTACATTCACCATGACCAGACAATAGATGATCATGTGCTTCTCTTAGTACTTCCTCGTTCAACTTTCCTGGCACCACTAATTGTGGTTCTAACCTTGTTTCTCTGCACAGACGTCGATCATACGTGTTAAACTGCAACTGTGTCTGGTATTGCTTACAATCGTCATCAGTGTTCTGCATTTTCTGCCATATCGCAAGATTGTGACCCAGGATTTTCAATATTGCCACTTTTCTACTTAGTGCATCCATATTACCGTGCTTCTTCCTTGGCTTGTGTTTGACTTCATAGTCGAACTCACTAAGCCTTAGAGTCCACCTTGCGAGGTGGAATTTTTAGTCTCAGTAACTATTTCAAAGTGTCGTGGTCTATTACCACAAGAAATTTTTTCCAGTACAAATAACACCTAAAAATGTAACCCTATAAACCACACTAAGCAGTTCCCTCTCTGTCATCAAGTAATTTCTTTCCGCTGCATTCAATTGTCTTGATGCATAGGTCACAGGATGCTCCTTCCCATCAGTTTCCTGGCTAAGAACACACCCGAGTGCCTGATTAGGTGCATCGCATGCCAGAATAAATCCCCTCTCAAATACTAGGAAAATAAGAACCGGACTCGATGTCAACACTTCCTTTAATTTGGCAAATGCTTCCTGACACTCCCCCATATACTCAAATTTTACACCTTTTCGCAACAACCATGTTAACAGCCATGCCATGTCGGCAAATCCCTTCACAAATTTTCTATGAGATTCGAGATCCTGAGAAAGAACTGAACTCCTTAAATTGATTTAAGTTCTGGAAAATTCAACACTGCCTGTACCAACCTCAGATCCATCTGCACTCCATCGTTATCAATAATATGTCCCAAGTATCTTACCTCTTCCAATGTAAAATGACACTTCCCCAGGCACAATGTTAAACATGCCACTCGTTACCTCTTAAACGCTTCCCTTACACGCTACCTGTACTGTTCCATGCTAATCTAAAATACTATAATGACGTCTAGGTATACAAGACACTACCATGATTTCAAACCACTCAATTCACTGTCGAACAATCTCTCAAACATTGTGAGAGCATTCTTTAAACTGAATGGCATCGTTCTGTTTTGGTAGTGACCTCCATGTGAGGAGAATGCAGTTTTCGGACGTTCCTCTGGAGTCACTTCTAAGTGATAATAACTGCTCATCAGACCCATAGTCGCAAAGCACTGGCAGTGTCCCAAGTGATTCAAAGTCTCAGATGTATTTAGAATGGGGTACATATTCGTTACTGTCTTAGATATATTTAGAATGGGGTGCACATCCGTTACTGTCTTGCAGCAGAACCTGTATTTCCTTGTCCCATCCATAGAGTTTTTTGGCACAACCATGATCCCATCTCCCCATGCACTATTGCTATGTTCCATTATACCATCAGCTAGCTGCTGTTTAATAAGATCCTCGACAATCAGTTGCAAATACCTTGGTATACCATAGGGTTAATGGTAAAATGGTGCTTCGTTCCCCTTTGGTGTTCTGTGTTGAAGTTAATGGGAATGGCCCTTGTGGGAAAAAAACAACTCCTCAAATGCCCATAACAATTCTTCCATCTGCTCCTTCTCCACGCCTTTCATATGCTCAATTTTCTTATGTATTGCAGTTCTATCAGTGACTCACGGTTGTTTGCTATGGGCATCCCTCGTGCACCAATGTTGCTCATCCAGAACATCTTAATTCGCTATCAATATCCCTTTCCTCAGATTCACTTCCATGGCACTATACTTATCCACATTCATGGATACTACTCGTACATCATTCCCCTCTTGTACATGTACAATACTATATTTCACAAAACAACCTACTGGATCCAAAGCGTCACTTTCTTCTAATGATTCAAGAATACACACGAACCCACAGGTAGACCTGACTCCACATTCACCCAAAGTGACTTTCCAGTGCCACTAGACACACAGTTATGCGAATTGAGCGTTAGTGCTAATGTGCGTGGTTCAGTTGGTTTGTTCATTATACTGAGCACCCCTCTCGACCAATCTGCATTGACAACGGTTTCCCCTATCTAAAATAACATTCCACTAAGCTCCACCGTTCGCTGCCCAGGTTCAATTTTGACATGACACTGAAACAAGAACTCTGCCCCTAGGATCATGTCACATCCTTCGCTTACAAGCAGTGCAACTTCCATGCACAGATAAAATTGAATCTCCCCTATTCGAAAATCTATGTGCACTGGCTCCAGCGGTGTGACCTGCCCATCCCCTACTCCACCCAACCTGTAATGTGGTGGGTTCAACTTCCTTTGACCTACTATGATCTTACTAGCCATGGACACATGCACCCCTGTGTCCAACAAAATCTTAAATTCCTATAAATCCTGCCACTGAGCATTCCACCTCTGCACTGAAATTAAGTGAGAACTCCTTTAGGTGAGCTCCCTCTGTCACTTAATTACTGCTTAACATTACCATGTCCACCCCTCCATCCTCCACACTACTGATTACCACCTCTACCCCTATTCCCTTGGGGCTGGCGACATTGCTTCTGCACATTTCCCATATAACCACACTTATGACACCTTATGCTAGTCGAAAATACTGGCCACTTACCACATACCCTGTTGCTATGTCTGTTTTCTTATACTGAATCGCCAACTGAATAGCAGAGTGCAAATCCTTCGGTGACCCTTCACGCAACTTTCTAGACATATTCACCAGCAACCCCCTCAAAAAGATACCGAGAGCCCTCTGAACGGCCTCTTGTACCAGAACCTTATTTGCCTCTTTGCTTTGTCCAAGTTCATAATTGTGTTCGTTCATCTTTCTTAACCTACCTGCGAATTTCTCCACCGTTTTCTCTTGCCTCTTTACCATCGTACTTAACCTCTCCTGAAAGTACCGTGCACTATTCTGTGTCTTATATCTCTTCATCACCCTCCTCAAGGCCTCAGATCACACACGTTTAAGCTTCTCCCGCTAATCGCAACTTAGCCACGTGCAACAACTGATTATGTTCCACTCATTCGTCGCAGCCGACGTCTCTATATCCTCTACAAAATAACGCACATCCTCAGATGCTGTACCCGAAAACGGGAACAATAAACCCTGCAGCAGCCGGATCTTCCTGCTGTGGCACTTGAGGCATCCCTGGCTGCTAACTGATTACTTAAATTATCCGCTGTTAATTGAGCTACCTTTTCCAAGAAAATCCGCATCGCCTCAGGTTACAACACGCCATGCGTCGCTGGCTCTGTCATTGTGCTGCTTTCGCCCTTCAACATCCCAAATCACAAACCGCACAATCACAAAAAGAGAAGCTCCTCCACCTGGTCATGCCGCTACTCCTCACATTCTACAAGTACGTAGGTACTCCGCAAGCCACCGTATGGTGCCTGGCGGAGGGTACCACGTGCCACCAGTAGCCATTCCCTCCCCCATTCCATTCGCAAATAGAGCGAGGGAAAAACGATTGTCTACATTCCTGCGTATGGGCCCTAATTTCTCGTGTCTTTTCTTCGTGGTCCTTACGCGCAATGTATGTTGGCGCTAGTAGAATCGTTCGGCAGACAGCTTCTGATGCCGGTTCTTTAAAGTTTCTCATTAGTGTTCCTCGAAACGACTGTCACCTTCACTCCACGGATTCTCATTAGAGTTCCCGAAGCATCTGCCGGTAACAAATCTAGAAGCCTGCCTCTGAATTGCTTCGATGTCTTCCTTCAATCCCAAACACTCGAGCAGTACTCAAGAGTAGATCGCATCAGCGTTCTATATGGGGTCTCCTTTACATCTGAACCACACTTTGCTAAGATTCTCCCAATTAACCGAAGTTCACCACTCGCCTTCCCTACCTGAGTTCTCACATGTTCGCTCCATTCCATATCGCTTTGCAACGTTGCGCCCAGGACTCTACTAGCGCTGTATCCGAACATTACAGGTTTGTTGTTCTTACCCATCCGCATTACCTTACATTTTTCCTCATTTAAACTTTGTTGATATTCATCACAACTAGAAATTTGGCCTAAGTCGTCTTGTATCTTCCTACAGTCACTCAACGTCGACACTTTAGACAAATCATCAGTAAACAACCGCAGATTGCTGCCCACCCTATCCGCCAAATCATTTATGTATGTAGAGAACATCAGCGGTTCTATCACACTTGGGATAGCATACTGAGTTCTATTACTGAAGAAGTCCTCGAGCCTCTCACTTATCTTTGAAGTTATTCCATATGCTCGTACCTTCGTTGACACTCAGCAGTGGGGTACTGTGTCAAATGCTTTCCGGAAATCTAGAGGTACGGGAGCTGCCTGGTGCCCTTCATCCGTAGTTCGCAATATACCATGTGAGAAAAGGGCAAGCTGAGTTTCGCACTAGCGATGCTTTCTGAAACCGTGCTCATTCGTGGACATAAACTTCTCAGTCTCAAGAAAGTTTATGATATTCCGACGGAGAATATGTTCAAGGATTCTGCAGCAAACAGAAGTTAGAGATATTGGTCTGTAATTTTGCTTACTCCAGTAAACTACTCAAATACAGCATAGAACAAAACAGTCATAATTCCTACGTCTTACCACTTAAAAAACTGATTCACGTTATGACCGAAACGACGACAAATATAACACTTTACTGGCGCATACTCAGTACAAGGCGCTGAATGGCCCACAAAGCTTACAGATACCACAGAATGAGGATTTGTACCCCTGTGATACTGTGAAACAACAGGTTGCTCATACTACAAATCTCACTACGGTTATTACAAAACGTCTCGCTCCCCATGACGGCGTTGGTGAGTGTCCTCTGCAGCAGCCACGATGTGACCCCCTGCCTCTAGGCACGAGTCGACTGTGCTGCTGGAAGGTCGCTGCTAACTGGCTCCGAGTCCCCTGCAAAGTCAGAGGCTCAAATCGTGGATCTGCCACAGACTGGAACTGGAAGCTTTCTGTAGACAGCATGCACATCACTGAGTCTGTTAAGGTTTAGATGTTATGTCGTACACTAACTTTAAAGGAATGATCGTCAATATTTAGCGCTGATTGGTTTCTTCCAACACATCTAAGCAAGAGAGAATGAAGTATTACATTGACTGTCCTGGAAATATACAGTAGCATTCAAATATCACTGAGGCGAACTGCAATCTAAATATAGGAAATAGTAAACTTGTGGCAATATCTCAGGCTCATACGATATTCACGACTGAAATGTATTTATAAAATGATATGTAAAAGGGTTTGAGATACGTGCAAAAATAGGTTTGAAACGGAAATAAAAACGGTAAAACAGACAACATACTTTAGCCAGGAAGATAGATAACTGTAATAATCTGAGCAAATGCAGACAAAGAGTTGCCCTACGATGCTGGTGCTGCTAATAACGCTCACAGTAAATGTCCAGCATGTGACATGCAGAAAGATGCCACTGTCCCTTTTTCTGCGGTACAGGGCGAGGGCTGTGCTTCCACCAACATGAACTCTGCACCACGATCAGCTGTCAAGATGTGCAGCGCACCCACTCTTCCCCACACTCTCCGATCCATACACACCTGGGACCCATAAATAAATACTTTATATTCTGGCTGTACTGTGCAGCCTGCTCTGTTCTTCCTACCTAAGAGGACATGCTCGCCAACTGCTGAATAAGTACACTCAACCACCAAATAGCATTATTCCCTCTTGCACAAAAATCTCACCAAGAAATCACCTTGTGTTTATATGCCAGTGACTTTTTGATTCACCCGTCTTTTTCAAGAAGCTACTGCTTATACTCCGTCTTCGTGACGTCATAAACATTTTTACGAATCTTGTTTTCACTCCAAGGAACTAGCCATACATTAGAGCTCCTTTGAAAGTAAAAAACTGTCCCCTAGGCTAGGGTCTTATTTCGTGCATGCCATGTTTCTTTGGGAATGCGTAAAATCGTTATCTGCTGAAGGCACTCTTCAGAACATGGGAAAGCGCCAGTCTCCCACTAATGAAGTTCCTTCCCTGCCCTCTGCTCAGCCATAGGGTTGGGAGCAGTTTGCAAATGTAAAATAGCTCTGACCCCCAGGAGCTCGCCCATCTAGGGTATTCTTCATGGAGTCACTTGAAGCTGTCTATCTTTGCGGATGTCACAATCCGCTTTTTTCGTTACATCCGACACTGCTGTATCTGTCTCACATCCAGCGTCCTGCCCTGTTACCACGCACTCTCAAAAGCAAAAAGAAAAGAATATCCAACCATTTTAAATGTAGTTAAGATTTGAAGTTAGCTGGAAGTTAGTAGGAACAATCACAGCACTCCAGTTCCCTTTTATAAACATTATCATCATGTTCTGCCTCCTCGTTATCCTTTAAGTAGAGTGTTTTTCTCATATTAATGGAAAAGAGACCTGCCAGTTGGCTTGCCGGTTTTCAGCCTAGTTACTGACACGATGTAAACCTTATCTTCCTTCTCTTCCCTTCGTAGTCACCACTACGGTTTATTGCTATTTTTCTTGTAAATTTCTGCTTTCAGTAGAGAGTCTGGAATCAACTCAGGGACCAAGACCTATCCCACCTGCTCTGCAGAAATATTCAATCAGAAGATGGCATTCCCCAGGGGATTATTTTAAGTGCACCTAACCTTGTTAACTTTAGTGATAAACAGTATATCATCCACATTCAAACATGCTGTGCAGCACTCCCTGTTGGTAGACAACTTTTCAATTTGCTGTTAATCGCCTAGTCTTACATCTACAGGCCACCAAGATCAGTTGCCACTTAAGAGACTCTGAAAATGAGTAAGAAAATTGGTTTTATATTTTTAGAAGAAGAGAAATCTCTATTCACTTTAATCTTTGTCTTTCCATTTTAAAATTCATCTGTTGTAGCTGAAGAAAACTATTTTGAATTTTTAAGGACTTGGAAGATCTGTGGGTCTTGAATGCGATAAAAAACTGTCATGGCTTCCTCTGCTGAAGGACCTAAAGTTAAAAAAATGGTTCAAATGGCTCTGAGCACTATGGGACTCAACTGCTGAGGTCATTAGTCCCCTAGAACTTAGAACTAGTTAAACCTAACTAACCTAAGGACATCACAAACATCCATGCCCGAGGCAGGATTCGAACCTGCGACCGTAGCGGCCTTGTGGTTCCAGACTGCAGCGCCTTTAACCGCACGGCCACTTTGGCTGGCACCTAAAGTTAAAATGTCTTCTGGACTTGAGTAGTAGTTTCATGCAGTCCCAGTTGGTTTATGTCTTCTGGGTGAACCAGTGCGACCGAAACATACTGGACGTAGTGTACATGGAAATGACTTAATGTCTGTCTGCCAATGACACTATTAGAAACAGAGCACAATTAAGCAAGGTCGGATGAGTGGTATGGTGCAGAACTTAAACAGCACTAGAGCAATTCCTACATATTGAAATATTTTAAGTGTCGTTATTTTGTTTTCATCCACATGAACTGCAACACTGTCTTCATTAAACGTAGGACACCCGTGGTTGCTTCCCTCTTGGTTGTCAAAAACTCCTTTACTGCTACTTTTTGTACAACTAGTTTTCATATTAATTCTGGCTCCCAGTGAAACACTTGAACAGAAGCTTTGACAGCTGAATATTTCCTGTGTGAAGTCAAGACAGTTGTGGAACCAAAAAATGAATAAATGATGTTCTGAAAAGAAAAAAGGTTTTGCAGTTTCTTATCGTACCAGTGTTAACTGTATATATATATATATATATATATATATATATATATATATATATATAAATCTTGTTTCTTGAACAGGCAGTTTGCAGATTGTATTGTTGGTATTATCATGTTCGAAGAGAAGAATCGATATCTGAATCATTGTCCAATACATGATTATTACTTCGATGACATTACAGTATTTAAGATAAAGTATGTTCTATGGTGTATAAGACTTATTGACTTTTCATGCTGGAAGTTGAAGATACCTGATAAGCAAATATATAATATGGCATAATGCAAATATGTAATGTTGCAAAATTGTGATATTGGTACAAAAACAGAAATGAGATACAACTTGTTATTCTGTTTGTATAGCTGCAGTGAATAAAATGGTGTTTAATACAAAGGTACAATTATCGATGACAGTGCCACTGAAGCAGAGTTACTAAATAAGATTTTCCGAAATTCCTCCTCGAAAGAAGACAAAGTAAATTTTCCCGAATTAGAATCAAAGACTGCTGGCAGCTTGAGTAACTTAGAAGTAGAGATCCTTGGTGTAGAGAAACAGCTTAAATCACTTAATAAAGACAAGTCCTCTGGTCCAGATTGTATACCATCTAGATTTCTCTCATTGTGTGCTGATACAGTAGCACGATGCGCAGCAATCATATACAACCGTTAGATCGATGAAAGACAGGAAATTTGCACAGGTCACACCAATACTCAAGTAAAAAAGCAGGAGTAATCCACTGAATTACATAACCATATCACTGACATCGATTTGCAGTAGGACTTTGGAAGATATACTGTGTCTAAACATTATGAATCATGTCGAAGAAAACTGCCTAGGTTCACAAAATATCGTTCTTGTGAAACACACATATCTCTTTATTCTCGTGAAGTAATGAGTTCTATCAACAGTGCTCCTAATCTATATAAACGATTTAGGAAACAATCTGAGCAATCCTCTCCGATTGTTTGAAGATTATGCTGTCGTTTACCATCTAGTAAAGTCATCCGAGGACCAAAACCAGTTACAAAATGATTTAAACAAAATATCTGTATGGTGTGAAAAGTAGTAATTACCTCTAAATAATAAAAAGTGTGAGGTCATCCACGTCAAGTCATATAAATACTTAAGGATTTCAATTTTGAAAAACTTAAACTGGAACAAGATCATAGTTAATGTTGTAGGGAAAGCCAACCAAAGTCTGTGCATTATGGGCCGAACACTTAGAGACTGGTTACAGTACGGTACTCTTGTCCATCGCCTTCTGGAGTACTGCTCTATGAAAAGGGGCCCATACTATATAGGATTGACTGAGGACATCGAAAAAGTTTAAAGAAGGTCTGTTCATTTTGTATTATCTCTACGGGAATGATTATTACAGATATGATACGCGAGTTGTGGTGGCAACCATTAAAACAAAGGCGTTTTTCGTTGAGGTGAGATCTTCTCACGCATTTTCCGCCATTAGTTTTCTCCAGGGATTGCAAAAATATTTGTTGGGCACCCACCGACATAGGGAGAAATGATCATCGTAATAAAACAGAGGAAATCAAAGTTCCCACTGGAAGATCTGAGTGTTTGTTTTTCCTGCACTCTGTTCGAGAGTGGGATGGAAGAGAAATAGTCTGCTAGGCACTTAAATGTGAACTTTAGAATAGTCATGTAGATGCAGATAGTTCGAAGCTGTAGCCATTAACTGAATCAATTTTGAGAATGTGTGTGTTACTATTATTAGTAGGCAATTTGAATACTGTGCTGAGTGTACAGGATAATACTGCAAAGAGCAGATAGAAAGAGATAGTTGGTAAACTTGAAACCAGTGTGTAAGCTCCAAAGAATTGGAAATTGCCTCTCAAACCAAACCATAATTATTTGCATTTTACACAGAAAAGGCTGCATGTGCATCCACTACATCAGCAGCCGAAGTGGGTGAACTATCAAGGAGTCACAGAATTCTGTCATTCAGTTCCGATTCTATATTCGCATTTTACACACAATTTGTTTGCATCTCTATTACGTGGTATTTCATCAACAAGCTTCCCTAGAGAGGTTTCGGAAGTCATATGGAGTCTGTTGTGCAATTCTCACCAATTTTGAACACATGATTGTACGAATTCTGTGTTACTGGAGTTCTGACAATGTGCAGACGCTGAGGTAGGTTGAAGAAGTGATGTAATGACTGTTTGATTCTGTCTTGGGACCTCCAGCTTACATCTGTTTAACGATTTTTCTGACATTTCGTTAACACAAGTAGCTTGCACTGTCCAAGTTTCATTATCTATTGCTGATGTGACTTTCAGACAAGAAGACAGTCTTACTATTGTTACAAAGGTAAAACTCATCTGTTCCAAATATCGTAATTATTCCATAGTGGAGTACAGTTTATTTGTGTCTATAGTAACAATACTAGTAGAAAAAATCGTCAGAGTTTGGTTAAAAGGCTTTTCATTGATGTATCTGTCATTAACACTACTAAAATAAAAGACAACACTTCGTTCAGATGGTACTTTGTAGCAGTTTGTCTTGGGAAAAGAAAAACAGAACTACAATATGTTCTTAAATACTGAAAATATATGACTACATGTCAGAACATCAAATTATTGATGAACTTGAGACTTATTAACCCATAATTCATTTCCCTACCACACTGTTGCACTACTGTTTAATCTGAAACCCAACAATGGTTTCAGTTACAACACTCCATATCACTGAGCAAAATACCCTAAGAAATGCTGCCATATATGGTGATTCAGACCGTCATACTTTTTTAATCATTGAGTTCCATTGGAGGTTTCATGTAGCGTATTAACATCATACTGGCGTGAGTCAATAGAAAGAAAGGCAATAAATAGAAATAATTAATACACTCCCACTAGGTTCATCATGTTAACATTTTTGTCATAATATAAACTCAAATGATACTGCAATTCAAGCAATTAATCCAACCAAGTAATGAGAATGTTATATACGAGGTGAACCTAAACGCAACGAAAAAGCTTTAGTAGTTTGTTCTTAGATATTTTCTGAATATTTTAGTATTAGGGAACATTGTCTCCAGTTAGAAGTTACAGAGTAATTTCATTTCATTTTATATCTTACTCAATTTATGCTTCTATCTGTAGTGCACTGACAATACCTGCTTAACAGCGCAGCGCAAATGACGACCACAGTGCATTGTGTGATTTGTTTGGAAGCAGATTTATTCCATTCACACAAGGTAGTTTCTGTTGACAATAGCAATGACAAAGGTATGCCGTTCCCTCAGGGTCCCATTCATTAATGTTCAGTTAACTCTTGGTTTTGTTATTCTGGCATTGTTAGCTGCATATAGACAGTGATACATGTACATCTATGTTACTACTCTGCAATTCACATTTAAGTGCTTGGCGTAGGGTTCATCGAACCACCTTCAAGCTAATTCTCTTCTGTTTCTGTCTCGAACAGCATATGGGAAAACGATGACTTAAATATTTCCATCCGAGCTCTGATTTCTCTCTTTATGCAGTGATGGTCGTTTCTCCATATGTAGGTGGGTGTCAGCATTTGGAGGAGAAATTTAGTGATTGAAATTTCGTGAAATGATCTTGCCGCAACGATAAACGCCTTTGTTTTACTGATTGTCATCCCAACTCGCCTTATCAATTCCGTGACAAACTCTCACCCCTATTTCGCGAAAATACAAAACAAACTGCCCTTCTCTGACCTTTTTCGATGTCGTCTCTCAATCCTATCTGGTAGGCATCCCATAACGCGCAGCAATACTCCAGAGTCGAGCGCACAAGTGTAATGTAGACGTCTCTTTAGTAGATCTGTTGCACCTCGTAAGTGTTGTGCCGCTGTTAGAAGCCACAGGGGTACAAATGTTGATTTTGACCATTACATTGTAATAGCAATAATCACAATTCGAATACCTAATGCAACGAACGTACCTGTGTCTCATGCAAGAAAATTTCATATTGCTCAACCCAAGGAGTCAGAGATTTTTTGAAGATTTCCTGATGTACTCAGGAAAGACTTGGCACACTTCCCCATCAGTGAGAGTATCAAGGAAATATGGAATCCTACCAAAAGGTACTGACAAATGTCTAGGAAGAGTATATTGGACCATACATACAAGTGCATCCGCTAACACATGGAAACTGTCCAGATGCGGGAGAGGAAGGTTGGGTTAGTGTACTTTATTTATTTTGGTCGGGAAACTGAAGCAAATATAGATCCTAATTACGTAATTAACAACAATGATCGCTCCTAATTACACAACTATGTGCATAGCGCTGCACAAGGACGGCATAAGATCGCAATACGCCGCAAAAACTGATGATACCATACAACTGGTGTTATCCTACTGGGAAAAAATTTCGCAGTACCACTAGAAACCAGCGACAGAAACCTCAGACTCTATCCCACACCTACAAGCTGGCAGGAAAAAGGTTGGGGTGTAAGGTACTATCTTTATTCTTTTTGGCAGGAAATATGTTCAACTGACGAGATGCTGGTGTTGGACAGAGAGGAGTTTAAAAAGTGTATTACCTGCAAGCATGCAGCATCTATCGCTGTTTGACGTCAGAGTTCGCTACAGACGCCAACTACAAATCACCCTGCAGCCCAGCTAACCAAATCCAGTACACGCTATCACAGCTGATGGAAAAAATGCGCCACAGTTCTAAATACACTTCGAAATTTTCATGAAAAAACCAGAACTCCTAATGAATGGGTCATAATGCAGCACGTGGGTCGCAGGTTCGAATCCTGCCTCGGGCACGGATGTGTGTGATGTCCTTAGGTTAGTTAGGTTTAAGTAGTTCTAAGTTCTAGGGGACTGATAACCTGAGAAGTTAGGTCCCATAGTGCTCAGAGCCATTTGAACCAATGCAGCACAGGTACTGGGGAAAATGGTCGTCCTAAAAGACTGGTGGTAATTGAACGTGCATTCTCCTCGATCTACAATCACAAACTGACGAAAATCACGTCCCTCTCCCCACTCTCCACCTACACGGTGGATGGACGG
The DNA here is from genome assembly GCF_021461395.2 of Schistocerca americana. Taxonomy (NCBI): domain Eukaryota; kingdom Metazoa; phylum Arthropoda; class Insecta; order Orthoptera; family Acrididae; genus Schistocerca; species Schistocerca americana. The sequence continues at coordinate 100,807,482 of NC_060130.1, read as the reverse complement.
AAGGAGGTAGCTACTCCGCCAGCAGCCTCGTGGCACATGCTGGCTGCTGTCTGCATTGAGTCGATGGTCCTTCACCGACACAAAAGCATGTATAGTTAACTAAACAATAGGAGATAAAAGAACGGCTGTCTCGAATGCAGCTTGTTCGTCTAAAGTATAGTGACACAGCTGGCGGCCCACCTGCAGCAACGACCTGACACAGACTAGGCAGGTCCCCAATACCTCCAATAGGCCTCTAGTTCTGTGATGGAAAACAATTTTATTTAACGTCAATAACTCTTTCTTCCAATCTGTTAAAAGTATTTTTCAGAATGACCGAAGCCCTTTGGAACAACAACGAAATCCCCGAGAACTGTCCAGCTGGCCAGCCGATCTCAGCTTTCCACCGTCTGCCCGCCACCTAAAGGCGACGCCGCTATGCCTGAACAAAAGTGTGTATAGTCAGCTAAACAATAAGAGATAAAAGGATGGCCGACATTCTGCGTTGGACTATTTCACGTCAACTCGACTCCTATAACAAAGCAACTATGTAAAAAAGGAAAAAAATATTCGTGACGATAATAAATGTCCTCTTTCTACGAAAATAGACAAAGTCCATTTTTATTTAGTTTTATGAGTAAAATCGGTATAGGTTTTATGTTCGACTACAGTTGCATCTCATTATTCTGTGATGTCCAGCGAAGTGTACCGCCACCGATCACAAGTGATCAGCAGAGACATACCCACCCTGTGTTAAATCAGAAAAAAAAACCTCTCCACCATCTTCTACAAGATAAGTCCCTTACAACAGAGTATACCACGGTGGTGCATGTGTGTCTGATGCTTTAGAAATACGCAATGTGTTGCCTCTATTGCTGCTAATTTCATTGTAGCATGCACCGCGAGTAAATGATACACACTAGCACTATTGCGGCCAAAGACGCAAATGCAGAGATGGAATGTGTTGTACTTAAGCTGTCAATGGCCTTCGATATTTGTATGCCTACCGCACAGTCTTGTTCAATCTATTTCAGTTATGTCCAGCCTTGTACCCCACTATATATCCTCAATTTACACTATAACTGATGCCACTAGCTGATCTCGATGACAGCAGCAGTATCTCCCTCCCTGTAATACTATGTATTTGGGGTGTCATAAGAGTCTCTTCACCAACTGATGGGTGTTGTAATCAGAGAGAGAATTTAACTGCATATTTACTCTCTCGAAGTAACCAAAAGTATAGGACCTGTTGCATTCCACTTTGGCAACTCATCTGTCATTCAGTTTGATTTCGTTTGGCTCCCATACAGCTCAAGTGATGACACCATATTTAGGTTGAATAAGTTCGCTCCTCCTACTTAACTAGGAGTGCAGTGTCACACTGATGTAGTGAAGTGAGTCAGGCCGGTTCAAATGGTTCAAATGGCTCTAAGCACTATGGGACTTAACATCTGAGGTCATCAGTCTCGTAGACTTACAACTACTTAAACCTAACTAACCTAAGGATATCACACACATCCATGCCCGAGGCAGGATTCGAACCTGCGACCGTAGCAGCAGCGTGGTTCCGGACTGAAGCGCCTAGAACCGCTCGGCCACAACGGCCGGCAGTCAGGCTAGTATAGCACATGAGCGTACTCGTTCCAGTCGAAGTTAGTAAACATTGCTTTAGCGCTTTTCAATAAATTTTAGATATCCATCAACCGACACACATTAATCATGCAATTGACTTTCGTTTGGTGAACCATCGAATTCGTCTGATCTGAATGCCTGTTATACTTTTCTGGTTGGAGGCTACTTTCTGTGCGATGGTAGTTACAGCACTTGACTGGCAGTACTGTGCGCGGTGTGTTCGGTGTCCATAGTAGTGTCAGACTGTTGCACAACAGTAGTTTGAGTGGTTCTTGGTGTAACAACAGATAACTACTACCCCGTCGCTGTGGAATTAACTGTATAGGTCATAACTGCATATGAAGGAGCAGTACAGGAACCCTCTCGTGTGACTGACAATCTGTTGGATATGATCCTCCTACAGTACAGGTGATGAACCTTTACACTCGTCTGTGGAAGTGACTTCGATCTCTAACCACATGTCCCAATGAATCAATACCTGTTTATTTAATAGGATCGCCACATATGTTTGGGTGATAGACATGAATGCACCCTGAGAGATACAGATCTCCTTCAGACTACCTGTATTATGGATTGGAGATGTGTCGCAAAATGTTCGTCCTTCCTCCATGCCATGTATGATGTGTAGTCTTCCTAATTTTTCCCCAACAAGAAACATCACCACAACTGCTCGTACTATCTCTCCCACTACCTCGTGTTGCAGGGGAAAGCTTTGTTCGGCGCTGGTCTTACACACTGCGCACAGTTGGCGGAGATATGACATCGTGGTCCCATTTCTATTGAGTGGTCAACACGCGCTTCAGTCGCATTAACTCAGCTCGTCCTGTTTCCATACACGATGCAGAAGATCTTAGATATAGCACTCTACAATTTCCGAACAGGCCAGATTTACATTGGGGCGATCACATACACTAAGCTGCATCTATAGCTGGGGCACAGACTTAGGTGCAGTTACAAGATGCAGAGGGACTTTCAAAGAAACAGCGCTGGAGTTCCTGCCGCCTGGGAGCCTTAGCCGATAGGTTCAAAAAAGGTGACTCGTTCCGAGATATGAATGTGCCACAATATGATTCACCAGTGGCAGTAATCATTAAAGGATGTCTCTACAGGATCCTACACACGTAAGTGGTGTAACGGATAGACTTGATTCCAAATCACAGACGGCATTTCTACCAGAAAGCGTTACACCCTCAGCGGCTCGTGTGTGTACCTGTACACTCAAGACCGCTTTTTATGCAGGGTGACAGTAACGTAGGCACGACGATCATGTTTTTAATAGCACGGTCCTTATGCGAAGTGTATGTTGTGGACTGTAGAATCACTTCAGAGTTTCAGATGTTATTTCTCAATAGTGTTACTGGAAAAGAACATCGTGTTCCCTCCATGGATTCCCATTTGACCTATCTGGTGAGTGTAATCCGACTACATAAACAAAAAACAAAAACAAAAATTACTCGCCATGCAAAGTGACTCTCACGATCAATTTAATTTCGAAATAACGAGGGCATTCTGCAGTGATCAGTAGTTTTTGCATCAAAATAGTCGAAGTTTTTTTCCTGATTTTACGCAGTGTGGTTATGTCTCTGCTGATCATTTTTGATCGGTGGCGGTACACTTCGCTGGACATCACAAAATAATGAGATGCAGCTGCAGTCGAACGTAAAAACTATACCGATTTTGCTCATAAAAAGAAATAAAAATGGACTTTCTCTATTTATTATCGTCACCAGTTATTATAGGAGTCAAGTTGATGTGAAATAGTCCCACTCAGGATGGCGGGCGATTTACCTACGGGGCCGTGGCTCTCGGGATAGCGGTCATTCGTCACGGTTCTGGGTGACGCCGGAGCCGCGTTCTGTACTGAAGACAATGTGCCAGGGGCTTTCTGTTTTGCAAACAGCCCACTTCGCGAGCGTCATATGGATAGGCGTTGTTGTTGTTGTTGTTGTGGTCTTCAGTCCTGAGACTGGTTTGATGCAGCTCTCCATGCTACTCTATCCTGTGCAAGATTCTTCATCTCCCAGTACCTACTGCAACCTACATCCTTCTGAATCTGCTTAGTGTAGTCATCTCTTGGTCTCCCTCTACGATTTTTACCCTCCACGCTGCCCTCCAATACTAAATTGGTGATCCCTTGATGCCTCAGAACATGTCCTACCAACCGATTTCTTCTTCTGGTCAAGTTGTGCCACAAACTTCTCTTCTCCCCAATCCTATTCAATACTTCCTCATTAGTTATTTGATCTACCCATCTAATCTTCAGCATTCTTCTGTAGCACCACATTTCGAAAGCTTCTATTCTCTTCTTGTCCAAACTATTTATCGTCCATGTTTCACTTCCATACAAATGCTTTCAGAAATGACTTCCTGACACTTAAATCTATACTCGATGTTAACAAATTTCTCTTCTTCAGAAACGCTTTCCTAGCCATTGCTACTCTACATTTTATATCCTCTCTACTTCGACCATCATCAGTTACTTTGCTCCCCAAATAGCAAACCTCCTTTACTACTTCAAGTGTCTCATTTCCTAATCTAATTCCCTCAGCATCACCCGACTTAATCGGACTACATTCCATTATCCTCGTTTTGCTTTTGTTGATGTTCGTCTTATATCCTGCTTTCAAAACACTATCCATTCCGTTCAACTGCTCTTCCAAGTCCTTTGCTGTCTCTGACAGAATTACGATGTCATCGGCGAACCTCAAAGTTTTTATTTCTTCTCCATGGATTTTAATACCTACTCCGAATTTTTCTTTTGTTTCCTTTACTGCTTCCTCAATATACAGATTGAATAACATCGGGGAGAGACTACAACCCTGTCTCACTCCCTTCCCAACCACTGCTTCCCTTTCATGTCCCTCGACTCTTATAACTGCCATCTGGTTTCTGCACAAATTGTAAATAGCCTTTCGCTCCCTGTATTTTACCCCTGCCACCTTCAGAATTTGAAAGAGAGTATCCAGTCAACATTGTCAAAAGCCTTCTCTAAGTCTACAAATGCTAGAAACGTAGGTTTGCCTTTCCTTAATCTTTCTTCTAAGATAAGTCGTAGGGTCAGTAATGCCTCACGTGTTCCAACATTTCTACGGAATCCAAACTGGTCTTCCCCGAGGTCGGCTTCTACTAGTTTTTCCATTCGTCTGTAGAGAATTCGCGTTAGTATTTTGCAGCTGTGACTTATTAAACTGATAGTTCGGTAATTTTCACATCTGTCAACACCTGCTTTCTTTGGGATTGGAATTATTATATTGTTCTTGAAGTCTGAGGGTATTTGGCCTGTCTCATACATCTTGCTCACCAGATGGTAGAGTTTTGTCAGGACTGGCTCTCCCAAGGCCGTCAGTAGTTCTAATGGAATGTTGTCTACTTCCGGGGCCTTGTTTCGCCTCAGGTCTTTCAGTGCTCTGTCAAACTCTTCACGCAGTATCGTATCTCCCATTTCATCTTCATCTGCATCCTCTTCCATTTCCATAATAATGTCCTCAAGTACATCGCCCTTGTATAGACCCTCTATATACCCCTTCCACCTTTCTGCTTTCCCTTCTTTGCTTAGAACTGGGTTTCCATCTGAGCTCTTGATATTCATACAAGTGGTTCTCTTATCTCCAAAGGTCTCTTTAATTTTCCTGTAGGCAGTATCTATCTAACCCCTAGTGAGATAAGCCTCTACATCCTTACATTTGTCCTCTAGCCATCCCTGCTTAGCCATTTTGCGCTTCCTGTCGATCTCATTTTTGAGACGTTTGTATTCCTTTTTGCCTGCTTCATTTACTGCATTTTTATATTTTCTCCTTTCATCAATTAAATTCAATATTTCTTCTGTTACCCAAGGATTTCTACTAGCCCTCGTCTTTTTACCTACTTGATCCTCTGCTGCCTTCACTACTTCATCCCTCAAAGCTACCCAATCTTCTTCTACTGTATTTCTTTCCCCCATTCCTGTCAATTGCTCCCTTATGCTCTCCCTGAAACTCTGTACAACCTCTGGTTCTTTTAGTTTATCCGGGCCCCATCTCCTTAAATTCCCACCTTTTTGCAGTTTCTTCAGTTTTCATCTACAGGTCATAACCAATAGATTGTGGTCAGTCCACATCTGCCCCTGGAAATGTCTTACAATTATGCTATTTAATTTCCCTTTTGTGTTGTCTAGGACCGCTGCCTGAAGGCATGGCGCATATCGCTAGTGCCACAGAGGGCCTGCAGCTGTGTGAGGGTCGGCAGAAAAACAGTAAAGGGCGCCGGACACAACTGCTCTCTGTCTAGGAGGGGTGGTGCGTGGGGGCTCTGTCGCTATATTTTAGATGAACAAGTTGCATTTGGGGAGGCGACCATCCTTTTAAATCCAGTTGTTTAGCTGACTATACACACTTTTGTTCAGGCATATGGGCGTCGCCTTAAGGTGGCGGGCAGATGGTGGAAAGCCGAGTGCGGGCGGCCATCTTGACCGTTCTCTGGAATTTCGTTGTTGTTTCAAAGGGCTCCAGTCATTCCGAGAAATACTTTTAACAGATTGGAAGAAAGAGTTGTTGACGTTAAATAAAATAGTTTTCCATCACAGAACGAGAGGTCTATTGGAGGTGTTGAGGACCTGCCTAGTCTGTCAGGTCCTAACTGCAGGTGGGCCCCCTAACCATTAGGGGCAGCTGTATTACTATACTTAGGCGAACAAGGCTGCATTCGGAACAGTCGCTCTTTTATCTCCCAATGTTTAGTTAACTACACCTGCTTTTGTATCAGTGAAGGACCATCGACTCAATGCGGACAGTAGCCACGAGGCTGCTGGTGGAGTAGCTCTCTCCCTCCGTCCATCCACCCTGTAGGTGGAATGAGGGGAGAGGACCTCGATTTTCGGCAGTTTGTGATTGTACACCAAGGAGAATGCACATTCAACTACCACCCCCTTTGCAGTCTTTTAGAACGATGATTTTCTCCAGTAAATGTGACGCACATCATGAGCTGTTCATTATGAGTGCTGGTTTTTCCGTGACAATTTCGAAGTGTAATTAGAACTGCAACGCATTTTTTCCTTCAGCTGTGATAGCGTGTATTGGTTTTGGTTAGCTGGTCTGTTGGGTATATTTTAGTAGGCGTCTATAGCGAACTCTGACATCAAACAGGGATAGATACTGTATGCTTACAGGTATACACTTTTTAAAGTCCTCTCTGTCCAACACCAGCATCTCGTCAGTTGAACATATTTCCCACCAAAAAGAATAAAGATAGTACCTTCACCCCAGCTTTTTTTCCGCCAGCCTGTAGGTGTAGGGCAGAAAAAAATGGTTCTGAGCACTATGGGACTTAACATCTGAGGTGATGAGTCCCCTAGAACTTAGTACTACTTAAACCTAACTAACCTAAAGACGTGACACACATCCATGCTCGAGGCAGGATTCGAACCTGCGACCGTAGCGGTCGCGCGGTTCCAGACTGAAGCGCCTAGAACCGCGTGGCCACCACGGCCGGCTATAGGGCAGAGTTTGAGTGTTTTTGTCGCTGCTTTCGAGTGGTATTGCGAAATTTTTTCCTCGCAGGATAACACCAGTTGTATGGTATCATCAGTTTTTGCGGCGTATTGCGATTTCATGCTGTCCTGTGCAGCGCTATGCACATAGTTGTGTAATTAGGAGCGATCATTGTGAGAAATTACATAATTAGGTTCGATATTTGCTTCATGTTCCCAACTAAAATAAATAAATTATACTAATCCAATCTTCCTCTCCCACATCTGGGCAGTTTCCATGTGTTAGCGGGTGCACTTGGACTTTACATACAGGAGCACTAGGGTTCGAGTCCTGGAAAGGGCACCACTATTTTTAATTTTCCATGAAATTAAAGTACCTCTGATGGTTTAATTGTGTTAGGGAGGGGGTGTATGTGGGCTTTCCGCTCAGGGGGACCCGACAATTCCCGGGTGAGGGTGGAGGGGTGGGGTAGGAACATCAGCACAACCCTGGGACAAAGAAATTCCCCCGAAAATTCCAAATTTCGGCCAAAATTCCAAATTTCGGCCAAAATTCCAAATTTCGCCAAAATTACAAATTTCCGCCAAAATTCCAAATTTCCACCAAAATTCCAAATTTCCACCAATGGGGTAGGTTGGGGTGGGGGAGGGGGGAGATTGGGAGGGGGAGGAGGGGGCTGTGCCACACATGCAGCTGACAAAACACTTGACATCATATTTGGGTGTGGGTGGGCTTGGTCAGGGATGGGGGTGATTAATTGATCAATTTAATTAATTTGGATATCAATTTGATATCAAAATAGCATCAGAACCGCCAGTTGCCTACGACTCTTGTCAAGATGGTACGTGTGTAGGTTTTGCTGTGCATATCTGGGACTATGAGAACCTTCAAGCGGTTTGATGTTAAATCGCACCACCAAAGGTTCTCTGTAAACATGTGAGGGGTATTGTGAATAATCACCTTCTAGGATGTGTAATGCTACCAGCTACATTTACTGGAGTAAATTAGTTACAGTTACTGCAGACTACATTTCTGGAACTGCAGGGCAGATTACCGCTTGCTGTGCTCAGAGGTCTCCGGTTCCAGTACACTTCATTGTTGATGCGCGAGCACAAGTAACTGTTGATTTGGGGAATGTTGGATAGGATGAGAAAGACCTTTTGGGTTTCGAATGGATCAAATGGCTCTAAACACTATGGGACTTAAAATCTGAAGTCATCAGTCCCGTAGACTTAGAACTACTTAAACATAACTAACCTAAGGACATCACACACATCCATGCCCGAGGCAAGATTTAAACCTGCGACCATAGCAGCCAGGTGGTTTTGGACTAAAGTGCCTAGAACAGCTCTACCACAGTGGCCGGCTTTTGGGTTTCCTGTGCATTCAATTGACTTGGACCTTCCTTAATGAATTTGTTTGGGGTCTTGTCATGAGTATGGTTTACATTACTCAAATTGCCACTGGAGCTGAACTGATGGTCCAAGTCACTGATTCATTCCACTAACTTCAACAGAATCTTGACTTCCTCACCAAAGTTGGACAGGCATTAATAAGGAGGTCTGCAATGAGTATTGAGGCACAGGGTGGATTGTTTGAACCATTCATGTGAACTATCGCCAGAGCATGCCTAATAACAATAAACAGTGATTTTTTTTCAACTGTAGTTATTCATTATTATAATCGCACAGACTCGTTTAATACTATATATTCTTTAATAGAAAAATGATCATCTTTGTGTAACAATCATACCTCAAAGTTTGTTGGTGAGATCCTGAAACATCCTGTATAATTCAAGTGTAATTACGTTGATGAAAGTCTTAGTGCTGAGTTAAATAAGATAAAAGTCCCTGAAAAGTTCCTACTTCTCCTCGCACTATGGGAAAATAAGTGAATAGGGGCGCTACATCAACTGCACAGGAAGAAATTACAGTCGGTGTTGTGTAGGGTTGGATCATGGACCCATTAGCTTTTTATTCTTTATCAAAGTTCTTAAATTTATTTGAACCAGGAAGAAGAATTTGTCCTTTTGTACGTGATAAAAACAGTGTCGTGAAGCTGAGCAAACATACATCAACAAGGACAACAATACATGCCTTTTTTATGAAACTTATTAACTGGTTTCACATTAATGGAATAGCTTTAAACCAAAGAAATCCATTAATTGTCCAATTTTGTACTGTCGAATCTATTGATGTACTGCATCATTATAGAATAACAAACAGGAAAGGAAATATTTAATTCACAGACGTGCATATTGATTTAAACATACATCCGAAAAATTATATAGTAAACGTGCTAAAACGGCCAGGTTCAGCTACTTTTCCCATATGAATAACTGGGAACTTTGGCGATCAGCAAGTTTTAATATTTTGCACGTTTTCATTCACTGATGTCCTACGAGCTAATATTCTGCGGTAACTCCTTACTTATAAAGAAAGAAGTAATTGGGCAAAGAAAGAAATTAGAATTGTGTGAGGGGTCATACAATATTACATAGGCATCAGTGTAAGCATTTGGAAATATTGTCCACATCCTCACTGTATATTTATTAACTGATGAAATTCGTTGTCAAATATCCAATACGGTTTCTAAATGATAGAAATATCCACAAATACACAATCTTATCAAAAGTCCGGGCACGTATTAGTGGATATCTACATGGGGGGAGGGGGGGGGGGGGGTTTAAAGTCTCGTATCGGAAGGAAGAAAGGGAGAGGATGTCGTTACGGGTGGCCGGCATCCCCTTTCTACAACAAAAACGCACACGTGGATTAATACGGTTCTTTGTTTCCACGAACTAGACACTTAACTCGAGTAGAGTCCTTATTCTGTGGTACGAGCTCATCAGTAGTCATGCTCTCGCTGACCGATGTAAGGTACAATTCTGCTATAGTTTCTAATCTGGTCGCCGTGTACTGTCGTAGCCTAGGATGTGAACTGAGCCCGCTCTGCGAAGATACTGACAGGCGCCAAACTATAAGAGTGAGTCAGTGAGGCCTTTCAGTCAGCGGCGGCGCTGTCGAGAGGGCGTTGGCGGTCTGTTGCTTGTGGTGTATCTCTGGCCTCTATTGTGATAGGCGCACTTGAACCAGCGCTTACTATCGGTCTTCGCGCTTCATCTTTGCCGACCAGTGTGCTGGCGACAGTTTGTCACCCATTCGCTTTTATAATAGCCTGCACTTCTCTGGGAATACTTTCAATGAGGTGTCTCAAACTCTGTGGAGGAAAGTGAGGCGATTCTTCCTTAAGAGCCGAAGTCAGAGAAGGTTTTAATGTTGGACGCTGGAGTCTGGAGCGAAGCCGACGTCCTAAATTATCCCAGAGGTGTTCTGTTGGTTTGAGGTCGGGACTCAAGGCAGTCTAGTCCATTTCAGGAATGTTATTGTACAAAACCATTGCCTAACAGATTCTGCCTTATAACAAATTGCGTGGTCAAGCATATCTCCAGTTTCTCTTCTGTACGAAGTACACAACAGTGTAAAACGTGTTCCTATCCTTCAGAATAAGGCAATAAGGGATCCACACACTAACCATGAGAAACACTTCTGTAGAGTAACACCACCTCTTCGGTGCTTCAGTGATGGCACTGGATATGATGGTAGACAACATTCTCCAGCCATCCGCTAAATACAAACCTTTTCGTCGGATCCGTACAGGATATAGCGTGATTGGTCATTCCAATGCACTCGTTTCCAGTCATCCACTAATCAGTGGCTTCGCTCTTTATAATACCTCAGCCGGCGCTTAGCATTGACGACAGAAATGTGTGGCTTATGAATAGTTGCTCGACCAATGTACCCCATTCTTTTTAACTCCCTACGCACAGTCAGTGTGCTAGCTGGACTGCAGGTAGCACTTAACACTTACGAATGATTCCTTCCGCTGATTTTATGTGATATTGACGACCACATTCCGTAATGCTCGATGGTCCCTGTTCGTCAGTACACGAGATCTGCCTGATCTTGGTTTAGATGTAGTTGTTCATTCGCGTCTCCACTTTAGAATCACATCAGCAACAGTCAACTTGGACAGCTTTAGAAGGGTTGAAATGTCTGATGGTTTTGTTTCTCAGGTGACATCCAGTGACTGTCATTCCTGACCGACACATTTTACTGTTATTGTTTCTTTACTGACAACACAGTACATTCTCCCTCCTTTTATACTGGCGCGTCTGCTTCTCTTGTGGTCAATTCAGCATAACATAGGGGTGTCCGCTTACTTTTGATCAGATAGTGTACAATATCAGAAGGCAAAATTATCTGTTCTTTCGTCTATTGAACAAATCTTTGATAATGAAAGAGTTTTGTAGCCATGGTTTCTCTTCTTTCTGTGTCAATGGAAAAAATTTGGAACTTTGTGGTAAGGTCGTATGGGACCAAACTGCTGAGGTCATCGGTCCCTAAGCTTACACACTACTTAATCTAAATTAAACTGACTTACGCTAAGGGCGACACACACACCCAAGCCCGAGGGAGGACTCGAACCTCCGACGGGGCGAGCCGCGCGGACCGTGACAAGACGTCAGAGACCGTGCGGCTACCCCTCGCGGATGTGTCAATGCAATTGAAATGTCTTATAGACAGAAAAGTTGTTTCTCCTTAACAAATATTTCAATACCATAGAGCAATTCTTGAATAGAGTAAAAGGCAATCAGTTATAAATACATTACTGGCGAGCCTGTAGCCGTACCAATTAAGTATGGTTACTTTTTAAATGCCTCTGCATTCTTTAGTTCAGTTGACCCACTCATCATCATAAAATTTATCGTGAATATGGTCTATGGAACTAACATACTTTAAAACTACGCAGAAGCACTTTTGTGTAGTTCACTGGACTATCAGTTCTGAGAGAGAGGAGATATGTCTTTGCCACAGCCTGGGAGTGCTAGTCCAGAACGATACGTAGGATAGCTTCTCGAGAAATAGGAAAACTGAAGCTGATAGGTCAGTCGGTGGCAACATTGCCCAGGAAAGACAACGATCTTCATTCCTAGTACTGGCGGGGAACACACCTTTGATCTGTTTGACACGTTCATTGTGAAAGATTAAATCAGTAAGTAATAGCTTCAAAATAAAATTTGTTTGACTCAGCCTCTGTTGCAAAGGAGAATTTTGACTGGGACTTTATTAGAGCATATAACAACAGACATTTTTATGCATATCAGTTCACGGCATTCAATCACCATTTACCTAACTTCAAACAATTTTGAAATAAGAATGATTTATACTTTGGACCTCTAAAGCGTTTCTGCCATTTAACTCTGCTTGAATACACGTCACTTGTTGGCTGAGCACTGTATGTTTAGACTGACGTAAATGAGGATTTTTCCGAATGAAAGGCTTATCACTGTGCCACATGGCGCGGGTGGAAATGTCAGGGTACAACGAAGAATGCCACGCGTAAGTTGTTTGCTTCCAAGCGACATTATAGCTGATTTCAAGCACATTCGCGACGCATTCATTTATCTGCGATTATCGGTAACTGATAATATAGCAGCAATCTGGAATAGCTATCAACTTTGAAAGAAACTGAGGCCAATGTGTGTCACTATTGCACACTACTGTATTTGGATATGCGAGACCGAATCTACACACACCTCATTTGGAAAAGTAAGGAGGCTATGGTGTCGCACAGTGAAACATTGAGAAACAGAAACATCTTTCCTGAACCATGCGCTAAGCGTTCATTGTTCATACCACTTTTGTGATACTAACATACTTCCATACCAATAACAGAATTTTTGTAATTTTTGAGAAAGAAATTTGCCAAAGTACGTAAACTATTAGTTATGATGGGACAAACATATTCACGTTTACAGGTATGGCAACACCAAGAAATACCATTAGAAATTTTAACGCACGCGTCCTACGAAACTAGTGGAGAAACAAGTGTAGATGTTTACTGAAACAAGGGAAACACTTGAAAGAATGTTATTAACATAATTTGGAGCACCTTTATTCTGTTTGGCCAACGGCCTTGCCGCAACGGTAACACCGGTTCCCGTCAGATAACCGAAGCAAGGCGCTGTCGAGCTGGGTTAGCACTTGCATGGGTGACCATCCAGTCTGTTGAGTGTTATCGGCAAGCTGGGTGCACTCAGCCCTTGTGAGGCAAACTGAGGAGCTGCTTGATTGACAATTAGCGGCTCCGGTTTCGTAAACCGACATACGGCCGGGAGAGCGGTGTGCTGACCACATGCCCTTCCATATCCGCATCCAGTGACGCCTGTGGGCTCTGAGGATGACACGGCTGGCGGTCTGTTCCCTTGGGCCTTCCAAGGCCTGTTCGGTCGAAGGAGGAGTTTTTATCCTGTTTCCCATCTTCTATTCGTACTACATTTCACCAGCGTAACTCAGTAGTTGTTTTCAGAGGAATGACAATGTAATGCTACACTTATTTCCATTATCAATAATGATTAGGAAGCCAAACCCGTGGCTGTACTCTTAAACAGACGACATGCGCTCGATACTGATAAAAACGGGTAACTCGGTGGTGTTGTGTTGTAAAGGTTAATCCGAACGTTAATCGAACCATACCTCAACAAAGCTAGCTGTGTAAATTAAGACACGAAAACGTGATAGACAGCTTCTTTGTTAGAGCACAAATAACATCTGTACCATGGCATGCACTTGTTACTCTGAAATGTTGACATCATCCATGGATGAAACTCATCTTAGGATAACATAACGCCGATATGTGAACCACCTTCACAACGCACCTTGTCATGCACAATACAGAAAAACGCATACTGATTTGGATATTTGTGATACTTAAATCAGATTAACCAATGAAGCTAAGGGAAGTATTCAACCAAATTACTTCCTTCTAGTCATTGTTGAACGGTCTCTTCGTTAATTACGTCATAGTGATAAATCTTTAGTAGTGATTGAAGCTTTTCATCATGAACGCAATCTTCAATTTGTGCAGCTCAAGCAGAATTAAAATTACGCAGACCGGTTCTTCAAGATGATGATTGAGTTCCGGCAACACTTGCTCCATATTAGCACTGCATTTCTGTAAAGCCGTCGGCATACGGATCGTGGATCCGAACGTTGAGCGTGACGACTTTCTGACGTCATAGAGTGGAATAGCACGTTGAGGAGTTTTTCCGAACGTGCAGAGCAATATCTAGCATGTCAGATGTTCTAAACGTGCGATGGCAGAACGCCACTACGTCACATGCACGTCATCTCCCTTCGGTGCAGAGTTGTGCGGCGCCATATTGGCTTTCAGTTGAAGCTCGTATGTATATATGCCGTTACTGAGTACCAGCAAACTGAAGAGCCCTCGAAAACCCGCCGTTAATTGTATGGTTCAGTATAATGGGTTGTTTGGGGAGGGGACCAGACAGCGAGGTCATCGGTCTCATCGGATTAGGGATGGACGGGGAAGGAAGTCGGCCGTGCCCTTTCAAAGGAACCATCCCGGCATTTGCCTGGAGCGATTTAGGGAAATCACGGAAAACCTAAATCAGGATGATCAGACGCGGGATTGAACCGTCGTCCTCCCGAATGCGGGTCCAGTGTATCAGTATAATGAAATGACAAGAAACTTAATATTCGTCGTAAAAGAATCACTGTAACTTGAGTATTATCGCAATATGAGAATATGCCATTAGAAGGCAATAGCATGTTGAGGATAGATTAAAAACGCATTGTTCTTGGTACAAATTGTTATAATTCAATTTCAGTTTGTAATATAGCTACGACTGAAGCTTTTAGAACAGTAATACGCTAGGTACGGTCATACAACTTCCATTGTCACTCTACAAGTTCCGCTTCGAGCGCCGGGCGGGAAGGTTCTTGTTTATTTCACTTGCCAAAGCGTCGCTTGAGTGTTTTCCTCGTTAGTGCTGTTCTGCTTGCCGAGTGAGTCGTAGCGCCTCCGCACCGCTTTACTGTTTGGTGTTCGCCTACTTGCAGCGGGGTCGGCCGCTCCGCTATGGCTACCATGGTTTCCACGTGTATTCCACGAAAAGGTACTGTGAGTTTACTTACGATAAAACCGCTCGGCACGTGCAGCCCGGTTCAAAATGGTTCAAATGGCTCTGAGCACTATGGGACTTAACATCTGAGGTCATCAGTCCCCTAGACCTTAGAACTACTTAAACCTAACTAACCTAAGGACATCACACACACACACACCCATGCCCGAGTCAGGATTCGAACCTGCGACCGTAGCGGTCGCGCGGTTCCAGACTGAAGCACCTAGAATCGCTCGGCCACAACGGCCGGCTTGCAGCCCGGGTCTCTAGAAATCCACGATTGGCTTGTCGATACATTTCACGTGAACTCTAATCAGGTCCACACCGCTTATTTTGATGCAGACGAGTATGTATTTCACGTGAAATTTATGGATCCCCTTCACGTTGGAAGATTACTGTCGAGACATGGTTCTCAAGTTCCGTCGAAGCAACGCGATGATTTCGTTAGTATGATGTCACTCGCAGATGCTAAAATTGACTATACCAGTGTTTGAGTGTTCAACCTCCCGCCGGAAGTTGATGATAACTTTCTAAAGGGCATATCGATTCCTTATGGTAACGTGAAAAACGTCCGTCGTGAACGCTGGTCTACTCAACACAGATTACAGTGTTATAGTGGAATTCGTTCCGTGGAAATGCATGTCAAACGCAATATTACATCACATTTACAAGTGTGTGGTTACCGCGTTCGTGTCATGTATACTGGTCTAGAGGTAACCTGCTTCCTATCTAATGAAAGTGGACATGTTTGGTCTAATTGCCCGTGGAGGGTTTTGGTGTTGAAGCCGTCATTAGTGCAGTGTCACAAATTGACGGTTACTGATCTTGTTCCTTTCACTTCCACCGTCGGACCTACTTCTGCTTTGGATCATAATAAACAAAAAGTCAGTTCTGATAATCGTGTCAATGAATGTCCGCCTTTACCTCCGCAACAGGTTCAGAATCCTATTGCCCCCAGGATAGAACCAGTAACAGCGACGTCGCTCTCAAGATGGTAAGGATTTCGCTGTGCCTTCTGCTCCAACCTCCTCAGCATCGACTGTGTCCCCTGCTACTCTCGATGCTACGATACCTCCCATCCGTGATGTGGTGAGTGATGAAGAAAGTATCTCCAGCATCCCTCTTGCTCGCAAAGTGGCTCCTTCGGAGCTCCTGAGTGTGGAGAGGGAGCGGAGTCCCCCCTCCCCTCACCCTTCATCTTTGTGACCTCCGTTACAGTCTGAGACGATGGAATGTCCTCCTGTTCCTTCGTCTTCAGCCGCCGAAGGTTTCCTGAATTTGCCGACTACAGCAACTCTCGAGGAAAATACCATCAGCGACCAGGTATCGCTTGTTGCATTGCCAGTTCCACAGAATGCTTCCCCCTTAGTGACTGAAACTGTATTAAATGACCCTTGTTCTGAGGGGCAGGAAGCTGTACCTATGACCCCTCCCACACCTCCATCTGCAGAGGCCGCCATGCCATGTAGCCGACAGAACCAGCGTGTACAACCTACCGTGAGGTGGCACGCAAGAAACCTAATGTTGCGGCCACATGTAGTAAGCGTTGCTTCACACAGTGGAGAATGGCAAAACAAAGGCACGCCGGCAACCGAGGCATTGTGAAGTACGCAGGCACAGATAACCTTGCTGACAGCAGCAGTCTACCAACAGAGTGACGCAAGGACTCACACAGACCGAGCGCCGAGCGAAGCCTGGAGACTGCTGAGTAAGGGGAAGGGAGGCCAGCACGCTAAATAACAAAAAGCTACCACCGAGGGTAAAAAACGCCCTCCTTCCGGATATAAATAGTGGAGCGCAGGCAGCAACGGACAGAAGCCATTAGCAAGCAGTTCGTATCTGAGGACGGACTTGGTCCTTGTCCGAATGTTCAATCTTCGTAGGTGACGATTCCGGAAGTCTGTTCCAGCTCGCAGGAGTCATCCGTTCGCCGCCAGATGTCAACTTCAGCTCTGGAGGTCGGCCCGAGTTTGGTCGGCACCATGGCTGACTAACTACAGCGAGAACTTCCAGCAGGACCGGCGCAGCGCGGTCTTGGTCACAGGCGCCGCCGGGGACTGACGCCCGGACTTCACCGCAACCCGGCCCCACGGCGCGTGGTCCGTCCATGACGGGACCTCGCGGACATCGCGACTGACGCCTTCCCAGCCGCCGGTGCAGCAGGCGTCGGCAGCTGACCTCAGGTATTGGGGCGCCGAGCGGCGACGAGTTAATCTCAACCGCAGGGCATCCTGGCTTCAGCGGAGCACTGGTGGCCTGAGGCTCCCGAGTGTGATCAGCGGTGCGCGCATTGTCGGAGAATCTACACAGCAGCAGCCTGGTGGAGGGATCCGCAGGGCTGGGCAGGGACGACGAGGGAGAAATTGTAAAGAAAGTTCAATAAATAATTGTAAAACTCCACTCTGTCTCAGTCTTTGGCGCAGCCACTGTGTCTGCTGCTAACAAGTGGTGTCAGGCACACCCACGCCACGACTTTGACTAGCACCGTGCGGAGCAACCGAGAAACACCGAATACGGTGAGTCCAGCAACTGCCTTCTCTCTATGTTTTCTGTGTAGCTAGACATGTCGAGGGTTACGTTGAGGGATGTGAGTGTCATTTGAAAGGCCTAGCAGCCCTGTAGACTTATCGCAGTTCCGTGAGAATGATAGTCACGTTAACTTAGTACCATCTAAATATGTAGTGTGTGGATAAACGGGTCACGTCGCTCCTTGCGATAAATTTGTACCAAGGACTTGTGACTTCTATGGTCCTGTAACGGTGTAATGTGGTAAGTCTAGATGGCTTGCCATTAGACGTGCTAGGAATTAACTTGCTTCTGGGTAATACAATTTTATTTTTGTGAGGTGAGGTATACCACACGGGAAATGCCAGACACACATGCAACCGGGACAAGTGACGCCGTAGTCGCATTGACACAGCAAGTTAGGAAACTGATTGAAGAAAATAAGTTGCAAAAGCAGCACATGCAGAAGTTGGAGCAACAATTGTTGCAAAATACTCAATCAGGCTCGGGAAGCGATACTGTAGAATGCAAGGGTACTGTGTTTTCCGGTGTGGCAGATTGTTCAGCGGCTAATTTGATACCTCCCTTCTCGGGTAAAACATCACAGGATGTGAATGTTTTCATTGGTGACGTACGTAGTACGGCTAGACTGTGTGGCTGGTCGGATGAAATGTGTTTGCAAATGGCGAGGTTGCAGTTAGTGGGTGACGCAAAGACTTGTGTGTCATACCACGAAGTGTTAAAGGATGGCCGGCCACGGTGGTCTCGCGGTTCTAGGCGCGCAGTCCGGAACCGTGCGACTGCTACGGTCGCAGGTTCGAATCCTGCCTCGGGCATGGATGTGTGTGATGTCCTTAGGTTAGTTAGGTTTAAGTAGTTCTAAGTTCTAGGGGACTGATGACCACAGCTGTTAAGTCCCATAGTGCTCAGAGCCATTTGAACCATTTTTTGTTAAAGGATGCTACTACGTTCACAGAGTTGGCTGAGGGATTATCTCAAAGGTTTAGGAAACGAAACAGTGCCAGATTTTTTAGAGAAAAATTGGAGAGGGTGATGTAAAAAACGGGTGAAAAGGTAGAAGAATTTTCAGACAGAATTAGGAGAACGAATGCGCACACGTATGAGTTAACGCAAGATGCGAGTGCAAATGAAGTTCTATTGAAAGAAGCAGAGAACAGAGCTTTAGACGCATTTTTGCGAGGGGTCTCGCCGGATTTTTCACGCCGGATACGGATGGAAAATCCAAGTGACTTAGCAGCAGCATTGCGCGTAGCTACACCTTTGCAGGAAGTGGATAGCGCCACTAGAAGTCGCAATGACAAGAAATTTTTTTCGTCTTCCAAAGAGTGTTACCGTTGTGGGAAGCAAGGTCATTTTAAGGGACAATGCCGGGAACCGCAGTGTTTCAATTGTCAGAAAATAGGGCATAAGGCACAGCAATGTAAAGCCAAGAAACGGGTTAATGTTGGAGCAAGTAAAAAACTGTTAAACGAAAAAGGGAGTGTTCCTGCCGTCAGGAGGCATTCCCAGTAAAAAGAGGTACTCAGAGAGTGCACGAAGAGGCGGATTGTAGTTTGATGGCTTGGATAAAAAATAAGTGGCGAAGAGTTTTAGTGGATACTGGAGCGCATGTATCAGTTGTCAGTGCGGACCTCGTGGCCAAGAAAGGATTGGAAGCTCCAAGATACAGATTGCGCCCAGTAGGTGATAAAAAATTAGATGCACTAGGGACAGCACAGCTCAAGTTTAAGATAGGGAACGTGTGGTTCCGGGAGCAAATGGAGGTGATGTCAACTGTGGGACAGGGGTTTTCAGCGATATTTGGGTTGGACTTTCTGATTAAACATCACGCCAAAATTGACCTTTTGCAACATACGCTGGACAACCTAGGGCAGTGTAAATTTTTCTCCACTATGGATTTGCGAAGCGGGTATCACCAGATTGAAGTATGTCCGGAGGACAGACCAAAAATAGCATTTACGACGCATTGTGATCACTTCGAGTATAAAAGAATGCCGTTTGGACTAAAAAACGCTCCAGCAACATTTCAGAGGTTGCAACCGAAAAAAATGCATGGTGTATCTGGATGACATAGTTTTTTCAAGAGTTACAGAGGAGCATTTGGAACAGTTAGAGGAGGTGTTTAAAAGATAATAGGCAGCACGGCTAACATTACGTTTGGACAAATGCCATTTGTCTCGGGCATGTTATCAGTCAGGACGGGGTACGGACAGATCCTCGTCTCACTTCTGCAGTACGAGATTTTCCGGTTTCGCAAACGGTTAAACAACTGCAATCGTATATTGGTCTTGCGAGCTATTATCGAAAATTCGTACAGGGTTCGCAGAAATAGCGAGGCCACTTACTAAGTTGCTAAGAAAAGGTGTTACCTTCCAGTGGGCGCCAGAATGCGAGAAAGCATTTCAAGAGTTGAAACGGATACTGACATCTGATCCAGTTTTGAAGTTTCCAGACTTTTCGAAGGAGTTTATACTACAATGTGACGCATCTAGTCACGCTCTTGGGCTTGTACTTGGGCAAGAAATTGATGGCAAAGAACATCCGATTGCGTTCGCGTCTCGTCAACTTAACAAGGCGGAACAAAATTACTCCACGACGGAGAAGGAATTGTTAGCGGTAATGTACGGGATTTCGTACTTTCGATGTTATCTGTACGGTAGAAGGTTTAAGGCTGTGACGGATCATTCAGCTCTGAAATGGTTATTAGGTCTGAAAGACCCAGCGAGTAGGCTAGTGAGATGGTGGCTGAAACTCAGTGAGTTCGATTTTGAGGTGATACACAAGCCAGGTGTGAAACATACCAATGCTGACGCATTGAGCAGGAAAGTGGCAGTATTACAAGTAACAGGGGTGACTGAAGATGAGTGGAAAAGGGCACGAGCCGTGGATAGTGATTGCCAATTGTTCAGAAAGCGTCGTACCAGCAGCGCTAAGATCTGAAGTTTTGCAACAGGCGCATGACCATTTTCTTTCAGGACATGGCGGGAGAAGAGCTACGGATAGGCGGATAGCGGAGAAGTTTTGGTGGAGGACACGACGTCAAGACGTGGACGAGTACGTCAGGAATTGTGTGCCATGCGCACAACGTGCGGACTTTAGCATCAAAAGATTCTGCTTCAAAGATTACCAGAGGCAGACAGACCTTTCCAACAAATCGGAATTGATGTATTACGCCCATGTAATAGTAGTGCAGCAGGGAATAAGTATGTGTTAACAGTGATTGACCACTTCTCTAGGTATTTAGTCATGGTCGCATTACCAGATCAGAAAGCAAGTACGGTGGCGCAAGCTTTAGTTAATAATTGGTTACTCAGGTATGGGATACCTCCGCCCTTAATCTCGGATCAAAGTACTAATTTCACGTCTGATATGATGAAGCAACTGTGTAAGTTACTGAAGGTAAAGAAACTACAGACTAGTCCATTCCATCCACAAGCAAACGGACGAACGGAGAGAGTGCATCGCACGATCGCTAAGATGTTGAGTCACTATGTAAATAGTCAACACACCGACTGGGATGTGTACTTGCAGTTCGTAACCAGTGCATATAATAGTAAGGTACATACGTCGACAGGATTGTCCCCGTACGAAGTGGTGTATGGGTGGAAGATGCCATCACCTTTTGACATGCTTCGTCCAAGGCTGGGAGCGGAGGGCGAGCATGTAAGGCAGTTTGCGAAAACCATTAAGGAAGTATGGCAGAGAGTTAGACGAGCTAACACGAAAGCGTTGGAACGACAAGAACAGATGGGAGGTACAACGAGGAAGTTGCCACAGTACAGAGTAGCTACTAGCTAATCCGTATGTTCCAAAAGAGAGAACCAAGAAGTTCACAAACAAGTTCCAGGGACCGTACCAGGTAGTGGAAATGACATCACCTGTCAATGTAAAATTACAATTGCCTACCAAGACAACGGTGGTTCACGTTAGTAGAGTTAAGCCGTTCCAGGGGGTAGTAGATCCGTGTATATGTACTTCTCCTTCTGGCAGAAAACGAAAAGAAGCGCCAGAAGCAGACAGTAAACCGGGTATTAAGTATAAGTAGCGTTCGAAGGACGTGTAAGGGGTGGGCTATGATCGCGCTCGAGAAACGCGCGACGCGAAGGCAATTTCTCGAGAATCTCTCGGGTACGCTCGAGAAGTTGACAGTGCTGCGCTCTCTGAGAAATTGCGCAAACCTTCAGTACACGAAGCACTGAGCCGCAGCGGTCGTATTCGTCGTACGTACGTGCACGAAAAACTTTGAAATTCTGTGATCGACATCAACTGTACTACCGTTATTAATGTGTACTGAAGTATTAGTATATGTCTCATAAGACAAAAATCATAGAATTGTTGTTTAAAACAAAGCACAGAATTCGCATGAAACAGAAGCTTTATTCTTACAAAATAAATTACCTTCTACATTCTGCATGTATGCATGCATGCTTAAACGTAAAAGAGAAGTGCTATACCCTTTAATATACAGAAACTCCGTACATGCGTTTACTTACTGAACAAAGAAAGGAAACAAAAGTTGTTCAGCAGAAGTCATTTTTACATCCCATTGCTGCACTGCCGTCGATTTTTGTTTAGAAATATGATTTTATTAACCAATTGGACTTTTAGTCTGCTTCTTTGTTTGTTTATAAGTAGTCCTATTTTCGAAAATATTCTTCCACGCCGGCCGCTGTGGCCGTGCGGTTCTAGGCGCTTCCGTCTGGAACCGAACGACCGCTACGGTCGCAGGTTCGAATCCTGCCTCGGGCATGGATGTGTGTGCTGTCCTTGGGTTAGTTAGGTTTAAGTAGTTCTAGGTTCTAGGGGACTGATGACCTCAGTTGTTATGTCCCATTTGAACCATATTCTTTCACTGGGAACAGAAGTTGCAGGTATTGCAAGAATTTTTTGCCACCACAGCTAGACCTGGGTAACTATTTTCATTTTTTTCCCCAGTAGTGTAAAGGATTATCCGTACGTTGTAGGTACGGTGCTTCCAAATATCGTTGTACCTCCAGATCTATGCTATAACAACCGCTTTTCATTAGATTTTTGTTGGAAACCTCTTCATCGAAAGAAGCCCATAAGAAACTACTGGCATTTTGTACGAAATGGTACTCGTGGCTAGTGTCGTCAGCAGCCGAATGAGTAGATCGTGCACTCTGCAATTAGGGTTGCAACGGCATGTTTTGAATGAATGGGATTCGTAAATGGTAACGTTTTGAATCTTGGGTCGAGAACTTTGGCAACAGCATGTACTTTGTTTCTATTAATCCTAGCCGGGCTATTAGTGAGTTGTGCAGATGTTGCTGTAGCTCTTGCGCTGTCGTGGTAGCCCACTTCCCATTGCATACAGTTAGGGTTAGCTGTCTGATTATTGGAATAGCTTTCGAAAGAGAGGTATAGTTTTCAGTTGAGATTTCACTTGGTACCACTTCAAATGGCTCCAGTACACAAAAATTCACTCAAAATTCGCCACTCGTCAGCTTTGAGGTTCTCTGCACCTGAATACAAAGATGATAAACAGGCTGCAATGCATTCCTTTTGCTCCACTAGACGTTGTAGCATATAAAACGTACTGTTACATCGAGTTTCGGTTTCCTGAATCAATTTATGAGCAAGTTTTTTCATTCGATCTTGGATCTCATGGGGTTTTTCATTAGCATTGCAACTTGTTCTAAACTAGCTAACAATTTTTCTGGCCTTTTTTCGCATTATGCAGAGCTCACTGTTGCTGTTCAAAGAACTTTTCACAACTAAATTGATGGTGTGTGTTAAACAGGGCACATGTTGCATATCTATGTTGCCACTGTGAACAAGTTGTACGGCTGCCGTCATGTTACTGGCGTTGTCAATTGTGATGCTTACAACTTCGTTTTCAATGTTCTATTTTGAAATCACATTATCTAGCGCCTCACCAATATTTAGCGCTGTATGTTTTTCCGGGAAGCGGAATGTCTCGAGAGCTAAAGTTTTCAGGCACCAATTAGTGTTAATGAAATGACCAGTTACAGCAATATATGCCTCACTATTGAGTGAGGTCCAAATATCGGTCGTTAAAGAAATACAAGTAGAGTCTTCCACGACCAAGTTTACAGCCTCGTTCTGTTTATGGTAATCGTCCTCAATCCTGAAGCGCAACTTTTTTCGATTTGGTATCGAGTATCGTGGGTCCAACAGTGAAACAAAACGTCGAAAACCAGTGTCCTCGACGATTGAAAGCGATTGAAAATCGTCTGTTATCATGGCCACTAGTGCTTCATCTAGCTGTTGTTGCCGTTTACTTCCCTCTATGAAGAGAAACGTAAGATTTAGATCAGTGCTCCTGCAAGGGGATACGTTATGCTCGACAACAAGTCCAATAAAATTACATATCATATCGTGCAAAAGCTAGGATAGCATAGGTTTGATTTTTGGGGTATGTTGTATGTTATCGGAGTACGATTTAAAAAAAATCAATGTCTTTTAAGCGCAGCGGACCGCTTCGGACACTATCCGAACTTTTACACGGAATTCACCTTCTGTACCATACGTACCTGGATATTCTGTCTGCCTCGCACTATTGGAAGAATGAGCCTCTGTATCCACGGACGTCGCTGTTTTATTGCTCGATAAATTTTGCAGTTTAAGATGTCTAATCATGCCCGTTGTATTTTTTGATACATTACGGAGATTTTTACGACAAATGTTGGAAGTAACGTTATCTCCATCCTCCGTAAAGTATTGCCAGCACCATGATGTTCGTTTTTGAGTGTCCATATTGATTTAAATAACAACTTTACTCGAATGAAACCTGAGACTTACTAGTCACGAGCACAGCGATCAGCGAGTGTGTTTGTCTAGCGGCGGCATTCAATTCAAAAAACAGCGGCTCAGCCAACTGGCGAGGTGCGGCACACGCCGCCGAGCCATTTCTCGTGAGCTTCTCGAGAATTGCTTGAGAACTAGAGGCTGGAGGAATTCTCGGTGCGCTCGAGTCGCCGCGCCTCGCCATCCCATCACTGGGGATGTGTAGTTAGCAGTAATTACCATGCGTGTATTATTTTTGTGCACGGACTAGGGTTATTTTATTGGTATTAAGGGGTAGTGATGGGAGTTTTTTCCTTCTCTCTCCATTCTGTAGGTGACGCAGGATGGGGTACAAGTGGATAGTGTTGTGTTGGCAGAAGAGCCAACACCGTGTTACTAGAGGAGGCCGAAATGCACGCGTTTTAGCTCACGCAGGCTGGCGTGAGGAGGGAAGGAGTATACTGACGTGAGGTCTGGAACTTGACAAGGAATTAGAATTCAGAAAGCGGACGTAATTAGTTTGATACTTAACTTTAATCCATTAATGATGAACGTCGCTTTTGACGGTACATGATTCGCAATATTATCTGTTCAGAATACATTCGTAGTGACTGAATATGGCGCCTTGCTAGGTCGTAGCAAATGACGTAGCTGAAGGCTATGCTAAACTGTCGTCTCGGCAAATGAGAGCGTATGTAGACAGTGAACCATCGCTAGCAAAGTCGGCTGTCCAACTGGGCGAGTGCTAGGGAGTCTCTCTCCACTAGACCTGCCGTGTGGCGGCGCTCGGTCTTCAATCACTGATAGTGGCGACACGCGAGTCCGACGTATACTAACGGACCGCGGCCGATTTAAAGGCTACCACCTAGCAAGTGTGGTGTCTGGCGGTGACACCACAGATAGTATGGGGCGTAGTCCTCTGGCAGCTGACACAAGCTGGCCAGGTACAGTATATGCCGTTGCGAAGTGGGGTGTTTTTCGGAAAACAACTGGATGCGGTCCTCACGAGTCACGAGTGGACGCTTCGGCTGGCACTCAGCATTCTGCAGGTAAGGAACGAGATGCGGCAGCTACAGGAGGTGGTATCGAGTGTGAAAACGGTTGCATCTAAGAACGGAATATTACGGGACGTGCAAGAAGAGTACGAGGCTTTGGATAGGTCATGTAAGGAAATAAGGTAACAACTGCACCAAGTCGTGAGCATGGTTCCAGGGAGGAGAGAGAGAGTAAAGAGAGGTTGGTTGAATGCAGGTGGGAAGTTGCTGAAAATTTTTGGAACAGCAGATAGAGACGATATTGAGGGTTTGAACAATTATTTAACAGTTTACGTGACAGGGAGGAAAGCATAGGGAAGTTAGTGGATATACACACAACAGAGATACGGGGATTAGGTACAGAGTTGTTGAATGTGACACGCGTGGTGCGTGGGATGGCTACAGGGTTACGAGCATATATAGAACAAACACAGAAATTATTGAATACGGATCTGGAACAGGTACAAACGCGATAGGATATAGTGGAAAGGAAGCTGGAAATGGCTAAGTTGCTGCGGGAACTGGTTAACAGCATTGGTGATGCACGAGTGAGGATGGATGAATTACAAGAGGCAGTACATCACGCATTGAACGAGCAGGTGAGTGTGACATTGATTTCACCAGAAAAATTCAGACAGGGTCTGAAGCAGGTAGAGGGAGAGTTTCCAGAGGGGGTAGAGCACGTAGTGCCGAAAATTGAAGCGAGCATGTCACTTTTTTATCATATGTCTAGGATTAACGTAACAACGGATCTAGTTAAGATGTATATAGAGATTAGATTTCCAGTAACTAGTGTGGGGAGACAGTATCACTGTTACACAGTGCATCCTTATCCGGTCAGATGGGAGCGCATGGGGAAGGGTGTACAGTTCAGGACACAGGAGGTTCAAAAAAATGGTTCAAGTGGCTCTGAGCACTATGGGACTTAACAGCTGTGGTCATCAGTCCCCTAGAACTTAGAACTACTTAAACCTAACTAACCTAAGGACATCACACATATCGATGCCCAAAGCAGGATTCGAACCTGCGACCGTAGCGGTCACACGGTTCCAGACTGAAGTGCCTAGAACCGCACGTCCACACCGGCTGGCGGATGTGTATAGGAAAGAAGTAAAATATAGGATAGAACTAGAGTTAACGTGTAGGATAAATTCGGGGACGAATTTAATTTTTAGGAGGAGGCAGTGTTGCGGCCACATGTAGTAAGTGTTGCTTCACACAGTGGAGAATGGCAAAACAGAGGCATGCCGGCGACCGAGGCATTGCGAAGTAGGCAGGCACAGATAGCCTTGCTGACAGCAGCAATCTACCAACAGACTGATGCGCCGGCCGGAGTGGCCGTGCGGTTCTAGGCGCTACAGTCTGGAACCGAGCGACCGCTACGGTCGCAGGTTCGAATCCTGCCTCGGGCGTGGATGTGTGTGATGTCCTTAGGTTGGTTAGGTTTAATTAGTTCTAAGTTCTAGGCGACTGATGACCTCAGAAGTTAAGTTGCATAGTGCTCAGAGCCATTTTGAACAGACTGACGCAAGGACGCACACAGACTGAGCGCCGAGCGAAGCCTGGAGGGTGCTGAGTAAGGGGAAGTGAGGCCAGCACGCTAAGTTACACTGCAATATACTGCGGGACAGAAGCCATTAGCAAGCAGTTCGTATCTGAGGACGGACGTGGTCCGTGTCCGAATGTCCAATCTTCGTAGGTGACGATTCCGGAAGTCTGTTCCAGCTCGCAGGAGTCATCCGTTCGCCGCCAGATGTCAACTTCAGCTCTGCAGGTCGGCCCGAGTTCGGTCGGCACCATGGCTGACTAAATACAGCGAGAACTTCCAGCAGGACCAGCCGCAGCGCGGTCTCGGTCACAGGCGCCGCCGGGGACTGACGTCCGGACTTCACGGCAACCCGGCCCCACGGCACGTGGCCCGTTCATGACGGGACCTCGCGGACATCGCGACTGACGCCTTCCCAGTCGCCGGTGCAGCAGGAGTCGGCAGCTGACCTCATGTATTGGGGCGCCGAGCGGCGACGAGTTAATCTCAACCGCAGGGCATCCTGGCTTCAGCGGAGCACTGGTGGCCTGAGGCTCCCGAGTGCGATCAGCGGCGCGCGTTGCGCGCATTGTCAGAGAATCTACACAGCAGCAGCCAGGCGGAGGGATCCGGAGGGCTGGGCAGCGACGACGACGGAGAAATTGTAAAGAAAGTTCAATAAATAATTGTAAAACTCCACGCCGTCTCAGTCTTTGGCGCAGCCACTGTGTCTGCTGCTAACAAGTGGTGCAGAAGTCGTAGGCCTAACACTGAGAAAAAGGGTTGCGATGACGGGTGTTCTGGTCCTACGACGTCTGATTCCTCAATGGGTTCCGCAACGGACCCTGACTCTCAGCTGTCTATCTAATTCTGATCGGAATTCCCGTATGTCCCTGACCCAAGCCTACACGTTCCTTTCCTTAAATGTTAATCGTGTGGAATCAGAACTGCGATTGGCTTCTCTGCGTCAGTTCACTTATGATTCATGTGCGGACATCGGCTTCTTGCATGAGGTGTTATTTAGGCATTTTTTCTCACTTAGTTTTCGTGTTATCCTGTGCGCCTTATTTTTTCGCAAAGGCATTCCTATTGCTGAGGTGGAATTGTTGGATTCTGGCAGGGGCATAGGTTGTCAACATTTTAATCTTATCTTGGTTCTTTTAGATGCTCCTTCTGGCACTGGTCGCTTAGTGGATCGTTCGCGTTTTTATGAAGAGAATATCGTTTATCCATTGCGTAAGTGTCCTCTGAGTATTCTGTTGGGTGGTGATTTTATCTGTGTGTTTCGTCCTGCAGATCAATCGCCAAATTTTAATTTCTGTAGCGAATTAAATGAACTGGTCCGTTCCTTACGCCTGTAAGACTCTGGATATGTAAATACCCGATGTTAGTTAAATGTACCCACTTTACTGCAACTTCTAGCAGCAGGTTAGATGGGTTTTACTTATCAGACTGCCTGCGCTATTGTATTCTTAATGTTGAAATCATCGCATCTTCCTTTACGGATCACTGTGCTGTGACTGCAGCTCTCAATCTGGAACGGCAACCAGGCAAATTGCTTCGTACTCCGTGGATGTTAAACGTCACTCAACTAGCTGACCCCTCTCTCAACGTCGTGATGCGAGGCGTGTGGGAGCGTGCTCTACGGTCCACTGGGAAGTACTCTTCCATCCTTGACTGGTGGACACTGCTGGCAAAACCGAGGCACAGGCAAACTTTGATACTTTTCTGTGCTGCCAAAGCGCGAGACTTTCGAAGAATTTACGAATATTACGATTCCGTCCTGCGGGAACGTTATGATGCTGCGGACCACTCCCCTCTGCGAATTACGGATGTTAGGCGCGTAAATGCAAAATTTCTAAACTTGAAAAGAATATAAATGAAAGGGTTGAAAATGCGATCCAAGCCACGATCATTGGTGACGGGAGAACTGACTTCCTTATATCATTTTATTCGGCATCAGACCCGTCGCCGACGCGCTTGTAATTATTCTCTCACGACAAATAATGGACGTATCGTATCGGAGCAAGCTGATATAGTGAGTGTCTTACACCAATACTATGCAAACATCTACGACATCGGTGAGTCCAGTGCAACCTTGTACGACCCACTAGTCATCATCTTGGATACAGGACTTAAACCTAAACATTGTGAAACGGTCTTAGCTGCATTTCAGCCTGAGGAAGTTTACAAGCTTATTGTGGAATCACCTTCTCAAAAGTCACCGTGTCTGGGCGGGCTTCCCAAGGAATTTTACGTGCGCTTTTGGTCACTGTTGGGAGACGTATCCTTTGAATGAATTGTTAGAGGGTAGAGTTATGCCGACCTTGTTCAAAGTGGGAAAAATTGTTTTAATCCCGAAACGTCCTCGATCGGCTCACTCTCATAGCTTTCGCCCAATTACTTTTGGTTATAGGACTGTGGCGAGGGCAGCTAATAGTATGATGTCGGCTCTGATGGAAATGATTGTTGCAAAACATCAAGGCGCGTACCTGGTCGTATCATTCTTACCCCTACAGTCGAGTGTCGTGACGTGGTTTCGGTTGCGGCTGTAACGTCCGTTCCTTGTGCCCTTGCTTTCCTAGACTCTGATAAGGCATTTGATCGTGTTAATGGCGACTTTTTGCTTAGGATTCTGGAGGCAGTAAGTTTTACTGTTGACATCCGGCGAGCGCTCTCAAATTTGTTGACAGGTATTTCAACTTCGGTGGTTGTTAATGGACATCTGACGCCCCCAATAAATATCCGTCGGGGTGTGCCTCAAGGAAGCCCGCTGTCATTGACTTTGTGTTGTCTCTGGAGCCCCTACTTCGGATGCCAGCTGAAAGGCTGGACACTTTCCGGAGGGACTATAGCTGTTCGTGCATACCCGGATGACGTGATGGTTCTACTCCGCAATTCTCGGAGATTCCTCAACTGAAGGGTGTAATCGATGATTATTGTCGAAGTTCAGGTGCACTAGTTATTGAAGGTAAATGCAGGCTTCTTATTTTGCGAAGTTTCGATGAGACCGATGTTCCTTGGGCTACTGCAGTGGATACGTCTCTCGGTATCATCATTGGTCGTTGTCCACTCAAAATGGCGACGCTCAACTGGAAGCCTGTTGTGGAAAAAATTCAAGGAGTGATACTGGAACATGAATAGCGTTCTCTTACTTTGCTACAGAAAGTACGAATACTGGTTACATAAGTCTTATGCAAAGCTTACTACGTGGCCTAAGTTTCTCCTCTTTCCTCGATGACAGTGTGTCCGTCCTGCTTGTCTTCAACTCCATGTTGACATTCGTCGCATAAATTATAAGTTAAAACACATTCGTGACTTGTATCTTGCGGTTAGCTATTTAGTGGCTGACGTTTTATGGAGACCCGTCCTCACCATGAAATTCCTACAGACTCGTTGGAAAGCGGTCTTGCCCGAACCTCGTTGTAAGAGGATCGTGGCAAAGAAAGTGGACGACAGTTTGGTGCAATGCCAGTCTTCCGATTTTGCCGATGCGCGTAGCGTCCTCTTGGTATCAGGTAGTAAATAACTTGATTCCAACGAACGAGCAACTTTTCCGTATGGGGCCTAGCGACACGGATTTACGTAGTCGTTGCACGTCTACGTATACGATACGACATCGCTTTATTTGTGGAGGTCACATGGAAAATTGGTCTTGGATTAGGATACAATTGGCCTTCCTTACTCGATCTTCTGAGACTTTATACACTACGGACATCATATTGCACCCAGATTCTTCCTTCTTTCCACGGTCGGCAACCCGTACGGTCATGTGGTTGCTGGGACACTTCGTTCATTATATTGTACAAGGCGATGGGAAAGATCTCACGAACTTCATACAATACAAGATCACCGCCTACTGGACATGCTTGCGAATGCCTCGATATCGAGACCTCTTCGTCAACATGTTGAGTCTTTTTTTCCGTGGGCAAAGTGTTGGTTAATTTCATTTTTCTGATGATAGCGTTTTCTTTGTTATGTATGTTTTACAGCTGATTTGCTTCAGCTTGTTCTCTCCTAGTTTACCTGCTCGTTTTGCTTTGTGTTTTGACTCAGTATCACTCCAGTTCTATTGCAAAATTGTATAGATGAAGCATATATACACATGAGCGTATACAGTACATTGTCACAAATTTCCAGTAACCAGTTACAAATAGTATTTAAAATTCCTTAACTAGTTTTCAACGCCAACTAGGGGCGCCTTCTTCAGAAGAAACTGTTACCTTACCTAACAATATCACAGGAAGGTACACTAATAACAGGTAGGCATTAGAACAAACTCTTAATTTTTACAAATTAAACTGCATAAATACTCACATGTGGTTAAAAGGAAATTTGAGCGACATCGCTCTAGTTAAAACATTAAAACCACAATTAAAATGTTTTCCACCTGAATACATAACAGGTTTAATCAAAATTTTAAAACAATATATAAATATGCCACTAAGGGCACTACAGTGGTATAGGACGCGAGTGAGTAACAGCGACTGCGCGAGCGGGCTGTAGCAAATGACGACGTGAACATGATACAGTTTCGTTATTAAAAGGAGTGCTGAGAGTAATAATTCTGGCTTTGGTCTTATTTCTAAAGATTTTATCTACTACAGTCAGCTTATATTCGTTATTAACTGCAATGTTTTTTAACAAATTTATCTCAGTTCCAAGATTTTCGGCGGACGGTGGTCTAGAAACAGCTCTTTGGATGGCTAAGTGAAAAAAGGCTTTTTGTGTGATTCAGGATGCGTTGAAGAGGCTGGTACAATCTTTGCGAAAAATGTTAAAGGATATTGTATCGTCAGTTATCGTTAGTGTTAAACCGAAGTAGTTTAACTGACGATGTTCGTTTGCGCGCTCACATGTGAACGTAATTTTTTCGTGCAGTTCATTGAAGATTTTAAGCAGATGGTCAGTACCAGATTCAGGGCCTCTGTAAATAATCAAAATGTCATCAACGTATCGGCAATAAAATAAAATACCTAATGTTGAAGCTGAAAATTTTTTAAAGAAATTTTGTTCTAAGGAATTTATGAAGATATCGGCTAAGACACTTGCTAACGGATTTCCCATAGCGATTCCGTCATGTTGTTGGTATAACTGTCCATTAAATTCGAAATAATATTTCAAAGCGATACGTAGTAAATTCATGACATAGGTAATTTGCTCGTCAGTAATGTCTTTTTAAAAAAACCGTAAATTTTTTCCACAATATCTAAGGTTGTGAGTACAGGTACATTCGTATATAAAGTCTTAATATCAAACAAAACAATCTTGGTATCTCAATCACATTCCAAATTTCTGATTTTATGGACTAAGTTCTGGCTACTCGAAACTGCAAATTATTTTGAAAAATAAAGGATTTTTTAAATATATCGTGCAGAAACTTTGCTAAGGTGTGGTAGGCACTATTCATGCTATTAGAAATGGGACGAATTGAATGATCAGTCGTATTCACCTTTCACTGAGAACGCAATCTTGGTGGCTAAAGAATTTTAAATTCTGTTTGCAACCAGTTGGCTGGAAATTTGTGACATTGTAATTGCTGATCACAGCCATGTTCAAAACATTAATATTTTTACCTGCCCAAGTATCCAAGGCTGAATCCAAATATAAAGATGTAAGGAAAAAGATCATCAACACAGGTGTGGCAACTGAGTTTAATAAACGTTGTGAAGAGCAATGGCTTGTACCAAACTATGTTAAAGTTGTTCAAAAAAGAACCACAAACGTTTAAATATCTTGTACAAAAAATCATTACAGACAAAATCAGAATGTTATACAGTAAGAAAGAGTTTGAACGAAGAGGTATATTATTTGTATCTTGAAGTCACAAAGTTGTTTCGTGTATAGTACAACTTTCAAGTTGATGGTTTTAGGAATCACATATCTGACAGCTTAGAAAATTATAAGCAGATTATTACTAACAGACACGAAAAGAAACTTAGCAAACTAGGTCGTCTTTTGCCTGTAAACAATTCTCAAGATATTCAAAGTTTTCAAAAAACTGATCGTAAATTTTACGCCAGAATTTTAAACAAAACTGACATAAATTTTACAAATCAGGAACTGTCCTTGCTAGAAAAAAGTCTCCAAGTACAACATCCGTCCTAATATATCTGACCATAATGTTGTAGAAAATATGATGGTAGACCTTAAAAGTGGCCTCGATTGCTTAAAAATAGATAACGCTTGTCAAACTAGAATAGCCCATTATGATGAAATAATTTTTATTTTATGTGGAGAACAATTGTAAGTTTATATCGCACAATTTGTAATGGAACTTTTATAAGCAGATTTCCCTTATAATATTTTCTCGGTTATTGAAATTTTTATTTACTCATACTATAGGCAGAACTACCTGACTAACATGTGGATAAGGGAGGAAAGTACGTTTTAATAGAGCTAACACAGGGATTTTGCGCCCGTCCATTTCGTAAACGAACAGTGTGATTTATGAGCCAGATACAGCCGACATCCGCAGCTGGAGCGCGATGCGATCGCCTACACTACGGTTGGAGCCCACATACCGCATGCACAACGCGCATCGTTTCTGAGCGTTCAGCAACACGGTTCGTGTGCCGACATCTTAAGACAGTCCTCTTTAGCGTTTCGTGAACTCAGTTGCTGAGGATTTGTTTCCGTTCGCTCTTACTTTTCACTGATTACGTTTCTCGGTTTCGAGACATGTACACGCTCATCGATAAGGACATCGTTACTAGCAAATGGAGTGGCAAGGTAATTAAGACACTGGACTCATATGAAGCTTAAGTGGAGTCCAAATCCCAGTCCGGCTCCATCACCGATGGCAGTTACCGGAAAAGTTCCTTAAACAAAGCAACAGCCAGTTTTGAAGAATCTGCGCTAGTAGAATAGAATTGCGGAAAACACAAGTCCGGAAACAATTTATTGGACTCACCAAAACGAAACAATAATACAATTTCCCAAAAGAACAACAGACTCGATCTCAACTGCGTATCGTCACAAATATACAATAACAAATAATAATAGAAAAGACCTGACTCTTCACGGCGAGATATCAAAGTCAAAACAACTCTACAATATCAAGCTCTTCGTCGACGATACCAAGTCCATCCGCAAGAGATCGGCGAGCTGGAAGAGGCGTCTGGCCGTGGCTGCCGGGGTGCCAGCTCTGTGTACTTCCAAGCGCGTGCGTCGACCTGCCCTTTGCCGGCAGCGCGCCGCCTTATGAAGCCCGTTTGGCGGATGTTTTTTTTTTTTTTTTTTTTTTCTTTATTGAATTTCAATTCCCCCCAAAGGGGGCGGGCTGGCAGCAGCTTAGGACGCCGCTCTGCAGCCTACAGATTTTCTGACAAAGAGCAGGAGAATAAATAATAATAAAAAAACAGGCGATAAAATCGGGGACTTAGTGGGTAACAAGGTGAAAAGAAAATGGGGAAATTAAAACAAGCAACAGAGGGATGATGAAGCGAATAAAAATACATACGGAGCAGACAGGAAAAACAATAGACAGTTAAAAAAAAACACGGCGACAGTCTGGATTCTGTTCGCAAAGTATATAAAATTCACACCCAGCGACAGCATGGTTTCTGTTCGCAACACAACACTGAATAGGCACTAGAACACAGCACGAAAAAGTCGGCAAAGGTGACACCACAGTCGAGAGCAGGTGGGGGGAAACTGGACAGGAGATGGGAAAACAAAAAGGGGGGAAAGGAGAGTAAAAGCGAAGGGGGGGGGGGGGGGAACCGGGAAAGGAGCTGATGGAGGATGAGGACCCATAAGAGGGGTAGGGGGCAGACGCGACAGGGAGGGGGGTAGGCAGAGGAGGGGAATACAAAAGGACTGGGGGGGGAGAAGGGAGGTAGGGAGAGCCGTAGTGGGGAGGAAACATGACAGAAGGGGGGGGGGAAGAGGGAGCCCAGGGAAAGGACAGAGGAAAGGAGGGGTTGGCGGATGTGTCTGTCGGAACTATTTTATATCACGTGCCTGGCGTATCAAAGTAGTTTCTGGGCTAGCTGCGACCTCTAGTGAAACTGTTCTACAGGCTCCGCGAACGGGTAGCGGTCTCTGACGGTCGTTGGTGGAGACCTGGTGTTGTGTTGTTTTGTGGCCGCCGGTAAATACTTGTGTTGACAACACAGACGACGTAGGCTTTGCTGGTGAATATACGCCCTGTGATGCAGGCATCCCGTGTTCGTTGGAAGTGAACTGGGATGCAGATGCAGTAGGCACTCCGATGTCTGAAGTGGGCGGCCACAGCAAGTTTACTGCCTCTTTCTTGTACAGTGTAAACTGACTCGGCTGCGCTTTATGGCGACAGATCGTTAAACTCTAACCCCCCTTCCTGTGGTTGATTCTTTCCCCTATCCTTGTCGTACCCGAACTAATGCTCTTCCTCCGATACTCGATGTCACCAATCTTCTCTGCTTCCTTTGTTTTCTTGAAATGTATAATGAGCATTACCAGCAATTGCAAGTAAACTGCAGGAAGGTAAGAGTATCGCTCTCCATCGTCGTGCAGATCATTAGGGACAGAACATTAGCTCAGTTGGACAGTGATCAGTAAGGAAATTGTCCGTGTATTATTCGAAGGAATCATTCCAGCATTCACGTGAAACAGTTTGAGGAACTGCTGGAATCGTGAATCTAGATGACTGACAGGATTTTAAACCTAGATCCTCTCGAATACGAGACCAGTCTTCGAGGCACTGTGCTACCTCCGTCAATGTAATAAAATTGTTACATTTCTTACATCCACATCAATTTAATTTGCTTCATTCAAGGAAATGCACACCTATTGTTGTCTTCTAGGGAGCAACTAAATTACTTTTTAACGACCTACGTCCTCTCTGGCATCAGTTCGTTACTCTTTATTAAAACGTTTTCTTAGATTGATTTCTTGTCTGTTTGTTGAGTACAAATTTTTCAACTGATTTTGAAATAGCTTCGCAGTCAGCTACAGCCTTGTACAGCCTTTAAATTTTAAACGTAGCTCCCAACTGGATTACAATGCAATAATAACTCGTTTTCCTGTCGGTCTGTGCGGTAGAGGTGGAAGGGGGGTGGGGGTAAGACTTGTTGGCAACACCTGACTTCTAAGCTGCCCTGCACGGCTGCCATGTTGTGACGATAAAATAGGAATATGTTCCAGGGGGCACATGTGTGGACGAACGTGATTGAGGGGAGACAGGAGGGATGAGAAGATGGATAGTGAGAGGGGGAGCATGAGGTTGACATAGACAGGAGGGAATAGCAGATGGACAGGTAGAGGTGGGAAGAGTAGATGGACAGAGGGAAGGGGTAAGTAGGCATGGGCATAGAAAGGGGGAGGAGGAGGAGAAGGACAGAGAAAGGGGTGAAAGGGTAATCAACAGAGAGAGAGGGAAGAGGAGAGGGGCAGAGAGAGGGGGGAGCCGATGGATAGAGAGAGGAGGCTGGAGACTGACAGTGAGTGTGGGAAGAGGAGACAAACATGCAGCAACGGGGGAGGAGAAAATGGACAGAGGGGGGGGGGGGAGGAAGAGGAGAATGGAACAGAGAGGGCAGAGGTTGAGATGGACAGAGAGGGAGGGTTAGAAGAGATGGGTAGAGAGGGGGAGGAGTAGATGGAGAGAGAATTGAGAGGAAGAGATGGATAGTGAGTGTGGAAGGAGGACATAGGCAGAGAGAGGGGGGAGGAGGAGATAAACAGAGGGACATGGGAAGGAGGAGATAGAGAAATGGGGAAGGAAGAGGTGTACCCAGAGAGAGGGGAGGAAGAGATGTGAGAAGTATATGAGACATACATGTACAAGGGCGAAACTATGGATGTTAAGTTAGTACTGACATAAAAATCTTATTAGAATTGACACAAAATTAATTTTTCTTGTTTCTTTATTTTTAAATAACAATTAAACAGACTGGTATATTATTAATAGGCAGGTAGAACACTGTTCTATTTCATATAT
Source organism: Schistocerca americana (assembly GCF_021461395.2). Taxonomy (NCBI): domain Eukaryota; kingdom Metazoa; phylum Arthropoda; class Insecta; order Orthoptera; family Acrididae; genus Schistocerca; species Schistocerca americana. The sequence goes on along the minus strand of NC_060130.1, from coordinate 100,770,641 downwards.
TATTAAAAGTAGGACACTGAAATCAACTTGAAATTTAACACATTTCTCTTTTATAATTTCATAAAAATGTTCAAAATCCATTTGGAAATTTCACACACACAAGACTAAAAAGCAGAAAATAATTACTTAAATAAAGTATATTTTTGATACAATTTTTTTTAATTGGCTAAAAGTATAAAATAATGTTTCCTAGATCCATACAAATTCCTAAGCCCACACAGGTAGTTCTCAAAGTTTGTGACTGTGAATTTTTAATAACTATGAAAATAGTTGTAAGAATTATAATGAAAAACGTGGGGCGCATGCAATAAATAGTTGGTGCATGAATACTTCACCTCCTAACTATTGTCTGTTGTATGCGCCCGATGTTTTCCGATATAAACTTTAGAAAAATTTCATAGTTTTAAAAATTCGCAATCACAGACTATCTGTATGGTGTTAGGAATCTCTATGGTGCTAGGAGAAATTATTTTATCCTATTTGGTCCAATTTAAAATCATGTTGCATTAAAAAATTATTTTATTCGAATAATTGTTTTATTCCTCCAATGTTGTTTCTCTTGAGACGCCTTACTCATGTGCATCAATAAGTGTAAGTGTTTCGTTGATGGAATTTCTTTCAGGTCCTTCTTGTGGTTTATTAAGTGGTTTTGTAAAGGGTTGGCTGTTTGCTAGTTTTACTAAGTGATTATTTAATGAAACTGACGTCTGCCAATTCTCAAATACGACCGAAGAATTGATTCCTTTAATATGCGTCTGACACATCGTCACATGTTTTGTAGAGTACTTGGTTACTATGAAGAGTGTCAATATTTCTTCTTCTCAGATTCGTCGCTGTCTGTTCTGGGAGATAATCCGTAACATTATGAACTAATTGAATAACTGTATTAATTTCCTCTCCCTTCCTGTAAGTGGAGTATAATCTCCCACTTCCTGGACATGTCATGACTTCGGTTTTGTTAAGGTATTTCGTTATGTTCCTAGAGAGAGAGACATTTGCATTTTGCAGTGTTGTTTACATTGGCTTCTTTGTGATTTTTGCCTTGGGGCTTCCTTGATCTTGATGTTAGTTACGAAATGTGTCTTCTTAAACGATGTTTACTGCTCAGCTTACTGTCCAGTCTCAAACGTTAACTTGTATGAATGGCGAGTGGCGGCCTAATGATTAGCACACTGTGTTCGCATTCGGAAGGATGAGGATTCAAATTTCTCGTGGTTTCCTTACCTCGTTTATGGCGCATTCCGGGATGGTTCCCGTGAAAAGGACGATGGTGATTCCCTTCTCCATCCTTGTGTAATCTGAACTTCTATTCTGTCTCTAATAACATTTTCTTTCTCACCCCTCCGCTTTTTTTAAATACTAAAGCACGATATGCTTATAGTAAGCAAAACTATTGAAAGGTGTGTTTCATCTCCTGTAACCGACACTCACTTAGACTTTAAAGACTGTTTCTGGAAATTACATTTCTAATTATTTTGTAACCTTGTTCAGCTCGCAGTGAACACCAGTATATCTTATAAACTTGGCTCATAGCTGTTTAGATTTTAAGCACATTCGGCATTTCATGCATGTACTAAGTCTGTGATCTCATTTTCGTTAGCATTTAATGTACTGATTGTACTGACAATTTCTTTAAATTCATACATATTACGAACATTCATTTATGTATGTATGTATGTTCCACATCTGGATCGACTTTCACCAGACTTTGTACACATATCAGATACTGCCTGGAAACAATCGCTGTAAGAGTAAGAACCACCTATCTAACAACAATGGGGTGGGGGTGGAGGTGAAAAGGAGTGTAGCCACGACACGTGATTATTCAAACCTTGTTCATTCCGTATTTGAGAGTGAGCGTGCTAATGACTTGCAAAAAACTTTACACATAATTTCAATCCTTTGCGAAACGTTTCTCGCTGACAGTCCCCACAAAATGATGAACGGAAAAAAGTTTATCGCTTACTACATTTTTGTTGTTCATATAGTAAAACTGTCGCGTCATGGATGACGTTTTAATTTACTACTTCTTTGTTACTAAGTTTATACGGAACACATTTTGCAGACATTATCCACGTATACCGCTGAGTGCACCTACAAAATTATATCACTGTACGACATATAGCCCAGGACATGTGACGTCATAAGCATTGAGCTGTGTGAAAACGAAACTACAGGGCGAAATTCTCCTAGCGATAAAGGCGAACTACGTGAACAAATTTGTGTGAAATATGTTAAATTCGTGTGATGCATATGTAACATATGCTTACGCAGGAAAAGCCGACGGTATAAAATTATTCCTACAACTCTGGATCGATTTCAAACAAACTTGGTACGCATACTACTTCTTATGGAAAGAAATCTGTGGTGTAAGGACTAGCGACATCCTGTTGCGGGGGGTGGGGGGGGGGGGGGAAGAGATGCAGAGACAGAGAGGGGGAAGGAGAAGATGGGCACATACAGGGTGAGTCACTAACTATTGCCACCAAGAATAACTCCGAAGAATGATAGGAGCTGAACAGTTTGTGGGACAAAAGTTGCGTGGGACAACGGGGGCTATAATATGACGTAGGTTTTTTGTTGCTAGGTGGGTCAACTTTGCTCTTTTAAATGGGATGCTATAGTTTGGTATTTATTATCTGATAGCGGCTATCGAGACGAATCCAGTCATGTGTAACAGTAAGGTCGTTGAAGGTCAACGAAGGTCACAAAGGTGGCATGACTGTCCACTTACAAAAGGTGTTCGAAGTCATGACCACTGGTATCAATGCAGTGCTGCAACCTTCTTATCATGGATTGAGTGGGATTCTTTATCACTTCGACACTTATCGAAGCACATGCTGTGACAATTCTCTCTCGCATATCTTCAGACGTAGTTGGAACGTCTTTATAAACAATGTCTTTTACGAATCCCCAAAAGAAAAAATCCAGTGGCGTCAAGTCTGGCGAACGAGCCGGCCACGACGTATCTCCTCCGCGTCAAATCCAACGATTTGGGAATTGTCTCTGCAACTCATTTCTAGCCACCAGCGAAAAATCTGCCGGACACCCAGCGTGTTGATACCACATTCTGTTTCTTGTTCCTAAAGGTATTTCTTCCAATAACAGACTTAATGTTTTTTGCAGGAATGTGCTGTACGTCCTACCATAATATTTCATTCTATGAAATAGGGGCCTATAATTCTGTCTTCTGCAACTTGCCGCAGCCAACATGGATTTTCAGTTGCACAATAATGCATGTTATGGAAATTACCATTTTCATGGTTCATGAATGTAGCCTCGTCAGTAAATAAAATGAAATTAATAAATGTGTAATCCCTCTGAATCTGAGGTTGAGCCCATCGGCAGAATTCAATGCGACACATACAAGCCGTACCAGTTAATTCTTGTTAGAGACTGACATGGTAAGGATGATATTTATGGTGATGCAGAACGCAAACAACACTAGTCTCACTCATGCCAGATTCCCTTGCGATTTGACGCAAACTAACACAAGGATATCGAACCACAGTGGCAAGAGTAACAATTTCCTTTTCATCGTTACTAAAATTTCCTTTGCCGGGTATGTTTCCGATTCGTTAAAGATCCAGTTGTTCTCAATTTATCATACACATATTTAAATGTATGAAGTGTAGGGCGTGTACATAGAGGATATCTTTCAGCGTGTAGGTCTCTTGCTCTCACTGAACATCGTTGGCATTCTCCGTAAATGAGAAGTGTATCGACTTGTTCTTCGACGGAATACAACATTCACATTAGCTTGATTTGACGATACTAGTCTTATCGTTCCTGTTAGTGTTGTATTGTGAAAACGTCGAATGGTGTTTACATGTCAATGGAACGTTAGATGGATACGCCGTATTCGGTGAATATTTATTGTTTGCACGATATACTGGAGAGAATTGTCAGAGTATGTGCTTCGATAAGTGCCGAAGTGATAAGGAATACCACTCAGTCCACAATAAGAAGATTGCAGCACGGCATTGACACCAATGGTCATCACTTCGAACACCTTCTGTAAATGGACCTTACTGTTACACATAATTGGGTTCGTCTTGATAGCCGCCATCAGAAAATAAGTACCAAACTATAACATCCCATTAAAAAAAAAACTAAGTTCACCTTCATATCTCTGACGTGACCCCTACTAGCAACAAAAAACCAATGTTATATTATGGTCCCCCGTTGTCCCATGCAACATTTGTCCCACAAACTTTTCAGATACTATCATACTTTCGAAGTTATTTTAGGCGGCAATAGTTAGTGACTCACCCTGTAAAGTGGAGGAGGAGACAGACAGCGAGAGGGGAGAAGAGGAGTTAGACAGTGAGAGGGGAAGGAGGATATGGACAGCGGGGGAGGAAGAAGAGATGTCGAGAGAAAGGGGGAAGGAGGAGATGGGCTAAGAGGAGGTGAAGAGGAGACTGAGGGGACAGGGGGAGATGGGCAGAGGAGAAAGGAGCAGATGGAGACAGTGGAGGGGGAAGCAGATAGAGAGAGGAAAGAGGAGGAGATGAACAGAGATGGGGGGAGGAAGAGATCTACAGAGACAGAGGAGACAAGGACATGGGTAGGGAATGGAAACAGGAGGAGATGGACAGGGAGAGGAGGAGGTGCAAAGTAAGAGTGGGGACGAGAAGCTGGACAGAGAGATGGTGGAGGAAGAGGTGGGCAGAGGGATGATGGGAGGAGGGGGTGGTCTTAGAGGGGAGAGGAGGAGATGGACAAAAGGAAAGGAGCAGATGGACAGAGAGGGGAGGAACAGTAGGACAGAGAAAGGAAAGGGGAGAAGATTGAAAGAGACAGATGAGTAGAGGAGATGGACACAGAGAGGGGGGAGGAGGAGATTCACAGAGTGAGGGGAAGAGGAAATGGGCATCGAAAGGAAAGAGGAGATGGACAGAGATGGTGGGGAGAAGATAATGGACATAGAAAGAAAAGAGGAGGAGATGGAGAGAGAAATGGGAGAAAAGGAGATGGACAGAGGAAGTAAAATGGAGATAGACAGAAAGAAATGGAGGAGGAGATTGACAGAGAGAGGGGGAGGAGGATATAGACAGAGAAACAGGAGGAGGAGATCAGAGAGGGAGGGAGCAATGTATGGATGGGGGAGGAGCAGATGGACAGAGAGAAGAGGGAGAAGGACATGAATAGAGTGGGGGAGGAAGAGATGGACAGAAAGAGGGGGAACGAGGAGATGAACTAATAGAAGACTGGAAGGAAAATATAACTGGGCTATGCCGGCTGCTCAGGTAGTATAATACCGTCTAAACGTATGCTCCTCTTCAAGGAGTGTTTTTTGTTGTTGAAATCTATAAATACTGCTACATGCTTCGGACGTTTGTTAGCTATTCATTTCAGCTGTTTTTTGAGGCTCAGTAATTTACAACATTCTTCAAATTTTCCGAAGATAACTCGGTATTCCAGATTTTAAAATCAGTTTGCTTCTCTAACTTGAAAACAATGTCGCGAACAGTATGATGTAAGTTTTTGGCGACAAGGAAATACCTCTATAGTCATTAATATATACTCTTTTCTCCATTCTGTGCGAAGGATGCATCTGTAACCATTTTCACAAGTCCAAACTTCTGGTATTAGCTGGCGTATATTTTTGATTGTTTGTGGTGTGTCTAAGGCGAATGCTTAGTTATTTTTCTTCACCTGTATCGATCATGATTTCTAGTTCGTCTGGTGAGACAGTCTGAATGAGTTTTTCTGAGTTGTGTGGCAAGCGTTACCTGTAATTGCTGATAGATCAGTAGCTCTACACAATATTCAGAAAACAGTTCTTGGCTTTATCCGTTTGCCACTTTCATTATAACTGTTCTAATTTTTTTCTTACGTATTTTGTGAAATTAGTCATAGTACAGTTCAATGTTTGTGGACATAATCTCCGACTTCAGTTGGGATAAAGAGAAATCTTTCTTCTTAGTTAATTTTATTTTGATTTTAACGTTACTAACTGCTATTAACGGGGCACTATTTTTACGTTGTCTTGGAAGAGTAAGATACAGTAGAGAAATCAAAAACGTGTTGCGATTGTATCAGAGTCACGCGACCATCCTAGACGGCCTTCAACAATCTGTATTTGACGAGGATGATGGCTTTATTGACGAGAAGCTGGCGATTGTTGGTCATTGTCGATCACGCCATTTACATAGATCAGCAAGAATGACGTACCAGTTACACTGCAATCTGCGTGTACTCACACTGACGTCAGGCTCGTATAAACTTTCCCGTTAATCGCGCGGTATTAAGGAACAAGTGAAGAAGTTACATGGACGCTGTCTCAGATTTTCCTTGTTGCACTTCTGCATAATTGTTGCAGATAACATATAATGATACAGCTGTTCGGAGGTCAAGGGAAGTCAGCTGTGAAACGAACAGAACTGACGGAATAGTTTTCGTTGAGGAACGGTGACTTTACGTCTAAGGTTTCTGGTTCTCAATGAAGCACTTGTATCAACTGAAACAAAACGTAGCTAAGAAACGAATCGTCATAACGCTTATCAGCAAACAAGATAAGAGATAAAATTTACTAACTGATTACAGAAATGAAAATCGCACGGCATTGGTGGTTAGGAGTCCGTTAAGGAATTTCAGCTACCAAAACAGTTTTCCTTTCTTTTTTTACCGCTTGTGTTGTTGGAACTTTTTCTTAGCTTGATCTCATTAACTTAGATTTACATGTCGAGCGAAGAAAGGTAAAAGTTTAGCGTTTCGTCGACATCGATGATCCAACAGAGACAGAGCATTAGCGTAGCTGGACCGGGATGGGGGAAGTAAATGTGCCGAGCGATGTTTAGGAAAGCGAGAGTAACCCAATTTACGAGACAATTTCAGCAGCCCTCAGTTTTTTTGCGGATGATGCTGTCGTTTACAGACAGTACGGTCATCACACGATCAGAAAGAATTACAAAATATACATGGTGCGGAATGCGCCAGTTGTGCCTGAACAGTAAAAGAGTGAGGTCGTCTACAAGAATACTAAAAATAATTTCTTAAATCATACAAATTCAAATTTTGTGGATTCAGCTAAATAAACTACGAACAACTTGAATGAATCATATAGAAAATATTGTAGAGAAAGTGAATCAAACACTGCCTTTTACTGAGAGAACACTTAGAAGATGCAAGAAATCTACTGAACAGTCGCCTCTCAGGCCGCTTCTACAGTGTTATTGCGCGGTATGGGATACTTACAAGATAGAATTTATAGATGTAATAATAAAATAACATTTTTGTCCTTACCTAAATATATATTTATGTATTTCAGTTGTTAGTTTACAAATAAAATCCATCAAGGAAATCCCTGAAAACATGTCATTACTAGGATAAAAAAAGTATTTGATATCTCAAGCTACATGCGCTACTATGAACAACGCACTGACCACCAATATAAACTTTTTATTTACAAAATCTAGGCTCAGAATTAGGGAAGTTACAACCGAATTATAACTTAATGGATGTAGAGAGCACTTTAATGGCGTAAATCCTACGCAAACCGACAATTTTCGAAGAATGGAAGAGACAGAGGCATGAGGCTTAACGATGAACATCTCATTGGCTGAGAGCTCATTAAAGAGGCACTTTCTTCTCAGAAACAAGTTTATGGAGCGAAATCATTTGCGTTCTACTCACGGGAACCGTCCCACCGTTCACGTCTTGTGATTTATGAAAGCCGTGCAAAACATTTGACTCCACTACTCCAGAATCAGAGTCCAGTGACTTAAACAGTACGTCACCTTCCGCTATTAATGCACTTGATCTGGGAAAGTGTGGATGCTTGTCATACAGTAGAAACAAGGAACGAAATAATTAGTGGTAACGGCAATTCTGAAACTTGTATGGACTGTTTTTCCATAGGCAGTATTGCACAGGTACAATGTTTTTAAAGTGCGACATCAAGAAATCGCTAAAAGCTGTGGTAACGAATATTTAACACAGCCGGCTCTTTATTCTCACTAGTAATAACACCGTTCCTCTCAAGTGTCTTCTAACAAAATTGCGTTCCTGTAGGATATCGTCTCAGTCGTGCGACTAGATTTGTGATTTCCCGGTAGTTCGTTGTAACTGACGGAAACTCATCGAGTAAAATAGAACCGGTATCTGGCGTTCTCCAGGGGTGTTTTATAGGCCCATTATGCTCTTAATCTATATTAACGATTTAGGAGACAATGTGAGCAGCCCTCTTACACTGTTTGCAGATAATGCTGTCGCTTATCTTCTAGTAAGCTCGGAAAAAGATCAATACCAATATAAATACCGAAAGGGTATATATCAGAGTAGGCAAGTACATGGAAGTGTAAATGTAGATTTACTTTTAGACAACATGTTTCTGTCAAGATACCACCTTTAAAATGATGGACAAAAAAGATGTGACATTTTCTTCTACTAGGGTATGGGGAAACAATAGGGACGGCTCTACCCCCTTTGTTATCACTTGTTTTATTTAACAATCATATCAACAAATTCCTTTAAAACAACAATATCTTAATCCTGATTACTTTAGGTAATAAGAATAGTAAGTCACACGAATTTAATGAATCTGCTACCAATGTCCTTTTATGAAACAAAGTCTATCTCTTATATAAGAAAATTTTAAAACCACTGACAATTATGCGCCTGACGGCTTAAATTAAGACACACAATATTTCTGACTAGTCTTCGGACACTGAGATGTTCTCAGAAACATTTACCTAATTATCAACCTGCCAGAGATGCACCCGATAAATAGCAGGATGAAGTTAATATAGAGGCACTTGTTTCACACTCAAGAGCCAATAAATAACACTCTTACGTTATTTGATTTTCAGACAGCTGAGCAAATCTGAATGTACTCAGACATTTCTCTCTTTACTTATTCTGATCATCACTAAACTGACACACAATATTCTTTTTAACGCAACGCAATCTGACTTTCAATAATCCCTACAAAAGAATGGCCCTGACTAACAATAACCTATACCTTTCATGAATCACTTACCTCACAAAAATCTTCGTTACTCAAACTACTGCAATACAGCGTGCGCCAACACTGCCAGTTGAATAAAAGATTCTAACTACTGAAGGCACTAACTACTGATAGGCACAGTTAGCAAATGAAAGATTTTGATAGAGAACAAACAATGTATTTACCTTAATAATGTTCAAAAATCATCATATATATATCAGTTCATGATATCTAATACTACAAATTTACTCTTTGTGATGAACACACGTATAGATAGTCCGCTCTCAAAATTCTGCCATCTCTCTCCCCACATCCACCACTGCTGGCAGCTCACCTCCAACTGCACAACGCTACACGCTGTTCACATCCAACTGCCCACCACTACAACAGCGAATATTCCAACAATGGCAACCAGCCACAGACTGCACACACACAGCCAGTGATATTCATACAGAGCGCTACGTGACGTTACCAACATAAAATCCTAAACAGCCTACTTACATAGCCCCCATGCTCCCCACGAAAAATTTTACCAACTGTTTTGGACAGTGGTCAATAATGATTTGATAAAATTTTTAATAATTACAATAACAAAGATATCAAATGCACACACTTATTGGTGCAATGTTGGTCAAAAGCAAAAATTGTTCTCATAAAGACAGTCCTGATCATTCATCACAGTAGTAATTACAGTTTTTTTTCTCAAAGTCTGAACAGTAAAAGAAAATGCACACGGAAGTAGTGGATTTCCATGCAGTCTTGAAGAAGTAGTGTTGTCCTTCCAACGGAAAGACAGTGCTGTCTCTTGACATACAGACATGCAATGGGCCACAACAGAGCAAACCCACAGCAGAGTCAGTCGAAGGTTCGAAGAATATTGGTAGGTAGGTCATCACAGAGCAGACCCACTGTAGTCCTGGTAGAGAGTATGGTACTGGTGGGCCATCAAAGGTGCGGACCCACTGTAGTGCTTTTAGAGATTGCTAGCAGCCATCCGTTGTGACTGTGCCGGTGTACAATCACCATCAAAGAGTCTTGCAGATAATATAGCAAGTCTATGAGCCACCACTTGTGCACTCTCAAAAATTTTTTTTTTTTTGAAATGTCCTTAGAACCAGCAATGTTGTTAACCAGTCCCTTGCTGAATTATCAACACACGTGCAAACACTAACAGTCCCAACTTCTCACATATTGTGCATATACTATGACCAACAGAAATGTGTGCAGTGAAATGAAACTTAATTTTAAGAACTGGTGTCTATACAATTATAAATTTACAACATAAGAATACAATTACAAAGGTTCAAAATACATCATTAAAGAACATAATAGTACAGGTAACATTTATAGTAATACAGGCTCTACAAAAGAATGGAAATAAACATGTACATCAGTGTTACAGGAATTATGACGTAAGTAAATAAATAAAATAATGAGAATAGTTTCTGAACCATTACTTTCACACATGAGCACCAAGTACTTGAAAAGAAAACTATGTATGCAGTTACTGTTATTAGTCTCTTCTTATTGTTCAAAATGGTTCAAATGGCTCTGAGCACTATGGGACTCAGCTTCTGAGGTCATTAGTCTCCTAGAACTTAGAACTACTTAAACCTAAATAACCTAAGGTCATCACACACTTCCATGCCTGAGGCAGGATTCGAACCTGCGACCATAGCAGTCACGCGGTTCCAGACTGTAGCGCCTAGAACTGCTTGGCCACCCAAGCCGGCTCCTTCTTATTGTTCTTTCCTTTCCAAGGGCTCCTTTTTTAAAGAATGTGGATGATAAAATTATTATTTAACAGATCTGTTGACAGAAAGTGTTCACATTAGCAAATGCATTTAATTGTATTTTATAAAACCAATGCTGCAACACAGCTGGAAACCAGATATTAAATGAAATAAGCAACTATGTACAAAGCAAAGCATAAAAACATCATTCATTAGCCATGTGGCATTTCATAAGTCAGTGGAAATTCTCTCAACTCTCGTAGAAAGACACTTGTCATAATCAGGTGCGCAGATGTAAGAATATTTCCCATCAATTCATAAGCATTTCAGTAAGTAGCACAAAGTACGAGTTCCACAGTATAATCATATGTTTCCAAGTAATAGCGTGTCATATTTGCGATGCTTTCTACAAAGGAATGTCAATAGTGAGGTTAATGGCCTCTTTTTTCTCCACCTAATGACTTTTTCTCCTGGCGACTGGCGCAGCTGGGCACCCAAAACGCATTACGTCAAGGTCACTTAGCTTTCTTACCCAAAAATTTATGACAGCAGTTTCCGCTACAGTGACAGTTTGATGCCAATAAAATTTCAAAGGTCGAAAAATTACATTAGACATGTAGAAACGAAATCTCATGAATAGCAGTGTTGTGATACATTTACGCATGGACACACAAGTCATAACTCTTAAAGTGCGATTCTTGGTTTCCAAAATCCTTTTTCACAAACCAGAGTCCATAACTTATTTTCATTATTCATATACAGGGCTATTACAAATGATTGAAGTGATTTCATAAATTCACTGTAGCTCCATTCATTGACATATGGTCACGACACACTACAGATACGTAGAAAAACTCATAAAGTTTTGTTCGGCTGAAGCCGCACTTCAGGTTTCTGCCGCCAGAGCGCTCGAGAGCGCAGTGAGACAAAATGGCGACAGGAGTCGAGAAAGTGTATGTCATGCTTGAAATGCACTCACATCAGTCAGTCATAACAGTGCAACGACACTTCAGGACGAAGTTCAACAAAGATCCACCAACTACTAAATACATTCGGCAATGGTATGCGCAGTTTGAAGCTTCTGGATGCCTCTGTAAGGGGAAATCAACAGGTCGGCCTGCAGTGAGCTAAGAAACGGTTGAACGCGTGCGGGCAAGTTTCACGCATAGCCCGCGGAAGTCGACGAATAAAGCAAGCAGGGAGCTAAACGTACCACGGAAAAGGCTAAAGCAGAAGCCTTACCGTTTACAATTGCTACAAGCCCTGACACCCGATGACAAAGTCAAACGCTTTGAATTTTCGGCGCGGTTGCAACAGCTCATGGAAGAGGATGCGTTCAGTGCGAAACTTGTTTTCAGTGATGAAGCAACATTTTTTCTTAATGGTGAAGTGAACAGACACAATGTGCGAATCTGGGCGGTAGAGAATCCTCACACATTCGTGCAGCAAATTCGCAATTCACCAAAAGTTAACGTGTTTTGTGCAATCTCACGGTTTAAAGTTTACGGACCCTTTTTCTTCTGCGAAAAAAACGTTACAGGACACGTGTATCTGGACATGCTGGAAAATTGGCTCATGCCACAACTGGAGACCGACAGCGCCGACTTCATCTTTCAACAGGATGGTGCTCCACCGCACTTCCATCATGATTTTCGGCATTTCTTAAACAGGAGATTGGAAAACCGATGGATCGGTCGTGGTGGAGATCATGATCAGCAATTCATGTCATGGCCTCCACGCTCTCCCGACTTAACCCCATGCGATTTCTTTCTGTGAGGTTATGTGAAAGATTCAGTGTTTAAACCTCCACTACCAAGAAACGTGCCAGAACTGCGGGCTCGCATCAACGATGCTTTCGAACTCATTGATGGGGACATGCTGCGCCGAGTGTGGGAAGAACTTGATTATCGGCATGATGTCTGCCGAATCACTAAAGGGGCACATATCGAACATTTGTGAATGCCTAAAAAAACTTTTTGAGTTTTTGTATGTGTGTGCAAAGCATTGTGAAAATATCTCAAATAATAAAGTTATTGTAGAGCTGTGAAATCGCTTCAATCATTTGTAATAACCCTGTACATATAAACATGTAATCACATTCTTCATATACGGTAGCATTACCTTATTGATCATAAACATACCTCAACAGAATAATACACATCATCATCATAATAATATCATAAAACCTCAGCCAAATCTCAAAAACGTCGTAGCTTTCGGCAATAATTTCAAAACCTAAAAAAAATTCTCTGCTCATTTCAATAGTGTTCAAAAAATGGTTCAAATGGCTCTGAGCACTATGGGACTTAATATCTGTGGTCATCAGTCCCCTAGAACTTAGAACTAATTAAACCTAACTAACCTAAGGACATCAGACACATCCATACCTGAAGCAGGATTCGAACCTGCGACCGTAGCAGTCGCGCGGCTCCGAACTGAGCGCCTAGAACCGCGAGACCACCGCGGCCGGCTTCAATAGTGTCATCTACCTCAAACATACTTCAAAAGTCATGATCCCATACCAAATACGACATTCAAAGCTCTCATAATATCACAATGGTTCCGAAAAAGTATGAACAGTTCACAAAGTATAGAAAAAATACAGTTTCATGAATGTGAAGTTATCCAACTGTGTAATTGCGTAAACATCTGTCACTGACGTAGTAAAAAAAATGTTTGTCTCTCTCAGTTAAATCATCAGATAGCTGTGTAATTCTGTGTTAGAGAAATATGCTACCGATGTGTAAAGTTGTATACGCAAATACCATATTAGCTAGGGCTCCTAGCGCTTGCCACACACTTAGTACACAAAGTAGGCGTGTACCCCCTGAGGATTAATGTAATTATACCCGCAGTTGTTACAGATTACAGATATGGAATGAAATATCACGAAAAATCTTTGTATCTTTGTAATTCAAAAACTTCTATAAATAAATGTTTTAAGTACAAAATTAATCACTCAAATACATGTCCTGTGGCGCTAAACTGTGCGTCTTGCTGTAAGATAATTCTGTCGAAGTGTCGTACTTATCGTCCCCCGTAAGCAAAGTTCTGCAAAAGTCAATGTACTTACCTCATCATAAACAAAAGTGAAATGCTTTGCGTATAGATATCGTAGTTATTATGCTTATTGCCGTGATGAAGAAATTACTGTACTGTAACGTATTGTTGTGCTATGGAAAAGGCTGTCTCATTGTAGCTACACCACAAAGTTACTAATAAAACATGTTTTACTTCCCAGAATAATACAGAATAACTGTGCAGATATAAAACAGATACACCGCAAAAGCAGCAATGTAAATTGTGTCACACATTAGTAGCGTTGTGATAATCGTGTAACTGTCAAAGAAACCAAATACTAAGTCATCTTTACTCTCACAGAAAGTACTTCAAATAAAGAATGTCTTTTCAAGTAAACCAAAATGTATTACAATGTCATTAGCAGTATCGGTGTATGTTCTAAGTATGTGAGCCTTATAGTCGTTACGTAATCATGCAACTAACAAGCAAGAATGTCGTCTGTTCACTATAAAAATGCATTCGTAATTACTGTCTAAATAAGTTGCCCAGGTTCTTGACTGGATAGTTAACTTCAAACATTGTTGCATGTTAACAGTTTCTAAGTGTGACAAAGAGTACTAGTAATGTGAAGTGAAAAATGTTATAGCAAATACTAAGTTAAAAAGCAGATTATCTCTCGATAAACGGATTTACATGTGAAATGTGGTGCAATCCTTTACTCTTCCTAGTACGCAGGGTTTCAACTTCAACGCAATTATCTTGTGGTATACGGCAGATTCTGTAAGGTCCATTGTAAATCAGAAAGAATTTGTGACTCAAGTGTTTCTTCTTATGTGACAATGAATGAGCTTTAATGAGAACTTTCTGACCAATATATAATTTCCTTGCATTTGCTTTACCGTGTATTTTTCTCCTTTTGTCTACTGCAGATTTTACATTTTTAATAGCCAAATCAATTTATGTCTTTCCGTCGAAGTTTACGTGTATTCGGAAAAGGTACAAGCTCTCTGGTTCTGTTCGATGGTTCTTCATTCTTCAGTACAAGAATAGATGGTAAAACAGTGGAGTCATGAGGCATTTCATTCAGCACGTTTTGAAATAAGTGTAAATATCTGTCCCAATACTGATGCTTTCTGTGACAATAAAGTCTGCAAAGCTTATTGATTTTTTTCATAATCCGATCAGACGGGTTACATAGTGGTGAGTACAATGAAATAAAAACAGGTTTGATTTTATGATTCCGAAACATGCGTGACCAAATAGCAGATCTGAATTGCGGTTCGTTATCTGAAATGACTTTACTAACGTGTCCAACTTCACGTAAGAAATTTTTAACAAAGGCGTTGGATATAGACCGTCCAGTGGCTTTACGTATCGGTGTGAAAGAAACAAATTTTGAAGCAAGTTCAACAGCGACTAGAACGTACGAAAATCCATTCTATGTTCTGACAAGAGGTCCCAAGAGATCAGCAGCAGCAAATTCTTTTAATTTAGAATGAATGATAGGAAACAATGGAGCACGATGTGAGATGGTAGATGGTTTAGCTTTTTGACAAAGTTTACAAATAGACAAGACTCTTCGAATTCTCTTTCCCATATTGTTAAAATAACAAGTCGTCCGAAGAATATAATAACATTTTCTTGCACCAAAATGTGCGTAGCTGAAATGAACGTACCAGATGAGCTTATTAACAAAATCGTATGGAATGCAAAGTACCCATAGCTTGTCATCAACAGTGCAGCGTTTGAAGAGTATGTTGCTTCTAACCAGATAATAATGCCGAATCTGTGTGTGTGTCTTTTCATGCCATTTAGGTTTGATGTCTCTCCAAATCGGATCTTTAACTTGTTCATGAACAATGTCCTTTAAAGATGTGGTGATGAAGTTTTCAAAGGCGACTTTCTGAATGTAAAGAATACTGAAATTTTTCTCGAGGTTGCCTTCTGTGTTACGTTTCTCAAGCCCAGCCGGTGCGCGTGACAGTGCGTCCGCAACAATGTTCTCCTTGCCGCAAATGTAGACTATTGTGAATTGGAATTCTTGCGGAAACAATGCCCAACGTTTTAATCTGTCATGATTTGATTTTGGAGACATAAGAAATTGTAATGCACGATGATCACTGTATACTTTTACGTGCTTACCAGAAAGAAAGAAACGGAATATGTTAAATGCCCAAACGGTAGCTAAAGCTTCTAATTCAGTAACGGAATAATTTTTTTCAGATTTTGTTAGCACTCGGCTAGCAAAAGCCAATGGTTTTATGAACAGTAGTGTCATTTTCTATGGCTTCTTGAAATAAATGGGCACCAAGACCGACTTTAGAAGAATCCGTGCTAAGGCAGAAATCTTGTGACAGATCTGGATGAGCTAGTATTGGCGCGTTAAGTAGCGCTTCTTTCAAAGAATTGAATTCCAACTGTGCCTGTTCCTCCCAGTTAAAAATAGTATTTTTTACAGTGAGAGAACAAAGTTTTGGTGTAACTAGAATTTGTATATTCAGAAAAAGTTTACGTGACCTAGAAAACTGAGGACTTGTTCTTTTGTGGATGGAACTGGAATGGCTCTGATTGCTTCCAACTTTTCAGGATCCGGCTGAATGCCTTCAGAAGAAATAATATGTCCCAAAAACTTAACCTTTGACCTACCGAATTCAGACTTTTCCAAGTTAACTGTAATTCCAGATTCTGCAAAAATACGTGAAACACTGTTGAGGATGCGATTATGTTGTTCCCACGAGGCTTCTGGTATTAGAATATCGTCCACATATAAGATGATGTGATGTTTTAAGAACTCAGGCAATATGGAATTTAGCTGTCGAAGAAATGTTCAAACCAAAAGGAAGTTCCCGAAATTGATAAACGCCGAAACAAAGAAAAACTGTGTATTTTCTACATTGTGGATGAAGTTCGATCTGATAAAAGCTGGATCTGAGATCAATGGAAGACAACACTTTTACACTATTAAAATTTTGAAGAAGTTCTTCCAACGTTTGCTGCCTGTCTGTTTCAGGAATGATGATAGTATTGATTTGTCTCGAATTCAAGACAAGCCTGATCGATCCATTTTTCTTCTCAGCAACATATAATGGATTGTTTTATGAGCTTACTGCAGGCTCAACAATGCCCTCGTCAAGCATAGATTGTATTTATGTTCTAACACGGTCCCTATAATGTGCCTGAATTACGTATGGTGTAACACAAAATTTAGTATGCTCACGAACACGAAATTGGTATTGAAATCCCTTGATTGTTCCTGTTTTGTGAGTATAACTGTGGAATGTGCTCATAAAATCTCAAAAAGGTCCTGCCTATCAGTGTCATTACAGTTCTCAATCGTTTGAATTTTATTCTGAATTAAATCATTAGTATCAAATACGCTGTCGATATCATCCCTGTCAGTACTTGCAGAGTGATTGTTAGTGTCAAGTTCCGTCGAAAATTCCGAACTGTTGTCTAACAGGAGGTAAAGCCGATTGATTTCCTCGTCATGGTTTGAGAGCCAATCGTCAAATTTCAAAGCTATTGACTTACCTTTTTTCTCTAAACTTATTTCAGCATCGTGAAAGTTTAAGATTGCATTGTATTCATTCAAAAAGTCTACTCCCAATATAATTTCCGTCGACAATAATGGAACAATAAGAAAATTCATAGAGAAGCTGTGGCTTTGACAAAAGAATTCTAAGTTGGTTTGTTGGCGTATATCTACACTTTTTCCAACGATTGCACTTTGTAATTTAATCTTACGTAAAGGAAGTGTGGAGCAATCGTTCGATTTGTTGCATTTACTAAAGGCTGTTTCACTACTTACTGAAATGGGACTGCCAGAGTCAAGTACTTCCGTAAATTTTACATATCTGTAATGTGAATCACAGGATATGCAATGTTGTTCTGTTCTACGTCGTATTCCTGGAGTAAAATGTCCTTAATGTCTTCCATTTTTACGTAGTTAGTAGCCACGGTAGCTAAGTACGTTTTGTGGCTGCCAGCGGTGTGAGTCATTGTCTACTGTCTCTTTGTTGGTGCGCGTCGTTATTGGGATTAGGAGACGTAACTTCTACAAATTCACCTTGCCGAGAGGGCCCTGCCCTGTTTGAATCCCGCCAGTTCTGATGAAATTCAGGTCTGTCGTTATGTCGGTAGTTGCCATAGTTTCTTTTTTATCGGTCATGTGGTGGAGAATTTCTCCCGGAATTGTAACTGCATGGTGGACCGTTGCGTCTGAAGTTATTTTGTCTCCCTTGATGATAATTATTTTGGTTCCCATATTGTCTGTTTCTCTGTCTCTGCCATAGTTCAAATGGTTCAAATGGCTCTGAGCACTATGGGACTCAACTGCTGTGGTCATAAGTCCCCTAGAACTTAGAACTAATTAAACCTAACTAACCTAAGGACATCACACACATCCATGCCCGAGGCAGGATTCGAACCTGCGACCGTAGCGGTCGTGCGGTTCCAGACTGTAGCGCCTTTAACCGCTCGGCCACTTCGGCCGGCTCTGCCATAGTCATTACCGGGGAGAGGTGAGGTGATCTTTCCCTGTAATTATCACTACTCTGCCAACGGTTGTCATAAGGGTGGTGTCTGTTTTGGTTACGATTTGCGTTGTAAGAATAGCCTTGTAGTGTCCAGTTATTGTTTCTGTCATCGCGGAATTGTGACGGATGTAACCTGTAATTGTTATGTTCCTGTTTTCGCGTCCCGTGATTGTCAGTGACAATTTCCAATTCTTGTAACAGTACCTGAAAAGCTTCAATGTCGTCTTTGCAACGTCCTGCCAAAATAATATGTCGTAAATGTTCAGGCAATTTGATTAATCAAATGCAGATGAGTTCTGAGGGGCTGTATGGGTTTGACAGGTACTGATTCTTGTGCAACATGTCTTCGAAATATTTCACAAGACTGGAAAATTCAGATTGTTCGAAATGTTTCATCATTATGATACTATGTTTTACTCGGTCTTGTGTAGCTTGAGACCAATATGCCGAGAGGAAGGCATGATAAAATTCTCGTTGACTGTGACATGACCGATCGCATTCTTACAGCTGGTTCATTCTGTTAGTAGCCACACATAAATTCTAATCTGTGCTCCAATGACCAGTTGCGAGGAAAACAATGAGAGAATTGATGAAGTCATGCTTGTGGATGAATATCGTTGCCGGAATTCTTAAATGTTTTGAATTTACGAGTGGTAATAAACAGCTTATAGTCGAAGTCATCATGACGGCGAGTCGCATATCGGTCATTGTTACGTCGTGTCGGCGGTTCCATCTCAAAATTCGGTGCACCTTGCCAATTTCTTTTATAATTTCCGAAATGCCTTGTGTTATTATTTTGTGGCTTTCCCGTTATTCTACGTCCCTCTTCCCGTATTGGAGCGCGAGTGTAAATATGTAATACTTGTATTACTTGTGCCAACTGATCATATACTTACCGGATTTCTCTTTTGTGTTGCGTATTAATTTGATTTTGATTTTGTTTAAATTTCTTAATTTGTTCATACTCTTCTGTGTCAGTGAAGGCTACGGGTCTTGTGTCATTCAGATCATCATCTACCTTTGTAGATAAGTTAGTGAACTGATCCGAAAGTTCGGCTACTTTCTCCGATAGTGAACTGATTTCCTCAATGTGTTTTTCTGAACCAAGATTCAGAGTGTCTATTTGTGTTGAAATCGTATCTACTGTGTCCTTTTAAGTTTTCCTGAGTTTTTGCAAGTAGCGTAACCGAATCGGTAGATGCAACTGAGTCAATTTTAGCTTGCAAGGTGTGATTTTCATGAATAATAGTTTGCAGTTCTTTTATGGCTGCTTCGTGATTCTGCAATGCATTTTCATGAGGCGAAAAAATAGGTTGAAAATGCTCACAAATTTGTTTTTTTACGTCATTACAGACTTTTTGACATTTATATTCGATTTTAAGTAACTCTGCAGGTAAATCTTCACGTGTTTGTTCAAGCGTTTGTTCCATGGAATCTAACTTTTGAAGCTGTTGCCGTGTTTGTCTCTGATTTTGTTCCATTGTGTCTAACTGTTGCTGTGTTTGTCTCTGATTTTGTTTCATTTGTTGCATTAATTGCAATAATAATGTATTAGTGTCTGGAATCTGTTCCTCTATGCTTTTCGGCAGTGCATTTGCACCGGCAACATTCACATTTTGACAAGCATAAAATGTGTCTTGACTTATTTGAGAAAACGGTGAGGACCCAAAACCTGAATCTACAGTATTTGCAAGATTGTGTCCTGTCATTCCAGATTCCTGAGGCTAGCTGTTGCCGACCGATCGATCGATAATGCTTCCCTGTTCACTAATTATTTCACTGTCTACACGATTATTTGCCGCCCGCTCCATTTCCCTATGCAAAATTACCAAATTACTACGTTGAATGTCTGTTAATTCATTACAAGATGGTGCTGATAAGCTACAATCGTCGTCACTATCATTTAGCAATTTACTTTGGAGTCTAGTGTTACGTTTCTCACACGCCATAATTATCACGTATTTCACACGATAACATGAAAAGCACAATTTGAAGAGCAAAAACAAGAAAACACATTAGAATAGCACTGAAAATAATATCTCGTTAATTGCAAGCACAGCTGCGAAATACTTGGTGCAAATCTACATTCATGCCACAACTGTTTTACTGTACAACAATAAAAAACTACAACTACAAAGGAAATTCTCTCTACAATTACGCTCTAGCAATAAACAATTACTACACTAATTACACAAACTACAAGAAAAAATCAGAAGATTCCAATGAGGTATCCTCGGCTAAGGGTCGACATAGGTAACATCCCCTTAGAAAAATTATAAATGACTGTGCTGTTAAACCTCTTACGTTATTTGATTTTAAAACAGCTGAGCAAAACTGAACGTACTCAGGCATTTCTCTCTTTACTTATTCTGATCATCACTAAACTGACACACAATATTCTTTTTAACGCAACACAATCTGACTTTCAATAATCCCTATAAAAGAATGGCCCTGACTAACAATAACCTATACCTTTCATGAATCACTTACCTCACAAAAATCTTCGTTAGTCAAATTACTGCAATACAACGTGCGCCAATACTGTCAGCTGAATAAAAGATTCTAACTACTGAACGCACTAACTACTGATAGGCATAGTTAGCAAATGAAAGATTTTGATAGAGAACAAACAATGTATTTACCTTAATAATGCTCAAAAGTCATCATATGTATATCAGTTCATGATATCCAATATTACAAATTTACACACGTATAGATAGGCCGCTCTCAAAACTCTGCCATCTCTCTCCCCACATCCACCACTGCTGGCAGCTCACCTCCAACTGCACAACGCTACACGCTGTTCACATCCGCCGGCCGTGGTGGCCGAGCGGTTCTAGGCGCTTCAGTCCGGAACCGCGCGACTGCTACGGTCGCAGGTTCGAATCCTGACTCGGGCATGGATGCGTGTGATGTCCTTAGGTTAGTTAGGTTTAAGTAGTTCTAAGTTCTAGGGGACTGATGTCCTCAGATGTTAAGTCCCATAGTGCTCATAACCATTTGAACCATTTTTTTGTTCACATCCAACTGCCCACCACTACAATAGCGAATATTCCAACAATGCCAACCAGCCACAGACTGCACACAGCACAGCCAGTGATTTTCATACAGAGCGCTACGTGACGTTACCAACACAAAATCCTAAACAGCTCACTTACACCTTTCACAGTTGTATGTTGCTCTTGAGGCAAGGTTTAATAAATGTAATAAATACCCAAGTAAATATAATTAGCACCAGAATTAATTAGCGAGGAGTGACGCCAGGTCGCTCGAAGGCAGAACGAAAGCTTAACTTGGAGAAGCCAAGGCGAAAGACAGAAGGCGGCAGTTAGTACAGGACCCACTTCTCGAGCTTCGACCCGGAGTCACCTCTCGCTACCCAGGAATTCACAGCCCCGGTACCCACAGGTGGAAAGGTAGCGCTTACTCCAAATGACCAGCCAGCCGTTTAACAAGCGCACAGAACAAGTCAGCAGGGACAATGTAAACAACCACCAAAAGATATTAAATAACAGGTTAAATTATTCACTAATAAAACTGCACACTGCATTTTCTGCACTACGAATGAACTTCACAGGCAATGTACAACCAACAGCGCAAATCTTATTAATAACCTTAAGGCGAATCGTCTGCTATTAAGATATTAAAAAAAGAAACTTACAATTACTAGCAAGGCCAGCGGGCACTCCAATCTTAATCACAATTAAGTTACGTGAAATCTTATGCCCCACTGTTCAGTGAAAACCGTAACGAGCACAGTTCTGAAAATTTCATTATAAGCTTTACTGGGGCTCACTGCGATAAGGCTACCAAACACGCGAAGACAGTATATTTGATAAAAAGATTACGGCCTTGCAGCTGATTACGTATTATATCAAACAACAATTTCCCACGAGCTGGAAGAGGCATCCTCGTGCATTATATTAATATATAACATCTATCTTAAACACCATGAACTCTACTTCCATGGTAACACCCATGCGCTTACAGTTACCAGAAGTGAGGTAGAAGCCCTTAACACCTTCACACACATGCCCTAAGTACAGTCTCACTTAACTTTCCGCTGGACGTCCGATATGGCTTGCGTCAGGGAATAAGGCAGCGGACGACCGTAGACAGCCATGTCCGGAACTAGCAACACGCAACCCATGGCAGCAACAAGCCTCCACCAAGATGCCCCATACACGTGGTCGCTTCCCGCTCCAATACAAGGGCACCCCGGCCTCAGCTAACATCGAACGCCAACTGTTCACGTCCTCGGCGGCAGCCTGCAGTTAACTCCCCCGGCAAGGATAAGGCACCCAAAACTCAGTACGCGCCACAAGCAAAGATAAGAGCGCGAAAGTACTTGCAAATACGCTGGCGCGCCAGCAGCACCACGGCTCAAGATGGTCGCTTCGATATAACAGCTATTGTTGGTTCCGCGATGAAGTTTTTTATATTTATGGTTATACTTGAAGTAATAGATGTCAATTCCTTCTCCAAAATACTTGCTTTTTCTGATTAACACAGTTTTTCGTGTGATGATCTGTAAACTGTATTTACTAACTGCGACGGTAATGTATTCTTACCACATGAGTCATATTCTGTGACCAATGTATACAAAAGGAGAACAGACACAATATTGTGAAGGACAGAACATAATTTTGTGAAAAAAGGGGCACGAGGTAGTTTTTGAACACGGGATTCCCCCTTCGCAGTCCAACGCCGTGACAACAAACCATAGCGCTACGGTTCTTGTAACTTGGTAAGTGCTGCACATGTTGGGCTTGGCCGTTCACTGTTTCTATTTTCTTCCTTTTTCACAGTTCAGCACACCTTCTTCCTGTTTTCATGCTTGATCTGTGTTCAGTTTTTGACGGTCAGTTCACTGGGCCATTTTACCACTAAATCTGAGGGTGGTGCGTTGTGGAGTTGCACTAGCATTAGCGTCGAGAACTTGGGAGCATTTGATTGAAGTGCTGTAGAGGAAACGCGAATGGCTGTTCTGTGATTTGAACTTCGTTGCTACAGAAGGCGAATTCAGGAGTTTAACTACAACGCCATTTCACTTTGTAATGTTAGCAAATTGAGGAAACCTTTGCAATTACAGCAGGCGGGCTGTTGGACGGGGCATCGGTGTTCACCTGCAAACGACGATCATTATAGATGTATTAGCTTTTACCGTTTAGGAAGTTTAGAAATTACTGGAACTAATCTGACAGCCGTTTTACATGCTTGAAAATGTTCGAAGAGTGTCTAAAGAGACGCGTAAGCTATACTTAGCAACACAGGTTTTTTATAACAAACAACTTGTGGGAACTTAATCCATCAGAGTGTCAGAGAGAGCTGAGCTAGAAAATCAGTGAGGTCGGTATGTGGCACAGGCACGAATCTTAACACGTAATTTCCTCGGATACTGGCTGTTATGTTAGGAAATGCTAACGTCATACGCTACGCATAGAGGTGAAAGCGCTTGGCTGGTCCACGAAACGCCAGACCGGCACAAATCCTATATGCGTCGGATCCGCATGAATAAGTCAGTACCTTCTCAGCTTTCTGTAGACTACCTGACGACACCGGATGGTTCTCCCTGTTCTCTTACTATTTTAAGCAAGTTATAATGCAGGATGTATACGATAACTGTTTACAGCGCACCACAATCACGTAGGGGAAATCGAGACCGATAGTTTGATATAGGACACGAGTGGTCTATCAAGCCAGAAAACAGCCTCAAATTGATCTACAAAAACCATGTAAACTTCAGTGCAAGCGCACCGCCTGAAATTTTGGAATACCCTCTCGCCCTCTTATGACGCCGGCACAGTAATGCACTTAAAAATCATAGAACTGTTGTTTCCGTAAATTTTATCCCACAATTTTGTGAATTTTAACAGGTTAAAATTAACGATTAAACCGTTTAGTTTCTCTGGCCTTCTTACTGCGAGACTATAGTGCTTGCAAGGGATAAGTTTAGATTGTATTAAAATCGAAATTAATTTTTGGATAACGTGTTGAAAAGTCTTTTGTCTTTCGTTACCCTCTCATGACGAAAGCCCGTGGCGTAAGAGGATGTTGAACGCTCGACGCGCATGCGCTGTAGCTGCGGTGGCCTTTGTAGGCCAATTTGGGGCTTTTCCCGGTTTTATAAACCACAAGAGTTTTATATCAAACTGTTCGGCTCTCCTCTCCCTACAGCAGTGTGGTACGCTGTAAACAGTTATCGTTTACACCCAGTAGAGCTTTTAAGGACCACTACCAGCAATAGCAAAGGTTGTATGCAGAGTGTTAGCAACTTACAATATATGGCTTTAATCTATCAGCGTACCGGTATGCAAAGTGCTACATTTATAGGTGGCTATAGAAATAGCGGAAACGCCCATACAAACATGATAAAGAAAAGGGCTTAATGGAAAACTACATATATACGTTAAGTATCGGTAAACATTACGAGGGCTACAGAAGGAAATGCCACAGCTTCTGCTTGAAAGCTAGATGGCATTGTATTGTACCTTGTTACGGACGGCCACGGTAGGAACTAACAAAGAGTTTGGAATGTTTTCGTTTTATGAATGAGCACAGCTAGAATACTACGTAAGTGATACTTTATGTTATGATTACGACCACATTTCAGATACACTACTGGCCATAGAGCAGCCTTAAGAAGGAAACAATGGATCGCACAAAATGGAGAGGCAAAGGACCTGCTAATATAGCAGATAACTGATGATGATGACTGGCCTTTAAAGTTGCTACACCAAGAAGTAATGCAGATGATAAACGGGTATTCATTGGACAAATATATTATACTAGAACTGACATGTGATTACATTTTCACGCAATTTGGGTGCATAGAACCTGAGAAATCAGTGCCCAGGACAACCACCTCTGGCCGTAAAACGGCCTTGATACGCCTGGGCATTGAGTCAAACAGAGCTTGGATGGCGTGTACAGGTACAGCTGCCCATGCAGCTTCAACACGATACCACAGTTCATCAAGAGTAGTGACTGGCCTATTGTGACGAGTCAGTTGCTCGGCTACCATTGACCAGACGTTTTCAATTGGTCGTGCTGGGCAGGTCAGCAGTCGAACATTTTCTGTATCCAGAAAGGCCCGTACAGGACCTGCAACATGCGGTCGTGCATTACCCTGCTGAAATGTAGGGTTTCGCAGGGATCGAAAGAAGAGTAGAGCCACGGGTCGTAACACATCTGAAATGTAACGTCCACTGTTCAAGGTGCCGTCAATGCGAACAAGAGGTGACCGAGACGTGTAACCAATGACACCCCATACCATCACGCCGGGTTATGCGCCAGTATGGCGATGACGAATACGTGCTTCCAATGTGCATTAACCGCGATGTCGCCAAACACGGATGCTACCATCATGATGCTGTAAACAGAAACTGGCTTAACCCGAAAAAATGACGTTTCGCCATTTGTGCACCCAGGTTCGTCGTTCAGTCCACCATCGCAGGCGCTCTTGTCTGTGATGCAGCGTCAAGGGTAACCACAGCCATGGTCTCCGAGCTGATAGTCCATGCTGCTGCAAACGTCGTCGAACTGTTCGTGCAGATGGTTGTTGTCTTGCAAACGTCCCCATCTGTTGACTCAGGGATCGAGACGTGGCTGCACGATCCGTTACAGCCACGCGGATAAGATGCCTGTCATCTCGACTGCTAGTGATACGAGGCCGTTGGGATCCAGCACGGCGTTCCGTATTACCCTCCTGAACCCACCGATTCCATATTCTGCTAACAGTCATTGGATCTCGACCAACGCGAGCAGCAATGTCGCTATACGATAAACCGCAATCGCGATAGACTACAATCCGTCCTTTATCAAAGTCGGAAACGCGATGGTACGCATTTCTCCTCCTTACACGAGGCATCACACAAACGTTTCACCAAGCAACGCCGGTCAACTGCTGTTTGTGTATGAGAAATCGGTTGGAAACATTCCTCACACCAGCACGTTGTAGGTGTCGCCACCGGCGCCAACCTTGTGTGAATGCTCTGAAAAGCTAATCATTTGCATATCACAGCATCTTCTTCCTGTCGGTTAAATTTCGGTTCCGTAGCACGTCGCCGCCCGCACTGGCCGTGCGGTTCTAGGCACTGCAGTCTGGAACCGAGCGGCCGCTACGGTCGCAGGTTCGAATCCTGCCTCGGGCATGGATGTGTGTGATGTCCTTAGGTTAGTTAGGTTTAATTAGTTCTAAGTTCTAGGTGACTGATGACCTTAGAAGTTAAGTCGCATAGTGCTCAGAGCCATTTTTTTTGTAGCACGTCATCTTCATGGTGTAGCAATATTAATGGCCAGTAGTGTATTTAAATTCGGATGCGATGTACCAGAGTGCTTGTACACCGATGAGCCGATGAAGTAAATACACTGATCAGCCAGAACATTATGACTACCGATCTTCTATCGACATAAACGCGTCCAGGCAATAGCAATGTCACCTGGAGAGAAATGACTGCTAGTCAGACACACGAACGGTGCATGTACTATCAGTGAGTGTGCTGTCCGCGTGTAGAATGCGAAAGGCGCGCAGTTTATCTGAGTTTGTCGGAGGGCAGATTGTGATGACCCGGAAGCTCGGCAGGAGCATTTCGGTAACTGCACGACTTGTCGGGTGTTCGAGGAGTGCTGTGGCGAGTGTCTCCAACACGTAGCGAAACCAAGGTGAACCCACGTCCAGACGTCGTGGGGTTGGGTGGCTATCCCTCATTACAGATGTCGGACGCCTTAGGCTGCGCAGACTGGTAAAATAGGATAGCCGCGCGGGGTAGCCGGAAGTTTGAGGCGTCTTGTCGCGGTCCGCGCGGCTTCCTCGTCGGAGGTGTGTGTGTTGACCTTAGCGTAAGTTAGTTTAAGTTAGATTAAGTAGTTTGTAAGCTTAGGGACCGATGACCTCGGCAGTTTGGTTCCATAAGACCTTACCACAAATTTCCAATTTAAAACAGGATAGGCAGCGAACTGTAGCAGAACTAACATCAGACTCTAATGCTGGGTCGAGTACAAATGTGTCTGAACACACAGTGCATCAAACACTCTTAAAGGTGTGTTTACACCTGTGCGCCTGTAGCTTGCCCCACACGGAAGCAGAGGCGTCCAGTGCGAACGCAGGTGTGAATGGAATCACTCGCACGCACCTGTTCAGGAAGAGGCGTGCGCCAACACGCCTGCCTCTACTTGCGTGTTGGGCAAGCTACAGCCGCACGGTGACTAGTCGCAAGGCGCGCAGGTGTACACATACCTGTAAGATGGCCCACCTTAGCCGACGACCCATGTATGTGCCAATGTTAACTTCACGACATCGGCAACTACGACTGACAAGGGAACGTAACGATCGGCACTGGACCTTGGCGCAGTGGCAGAGCCTTGCATGGTCTGATGAATCCCGATACCTTCTTCATCATGCTGATGTGAGTGAGCGAATCCGTTGTCTTCCAGGGGAGCAGCTTGTTGACACCTGCACTGAGGGACGGAGACAAGCTGGCGGCGGCTCCATTATGCTCATGCTCTGGCGAACATTCACGTGGCCATCTATGGGTCTAGTGGAGCTCTTGCGAGGCACCATGAGGTAGAAGGAGTAACGTACATTGGTTGCAACCACGTACGCATCTTTATGGCTATCATGTGTTCTGACAGCAGTGGCATTTTTCAACAAGATAATACATTTTGGCACAAGGCCAGATGTGTGATAGAGTGGTTCGAGGAACACAATGGCGAGCTCCAGTTGATGTGCTGCCCTCCCCTCCTCCCCCCCACCGACTCCAACTCGCAAGATCTGAACCCGATCGAACACATCTGGGGTGTGACTCAACGTGGCATCAGAACTCATCGACGCCCTCCCGGAATTTCCGGGAATTCGGTGTGACTTGTGTGTGCAGATGTGGTGGCAGCTCCCTCCAGTGACCTACCAGGCCTCACAGGTCCCATGCCACGACGCGTGGCCACTGTTAGCCGTGACAGAGGTGGACATACAGGCTATTAGGTAGGTGGTCATAAAGTTCTGGCTGATCAGTGTATAGTGTATGGCAGTCACGTAACTTGTCTGGCCGAAACCAACCTAACAAAGCGTATAAAGCACGGATACGGTCATACAGGGGAATGTTGCAGATGTAACGCACGCCAGCATTGGTGGTTAGTTCTGTCTAGTGTTTGCACTACTAGTGCCTTGCAGGCACGTCGCAGTAGTGGAGGTTCGGTACACGAATGATTGCATAAATTTACGTTTCGCATCCTATTAAAGTATGTTCCGAACCTTTTTGAACTCATAGAGGCAAGCGGAAATCTTCGTGCTTGTTGCGACAGTATTTTCTGCCCAGGTGAGACGTTCATCCAAAGCTGCACCCACGTTCTTCATAATTTTCTGATAAACTCTTGGAATACCGTCGAAACGAATATGAGGCAACTGATAGCGGAATTCTTTGATTTCAGGTGGGATACTTAGATTACTTGGAGCTTTTTCGCAGTTATTCCTGGTTTCGCGCCCATTTTACCACTGAGAACAGATAATGATTCGTCTGGGCGACTGCAATATTGATATCTTCAAGTCTGGCAACTAGGTAAAGCTGGAGGTCTTCACTATAGAAATCATATTTGCAGGACAGAAGCGACGAAATGTGAGGAAAGTAAAAGTGGGCCAAAGAGTGACTGGTGCGCACACTGGTGTAGGGAAAGTCGAGCCCAACAGTTTGATGTATAACACTTGTGGTTCATAAGGATGACTTTTCATTCACACAAACGATACATTGTTGTCTCATTTTTGAGTCGCTTTAAGACCACTCCAGTGCACTATCTCAAAATTTTATCTGCCACATTTTTCTAAGCAGTATGTGAAAGTTGACGGTATCAGATGTTTCGCTGAAGTGTATTAGTGTCGATATTGTGGTGTCAAGGTTGTCCATGCCATATTTCAGGTCATAAGCTACCTTAACTAATGCGCTGTTTGTGTTATGGTGTTTCCGAAAGCCGGACAGGTATTAGTCTTGTAAGCTAAACTGGAGTAGGTGTTCATTAATTTGGAAATGAACGCTGTATTCCAGGGCTTTGTATACGATGGGTGATCCGGTGACATGTCATTAATAACAAGCTTATTGTAGGTTTTCGATATTAGGGACAGGTCGAGCTATGCTTTTTTCCCTTATGGAGTGGGACATATTCCAGTCACCAGCGAAAAATTTTATTTTTCTGTGAAGATATTTTTCATCACGTTTGTGCTGATACTGTCGTTGCATATCGCTTTAGAAGGGATTCTCATTGTGAATTTCCATGTTTTATTTACTGTTACGTGTTTTGAGTACAACGTGCTGTAGTTAGTCTGGGTAATCTTGTGAGCGATAGTTCTTTGCAGCATGGAGGTTGACTGGTGCTGAGAAAAATGCATTCATTTCGTTAGTTAAGACCTGAAAAATAGTTTCTGATTTAGTCTCTACAATCTACAGAGATTCTTCCCCAGAATCGCTGGTGTCGCATCGGTGCATACAAAGAAAGGAGCGGCGTGATTTTGGCATTGCGAATGCTTAGCTTCACCTGTTTCTCAGGTTTCTGTATTCGTCGTAACGTTACAGTTTCTGATTTTCCTTGAAACGCGTATGAGCAGCATCGATATTGTTCATCGTTGACGTAATTCAGTTGTCAACCAAGGGCCAGAAGTTTCTTGTACACTGACTGAACGTATAGGAGCGTGTCTGTCGTAGAGAGCAGTGAGCTTATTAGTAAGTTCAAGAATTTTACCATCAATTGTCGCAGTCAACTATTGCAGTGTCATGATCTACATGTTTTAATGTTCCTGTAGGCTACGTGACGCAGTTTAGGTTGTACGAGCTGTGCGGAGTAGATCAAGAATGTGCTGAGATGCCTGGAGCCAAGGTTTCATCTACACGACTGGCCATTAAAATTGCTACACCAAGAAGTAATGCAGATGATAAACGGGTATTCATTGGACAAATATATTGTACTGGAACTGACATGTAATTACATTTTCACGCAAATTGGGTGCATAGATCCTGAGAAATCAGTGCCCAGAACAACCACCTCTGGCCGTAATAACGGCCTTGATACGCCTGGGCATTGAGTCAATCAGAGCTTGGATGGCGTGTACAGGTACAGCTGCCCATGCAGCTTCAACACGATACCACAGTTCATCAAGAGTAGTGACTGGCGTATTGTGACGAGCCAGTTGGTCGGCTACCATTGACCAGACGTTTTCAATTGGTGAGAGATCTGGCCAGAGCAGCAGTCGAACATTTCCAGAAATGCCCGTACAGGACCTGCAACATGCGGTCGTGCATTATCCTGCTGAAATGTAGGGTTTCGCAGGGATCGAAAGAAGAGTAGAGCCACGGGTCGTAACACATCTGAAATGTAACGTCCACTGTTCAAGGTGCCGTCAATGCGAACAAGAGGTGACCGAGACGTGTAACCAATGGCACCCCATACCATCACGCCGGGTTATGCGCCAGTGTGGCGATGACGAATACACGCTTCCAATGGGCGTTCACCGCGATGTCGCCAAACATGAATGTTACCATCATAACGCTGTAAACAGAACCTGGCTTGATCCGAAAAAATGACGTTTCGCCATTCGTGCACCCAGGTTCGTCGTTGAGTCCACCATCGCAGGCGCTCCTGTCTGTGATGCAGCGTCAAGGGTAACCACAGCCATGGTCTCCGAGCTGATAGTCCATGCTGCTGCAAACGTCGTCGAACTGTTCGTGCAGATGGTTGTTGTCTTGCAAACGTCCCCATCTGTTGACTCAGGGATCGAGACGTGGCTGCACGATCCGTTACAGCCACGCGGATAAGATGCCTGTCATCTCGACTGCTAGTGATACGAGGCCGTTGGGATCCAGCACGGCGTTCCGTATTACCCTCCTGAACCCACCGATCCCATATTCTGCTAACAGTCATTGTATCTCGACCAACGCGAGCAGCAGTGTCGCTATACGATAAACCGCAATCGCGATAGGGTACAATCCGACCTTTATCAAAGTCGGATACGTGATGGTACGCATTTCTCCTCCTTACACGAGGCATCACACAAACGTTTCACCAAGCAACGCCGATCAACTGCTGTTTGTGTATGAGAAATCGGTTGGAAACTTTTCTCACATCAGCACGTTGTAGGTGTCGCCACCGGCGCCAACCTTGTGTGAATGCTCTGAAAAGCTAATAACTTGCATACCATAGCATCTTCTTCCTGTCGGTTAAATTTCGTGCCTGTAGCACGTCATCTTCGTAGTGTAGCAGTTTTAATGTCCAGTAGCGTATTTCTCCACTTAGTCCAGTCCGGTTCAGAGGCATTTTTTCATTTAGCTGGCTTAAAACACTTGCCTAGTATTCACCAAGTATTGTTTCTCCCTTTGCAAGTTGATCAATTAAAAAATCTCATTTGCATCCCAGAAAATACTGACGGTAGCCTTTATGCAGATGAAATCGACTTCCTCTTTTTTACTACAGGCCGAAGACTTCCATCGACTGTTTCGTTTCTGGTGTGAACTGATAGATCCCCGTGTCATAATCAACAGCAAACCGGCACGCAAAGTCGGTTTATTATTTTTAAACGATCCAATCATTAGTTCTCGCCTTTGTTCTTCGTCTGCGGTTAGCAAATGCGGGCCCATTTTGCAACAAAGTTTTATTGTGGATAATTCTTCGCATAAAATACATCGAACTATCTGCTCCATAGGGCTATGGAGTCAGCTGTTTCATTTATCTTTATTCACCACTAATCTAATTTTCTGAAAATTGGGTATTTCAGAGACTTTAATAGCCGTCTATACCTTTCAACATCATAGTATTGTCTCGAGAACATATGCTTGTCAAAATAAAATAAAGAAGAAGCTTTCGTATCAAAATTGTTCCACGGTACTATGATTTCCACTACATTTCGTCGTCTTGCCTTCGAAATAAACTTATTTTGCATGGTAAATAGAAATCTGTTTTTCATTTGTTATTTTAAGTTTCCTTCTAAACCTTTTTAAGTACTTTATGTTTTCAGTTATTACAAAAGTTGGAGCGATTACAAATACTTCCAGACAATTTGGGAGTGTGTTTATTAGCAGGGAATAATATGAGAAACGGTGGTGTGTTGGAAAATAACGTATGGTAGATGGAGGTCACCGTTTTGAGTAAGTATATGATGAAAAACAATGTGATTCGGTCTATGAAAGATGATGGTCGGAAGCAACAAGCTGCAGATATTGTAAGCATTTGAAACATCCAAAGTTAACGGTTGCTCAGAACAGTGAATTGGTTTTAAAGTTTCCGGAAAAACTGTTTTTTGTACATTTCGTGCTTGCAATAAAAATGGATATCACGTTCCAACAACGTAGCTCACTTGCGTTTCATCATGAGAAGAGATTAATGCTCCTCACTGATACGAAAGGTTTTGGTTCCGAGCACTGTTTTGGTCAGGGAATTGCTTGTATTTCTCGGCATATGAACCACCGTGTATATGTCGCCGGAGACGTTATGCATACAGAAGAAGAAATCACTCGTGGTGTTATTTACTATTCAATGTTTGTACAGTATTTTTGTGCGGTACAATTTAAACAATGCAATTCTTCAGAACGATAAATTTCTAACAATCGATACAAATGCCTTCCGCTGCATACGTACGTAACACTGTCGTGCGAAGCTTCCTGTAGCGAAAGATAGAAATTCAAGAAGTTCCAGTTGTAGCTATGGTATTTTGTCAATATGTAAATTCACAGTTACTCAGTGTGATCTGTAATAGCGAAGTCACAGTTACTCAGTGTGCTCTGTAGTAGCGGCAGTTTTTAAACCTCTATCGTCCATCGTCAGTGTAATATTTTCCAATTGGAAAATTTCAGAAGCCCCTAGTTTATTTTCTGCCCCCTGATTCCAGGAACATGCTCTTACAAATCTTAAGTGCCAACGTGATGTCCATTAAGTGTCAAATGGCGACTGTGGAAAGCACTTGTGTACGAGGCAGAAGAGAGGGAAACTTTTTCATGTCCATGAAGAAGTGGCTCTATTGTTACCGCCGTTGCGTAAGTGATATGCGCAGGTGCTTCGGCCGTTGCACGAACGCGGGAGATAGTTGGAGATGGAAACATTGTTTCGATATAATGGCTTGCAGATAAGGAGCGCACCATATACAAGAGATGGTCCCAGCGGGCGTCAGGCGTAATGGCCCACGAGTGGTGCGTGCCTGCCTTCTTCCGGAACCTTCATCCCAAGGCCGGACTGCTAGCTTCCTCTCTCGCGTGCTCCAGAGAAGTCTCTACGTGCGTTAATACGTAAAAGCCACAATAACGTCAACGCTCATTTCTACAGGGTGGTTACCTTCACAAGAGTGAAGTAAACATACGTTTATTGTTATCTGACGTTAACATTCGTCGAGGAGCAAAAATAACGTTTGGTATCCCCCAAAGAAGGTGACAGGTCTGTTTGTAGGACCACTGCCATAAATAAATGATTCAATGGCTTCTAACTTCATATTAATCGCTGATGTTGTCGCTACAGAAACGTGTCATTTCAGGATAAGTTAAGAAAATTCAGCAAAACCTGCACCACATTTCCACTTAGTGCAGTGTATGGAAGCTTCCCTGAAACGTTAGTGACTATAAAGGTACAGCGCATAAACGGGAGAATAACATAGCATTCGAATATAGTGGATAAGGCTCTGGATTTCGTCACATCATTCATGTCGGTTGAAAAAGTGTAAGTAAATCCCAGACCCGTCAATGAACGTGATTTCCTGGACAAGAGCCCAGTGGCAGTAGTTTACTTTGGCTTCCTCCGATCTGTTCAGTTCACTATATAACGGCAACAAAGGCTTGTCAGTGTATTCATTGGCAAAATGTGTGCCTAGAGCAATAATGACGATTTTTCGAACTAAATGTTACCGCGCGGAGCTTACAGTTAGTTATATTAAACAAATAGAAATGTGTACAATGAATCATTCCAGTTCATTAAACATCGGTTTTCAATATGCACCGAATACCCATCTTGTTCTCTCTAACATCACAAGAGAACACTGCACTACGCTGGCCTTATTGTTAGGCACACATTTCCCTTAGCCAACCTAAAGTGATATGTTTGTGTTATACGACTGGATTTTAAAAATCGAAGACCTATCCCGGCACATAAGCTCTTTCTCTCGAAAGTAGCTGGCGATCGCTGAATAATTCGCCATCGAAAGGGTTGTGTGTATGCCCAACAGCATTACTGCAGAACCTGGAGAACAGAAAGCGAACGGCTCTGCTTCACCCTCTGTGGCCACTTAATACTGTCGATTTCCTTTCAACACCAGTATTTAAACGGACTATCTCGGGATGGAGCGACACGGAAAAAGTGTGAGTTAACAACCAAGGTATGGAGGCGAGTTCCTCATTACGGCATCAGCATCAACACCATCATTATCATCATCAGCAGCAGCTGCTATTTGATAGATGACAGTTTCCTTTAAACTTTTACATGCGTTATGGTTTTCAGTGATACGCATCTACAATGAGGTGACAAAAGTAGTGGGATAGCGATATGTATCTATACAGAAACGGTAGAACCACGTACACAATGCATAAAAGACAGTGCATTGGCGGAGCTGTCATTTGTAGTCAGGTAATTGATGTGAAAAGATTTCCGACGTGATTATGGGCGCACGACGGGAAGTAACAGAGTTTAACGGACGTGGAGTGGTTGTTGGAGCTAGACGCATTTCCATTTCGGAAATCTTTGAGGAATTCAATATTCCGAGATCCACAGTGTTGAAAGTGTGCCAAGATCACCAGATTTCAGGCATTACCTCTCACCACGGACAACGCAGTGGGCGACGGCCTTCACTTAACAACCGACAGTCGCGACGTTTGCGTAGAGTTGTAAGTGCTAACAGACAAGCAACACTGCGTGAAGTAACCGCAGAATTCTACGTGGAACGAACGACGAGCGTATGAGTTAGGACAGTGCGGCGAAATTTGGCGTTGATGGTGTATGGCAGCATACGACCGACGCGAGTGCCTTTGCTAACAACAAGACATCGCCTGCAGCGCCTCTCCTGGGCTCGTCATCACATTGATTGCACCCTAGACGACTGGAAAACCGTGGCCTCAACAGGTGAGTACCGATTTCACTTGGAAAGATCTGATGATAGGGTTCGAGTATGGCGCAGAATGACTTAGTCATCGACCCAAGTTATCAATGAGGCACTTTGAAAGTTGGTGGCGGCTCCAAAATGGTGTAGGGTGTGTTTACATGGAGTGGGCTGGGTCCTCTGGTCGAACTAAATCGATGATTGACAGGAAATGGTTATCTCGGCTACTTGGAGACCAACTGTAGCCATTTGTGGACTTAATCTTCCCAAGCAGCGACGGAATTTTTATGGATGGCAGTTCGCCATGTCACTGGGCCACAGTTTTTTGCGACTGGTATGAAGAACATTCTGGACAATTTGAACGAACGATTTGGCCACTCAGATTGCCCGATATGAATCCCATGGAAATATGGGACATATTCGAGAGATCAGTTCGTGCAAAAAATCCTGCACCGGCAACACTTTCATAATTGTGAACGCCTATAGAAATAGCATGGCTCAATATTTCTGCAGGGACTTCCAACGACTTGTTGAATGCATGCCACGTTAAATTTCTGCACTAAGCCGGGCAGAAGAAGGTCCGACACGATACTGGGAGGTGTTCCATGATTTCTGTAACCTCAGTGTATGCTGCCCCTTCCGTTAGGTGGGTATCTCGGCCTCTCCTTATCTCATGAAATCCAGCAAAGAACTTCCTTGCTCCATCTTCCATCCATTCTCCTGGCTACGTGCCCTGCTCACCTAACATAACTACATCTTTCACTCCAGTTTGTTTCCTGATTTATTTGTTTGTTTTCCTTCTTCTCAGCCGGCCGCTGTGGCCGAGCGGTTCTAGGAGCTTCAATCCGGAACCGCGCTATTGCTGCGGTCGCATGTTCGAATTCTGCCTCGGGCATGGATGTGTGTGATGTCCTTAGGTTAGTAATTCCCAAAATTCAGATCCCCATTATTTGCTCAGAAATCTTACGAGTTTTCAAAGTTTTAGCACCAAAAGCCTGTACTCTACTGCCATAAATCAAAACTGGTTCTATGCACTGACTATAAATTTCCGTTTCAGGCCGTCTAAAGCTTACTGTTTGGTTTACCACACGAACACTCCGCGATTTTTACCCATCAGTTTATTTTATTTTATTGCCCATTTATCAGATGCCCTCAGCTGCCCCAAATAAAGCAAGTTATCAACTGATTCTGTGACTTCGTTCTAACTTTGTGCTATTTCCTTTTAGAAGTGTTAATTATGCAAGGTGAGTGTAAAGTCTTTCGTTGACCACTAAAATTTATTTCTAAGAAATACAGCTATGCGGTTTGTTGTAAATGGTAGCTTAACTGTCGAGTCTTGTATGGATACAATTACACATGCCTATACGGTATTTTGCAAATAGTAGCTTAAGTCGTGAAGTTGTTACGATACACCTCTACATGCGCTCTGATAGCATCTGATTTCTTTTCTCTCGTTCTTATTACAGTTAGTGTAATTTAGCAGTGCTGCTGTTACAATGACAACTCTGGAGGAATAGTGCAATGTGTTTCGTGGTATCAAATACACTCCTGGAAATTGAAATAAGAACACCGTGAATTCATTGTCCCAGGAAGGGGAAACTTTATTGACACATTCCTGGGGTCAGATACATCACATGATCACACTGACAGACCCACAGGCACATAGACACAGGCAACAGAGCATGCACAATGTCGGCACTAGTACAGTGTATATCCACCTTTCGCAGCAATGCAGGCTGCTATTCTCCCATGGAGGCGATCGTAGAGATGCTGGATGTAGTCCTGTGGAACGGCTTGCCATGCCATTTCCACCTAGCGCCTCAGTTGGACCAGCGTTCGTGCTGGACGTGCAGACCGCGTGAGACGACGCTTCATCCAGTCCCAAACGTGCTCAATGGGAGACAGATCCGGAGATCTAGCTGGCCAGGGTAGTTGACTTACACCTTCTAGAGCACGTTGGGTGGCACGGGATACATGCGGACGTGCATTGTCCTGTTGGAACAGCAAGTTCCCTTACCGGTCTAGGAATGGTAGAACGATGGGTTCGATGACGGTTTGGATGTACCGTGCACTATTCAGTGTCCCCTCGACGATCACCAGTGGTGTACGGCCAGTGTAGGAGATCGCTCCCCACACCATGATGCCGGGTGTTGGCCCCGTGTGCCTCGGTCGTATGCAGTCCTGATTGTGGCGCTCACCTGCACGGCGCCAAACACGCATACGACCATCATTGGCACCAAGGCAGAAGCGACTCTCATCGCTGAAGACGACACGTCTCCATTCGTCCCTCCATTCACGCCTGTCGCGACACCACTGGAGGCGGGCTGCACGATGTTGGGGCGTGAGCGGAAGACGGCCTAACGGTGTGCGGGACCGTAGCCCAGCTTCATGGAGACGGTTGCGAATGGTCCTCTCCGATACCCCAGGAGCAACAGTGTCCCTAATTTGCTGGGAAGTGGCGGTGCGGTCCCCTACGGCACTGCGTAGGATCCTACGGTCTTGGCGTGCATCCGTGCGTCGCTGCGGTCCGGTCCCAGGTCGACGGGCACGTGCACCTTCCGCCGACCACTGGCGGCAACATCGATGTACTGTGGAGACCTCACGCCCCACGTGTTGAGCAATTCGGCGGTACGTCCACCCGGCCTCCCGCATGCCCACTATACGCCCTCGCTCAAAGTCCGTCCACTGCACATACGGTTCACGTCCACGCTGTCGCGGCATGCTACCAGTGTTAAAGACTGCGATGGAGCTCCGTATACCACGGCAAACTGGCTGACACTGACGGCGGCGGTGCACAAATGCTGCGCAGCTAGCGCCATTCGACGGCCAACACCGCGGTTCCTGGTGTGTCCGCTGTGCCGTGCGTGTGATCATTGCTTGTACAGCCCTCTCGCAGTGTCCGGAGCAAGTATGGTGGGTCTGACACACCGGTGTCAATGTGTTCTTTTTTCCATTTCCAGGAGTGTAGTTCAAATGGCTCTGAGCACTATGGGACTTAACTTCTAAGGCCATGAGTCCCCTAGAACTTAGAACTACTTAAACCTAACTAACCTAAGGACATCACACACATCCATGCCCGAGGCAGGATTCGAACCTGCGGCCGTAGCGGTCGCGCGGTTCCAGACTGTAGCGCCTAGAACCGCTCGGCCACTCCGGCCGGCTTTCGTGGTATCATGAAACGCGGTCACCTATTACAAGTTGAGCGACAGTTTCGCATTGTCTGTGGTCGATATCCTCCAGATGTGAAGAGCATCAAAGGACGATATGAGAAGTTTAAAGAGCCTGGCAGTGTTGGTGACAAAGCAAGATGCGGCAGCCTGGGCTGAGTGACGACACGGTCGATATCTTGCACACATCATCTGATGTCGCTTCGAGGAAATCGACACCTCTTATTTCCAGAGAATCAAGCATACCTCAGAGCACTTTGGCGAGGATTTTACACAAACGTCTTCATTTTGAAGCATAAAATGTGCAACTCCTGTAAGCTTTGCCACCAGATGATGGACACAGACTTGCTGACTTTGTTTGGGACATACTAGAACGAATCGATGAAGATAGTGACTACCGTATTTTAAGGACTATAAAGAGCCATGTTTTTCCTCAAAAAATTGCCTCCAAAATTCAGGTGCGTCTCATACTCGAAATTAATATAAAAATGTCCTGTGTTTGATCTAAAATTTCCGCCAGTCTTAAAAATGCCGAGGGGAAACCTATCTCTACCTGGCAACACTGGATCCAACTGGCAGCAGCAGTGCACCGATGCGAGGAACCTGAGTCGCGGCTGGTAACACTGCCGCCCTCCTGCCCACCATCACAAGCCCAGGACACTGTCTAGCCTATGGTGCATCACTGCCGACTACGGTGCCAGTGAATGTCAATTGAAAGTGATTTGTATTATCACGGACAGTACAACATTTTTGTCACTAAGCTAATTTCGTAATGGAAAAAAATAAAAGGTATTCACATGATGGGGGCTATAAATTGGAAGTAACAACATAGAACTGTCGCCTAAGTAACCATCTTGTATATGAAGAGGACAACGATGACGTCAAAAAGGAAGAAGAAGAAGCTCTCATCAACTCAAATCGGTACTCATCTGACCAGATCACGATTTTCCAGTCGTCTAGATTCCAACCCAGGAGAGGCACTGCAGCGACGTCGTGCTGTTAGCAAAGGCAGTCGTATTGGTCGTCTGTCGCCATAGCCCAAAACGACAAATTTCGCCGCACTATCCTAACGGATACGGTCGTCGTACGTCCGACATTGATTTCTGAGTTTATTTCAAGCTGTGTTGCTTGTCTCTTAGCACTTGCAACTTCACGCAGACGC
This sequence comes from Schistocerca americana, assembly GCF_021461395.2. Classification (NCBI taxonomy): domain Eukaryota; kingdom Metazoa; phylum Arthropoda; class Insecta; order Orthoptera; family Acrididae; genus Schistocerca; species Schistocerca americana. The sequence continues at coordinate 100,731,023 of NC_060130.1, read as the reverse complement.
CGCTGTTCTCTGTCGTTAAGTGAAGGCCGTCGGGCACCACGTTATTTATCGAATTCTCTGAATCGCAAAGTTCGTGGCAACTTACACTCATTTTCCTGTCTTCAGTTCCGTTCGCGGCTTGCAAAAGGTCCTTTTCAACTGTAACCGCTTATAAAGCCAGCTTATCCCTTGGTTAGCAAGCGAGGTGGAATAGAGGGAAGACACATAGTCGTGCTCAGGAAGTCGGCGGCTCAAATCCCAGAGCTGGCTTTCTCAGGAAAATGCCACGATGCTTCCCTTGAAGAGTACGGCCGATTTCCTTCCTAATCCTCTCCCATTCCTAACTTGTGCCCTGTCTCTATCGACCTAGTTGTCGATGGGACATTAAACCCTAATCTTCGTTCCTTCCTGGTTCCTTTACTCGATTACAGTCAAATTCCGTTTTATCTGTACTGTTAGCAACTGCAGGCGTGGTAGACAAAAAGCATGGCAGAACAGTGAGAAATGTATGCTTGAACGTGAATGCAGATGCCAGCAGGTTGTGCTATTGTATCTGACCACGAACGGCACTCGTGCCATGTTCTCATTGCATCTCAACCAGTGTTCTGTGTAGTTGTGAGTGCATTATGCTAGAGCTCAGTGCGTCTGAACGCGGGGAATTTGTTGGTGCTCGTATGATGGGTGTTCCCGTAACCGAGGTAGCTGAAGTGTTTGGTGTTTCAAGAGGCGCCATATCGAAGACTTATAGCGCGTACAACGGAAGTGGAAAACCTTCATCCGTGAAGTTGCAAAGCGGACGAAAGTTTATGTTATGTGATCGTGACGGACAGTCACTGAAGAGGGCTGCGACGAAGAAAAGTGGACGACAGCTGCAAAAGTCACTGCAGAACGGAATGTCGCACTCTAGAGCCCTGTCAGCACGAAAGCAACACTAAGGGAGCTCTCACCAGCGATGCAAATGCCCGTAACAGGAAAACGTGGTGCCATGCTGGGCTATGGAGCAATGGAAAAATGTCATTTGGTCGGATGAGGCCTGTATCACAATGTTCCCAATTTCTGGCCGAGTTTACGTCCCAACAGTGATACACGGCGGGGGTTCGAAGATCATATGGGCAGCCATATCGTGGTATTCCATGGGCCACACGGTTACTCTGCACATTCGTATTACTGCCAACGATTATGTGACTATTTCGGCTGATCAGGTCCATCCCTTGGTAGAATGTTTGCTCCCCAATGGTGATGCGGTCCAAGACGACTGGGCCCCTGTTCACGCAGCCCGCGAAGTTCAGGACCGATTTTATGTGCATGAGGGTTGACTGTCGCATTGCCCCTAGCCACTAGTCACCATATCTCAATATTATTGAGCCATTTTGGTCTACTTTTGTAAGTAGTGTGCGTGATCTGAACTTGCCAATATTTTGCAGGAAGTGTGGTATAAAATTCCCACGAAAACCGTACAGGACCTGCGGATATCCATTCCGAGACGACTGGAATCTGTTTTGAACCCCAACGGTTCTCCTACACCGTATTAGGTTCAAATGGTTCAAATGGCTCTAAGCACTATGGGACTTAACGTCTGTGGTCATCAGTCCCATAGAACTTAGAACTACTTAAACCTAACTATCCTAAGGACATCACACACATCCATGCCCGAGGCAGGATTCGAACCTGCGACCGTAGCAGCCGTATTAGGTATTGAAATGTGTTGTGTTATTGACGTGTCCATATTTTTGTCCACCCCTTCTAAGTGCAGAGCGAAGCAATAAGGTATCTATGAATTTAGAGTGGAACGACCACATATATCAAATGCAGAAAGTGCGAAAGAAGAAATTCAGTTTCGTAGAGGGATTCCGCAAGAAACATCGCACACAGTCCGAGTCTAGGTAGGAAAAAGAAAACTGAATAAACATCGCAACCTGCCGACTGTCCTCGAAGCGACTTGTTCAGTTAACATGAAAGCGTGGCGGAAACATCCACGAGCTTAAAGGCGAACCGTTTCTCGAGGTGGACATTAGTTTAAATGTGACGATTCAACGCACGAAATAGGCTGTAAAACATATTGACATGGACAACACGAAGGAATCAGGGCGAAACTGACTCCTGTGCGGTGTCACGGAAAGTGGAAGCAAACAGTTCAGTTGCGTGGGGATTCGTGTGTGCGCTACTTTAAAGGAGAATATCACTAACTGCAACCTTGTTAAGCATACAAATATTCAGTATCAGTTTCGTTTATTTTTTGTGGGAACCCCTATAAAATATTTTAAGGCGTAGTGCATAACACGTGTACAGTAAACAGCTCATCCACTGCCAGTGAGTTTATAGAATTTGATGAAACTTGTTACAACAGAAGGACGTATTTCAAAGCTGAGCAAAGTAGTTTCTTAGGAATACGAGAAATGTCCAGTAAGGTAGTAGGCTACTATTTTTGTCTCCATCTGTTTGCGATGTAACAGAATGGGAGTGACTAACAATGGTAGAAAATGAGAAAATGGTCTTTGCTATATACTAGTCATTATTTTCTAAAATTTGAATATAAATTGGTGGAGTTTTGTATCTTGAGAATAGTATACCCAGGAACACATTATGTATCTTGGTAGGTGCTTCAGTCTAGTGACAAATTTTATATTCTATGAAGGATAGCGCATTAGAGAGCGCCATAAGCGTTTTCCGGCATTTTCTACTCTTTCTGTTGTGAGACATGAGGTTGTATTTTGTGCAGTATTTGTAATTTTTTGCTCCTACACATTTAATACTGCATTATATATTAAACTTATTTGCAAGATATTATTAATTTTTCAGTTACAGAACTTTACATTTAATAAAATTCTATACATTTTTGCCGGCCGGAGTGGCCGTGCGGTTCTAGGCGCTACAGTCTGGAGCCGAGCGACCGCTACGGTCGCAGTTTCGAATCCTGCCTCCGGCATGGATGTGTGTGATGTCCTTAGGTTAGTTAGGTTTAATTAGTTCTAAGTTCTAGGCGACTGATGACCTCAAAAGTTAAGTCGCATAGTGCTCAGAGCCATTTGAACCATTTTTTCTATACATTTTTAAAACTAGTTATACAACGTTTGGACGGTTGATCATATTGCGTCGGTCGTGCACCCTTTTGTACCTTGAAACGGAAGAAGGTCTTCTGCTATAGAACATGTGATATTTGCAAACGAACTGAAGTGCTTTAATATCCTAACAAGTTTACCTGTCTTGAAATTGGAAATTTATATTAGTTTTCAGTAGCTTTTGTTCCAAAGTGTATTTAATTTATAACTGACTTTTTATAACGGCTCTACTTAATTTGATTTCACTTACCGATTATTGTTACGTAGTCGAGAAATAATGTAACTAGTAAAATATTACGTACAATAACGAAGAGATTTTCTTGACTGCAACACTTTCAAATTTCAATAGACTGTTTTTGCTCTTGTCCATGTTGTATCTTGCAATATTTTTCCACATTTACAAAAATCGTACTTTTCTGGAGCTGTTTCAGTAATTTAAAAAAAGACTGCAGCACACAAAAAGTGAATTCTATCCTTTAAAAATGGAATAGGAAAAGTTATTAAACTTCTGTTACACGGCTGGCTACAGGTGGAAATCTGAGAAATGTTCCAAGGAATAAGACTCTCCCCTACGTCAAATCATGTTAAGATTGTAACATGTAATTTTCGATCTTGTAGGAACAAGTGTTGATAGGAGTACTCATCCGGTTAGGATTTTAATTGAGGCAGTAATTTATGTTCCTGTATAAGCTGCCTCACCTTTTAGCTGTCAGTGAGACAAGAGCCAGCGTCCGGTGGAGTTTCAGCGAGACGTTCCCATTCCCCTTCGTTTAGGGATGAAGCAGGGACGTGATAGGGTGGCTTCCCTAATACGCATAAATTAGGTTGTCGGGACAATCAGTGCGTACTGAGTGTTGTGGTCGGAAACTGTTACGTTTGCCTAAATATTAGAGATATTAAAGTGACGTTGGAGTCCTCAAAAATGGTTGAAATGGCTCTGAGCACTATGGGACTTAAAAACTGAGGTCATCAGTCTCCTAGAACCTAGAACTATTTAAACCTAGCTAACCTAAGGAGATCACACACATCCACGACCGAGGCAGGATTCGAACCTGCGACAGTAGCAGTCGCGAGGTCCCGGACAGAAGCGCCTAGAACCGCTCGGTCACCGCGGCCGGCTTGGGATCCTCCCAATAACATGAGCGAGAAATAATAATTCTAGAGGAGGATAAGGTAGGAAAACAGTACTGGCGGAAATAAAGCTGTGAGGAAGGCTACTGAGTCGTGGTTGAAACGTTCTGGTGGTTCAACACTTGCCAGCAAGAAGCGTATGTCCCAAATTCGAGTTCCGGTCCGCTACACAGTTTTAATCTGCTAGGAAGTTTCAATAATTCAAGAATTTCTGCCAAGATGCCACTTCCCAGACATGCGAGATTAGCAATACAAATGGATTAATCAATTTTATTGCTAGTGTTGTGGGGTTACTGATTTTTCCTATAATTTGTTGTAACAGGTATTCTCCTCCACAATCTGAGCTCCTTTAATTCTCTCGCACGTTGTCTCACGGTCTGACTACGTGAAAATTAATTATGGTCATGCTACAAGTGAACTATGGCTGCTGGAAAATAATATAAATTAATTAAATGCTGGTAAAAGAGTCGCCACTAGGCTTAATTAGCTAGAAGAGAATTACAGAAAATTTGGATGACTTCCATGTCCAAGTCCGAACAGTGAAGCTGCACATCTATTGAAAGGTAATTATGGTGGCTATACCACGACGCACAGTAAAACATTTGTTATCAGTGGAACAAAATTCATTTTTATTATGAGGGGCGTTCAATAAGAAATGCAACACATTTATTCAGCATTGGAATATACCATATTATTCCCACTCGTTTGGCTGCAAACCCAATTTTTCAACGCAATCTCGGTTGAATTCGACGGCCTTAAGACATCTTACCGGGAGGCCCTGTATGCCCGCACGGTACCACACTACTGGCCCCAGTATCCAAATGCTGCTTCCCGCGGAGTGCATCCTTCATTGGGTGCGACACCTGAGCTGTAGGGTGGAAGATGAAGAACAATCCAGTGACGTTTTGTGCGATCCTCTCGTGTGAGGCCTTGTGTTGTCACGGAGGTGTTCGGTTTTAATCGGTCGAGACAGTCCGCAGGTTCCAATAACACAACAGTCACAGCTGTGTGCGGCCGGAAAGGTTGCCACGGTGACAGACGCCTCGCCCGACGACTCACCGTGGTTTGGTTCACTGCCAGTTCTCCGTAGACACTTTGCCAGCGCCTACGAATATCTTGCGATGCTGTGGTTTTTCGTCAAAAGAAACTCAATGACAGCTTTCTTCTCGGTAACAGTCCCCCCCCCCCCCCCCCCGTTACAGACGCTATTTTGAAGGCTACGTATCGCGTCGCTGCGTCGCCACCTATCGGAACTTCATGAAACCGTAGGGGATGAGGCGGGAATATTCCACGACGCCCCACAATAAAGTCTGCATTTTTCAACCGAAATTGGTCGAGATAAAAAAAACTGTTGCATTATTTATTGGACACCAATCGTAATTGAAGAGCGTACAACACCAACGAAAGGCTACAAGCAATGATTATGCTAAGGCATTAATATTTTTACATGCTACTCCTACAACTAAATATGTATAGTGATAACTTGTCTTATAAATAATGTAATTAACACATCTAGAAGGATGGATCCCCTGCTTCGAAAACGTCAGAGCCTGGGCTACCCTCAGGGTGGAACCTCCGTCTTCGAAGCTTGTTGCTGTCGCCGTCTGTCTGTTCGTCCGTCCGTCCGTCTCGCCGCCGTCGTCGTCGCCGCCGCCGTCGCCAGAGGATTCTAGGCCGCCACCTTCGTGCCGACGTCGTCCAGCCCGCTGCCCTGAGAGATTCTTCGACCTGCTTTCACCGTCTGCCGGAGGGGCTGCTGCCCCTTGCGCCGCCTCCGCCACCGCCGCCGTCTTCGCGCCCTCTCGCGCGCCGCCACCAACTACCCACCACCTCTATCATTTTCACCTCTCCCTCCGCTGCTCCGACCACCATCACACGGAGCTCATCCTCCACCCCCATTCCCGTCCTTCCTTCCCTCCCTGTCCACCCCACTCCTGCGCCATTTTCGGCTGTAACTACCCCCAACTCTCCCTCCCCTGTCACTGTCGCCCCGTCGACATCTGCAGACTTTCCGCCGCTCCGTGCACCACCTCCGACAGGCTCCGAGCCGGCACGGATTTCGGCTCGCCGTTCCACAGTCTCTGTGCCACCCGCGCCCCCTCCCTCTGCGTCATCCGCTCCTCAGGGCGGTACTGCACCCGCCATCTCCCCCTGCAACCCGTCCCCCGGCCGCCTCTCCGACCAGTCGTGACCGCGAAACCTTCCGAGCGCCCTAATGTCGACCCTTCCCCTGCAATCTCCTCAGAGGAAACCCCCGACCCCGTGACCCACCCACCCCCGTGGGCGCGACCCCGACCCAAACCCCTACCACGCCTGCCACCCACACCTTTGTCCTCTCCAATCCTGACCCTCGCTTCCTCGATGCCCGCACCCTCGCCCTGGCCGTCTGTAAATACTACCCCGGTGCCCCCGTCTCCCTTCTTATTCCTCACGAGGACTCGGTCCCCGTCAAATCCCCCGGTGCTTCCTTCCACACCGATCTCCTCTCCCGCATCCCACGTATCCGATTTGGCCAACGTGCGACCCCCACCCCCTACCATAGCCCGTCCTCTCCCCGTCAACCTCGACCTCCCCGACGTCGGCCGACCTTCACCACCGTGATCGCGAAGCTCAGCCCGGTGGCCGCGGAGTCTGAGGTGTCGGCGGAACTCGACTCCCGGCCCGACATCGAAATCCGCTCCGCCCATCCCACCGTTAATGACGCTGGGCCGACTTATCTGATGTGCATATTCACCGAATCCTCCTCCTCCGTTGACCACCTCCTCACCGAGGGAGCCCACATATACAGTCTCCGTCGTAAGGTGGACCCCTCCCGTTCCCCAGTATAATCCTTCTGCTGCTGATGCTGTCTTACGTACAGTGACCGTGTTACCTCTGCCTGCAAGAACCCCCGTACTTGTCCCCACTGCAAAGCTTCCCACTTCCTCAAGAACTGCCCCAACCTCACCTCTCCCCCTTACTGCAACACCTGTAACAAACCACATACTACCTACTCGTCGAAGTGTAAAGCGAAACCTCCTCCGGTCACCCCTGATCTCACCATCCCTGTCCGTCCTGTTGATGACCCCATCTACCCTGACAACTCGTCCGCCCTCTGCCTACTGCAGAGGACATCATCCGTTTCATCACCATTGTGCTCCAAAACATCCACCCCTTCCAGCACTCCCAGATGCTTTCCCAAATCGCCCGCACTGCCCGTTCCGTCTTCCATCTTACCACCTATGCCACCTACTCCCACAACCAGGCCCACTTCACCTTCACCCCCCTCACCACCCTCATCTAACTATCCCCTCCCATGGTACAACAACACTACAGTATCATGTACCACAATATTCGCTCCCTCTTCCTCCACATCCTCCATCAGCACCCCGTCGATGCCTCCGTCCTAAATGAAACCTTCCTTCAACCACGTATCGCCATCTCCACAGCTCTTTACACCCTTCACCGCACTGATAACCTGTACCCTCTGGGGCATGGCGGAGTTGTTATAGGCCACCTCGAGCACCTCCCTGTCCGGCCCCAACCTCTCCTTAACAATCCTGCTGAGCATCTCACCCTCAGCCTCTTCTTCCCCACCCTTACCGTCACCTGTGCCACCATTTATGTCTGTCCTCGCACCCCCATCCCGTACCATTTCCTGGCCCACATTGACTGCACCTTCTCCACCTACGTGATTGCTGCCAACCTCAGTATCCACAGCTGTGATCCTGCCGACCTCCAGTGGTGGCATTGGTTTATCACCACCCTCCAGGGAGACCTGGTTCCCCTCCCCTAGCACACCTGACCCAAATCCAACACCACTCCTGATGTGGTCCATGCCTCTCCCAACCTCCTTGGGTGCATAACTGCAGATGTCCTTGACATCATTGACAGTGACCACACTCCCGTTCTCCTCACTATCTCTAGTGGTTGCCATCCCCGTTCCACTCCTCACCCCGACATCCCTCCTAAACTTCTCCATGATTATTCCCGTGCTAACTGGGATGCCTAAAGGGACTCCATTCACACCCTCCAATCTCCTAATGACATCTCTCACACTGCTGCCTTCCTGCACCAGACCTTGTCTGACGCCATCACCACCCATATCCCCACCAAAGCCATGCATCCTCAACACCCCACCCTATCTCCACAGGCCGTCCTTCTCCTTTGAGAGTCCTGCTGCCTCTACCACTCTTTTCTCCACACTCGTGACCAGGACACACTTACCCACCACTGGCAATTACAACGACACATCCGCAACCTGCTTACTGCGAAGAAACGCCGCACCTGGCGCCAGACATGTACACAACTCAACACCATGCTCCCAATAAACTCTTCCAAGTATTGGTCTGCTTTTCACCGCCTTACTGGGAACTGCCCCACCCCCTAGTACCCTCTCGTCCTTGATGACCGTCCCTTTCCTGACAACCCCAGTAAGGCCAACCACTTTGCCTCTCACATCCCCGATGTTTTTTCCATACCAGCTGATCCGCAATCTGATTATTCCCTCTTCCCTGACGTCATCGACTGTATGAATACCTCTGTTCCTCCCCTTGCTCCTAGCTTCCAGTACTTGGGCCACACACCACCATCTGAATTTAACACTACCATCACCACACAGGACATCAGCCTCACACTCCGCACTAAATGCAACACTGCTGCCAGCCATGACCGCGTTACCTACCACCACCTCAAACACTGCCCTCCCTCCTTCCTTTCAGTCCTTGCCCTCCCATCACTACACAGGACATCAGCCTCACACTCCACACTAAATGCAACACTGCTCCCAGCCATGACCGCGTTACCTACCGCCACCTCAAACACTGCCCTCCCTCCTTCCTTTCAGTCCTTGCCACCCTCTACAATGTCATCCTTGCCACCGGCTTCTACCCCGACCTGTGGAAAACCTCCCATATCCTGATGTTTTCCAAACCCAACTAGCCTCCATCTGATGCCTCTTCCTATTGTCCTATCTGTCTCATATCGGTGTTCACAAGCTCTTGGAATCCATTCTTATCCAGTGCATCCATCACCACCTCCACCGAAACCACCTCCTCCCCGACACCCAATGTGGCTTTCGACCTTCCTTCTCTACCTATGACCAACTGCTACACCTCACTCATCTCCTCTCCCTCCAGCTTAACTCTCGTTGCTCTGCCATTTTTGTCTCTCTCAACCTCGAAAAGGCCTATGACCATGTCTGGCATCCCAGTCTCCTGTTTAAACTCCAAACCTACGCCCTTCCTGTCAACTACATCCATCTGATGGCCTCCTTCCTCTCCCGCCACCCCTCCTATGTTACCATCCATAATGCCAATTCCCACACCTTCTACCCCTCTGCACGTGTGCCCCAGGGCTCTGTCCTCTCCCCTTTCCTCTACCTCCTGTACATGGCAGATACGCCCCCCTCCAGTACACCTCTTGCAGTATGCCGATGACACCGCATTTCTCGCCCTCACTCCTATCCTCCAATGGGCCCAACGCCTTCTCCAGAATCACCTTGACCTTTTTGCCGCATGGTGTAACCAGTGGCTCCTAAAATCAATTTTTCAAGACCAAGGCAATCATCGTAGGTCGTACCACTTGCTCCTTCCGGCTCCTGGATTTCTCCGTTACCATCTGTGCCCGTCCTGTCCGCCTCTCCCACACCCTCACCTACCTTGGTCTCACCATTGACCATCACCTCACCTGGATCCCTCATTGCCACTCTATCCAATTCAAAGCCCACAACCGCCTCCGACTCCTCAAACTCCTCTCTGGTCAGTCATGGGGTTGCACCCCTCTACCATCCTCCACACCTACAAATCCTCAATTCGTCCCATCCTCTGTTATACCAGTCCCACCTGGATATCTGCCCCCCCCTCCCCCCTAATTCCATAAGTCCCTCCAGATCCTTGAGCATCACGCACTCTGCCTCGTCTTCCGTATACGCCTCCCATCCCCCACGCGGGTCCTCTATGACCTCATTCCTTTGCCCCATCTGCTCCTATTCCTTGAACATCTCCACATACTCTACACCTCCTGCCGCCTTGGTCCCCCTCACCCCTTAGTTGCTCCTCTCCTCTCCTGTCCCTGCCCCCAGCCATGCCTTCACTTTTGTGTCCCCCCTACCCTCCATCACTACACCCTTCATCTCCTTTCCCAAGGTGGCTTCCATCAACTCCCCCTCCCAGATGATGCCCTCTCTCTCTCCATTTATCCCTCCTATCAACTCTGATCCTCACCGGCTCCCTCTTCCCCCCCCCCCCTTCCATCCTGTTCTCCTCTCCTTCCCCCCTTTTTATTTTCCCAGCATCTGTCCAGTTTCCCCCCCACCTACCCTCGGCTGTGGTATGTCATATTTGCCAACTTTTTTAGTGCAGTGTTCAAGTGAATGTTCAGTGTTGCTCGTCTTTCCAAAGTGCTGCGAACAGAAATCATGCTGTCTCTGGGTGTGAATTTTATGTCTCTTGCGAACAGAAACCAGACTGTGGCCGTGATTTTTAAGTGTCTGTCTATTACTTACCTGTATGCTTCACATGTATTTTGTTAGCATCATCATCCCTTTGTTTCTATGTTTTAAGTTCCACGATTTTTTCCGCCATGTTACCATTTAAGTCTCCGATTTTATCGCCTATTTTTATTTATTATTTTCCTCTTTTTAAAACAAATTCTGTAGGCTGAAGAGCGACATACTAAGCTGCTGCCAGTCCGCTCCCTTCGGGGGGAATCGAAACTCAATAAAGAAAAAAAAATATGTAATTAAGTGTGACGTCCTGTCCCACGGTTCGTATCAAGCTGTCAACCGTATTGCATACAACTGCTCGACTTCTAACTGAGCAACTAGACGATCGACAAATTCCCAACCGCAAGGCAGGCCTCTTCCCCTTTTTCGAAACAAGATTATTTTATTCTCTGCTACTCGAGACGTACGTTTATGAGGACTCCTTATTTGCCTTTTTTTTTCTTTTTATTTATTAAACCAGATTGTTCACTGTGCTACTTACGTGCAGGTTTAGACCTCACGATTTTGAGCTTGGTACGGCCCCACAGTTACGTTCTCCGTTTCAGAAACCTCCTCCCTCTCAAGAGACAGAAGATGATAGAAATTGCCTGCGCGTCCAGCAACGACTTTTTCGAAAAAAACTCCTCTGGAGTTCGCCTTCCACGTGTCAACTGGAAAATGTTCCCACCATGTACTAAAGTGCAGCTACTCACGAAGGTCCAGTGTGGACCGTAAATATCATACGGGAGCGAAACTTGGCAGATATTTAAATATGTTAACCGATTTAAGCTGGAAAAAATTAGTTCCAATTTTGGCCACAAGGTGCAAATATGCCACTGTACATCAGTTTGCTGACGTCTGTGGTCCCATACTGAACAAATTGTGTAAGTGGCTGCTAGTAATAACATCAACATTATACCTTGTGTTTGATGTTTTCTGCCCATGTCCCGTTCCTAATCCAATATATATAGAAACATTTCTAGACGTCTTTCTTCGATTCACAACGCCAGATTTTTTCCTGGCGGCCAAGATTGGAGCTAACTTTTCTCCAGCGTAAAACGGTTCCGCATAAACGCATTAAATATCTGCCAACTTTCGCTACAATACGATAATTACAGTCCACACTGGACCACTCCGAGTGGCTTCACTTCAATTACAAAAATAGTTCAAATGGCTCTGAGCACTATACGACTTAACTTCTGAGGTCATCAGTCGCCTAGAACTTAGAACTAATTAAACCTAACTAACCTAAAGACATCACACACATCCATGCCCGAGGCAGGATTCAAACCTGCGACCGTAGCGGTCGCTCGGTTCCAGACTGTAGCGCCTAGAACCGCACGGTCACTCCAGCCGGCTGTAATTACAATCACCCAGTACGTCCCAAGCACACCCCACGATCTCTTTGGCTCTTAGTGTATGAATCAAAAGCCAATAATTCTCCTCTTCGGGGCTGATTGGCTGAAAGGTACCAATATTTAAATATTTTTGAGAAATGCTTGGACTTCGAGAAAGTTGGAAGTCGGCGAGATGGAGACAAGTCGTCGGTCCTCTGGGCCAGAAGTGCTGTCTGATAGTGTTTCATGCTGTTGAAGTCAGAAGTTATTTATAAATTGATGTTTGACGGTGACAGAAATGTCTGTCGTAATTTTGTGGAGTCCCCACCGTTGTTCAGCATGTACCGTAAAGCGACAAAATTTAAAAAAAACGTGTCAAATGCACTTTATAGCACCATGATTTAAATTTTTCGACTCTCTCCTTAATCAGTTTAAGCAAATGTTGGGACGGTTGCTGCAACAACGTCACTGTTGCTAAAATTTCTTGACCCTCGCGAAATGAGTTGATATTGCATCACCAGTAGCTCTGATGTCAAGAGGAGGTTGAAATTTAACCTTCATTTCTTCAACACTCCTTTGATAGGATCCGCAAAAATGCCCGATAAAGTTACGGAGGTACAGGAGGTGAGGTTTTAAAACGGCCGACAACTTTCTCGCTGTGTTTGAACTTCTTTCTGCTTCCTTATGAATATCAGCATATATCTGAGCGCTGCAGTTTCCGGCTGTCCAGCTCTTACCATTTTCTGTTAGGGGTTCTGGGTACCGCCGTTCTGAGAGCTTTCTAGCGTTGATAGCAATAGAAGTTAAGCAATTCAAATTAAACTCACATTCTTTTCCTCTGCTTTTCTCTTACTCCCGTACATGTATATGCATTCCTATGATATTGTTAATGTTGTCAACAAAATGCAAAATATTTTCTTAGGAAAGTTGTTGGGTGAATTCTCTGCCAGGCACTTAAGTGTGAGTTGCAGAGTAATCATGTAGATGCAGATGTGCTGAGTTTAGTATGTAGCGTCTCTGTATAGACTTCTACAATTCACACAGGGTTGTGTAATCATGGAAGAGTGTGTTTATTGATAGATAATCTTTTTTCCGCTGCAATCTAGTTCAGACCCACAACGTGCCGTAATTTTTCTAGCGTTATTGTTTTGTATGGACAAGGACGTTACGGGATATGTGGTATCTTTTTAAAGTGACTGTCAAAATTTTGACAGCAGTCATTCTCGTGGTGCTCTAATTCTTTCTTGCTATACTTCAAAGTAAAGCTTGCTAAGTATCAGCCCCTCTTGCGTTATAAAATTCGTGAAAAATAGCGGAGCTCCTGTTGTGAACCATGTGTATCTGTACCGGCATACCAACCTTGTAAGCGGCATACCAATCTTGTAAGCGTCTTCCTTCGCTGAGACAATACGCTGCCTCGGAATTTTTGCAGTGAATTGTAAACTAACGTTTCCCTCTTCCACTACAAAAATGTCATGGTTGTTACATTTTATAACTCTTTTGAGTCCATTTCAAAACATTTGATCAGTGTCACTTAATAAATTATCAGTAATTCTTCAGTCAAGCAACATACACAAATTTTGTATATCTTTAGGCATTGTAGAGTATTTGCTCGTATTTAGTCTCAGCCGCCATTCAATGTATAAAGCTCTCTTTTCTTTTGTTAAGCTTCCGTTATCTTGTAATAATTTCTCTTACACATCAGACTTCTATAAAAAAAACTGAAAATTGTACTGTTGCGCTAGCGGCACTGTCTGATTGTACGCATGCGGTTATTATGATAAGTAATCACTATGTATCACTTATTAGAGGTTCCTCTCAATCGTTAGTCATTTTCGATAATTATTAGCCAATAACAAATACATTCTGCTTTCTACTTATCTTTAACTCTCTGTCCATTCAGATCTTTTGCGAGACGTCTCGTAAACTGTTAGTTCCGATTATAAGTAGTATGGGTCAGTGTTAAAGGCTGTCCTAGAGAAAAGAAACAAACGTTAAATCTTATTTTTTGCTATCTATATTTTAGTATTTTGTGAGTGAAGGGAGCGAGTGGGGTGAAACTGCGTATGTTAGAAAAGTGGATGCTCCCAGAGCCAAAGTTTCGATATCCAAACTAAATCGAACTCAAAGGGTTTTCATTCCTAGCTAAGAAATTGGATCTGTACGTTTCTCCATAGAGTACTTGGTCCGATTCAAGGAAGGAGATAAGCTTAACCTTTAACGTCCTGTCGGCGATTCGATTATGAGAGACGGCTTGGGTCCAAAGTTATAAGTCTCGCATTATACATAACTTGAAAGGTAATTTTAAAATAGTACTCATAAAGTTTAATTTCCCGTCGCATCAGAGCAACGGATTTCAACAGTTGTATTGTGCAAAATTTCACGGTTACATTTGTGCTTCGAAGAAATTAACTAAGAAGACAATTTGTAAATCATATAAAAGCTCCACGGTCTAAGACACATGTTTCTGGTTGCAAGTTACCCACAATATTTACGATAAATTGGGAGGTGCAGCGTACCGATATATCTCTGGTCTTTCTAAGAGAAAAAAAAACCTGACTCACAATTTTTAAAGCTTAATCTGGAAGCACCTTGTAAATAACATAAAATTAAAGTTTGCCCCGTTCTTAGTAACATACAGGATTATGCAGTACCACGAGTAATGTTCGTAAGAAACTTCATCATTAATGAATATCTTAATGAAAATTTTGTACGACAAAAGATTTTATACTAGTGCATCTACAGAATATCTCAGTTTCCAGAGATGACAGTTGTTAATGTTTGATTTATGACTAAAATTAGAGGAATTATTTCAGTAAAAATTCAGTGTAAGTTTATTTAACTAAGATAAAATATGTGAGACATTTAGTAATGAAATATATAAAAAAATCACGTCAATTGTTCTGAGAAGAAAATAAATTGAATGATAAACTTTAGTGACATGTTCCAAGGGAGTGACTGAACAAATAATCTTGCCTTAACAGGTCCTATATTACAAGCAGATAAGATGTATACTAGTGAGGTTAAACTGGTAGGTGAAACTGCTATGATTATACAAAATTAAAAATTTTTGACAGGGCAAGTGAAATTACAGTAACTGAAATAAAGAAAATTGTGAGGCATGTGAGTAAGAGTGGTAATATGCAACATGGCCTACATGGGCTTATGAGTAGTATCTCAGTTAGAAGCGGCGAGTAAGAGAACTGTGTCATTCAGTAATAAGCTTCGGAAATTGGGCATATCTTTATTAATTTCCAATATTTCAGGCTAGTTCATCTTCGTCCGTTTGTGGGTGTGATGTAAGACTGCATGTTGCACCTTGTAACCATGGCCTTCTTTAAGCAGGTGGTCTGCAAAAGTACAGTCTCCTTCTCCAAGTTTCCAACTTCTATGGTGTTCCTTCAAGCGGGTGCACATTGCGCTGCCAGACTGACCTATACGAAAGATGCGACAATTGCAAGTGATTTTGTATATTCCACTCATTTCCAAAGCTGAATTGCTGTCTTTACCATTGGGCAAGAAGTGCCCAACAGCCGGCTGTGTGGCCGTGCGGTTCTAGGCGCTTCAGTCTGGAACCGCGTGACCGCTACGGTCGCAGGTTCGAATCCTGCATGGGGCATGGATGTGTGTGATTTCCTTAGGTTAGTTAGGTTTAAGTAGTTCTAAGTTATAGGGGACTGATGACCACAGATGTTAAGTCCCATAGTGCTCAGAGCCATTTGAACCATTTGAAGTGCCCAACAGTCTTGTACACATAAAATGATGTTTTAAAGTTCCTAGATTTAAAATTTATGGCTATATTCAGAGAGACTTTTCCTAAATATAGAATTGGACACCATTTATTGCGGTCTTGAGGTGGTGAGCCGAGAATAGGGTAGAGTAGAGACTATACCTGTTGTTCCTGCTTTTTGTGCATTTTGGAGTCCACCAATACAGGACGGTAGCCATTGTTTGATACTATTTGTCTGATTGCATTTAATTCAGTTTGGAAGGCGTCATCACTCACGGCGGTAGATGTTTGACGATGTATCATTGAATGAAAGGCAGCATGTTTATGGATCACTAGGTGTTGAGAATTGGCAGGTATTATCTGTGATGGTAGGTTTCCTATAAATCTTGAAAGTACGATTATGATGTCTATGGTTAGGTCTAAATAATTTATGCAGTTACCTCAAGGTCCGTTGTGAATTTTGCACTGTTGGGTTTAGAATTTAGCTGTTTGAGGAATCTTTGAAGATGTCTGGTAGCGCCCGTCCATAAACACATCACCAACATACTTAACTCAATATCCAACGATGGAAGATAGGGGTTTGTGACCATAAGGCTGTCGTAGCGAGACTGAATACCATAGCATCTAAACTCACCAGAAATAAATGCAAAATGCATTTATTTAAACAATCAGATAGATATTCAATTGACGCCTTCCTAAGAGACAGTGTCCATTCCACCCAATTTGAACATGTAAGCGTAGACCAGCTGTGTTTAAATTCAAGGAAATAGTGTCGACGGCTATTGAGAGACATATACCAAATAAATTAATAAGAGATGGTACTGATCCCGCATGGCACACAAAGCAAGTGAGAACACTGTTGCAGAAGCAATGAAAAAAGCACACTAAATTTAAAAGAATGCAAAACACTGAAGAACGGCGAATTTTTACAGAATCTCGAAATGAAGCTCGAACTTCAATGCGAGATACTTTTAACACTTTCCACAATGAAACTGTCTCAAAATCTGGCAGAAAATCCAAAGAGATTCTGGTCGTATGTAAAGTACACCAACGGAAAGACACAGTCAACACCTTCACTGCAGGATAAAAATGGTGACGTCGTTGATGACAGTATCTCTAAAGCAGTTACTAAATACGGTTTTCCGAAATTCCTTCACTAAAGAAAGTGAAGTAAATATTCCAGAATTCGAAACAATGACGGCTGAAAAAATCAGTAACTTAGGATCAGATATCCTCGTTGTAGCAAAGCAGGTTTAATCACTTAATAAAGACGAGGCCTCCGATCCTCATTGTATACCACTCAGGTTCCTCGCAGAGCATGCTGAAACAACACGTCCCTATTTAGCAATCATATACAGTCGATCGCACGTTGAAAGATCTGTCTGTACCTAAAGACCGGAAAGTTGCCAAGTAACAACGATATCCAAGAAAGGAAGTAGCAGTAATCCGCCGAATTACAGATCCATATCGCCAACGTCTGCTATTCCTGATCTTCATAAACGTTTTAGGAGATGATCTAAGTAGCACTCTTAGACTCTTTGCAGACGGTGCTGTCATTTACCGTCTTATAATGCCATCAGATGATCAAAACAACTTAAAAACGATCAATGCAAGATATCTGTTCAAATGGCTCTGAGCACTATGGGACTTAACTTCTAAGGTCATCAGTCCCCTAGAACTTAGAACTACTTAAACCTAACTAACACCTAAGGACATCACACACATCCATGCCCGAGGCAGGATTCGAACCTGCGACCTTAGCGGTCCTGCAGTTCCAGACTGTAGCGCCTAGAACCGCACGACCACCAAGGCCGGCAACAGGATATCTGTATGGGCGGAAAGTGGCAATTGACTCTAAATAATGAAAAGTGTGAAGTCTTCCGAGTGAATACTAAAAGAAATAAGCTAAATCTCGGTTACACGATAAATCACACAAATTAAAAGGCATTAAATCCAGCTAACTGCTTAGGGATTACTGTTACGAATATCTTAAATTGGAACGATCACGTAGATAATGTTGTGGGGAACGAAAACCAAAAATTGTTTTTTGTTGGCAGAACACTTAGGAAATGCAACAGGTCTGCTAAAGAGACTGCTCACACCACACTTGTCCACCCTCTTCATGAGTATTGCTATGTGGTGTGGGATCTGCATCAGATAGAACTCACGGACGACTTCGAAAAAGTTGGGCAACTCGTTTTGTATCATCGCGAATCCTCCAGTGTGAAAATGTTCCGTTACTACCCACATACACTTAGAGAAATGATCAACATAAGGAAATAAGATATATCAGAGCTCGCACAGAAAGATTTAAGTGTTCATTTTTCCCGCACGCTACTAGAGAATGACATGGTAGAGAAATAGCTTGATGGTCGTTCGATGAACTCTGTGCCAGGCAGTTCATTGTGAATTGCAGAGTAATCATGTAGATGTAGATGTAGCTGTAGAGAGGGCTATTTTTCAAGAACTGTTTTTCACCATTGTCAAAATGGTTCAAATGGCTCTGAGCTCTATGGGACTTAACATCTTAGGTCATGAGTCCCCTAGAACTTAGAACTAATTAAACCTAACTAACCTAAGGACATCACACAACACCCAGTCATCACAATTGTCCGTGAAGATATCAGCAAGAACTGGACTGAGGGGGTATCACATAGCTAGCCCAAGAAAACAAACCGACCACGAAGTTCATTTCGGTAACAGACATTAACTAGCAATCATATGGTGCATTACAGGAGGCAGTAGTCAGTTATCAGGTGCAATTATTGAAAAGTAGACTACAGCCTTTCTTCGCCTCGTCACTGGGGGGGGGGGGGGGGGGGGGGGGGGGGGGGGAAGAGTGGCGAGCCCATCATCCCGGCCGTCTTTTACCCGCGGATAAGATCCTCGGTACTCATTTGATGGTAGGCTGAGATCTGAGGCCGTCCTGGACGGTATGAAACGTGGAAAGTCCCCGCCCCCAACCAGGATTGAACGCTGCTTCTCCAGGGACGGGTTCTAGTGCAACACCCGCTACATCACTAGAGCCACAGGTGCAATTATTAATCAAATCAAACTATATGGTTCCAGAGACCTTCTCAAATCTCAGACATCTATGATGTATATATGCATAGTAAAGTGACGAATGAAAATTTGTACCAAAGCTGGGATTCGAGCCTGGGGTCTTCTGGCAGATATGCTAACCACTACGCCACCCTGGCACAGTGGCCTCCCTCCTCAATCCAAATTCCCATTCACACCTCAACCCACTTGGTATTCCCCCTGAACGCAAACAGCATTGATGAGGCTCTCCAACTGTACTGGAATAACATCCTGGCTCCAATCCCAGCCTTGGTGCTAATTTTCATTTGTCACTTCTGTCTGCGTATATACCGCACAGATGTTTGAACTTGAAAAGGTCTCTGGAAGCAAATAGTTTCGTTTGATAAAGAACCTATGCCTGGGTTTCAGGCAGGATTGCCCATTTCGTTCGATGCTGATGTGATATTCTAATACAGTCGCAGAGCTTTTGCAATGCTGTTCGAGTTAAGGGGGCTGAAGCGTGAATGGGTATTTGGATTGCAGAGGGAGGCGTGCTAGGGTAGTCTGTGCAGTTGTGTGCCAAGCCACTGTGCCAGAGTAGTTTATTCGCCACTTCAGTTGCAATTAATAATATTTAAGATGTTCAGCATAGACGTGTGTTGAAGGATACATTTCTGTGCACTTGTGGAGGAAGGATAGTCCAATTAATTTTAATATGTCGAAAATCGGTAAAAGATGACTGAAACATGTCGTATATTTTTTATCTACAACAAAAAACTGAAGCAGTTTTGCTATTATACCTGTCTCACCTATGTGTCCGAAATGTATTTTTATTCCGTTTGTTAAAATGTATGAAATTAAATAATGACCGTGAGTTCCGTTAACAACGATGGACAGCGTCGAACTGGTGGGAAAGTGTTAAGACTGACATTTGTTCTGTCATGTCTGACATTCTGCGCTGGATCAACGTTTCCACTTTCTGCCGAGAGATCACACGAAACTTGCGCCAGAGGCGAGGAAAGTTGTGACGCGTAAGCCGCCAGCCGCCAGCCGCTGCCGAGTTTCGCAAGTAGAGGCCACCAGGGAATCACGACCAGCGATACTAAGTGTCCGCTCATTCTGCAGTGCTTCGGTTACACAACTTTCTAGCAGAACACAAAATTTCAACACTGAAAATTTGTTTGAAGCAAATTGTCTCGTGTCCAGTAACTACTGAAGACAGTTAGTACAGCATGTAACATGGACCATCGTGAAGAAACGCAATGAAAGGCGGATATCTGGTTTACTGTAGAGGAGTGACCACAACCCTGACAGGTGGTTAGCGTCACTGCATCTACACGCAGAGGTCCCGGATTCGATTCCGGACAGGTCGGAGATTTTCTTCGGTGGGGACTGGGTGTATATGTTATCCTAATCCTTTCATCTCTTCATCATCTACGCACATGTCGCCGATATGACTTCAGGTAGAAAGACTTGCACAAACCGGCCGAACAACTAAAGACGGGGTCTTGAAGCTAGATCCCGTACGATCATTCCATTTTTGTTTCCAATTTTTGCATCTACGTAGTACTGCAGGCATTGCAATTGCCATATACAATGTTAGCAAAATGTATGTTCATTTGTCATTATGTACTGTTCGGCATATTGGCAAACATATACAGATATACTGTAGTCTATGATTTTAGTTTTTTGCTCTCATAGGCAAAGGCTTACATAGTGAAGGCCATCCGTGCCCCCAACTCCCTCCCTAGAAGAAGAAAAGCTTCTCAAACTGACCTCTCATCCTGCCATGCCGCACAGATAGACGTTTTAATTTAGTATCAGGTTTAGGAAAGCCAGGACATGTAAAGGACATTGATTAGTAGCAAGCGTATACCCGGAGCCGTTTGTCGTGAAATCTCAAAACTGCCTCGTCAGCCATCGCAAAGCAAACATTAGTTGTGACTCCCCTCACCGCCACCCTGGATCCGTTGTTTGTCATTCTTTCGGTCAGAGTTTATGTCACATTTCGATTAGCTGAAGGCCGAAGCGTATTCTGTCGGTTCACCATCGATGTAAATATTTTTTCCTGATTTCATACACTCTTCTGAGTGCAATGAGTTTCGTCTTTTGTTTTGATACTTTAACAGTCTATTCCTTACACAGCAGATTCACTTGGTGAGGCGACCTTATCAACGCATTCTTATTTTCATATATACACAAGGTTTACGATGTTAAACCCGCATAATACACGAATAAAACTTGTTATTGTGTGACAATTGCATCACGGTGTTCACTTTTACACTGGTTTATGAAAGAGAATATTTGTGTCATTGTTTTTATTCGCTTTGGGTGTTACTTTGTTTACTTTATAGAAGAGGCACATATGTTCTCATATTTTGAAGTTTACACCCTTCGAAGATAGGAAACGAAACAGAATCTTGTTGGCTTAGCAAGGCTCGAGCCTTCGAATTTCCGACTTGTCGTTCTGCCAACCATTCCTCTAATACTCTTTGTCATTATTCTCATGTTCTTCATTCTTGTTGCTCGTTCTTAACCTTTGCACAGCTAACGTAACCATCCTTTATAAATATGTCTTACGTACGCCAAAGTGTCATTCCCTGCAACTCTTGTCCTCCATAACTCTTTCCATTAGCACACTAACTGAATGTGGAGACCTTTAGATAAATTCCACAAATCTGTCCCATTGTCTGGTTAAGTCATTCCATAGGCTTCTTTTATCGTCTGATCCTACTTAAAAAATATTCGTGTTTTGAATCACCTCTACTTCTAATATTCTTCGATAGCACAACGTTTCCGAAGTTACGTATCTCTGCTTCTCATGCCTTATGGCGGTCCACGAATTCCAAATACAGTAACTTCTGCCTGAAACCCACACCTGCACACTCGTTTTGAAGAACTAAGTTAAGTCTTTTTTTATGAAGCTCTTGCTTCAGCTGTCTTCTGGAAATTCTTTATAAATGAATTACTTTTCTTACAGTTTCTGTTTTTTGTCTGTCATTATGACAAATTTCTTGTAAAATAGTCTCTCCATTCTGTTCATTAGTTCTGCTGACAACTACTTACTTTACAGAGATAGAGCAGTATCACAATCAAATCTCTGCGTTTTTATTCTTTGTCGCTGACCTTCTTCTGTACTCTACTACATTTCGTTGTGAGCACTCCTTGACACAAAGGCAAATGGAAAGTGACGGTGATGAAGGCACGCTAGTTTGAGAAGAGGTCATCGTGTGTCCGTGTCTGTGGAGGGTGGCGGGAGGAAGGGGGATGTGGGTGAATATTGTATGCCGTAAAGACAGGGGGAGAGAGGGGCACTGAATGCAGCCGTCCATCACAATTACTCCAATAGTAACACACTGATTTAGTCAAAGGGCTTTCCTTCATCACGATACTGTCCTCGGCGGCGAGAGTTCATCTGAGACAAAAGTATTGTCAGAGTGCCGCAGGGTAGTGTGATACGGCTGCTATTATTTTCTATATACGTAAATGATTTGGTGGACAGGGTGCGAAGCAATCTTTGGTTGATTGCTGATGATGCTGTGGTGTGCGGTAAGGTCTCGAAGATGAGCAACTGTAGGACGATACAGCAAGACTTAGACAAAATTTATAGTTGGTGTGATGGATGACAGCTAGCTCTAAATGCAGAAAAATTTAAGCTAATGTGAATGAGTAGGAAACACAAACCCGTAATCTTCGGATACAGCATTAGTATTGTCCTGCTTGACAGAGTCACGTCGTTTAAATATCTGGACGTAGCGTTGCAGAGAGATATGAAATGGAATAAGAATGTGAGGATTGTGGTAGGAAAGACGAACGGTCGACTTCGATTTATTGGGAGAAATTTAGGGAAGTATGGTTCATCTGTAAAGGAGACCGCATATAGGACGCTAGTGCGACAGAATCTTGAGTACCTCTCGAGTGTTTGGGATCCGCAGTAGGTCGTACTTAACGAAGGCATCGAAGCAATTCAGAGGCGGGCTTCTAAATTTATTACCGGTAATTTCGAACAACAAACAAGTGCTACGGAGATGCTTCGGGGACTCAAATGGGAATCCCTGGAGGAACAGTATTTAGAGAATTTAGAGAATCCGCATTTGAACCTGACTGTAGAACGATTCTACTGCCACCGACACACAATGCGCTAAGGATCCCGAAGATGAGATACGTGAAACTAAGGCTCCTACGGAGGCAAATAGACATTCGTTTTTCCCTCGTTCTATTTGTGAGTGAAGCAGGAAAGGAAATGGTAATGGTACAGGGTACCCTCCGCCACGAGGCGTACGGTGGCTTACGGAATATGTATGTAGAAATGCTCAATATCGGATCAGAATACACTGGAGGCAGTCTTGAAGGGAAATACTAGACAAAAGTGCTGCTTATAACCTAGGCGACCATTGCTCAGTGCCGCTATTAGTTTCGCCTGTGCTGCAAACGAAGGTGAAATTACAGGCACAGTTGCAGTTTCGTGCAGCGCCGACCTGCCGCGGTCTTTCGTGAGAATTTTGCCACCCTCAAGTGTGTGGGAGTAATTACTCAATGCTTAAATGGCTTGAAAAGTATCACATAACCAGGAAGAGGAAACTTGCTTCCATTACTTCACACACTTTCTGTTATTAGACCGCAGAATGTAGCATTTATGCTGTTTTGTCATCTTTATATTAAATGAAAGAGTTCAATGCCGTTCTTAATTATCTAATACGAGTTACCGTTTTATAACCTAAAAAGAGGAATGCACAACAGGTCACATTAGATAAGACTTTCACTGACTTGTATCAGGTATTACAGTAAATGATATACGTGAATATATGTGAATCTTCTGACAGGTTACACAAAAGTACCACACCAGGTCTTAGCCTTCTGCGAGCAACGCTTTAATACTTGAACCTCTGTAGTATGCTTGACGTTCAGCTCAACGCTTGAATCAGCAAATTCCTCTTCATTGCTTTTCTAAGCTCCACACAGGATCCTATGCATTCAGAGGTGGATTTCTACCCCAGAGACAGCCAATGTGCCTTAGAAGGACCTCTAGCGGTTAAGGCGCTCAGTCCGGAATCGCGCGACTGCTACGGTCGCAGGTTCGAATCCTGCCTCGGGCATGGATGTGTGTGATGTCCTTAGGTTAGTTAGGTTTAAGTAGTTCTAAGTTCTAGGGGACTGATGACCACAGATGTTAAGTCCCATAGTGCTCAGAGCCATTTGAACCTTAGAAGGACTTATACACAGCGTCTGGTTTGCTTCCAAAATACATCAGTCGCTCGGCAGCACAGGAGGTTGCAATAAAACCTCATATCGGTATTGTAGGTCAGAAGTCCTATTCACATCAAGAAGATTATGCCAGAAGGACGGTTATTTGCCAGAAGCACGGTTGCGAACAGTATTCCGTACATGCCCTAAGCTTTCAGGTATTAGCACTACAGGCTGCCTTAGATATACTCTCATTAACCAAAACATTACGACCACCTGCTCAGTTTAGTACTGGTCCACCTTCAGAACGAAGTATAGCAGCTATTCCGCGTGGCGTGGATTCGACAAGCTCTTGGCAGATTTCTGGAGTTACGCGACACCAAATGTCTACGCACAGCTGACGCAGGTCCCATATATTACGCGCTCATCGATTGTAGGTTCGAAGTTAGGTCTCTCTAGCGTTCCAGGCAGGGTACACAGGGTTTATATCAGACGAATTTGATGGCGAAGACATGAACGTGATTTAACTATTATACCCCTGACACAGTTGTAGCGTTATTATGGATTTGTGGCACGGACAGTTATCCTGCTGGAAGATGCCATCGCCACCAGGGAAGACATTAAGCACAAATGGATTCAGGTTGACTCCAACAATGTTCACGTAGTACATATCTCTCGTTGCCATGGTTGAATCACTACATAGTACAGATAAAGAAGATAAAAACAAAAAGTTAAAGAACCTGAAAACAAGCACTGAGTCACAGTCCACTTAATCTTTTCTGGCCAATAAACCGTCCAGAGACACTGATATCACGCTAGATACAATATGTATGTACTTGGTTTAACTGGATTACTCTTGTCAGATACAAAATGAGGTATGGCTGCACACATCTGCTCATCCAGTGATGAGTTGGCGATTGATCTACTATGCTGTACTCCTGCTATCCAATGGTATAAACATAGTTTCTGCCTAAGAAGGAGGCCAGCAACGTATTTTGTGCAGTGACAGGAGGAGAACGTCGCCAGTGCGCACTCTTGTCTCCGTCCGACGCCTCACTGCTCTCCACTGACAAATGCCAACGCTGTGGTATGCTCCGCGTCAGGACATTCTTTCTGTTTCGGATTCTCACTAACAAAATTTACACACTTGGAAAAATATCGCTATCGTTTTATAGGGTGATACATGGCGCCCCAAAAAAAAAAAAAAAAAAAAAAACAAGAGCCAGGAAAAGTATATCAATCACCTACAGATAGGCAACCCAGTTTGCACAATCTGCACCTGGGGCGGATGTAATAAGATGGGTTTCCTATCTTAAGGTGCTCGAAATATTTTCCAGGCTAGTTTTTCTTATTCCACCTAGCACTTGTAGTGTTTTATTCATGCGCACTTTGCATAACGAACCCTATAATTGGATATCAGCGTCAAATATTCGATGTGTAACCCAAAGCACACTCTACTGGCATATGTAGCAGAAAGATGCCATTGGCTGATGCTTCACGTGATGCACTGGCACTTGCTGCTGTGCATCATCTCACCATCCATCCTGATAACGCCACTCCACTTCCTCACGTTGTCGAACACTGTAGTTACCTCTGGACGACGCTGTTTTGTCGGGACAAGATACTCGTTGTAGACTCCTGACGTGGTGGTCAGAAAAGACCATGCTGCCTTACTGCAGGGATGAAATGTTCCATGCATCTTGCCTCAGGGCGATAGCCACAAGCTATTACGTTTGACTTCATCAAATATGCGTACTTCGCCATTTGCTGAGAGGACAGAAATGCCATATCGCTAACATGGCAGTCATTTATGTTGATGTTGTTGTTGTTGTTGTTGTTGTGGTCTTCAGTCCGAAGGCTGGTTTGGTGCAGCTCGCCATGCTACTGATACTGTGCAAGGCTATTCATCTCTGAATAATGACTGCAACCTACATTCTCCTGAATCTGCTTACTGTATTCATCTCTCGGTCTCCCTCTACGATTTTTACCCCCCGCACTTCCTTCCAGTATTAAATTCGCGATCCCTTGATGTCTCAGAATGTGTTCTATCAAACTGTCCGTTCTAGTCAGGTTGTGCCCCAAATTTCTTTTCTCACCATTTCTATTCAATACCTTCTCATTAGTTATATGCTCTACCCATCTAACCTTCAGAATGTCAATGTTTCGCTTCCATACATGACTAAATTCATTACAAACACTTTCAGAAAAGACTTCCTAACACTTAAATCTACATCCGATGTTAACAAATTTTTTTTCTTCAGAAACTTTTTCCTTTGATTGCCAGTCCACATTTGATATCTTCTCTACTTCAGCCATCGTCAGTTATTTTACTGCCCAAATAGTAAAACTCATCTACTGCTTTCAGTGTCTCGTTTCCTAATCTAATTCCCTCAGCATCGTCTGATTTATTTCGACTGCATTACATTATCCTTGTTTTGCTTTTGTTGATTTTCATCTTATACTCAGCTTTCAAGACACTGTCCATTTCATTCAACTGCTGTTACAAGTCTTGTGCTGTCTTTGACAGAATTACAATGTCATTGGAAAACTTCAAAGTTTTTATTTCTTCTCCCTGAACTTTAATTTCTTCTCTAAATTTTTATTTAGTTACCTTTACTGCTTGCTGAATGTTCAAGTTGAATAACATCGGGATAGGCTACAATTCACTCCCTTCTCAATCGGTGCTTCGTTTTCATGCCCCTCAGCTCTCCCTCTAGTTTCTGTGCAAGTTGTAAATAGCCTTTCACTCCCTTTATTTTAAACCTGCTGCCTTCAGAATTTCAAAGAGAGCATTCCAGTCAACACTGTCAAAAGCATTTATAACCCAGTTGATCTCCAGCGTAGTACAAAAAACATAATTAGCTTGCAGTTCAGCTTCTCGGTAAATTCTTTTGACGTGTAGTATTTCTTTTCCTTCCTTCACATTTTTCTTGTTTTATTTTGAGAGTGAAAGAATTTATGATCGCCTACACTCCACCTATATTTCCGCACTTCAATTCTACAACAGAACTAATAATAGCCTGACTGCAAATGTGAGGGTTTGGCGATTAATTGTTATGAGACTCGAGATATGCTGCTGGCCATAGAGCTTAAACTTCAGACCAAATTGTTTTTCTGCATAATATCAGGAGGTTACCTCCGACTGCCACTTTATTCACCTACTCGTGGCAATGGCATTTCAGATTAGGCAACGAGAAACAGGTACGACTTTTTGAATACGTAAAGATATGGGCAAATGGCCAAAAAACTGATGGTGCAGTCATGGATACTGAGGGAGCTAAAATTCTAAGGAACACAGAGAAATCATATTTTTAGAACGTGGAAAACTAACTGAATATTAGTGGAATACTCCAGCACAAACATTCAGCCTACGAGCCCACACTTAGAAAATATGTGGCTTGAATCTGAACTTATAGTTAAAATACATGCCAAGAAAGGTGTGTGGGACTTTACACATTTTCCACAGTTCAACAAGAGCATTAGTAAGCGGTTGAGAAAGAAAACAGAGAGAGACACACATTAGAAAGGAAGTTCGGGATCTGCCAAAAATTAGGTCTAAGTAATGATACCAAAGAGAAAATGCGCAAAGACACGTTTGAAGAATTATTCTGTTATTTCACTCAAGTGATATGGGAAAACCACCGAAAATCTAAATCAGGATTAGCAAACGGAGATGTAAACGCTGCTTCCCAAGAACACAAGTTATGTATCTTAGCCGTCGTTCCACCTTGATCCGTAATACGAGTATTACGTTGATAGTGTGCTGTCGGTACTATTCACTATTAGTTCTTGTGAACTGGTGAAGTGTACGATTCTATATTGCACTACAGTTAGCTAAATGAACCACATCAGAAATGAAATCTGCTGATTCATGGTTGTACGAATTGCCATATGGCAAAAGGGGCCACATGGGGGCAGTGGCTAAGGCACTGGACTCGTACTCGGGAGGAGCGGAATTTGAACCCCCTTATACGCACCTAGATTTAAAATCTCTGTGGTTTTCCTATGTCATTTAACGCGAATTACGGGAAGGTTCCTTTGAGAGATCAAAATCGGATTCTTCAGCCCTTCTTGCCCAAGCCATCTGGTGGTCCGCATCTAATGACCTCATGGTCGGGGTGTTAAACACAAATTTTATTCGCTTCCTCTCATATAGCAACGACAAGGCGCAAATATGTACATTTCACTCGGTATATATGCTATAAGATTTTTTTCGGCATTCGTCATACTCACAAGCCTGTCATGAGCAAAGAATAATGTTTGTAAAGTTATTTACCGTTCCTCGTTGAGGTAAAATGGGGCGTCTGCGCAGAAAATTCGACACATTGACTGTAATGACCAATACATTGAAACATCCAGTGATTACTCTTTTGATTAACAGAAGTTTATATCTTCTATACATCCGATTTTTCATTTAAGTAAACCAGAAAAAATAATCATAGACTATAATATGTCTATAACAGTAACCTGACGGCTAGGAAAAGTTGTTTTTCTTTCTTATGAAACTTACGATGTGGTTGCGAACACCATCTGCTAACAATAAAGAAATGTGTTTGAGCATTAGAAAAAGAAGAAATTAAAGTAGTTTAGGCTTAAAAATGCTGAATTACAGTGTCTTAAGAGCTCTACGATTGAAAAGTGAAAATTTACCGCAGTTACACATGCCAATAGCTCACGAATCTTACGAAGCCGGGATGGGCGAAAGCCGAGACTGAGTTAAAGGAGTTGGCCGAAAATTTGGAAACGCGGCGGGAAATGCATGCTTCAACATAAATGCAGTTGGTAGCCAAGTCTGCAGGTTGTGTTCTTGTATCTGACCACGAACGGCACACGTGAAATGTCATCAATACATTTCAAGTGACAGTCGCGGCCAAAACAGTGTTCTGCATAATTGTGAGTCATAATGTCGAAGCTAAGTGAATTAGAACGAGAGCAAACTGTTGGTGCTCGTATGGTGGCCAACCAAAGTGTCTGGCGTTTCGAGAGGAATACCACATACAGGGAGAGCTAAGTCACAACGCGGACCAAAGTGTGTGTAACTTATCATGACAGATTGTGGCGAAAAAAGGATGACAACAGGTGAAGAGGCCACGATAGAACTCAATGTCGCACTCTCAAACCTCGCCATCACCAAAATAACACTGAGGGAGCTTCATAAAACGGGAACTACAGGGCGAACTGGAATTCACCTATGCAAATGTCCGTACGAGGAAAACGTGGTGGCGAAGCCAATCCAAACTATGTACCTCTTGGCCGCGCGGGATTAGCCGAGCGGTCTTGGGCGCTGCAGTCATGGACTGGTCCCGGCGGAGGTTCGAGTCCTCCATCGGGCATGGGTGTGTGTGTGTGTGTGTTTGTCCTTATGATAATTTAGGTTAAGTAGTGTGTAAACTTAGGGACTGATGACCTTAGCAGTTAAGTCCCATAAGATGTCACACACATTTTTTATGTAGCACTGGAAGAATGTCATTTGGTCACATGAGTCTTGGTTCACACCGTTTGCAGCTTCTGGCCAAATTTACGTCCCTAGAGTGAAACATGGTGGGGGGTTCGGTGATGATTTGGGTAGCCACATCGCGGTATTCCAGGGGCTTCGTGGGTACTTTGCAAGGACCCATTACTGCTAAGGGTTATGTGACAACTTTGGGTGATCAGGTCCTTCCCATTGTACAAAGTTTGTGGTGATGCTGTGTGCTCTGATCACACTATGTAGCCATTGCGATCAACCTTGGACAGAAGCCTGCGTGATCGCTGTCCACCTCCATAATGGTTATCTGCACTTGCGACTCTTTTGCCGGAAGAATGGTATGAGATTCCCTCGCTATCTATACAGGACTTGCGTTCATCCTTTCAAAAATGACTGGAAGCTCTTTTAAATGTCAACGGGTTTCCTACTCCGTAATAAGCGTGGTGACGTGTTGTGTTTTCGGTTTTTCCATATTTTGTCCAACCCGTGTATGTACTGTTGCAAAGTTTCTTCAATGAAGGACACACTTAATAGCAGCGTATTAGCAAAGAATTTGACGTACCTTTTCGTGTGTATTTTCATAATTGCACACCATGTCACATGCCTGGTTTGGATAGCACAGCGAGAGGCGAGAGTTTTTCATTTGTCATAAAGAGTTTTCCATTCTCGAGTACGTTCTGGCGGTCGTGCTAGTCGAAGATGTCACGTTAACTGTGTAACAGTAACGCAAGACACGCTCGAATGCAGCAAAAACTATGACCTCCAGGAGAAGACCTTTATCTTGCTCTCCGCAAGTATACGGCTTCTAGCTGGATAAAGCGAAGAATGGAGCCCGAAGTTCACACCGCTGGCGATGTTCCGCAGTTATCAGGTGATTTTCGCTGCACCGTGTTAAGTTTGTGCGAGAGAAGAGAGTTTACGTTTCACTGCTTTTTTGTAAAATTAATGACTACAGTGCTCCCTTACTCATCATATTAATGCTTTGCCTTCCAATATTGTATTATAGATGATTAGCGTCAAGTCGGTGATTGGAACTTCTTCCTTTGTTCTCTTGTGTAAATTCAAATGCTGTTACAGTGGCCTCCAGACGACTATATACCTCGTAAATGATTATGAGTTTAATAAGTTGAAATATTTGGTACTCCTGTAATATTTTGAAGGGTAATTTTTCTTTGTAAATTTGAGATCCTGATGACCGCTAAGCCCTTTGTCTTAACAATATGTAGCTAACGAGGCCAGGATCAGTACTCTTCTTACATAAAAGCTATGATATCTGGGAATTTCTAGTTCTTTCAGTAAATATCGATGTCGTTTTATTTTAATAACTGTGAGGCAGTTAAGCCTTCTTGTCACTCATGAACTCCTAGGAAGAGACTAAGCGTTTGGAGACTCATGTAATTGTAGTATTACATTATAGTATATTATTCATACTGTTTCTACTGTTATTCATACTATTCCTCAGTATAATTCTTTACATAAAAATGGCCCCCTTGAGTTTTAATTTCGAGCATAGAATTCCTTTCTTCTTGAAAACTGGAATACACTGTATGCAGTATGCGCTGAAATGTGATCCTTCATGATGAAACGCTCGTTCTGTTCTAAATTAAGTCACTTTTCTGACAATAGAATCAGAAGTTTTCTTGAGACTTACACACAATATTTCGACTGAAAGTCAAAATGTGGAAACCAACGTGGTCAGGACCAAGCTAGTCCATTGCGCATCAGTTGTTGCAGGATATAGTACAGCATTATTTTTCTTTCAGCGTTTTGTTGCGGTGTAAAGCAGTCTACAAGGAACGTTACGGTAGCTGGCTAACAGTCCGCAGACTCCGCAGTACTGTTAGGATGTTCCAGACGTGGTTAGGTACAAATTAGTAGGAAAGATAGTACTGGTTGCCTCAGTACACTCAGAATAGTCATTGGGTGCCTGGTTTCATTAAACAATAGTAAAATATTTCCGTTGCGAGTCTTGACTTAGTATTTTATCAGTTTTTAGTGGGCTTTAATGATTAACCTTTTCGTGGATGGAATAGGTTTCCACTGCTCTCCAACCTTTCAACCTTACTCAGATTGAATATTCCATCTTAGTGAGACGTAATATAAAATGTCAGTCAGCTGTACTTTTCAGTGTCAGTCAGATGTTCTTCAATATTCAGGATACGTCAGATGGTGTTTTCGCTGTTACCACATCTAAAATCAAACCTCAAGAGCAATTTCATGTCAGCGCTCAAGTATACAATACACATTGGTTCTTGATATCTTCGACTGTGTAGAGCGTACCAGCATTATTTTGGTCTGCCTAGTTACTGAAAATGCTGAAGCTTCCTCAAATTGGCCAGTTCGTGAATGAAAATCCGCTCAAAAACGCCACTGGAAAAGAGGAAAGTGAAAAGGTGAACAATCACAGCAAATTACTTAAGTTTCGCCCACACCTAATGCAAAATAATGAAAAGAAGCGCATCAGGTTTTAATGTTTTACTAGCACTTCTCTTCGTGGGCAGGCAGTTATCTTGCTGTAGTTTGGAATGTAATACCTGTGAGATGTTGTTCGGACTCTGCTACATCGACATCTACGTACATACTCCGCAAGCCACGGTACAGTGTGTGACGGTGGGTACCCTGCACCACTACGAGACATTTCCCTTCCTGTCCCACTTGCAAATAGAACGAGAAAAGTCGACTCTCTGTATGCCTCCGCATGAGCTCTGATTTCTCCTAGCTTATCTTCGTGGTCATGCTTTTCAGAGCAGAATCGTCGGTCATCTTTAAGTAGGTACCATACAGAATGAAGACCAAGGAGCGTTAGATGTGTGGCAAAGTATCACATCGAGGCCTTCCCCACGGTTCTGAGACACAGAAAACATTCATCGCACTACAAGGTTGACCAAGATGAACAAGTTCACAAAAGAGTCAACATCTAGTCTTAAACGCCCAACGCAATTCAAGGATAATATAAAGAGTAAATTATCTGCAAAAATTAAAGCTGCCTCAGGAACTGCCGTTTAGTGACTAACTGTGTGCTGAAGGTTCAGAGTATGTGATCTGTATGTGAGGCGTCCGACAGTGCGTATCGCGTTTCACGGCAGTAAAAAACGAGTTCGTATATTGTGGGGTCAGCAATATAGTGATCCGAACATTAGTAAAAGAGTATAGTCTCTTCACATATCAATTACTCTTCATTATGCTTAGAGAATTTCTGCACACATTCGTCTGGAGGAAAAGTGGTAGTTTGAATAATTACAGGAAGTTCCGGGAAGCAGGCAGATGTGGTGATGGTGTTGTTCTATACTGATGTGGAATGACATCATATTGGTTTACGGAGCCTCTCACCAACACCGGTGTGAGAGACACAGTTAACGGTCAGTGCTAAAAACTGATTAACTGGAACCGCATAGACGACACTTCACATGCGCAGATCTTGATGTTTTTAGCTATGAAGCTAGTCCGCATCGAACTGATCTTGTGGCGAAGACAAGCAATGCGATGAGTGGTCAGCAAGATCTTTGTGTCTTCATCCAAGGTACACAGCATATCTGGGATGTACTGTGGATGTAAACTGCAGCCACCAGGGACTCTCCCAGATGTCCGCACAGCTTTGTCTTGGGAATGGGATCGATTGCCAATAGAGCTGCTGAACCACATCATAGGAAGCACGCTAGGTCATTTTCAAGATTATGTGATAGCGAAGAAATGCAAATCCTCTACGAATTTGTTGTGGTTTTCGTTCTGTTCCTTGTCTTGCTACATTTACGTACGGGATGAGAGAGAAATAACTGTTCGTATCTCTCTGTCCGCAGCGTACCAGTTCATCTCGCCATTATGATCGTCAAGCTAATGATTCGAATACTGCAATTTCAGGTATACAATCTATATCGATAACAGGTTCCTTAAATTGACGCCATAGCATTACGTGAGAAGGGTGTCGTTTTTTACGATTTTCTACCGAGTGAGATAGAGCCGTATTTGAAAATCTACGCTCCTATGCTGGTATTGCAACCAAGCGAGATGGAAGAAAGGATGGTGCGCTGAACTCATCATATTCGGGAGGCATTGGGTAGAAATACCCGTAAAATAACCGTCCGACTATCCAGGTTTAGGTTTCCAGGGATTTTAAAATGATTTGAGTTGCACGGTCGGTTTCTTCCCCATCTTGGTTCACTAAATTTTCTCTGTGTGCAAGATCACTCAGCAGGTGGGCCGTTAGACTCGTAACATTACTTTTTCGGGTGGACCTAGATTTAAATCTCCTTATGGCCACTCTGTATATACAGAGTGTTAGGGATTTAAGTTCGAATATTTCTATTGATGACTGAGGACTGTGTACTGAACAAGATTACATCAGTATTTACTTCATTTTCGGACTAATAGTTAGTTATAGCTATTACGAGTAGTAATACCCCTTTAGGTTGGTTAGTACCTCCAAGTACGTGAGGCACAAGTAAGTCACTATTGTTTCTTTTACCCTGGGCAGTAGGCCAGGTATTTAACTGTGTACGCATGGACGCAAACCTTCGTGGTGCAGTTACGACCATGCAGAAAACATCAAGTAGTAAATTGTGTAGGTGTTTGTGAGGAGACTATTAGAAACAGAGAAAAACAACGAACACACTGAAGTGGGTGCATATTAAGGCATCGATTGTAACAATATCTCTAAGTACGCCCCTAACACTCTGTACGCTATGTTCCCAAAAGAACTTCAAGAGGATGCAAAGAAGGCTCATTTAGGAGGAGCGAGCCTATTTTCTTCTCAGTCCTCTTCCAGATGAGCTAATGATCCGTTTCTAATGCACTGCACTAGAAGA
Organism: Schistocerca americana; assembly: GCF_021461395.2. Taxonomy (NCBI): domain Eukaryota; kingdom Metazoa; phylum Arthropoda; class Insecta; order Orthoptera; family Acrididae; genus Schistocerca; species Schistocerca americana. Next base: position 100,696,850 of record NC_060130.1, on the reverse strand, counting down.
AACATTGAAAGTCTGACATATCTGTGATTCCTTTCATGTATCAGAAACGATCCTTGTATGCTGTTGCGTTCATTGTCTCGTTTTCATTTGACGACCCTCTTCCGTTCGTATTCCGCCTTGCAGTACGCGAATGTCGGAACATCTCTGAGTTTAGCACCTCGCAGAAACTGACGACACACTGAGTGGTATGTTCTTACGATACCTCAGACAATACTCTGGGAATTCTCGAATAACATGCCCCTTCATGGGTCAACTGGTCGATCAATGATGAGAAGAGATTGCTTTCCACTACAGTGAAGCGACTTTGACGAGATTTTCTCGTAAGTGTCTACTTATAGCAAGTGCTCAGTCGACTGTGATTCTAAACCGGTGTGTATTTAGCTATAAAATATTTAACGTGTCCCATTGCCGCATTTCTACAGCCAACGGAGTTCATCATGTGTACATAGTTCATCTTTTGTTGCCAATGGGAGAGATTATAACAGGCATCATGCTCCTTACTCACATGGACAGTCGTAGAATTTATATTTCTTTTTAATTTTATTTGCAACCTTTACATCGGAATACTGATAACAGACATGATGTGACTGTTGATTTTTTTGCCGACGACTAATAAAATCGCAGCTTTTGTCCCGACTTCCTTACACCTACGTTCCGATGGGTGGGTGTTATACTCCCAACGTAGTTGCAAGGTTTCTACATGAAATTCAATACAGTGCCCTGGGGTGCTGATACAAAGATGGTGAGCATGACAAATTCCTACATCTGCCAGTCCAGGTGGTCCCAGAAGTGATGAACAGCAGTAATATGCCATGAGTTTGACAACCATGAAAGTTCGCGATAGGTTCCACAAGACGTCTACACAGGATGTACGTATCGTTCACGTCCGCTACCGTCTCTAACCGTCTCATCCTCTCGGAAAAAATAACATTGTCTAATCTAGTTGTTCGCTGCATGTCACAAGAGTCATTTCTGCTATATTTAGTAATGACATGCAACGGATGAGTTCACACACTGTTTTATGTAGAGTACATTAACTTATGTCTGCCTGCTCAGCACTAACTAAATGTAAATTACGTAGTGTAATAGAAAGAGTTACCCAGAGTATAACTTTTCTTGTTTTCAAATTTAACTTTAATGTCTTTCAATCATTTTACATCATTAATAAGTGACTGAAGGTCTTGGTAACAACTTATTCAACCTTTTCTGCTCTAAATTCAACTTACATAATCGATGATTCGTAACAAATTAAATTAGATAAGAGGCTACATGCAATGTAAAGCTGAAATTAAAATATTAAGTTTTTCAAACTATTGGCTACAGAATGGTTTTTGGGTTAGCACTGTATGTTTTTGTTGCTGCACGCTTTTGTGCAATAAAAACTTCCTCTGTTATAGGTGTATTCTCCTAACTCCGCCATTGCCGGTGCCAAGCCCGAGGCCCCAGATCACAAGTCATGGGGAAGGAGGAGGGGGAGGAGTAAAAAAAAGCTATCTGGCTCCGGATGGTAGCACCCAGCCCAGTTAGGGCCTCTACCTAGGGTTACAGGCGGAGCCCGGCCAACGGCCTCGAAGGCGGAAGAGGAACGGCAGAGAGAGCGGAAGAGCCACTGAAAGATATCAGGTAGCGGCGGTACTCCATGTTAGGGGCGGCTACCAAAGGCGTCTGTGTCCCCATGTCAGGGGCGGCCTGAACTCATCTTCTGAGGCTAACAACTTCAGTCGTATAACTGGACGGACACGAGCTGTACCATCAAAAAAAAATTTTTTTTTTGCTCGTGGAATGGATCGCACTACGGAATCGAGATTACCCCAGGGGGACAATTCCTCCGTTGACCAAGGTCGACGCAAGCAGGCATTCGGATTCTGGGCGACCTGCCAAAAAGTGCATAGGGGAAGAGTCGGAGGTCGCAAGAACCTCAAAGAAGATTAAAACTAAAAAGACTTTCAGAATTGGAACCATAAATGTACAGACAATGATTAAGACTGGTAAACTTAAACAGGTAATAGTAGAGATGAAAGCGAGAAAGATTGGAATATTAGCGATGCAAAAAATAAGATGCACTGACTTAGATACAGTGGAGTCAGAAGGCTTCATAATACTGAAGGGAAACCAAGAGTTAAAGTGGGAAAGGAAAGACATGCACGTAGATGCTTTGGTACAGGGTTCATAGTAGACAAGAGATACGAGGATGGCATAACTGAGATGAAGAGCAGGTCAGAAAGGGTATCAAGACTGACATTTCAAGCAGGGAACAAAAAGGATATAATAATAAATGGACATGCACCTGCAAACGACAAGAACAGGAAAGCCAAGAAAGTTGTAGATAGTTTCAGGGAAGAGCTAGATGATACACTGAAAAACATACCATATAGACATATAAAGATACTTGTAGGAGATTATAATGCACAGATCGGAAGAGAGAAGCAACATAAAAGAGTAGTGGGCGCGTATCCTGCACACCAGCGGACAAACAAAAATGGAGAAAGACTAATTGAGCTGTGTCAAGAACACAAAATGAGATTGATGACAGCACACTTCAGAGCCAAACCGTGCAATAAAAAGACATGGGCAAACCCATGTACCCGCCTTGGGGAACTCCAAATTGACCACATAGCAATCAGCTGGACAAACGCTAAAGAGATCATGAACACAAAGGTCAGGAAGAACACAAGAATAGAATCGGATCACTATCTTACAGTCGCGTGGGATTAGCCGAGCGGTCTCAGGCGCTGCAGTCATGGACTGTGCGGCTGGTCCCGGCGGAGGTTCGAGTCCTCCCTCGGGCGTGGGTGTGTGTGTTTGTCCTTAAGATAATTTATGTTAAGTAGTGTGTAAGCTTAGGAACTGACGACCTTAGCAGCTAAGTCCCATAAGATTTCACACACATTTGAACAGTTTTGAGCACTATCTTACAGAAACAGGGACAGGGACAGACTGCCACAGACGAATAGAAGAACAGAAAACATAAAGGTAGACAGAGACAAATTAAGACACAATCGACCCAGATATGACGAAGGAATTGAATCATTTAATGAATGGGACGACATGAAGCGAAATATGGCGAAACAGGCTGAACTATGTGGAAAGGAAGAAAAGAAACGGAAGCACTGGTGGTGGAACAAGGAATGTGAGGAAGCGGTAGAGACTCGCAGGAAAGCCTGGAGAGACTGGAGCAGCAAGAAGGACCTGGAAAAATGGGAAGTTTTCTTGGGTGCAATAAAGGAAGAGGTCCGAACAATAATATGGACCAGAAGACAGAAGATGACGCAGGAACTGGACGAGATTGAGACCAACTTCAGGAAAAACAACAGCAGACACTTTTTCGGGAAATTCAAAAAGAGTCTGATTGGATACAAGGGTAGAGAACTGATTATAAGAGATAAAAGAAAGGGGAGCTGGCTGTTAGTGCGAAGGAGAACTGTCGGATTTTTGCAGAGCACTTTCACGACCTGCTGAACTGTAAACCACCTGAAGAAGAGCTGGAACTAGGGACTGACACTGAGAGCCACACCCTCCAACCAAGGATGAAGTCGCACATGCCATAAGCGTAAGCGATCTAAAGAATAATAAGGCAACTGGAGAAGATGATATAGCAGGCGAGATGATAAAGTGGGGAGGCAACAAAGCAATAGACAACATGACCAACATAATTCACCAGAAATGGAGAACAAAGAAGTTGCCAGAAGGATGGAAGAATGCAATTGTAGTACCAATACATAAGAAGGGGGACAAGAGATATGCAAACAACTACAGAGGAATATCGCTACTAGAGGTCGGATACAAGGTGCTGTCAAAACTATTGCTCGAGAGAGTAGAAGAACAGGTAGAAAGTACAGTTGGCGACTAACAAGCGGGATTCAGGAAGGGAAGAGGTTGTATAGAACAGATATTTATCCTGAAGCAACTGATAGAAAATAGGGCCTTAAAAAACAAAAAGACAGTAATAACCTTCGTCGACTTCACGAAGGCATATGACTCCATCGACAGGACCCTGAAGAACAGAGCGCTTGATGGAACTACGTAAGAACTCATAAAAGGAATTCGGACAGACACAAAAGCAAGTGTGAGATTCAGAGAGGCACTGTCAGAAGAATTTGAGATCAAGACTGGTGTTAAACAGGGAGATAGATTGTCACAATTGTTGTTCAATATAGCACTGGACGAAGTGATCAGACAGTGGAGAGCAATAAAGGAGGAAATGGGAATACCAAAGACCCAAGTGGGGGGCGAAAAGGACAACATGGCTCAAGTGGACTGCCTAACCTTTGCAGACGACATAGCAATAATAAGTAAGACGGAAGAAAACACAAACACACAACTCGACAACTTAAGTAAGGTAACCAAAAAGGTGGGACTGAGGATCGCCTATAACAAGACAAAGACATTAAATACCACTGAAGACTCGGAAACACTGGAAGGCGCTGCGCAAATGGTGGACAAATTTAAATACCTGGGAGACTTTATAACAGGAAGGAACAAGAGCAAGGAGGGAATAACAGAGAGGATAAAGAAGTTGAGGTCAGCCTTCTGCATGACGAGAGAGATATACAATAAAAAGAATATATCCACAGAGGCAAAGCCACTACAAGGCAACGGTGAGGAATGCAATATTATATGCTGCTGAGACGATGACACTAGGAAGAAATGGGGCAGAATAATTAGAGAAAGAAGAGAGAAAAATACTGAGAAAAATACTAGGTCCCAAAAGAGGTGGAGAGAGGTGGATGCGAAGACCTAGGGAAGAATTGTACCGGAACATGAGAACAATATCCGGGGAAAACAGACTCAAAAGGGCAAGGTTTGCTAGGTGTGTAGTTAGGCTGAGTATGGACAGAATGACGAAGAGAGTGTGGGAAACAACAGGGAGGACAAGGGGAAAGACAGGAACCAAGTGGGTTGTTGAACTTCGGAAGAACTGGTTGGAATTGGGGATCAAGGTCGAAGGAAACGAAAATTGGAGGAACACTCACATTCCACGAGGACAACGATAAATGGGAAACTAGCTTTGTGATCGTCTACGGGTGTCGTAGCCCCAACGTCTTTGCACGTAAACTTGGACCACAGCATGAAACTGTCTCCACCGGCGTGTAGTGTGGGCACCAAGCACGATGCCGGCACGATTTCATGCGATTAACGCCAGACCACACCATTGCAGAGTAAGAGTCGCTGACGTGCCTCAGTGATGAAGATATCCGTATCGTACGTGCACCAGATCGGAGGGGTATCTGTAGAGAGGCCAGAAAATTTTGTTCTTAAAGTGCAGTGGCAGCCATTTCAATAATTACAAGGCATCATTATTGATGACTGAATGATCTGGCGTTGTAACATTAGCCAACATGAAGTTTCTATGCTGGTACTGAGAACGGCTGAAAACAAGAGAAAAGTGCAGCCATTGTAGTTCCCGAGGACATGCGGCTATTTCGTATGGCTTAATAATGGTGAGATCCTCTTGGGTAAAGTAAAATTCTCCACCATTCAGACCTCCAGACGGGTACTAATTACGAGGACGGCGTCACCAGAAAAAAAATAGGTGTTCTACTGGTCGAAGCGTGGAATGTTAGGTCAATTAATCTGGTAGATGCCACAGAGAACTTGAAAAGATAAACAGGTAGACTGAAGTTAGATGTAGTGGGAATTAGTGAAATACAGTGGTAGGAAAATTAGGATTTCTTATCAATTAGAACAGGTTTATCAATATAAAATGAAATGGGAGTAATCAAGACGTAGGTCGAATAATAAACAACAAAATAGGAAAGCAAGTAAGCCATCATGAACAGCATAGTGAAAGGATCATCATAGAAAAACAGACACACGCTACCAACCACCACAGCAGTACATGTATACAAGTTGTAATAAAACTTTATGGCACAAATTACAGGACACCTTCCTCACACGTAGACGAAAAAACCATATTATATGAGCATGGGCCTGGAATCGCTTTGGTTCCACTTTACAGCTCATTTTCTCCAACTCATTAATCTTGGGAAACACACAAGAGTAGAACGTTAGAATCATGGGAACATGCACTTTTGGTGACGTCTGGTTACGTCGTGCACCGCCAGTGTTTTGTTTTAAATGTGCCTGTTGCGAGGCAACGGATGATGAAGGGGTTCAGGGAGGCCCAGAGGTAAAACACGCAGATCCCGTTGCCCTTCAGGCAGCAGTCCAGCAGTCGCTCCCCTCTGCGAGCGACTTCACCAATAGCAGCAAAACCCCATTGCGGATAGACGACCAAATATCCAAGGCCTGACAATGTGCATCTGTAACGCAGACGGCATTGTTAATCAAGTGGTCGAATTCTGAGAATTCATGAAGCAATTCTCAATCGACATATGCATGATGGCGGAAACCCACCTCAAGCCGGGAATCAAAGTGACAGTTCCCAATTACAATAGTTACCGTGCAGATAGGCCAATCCGAGCCGGAGGAGTGGCCATATACATAAAAAGAGGGATTTCCCACCACCAGGTATACATACCAGCAACGAATAAAATCGAAGCAGTGGTATTAGAAGTAACCACTGCCACCAGACCCCTAACAGTAGTTGCAATCTACCGACCACCAAATGACGAGATCGATGAGGGAGATATAGCAGCTTTAGGTCAAACTGAGGGCAAACTCCTAATCGGAGGCGCCTTCAATTCCAAGCGCCCAGACTGGAACTCTAGAACAACCTCCAGAGCAGGCGCCAAACTGCAACAGCTAGCGCATACCCACCACTTTGAAACATGGAGTCCAGTAGAGCCCACTGACCTTCCTAAAAATGGAGGGAGGCCCGACGTATCTTACTAGGAGGATCACACGGTTTGTGGCCGCGAGGACTGTCAACAGAATGTTCTCCGACCACAATCCTGTCATCTTCGAGGTCGATGTGGGGGAATGGGCAGCACTCCTGTCATCCCACAACGCACAGACTGGGAACGATACCGGGAAACATTCACCTCGGATGTAGCTCGCGCACCGCCACCTACTGCCGAAACAGTAGAACAAGCGCTACAAGACGTAACAAGCACTATTCTGCAGGCAGTGGAAGAGGCCATCCCTCCCTATCCCCACCCTCAAAGGGACGAGCCGCCCCCGCAAATACAGCTCCCGTAACATTTGCTAGCACAAATTCGACACAAGTACAGAATGGCAAAAGAGTGGAAGATCACCAGAAATCAGGGCACAAATTCGACACAAGAACAGAATGGCAAAAGAGTGGAAGATCACCAGAAATCAGGGCACCAGGAGGCTGCTCAATCGTCTGCAGAGAGAGCTGAAGGTAGCGCTCAATGAGCGCAGAAACCAGCAATGGCAAAACCGCCTCACAGTTCTCAAAATAGACGATCAAACACTATGGCAAGCAACTAGGCAATTCACGAAAAGACGCACTATGATGCCGTCACTGCACGTCAAGCGGGATCTGGCCTACAGTCATGCTGAAAAGGCCAACGCTCTCGCCGACTACTTCGAGAAGCAGTTTAAAGCGGCAGAACCCCAGAACGGGGAACATGAAGAGGTAGTCAGTCGTCAACTGGCTGTCTTCCTCAATGTTGAGGAGAACCCAGAAGGCGAACCCTCACGTTTCGCCCCCGAAGACGTGGCAAAAGTAATTGGGTCCCTCCACACAAGAAAGGCGCCAGGGCACGACAGTGTCACCCATCAGTTAGTTAAAAACCTCCCACCCTCGGCGATCACACACCTCGCGATTGTCTTCAACGAGATTACTCGTTTCCGCGAGTTCCCAGCTTGCTGGAAACTCGCGGAAATGGTCGCGATACACAAACTAGGGAAAGACCCTCTGTTTCTGCAGAACTACAGGCCGATTAGCCTCTTGCCAACTCTCAGCAAGATCTATGAGCGCCTCCTGCTAATACCCATGCGGGAACATATTACCAGAGAGCAAGTTCTGCCGGATTTCCTATTCGGATTCCGGCAGAACCACTCTGCCCCACAACAGATCATGAGAGTGGTCGAAGCAGCCACAGAGGGCTTCAACCACAGAGGCTACTGCGGGATAGTGCTACTAGACGTAGTCAAAGCCTTCTTCTCAGTATGGCATAGAGGGTCAATCTACAAGCTGTACACACAAGGGCTCCCTGGGAGCATTGTTAAGCAGATTGAAAGCTATCTCACGGATAGAACTTTCTCTGTTAAAGTAGAAACCGCCACCTTCACCAGAAGGCGTATTCGTGCTGGGGTGCCACAGGGATCGGTCCTGGGGCCCGTTTTGTACAGCTTGTACACTGCGGACACACCAACGGTCCCCCCCCTGCTGCACACCGCACAATATGCAGATGACACAGCCTTCTACACATGTAATGCGAACAATTATCTGGTCATCCGTAGGCTACAAAGGGTTTTAGATGACACAGAAACCTGGACCCGTTGCTGACGCATTAGCATCAACTCTGAAAAGCCGCAGGCTATGCTGATCACCAGGAGGGTCGGAAGGTGCGGAACTCCTCAACGCCCCCCCCCCCCTCCCGCTCCTCTCAACTTTCACCTAAACGGAACCGAACTCCCCTGGCACAGAACCGCCAAGTATCTTGGCGTAACCTTGGACTCTCGTCTTACGTGGAAACCCCACATAAACGAGGTCCACAGGAAGGTCTGAGACTGCAGAACCGCGCCCTCTGGAGTGCTTTGCATCTACCCCAAGGATTCCCCACCGACAATATGCACACCTCAGTTGAAATCCCACTCCTGAAAGAGCGTTTCCAAGATCTGGCAAGGGCCTTCTATGAAAGCTCTTCCATATTAGGAAACGTCCTCATCCACTCCCTAGGTCGGTATGGCATGTCCCGCGACAAGCACAAACACCCAATGACGATCTTCGACTACTAAGTTGAAGAGAGAATCCCTATATCCAATCCCTAATCCTCCTCCCTCCCCCATAATATCATTCATCTCGCCAACCTCAGGCAAGTACCAGACACACGCAGAACATTCGTCACATTACGCAGACACCCAAAAATCACAGAAATAATCACACACACAAGTAAACAAGTGGAGTAAAATCCGGGGAAAGTATCAGATGAGAGTGATTGATTGAGTGCAAGGCGACGTACGTCATTGCTTGTTTACAGTTAACATCAACTGTTCCAGCGATCAGTAATACCGTTGCAAGTACACGGGCTACTACGTAAACCTAATTACAGACTTGACACGTGCAGTCGCAGTGCACACAAACGCAGAGATGGCAGATTCTCATTTGCACAATGGAGCACTTCCTCATTTTAGTATTAATGACCGGTGGCTTCTCAGTACCAGATTCGGCGACAGATGGATAGGTAGAGATGGACCAATTGCCTGGCCTCCACGTTCTCTGGACATCAACCCACCGGACTTTTATTTGTGGGGCATTTGAAATCCTTTGTGTATGGAACTCAGTACAAGATATTGAGAGTGACCGTGCCGGTATTACGGAAGGAGGCGAAACCATATGTAATACTCCACAAATACATCAGCGCATCCGAGTTTCACTACGATGGCTGGTTGATGCATGTAACAATGTCCTTGGAGGGCATATTGAACGTCTCCTATGAGAAAGAGTTGCATGTGGTATGCTTTTGCGTTCTGTTTGTGTGTCTTTACCATGATTAATGAGTTGGAGAAAATGAGTTGTAAAAGGAAACAAGGCGTTTACAGAATCCATGTTCATGTAACATAATTTCTTCGTCTACGTATAAGGAACGTGTGCTATAAGTTGTGTCATACATGTTTGTTACATCCTGATTACGCCTCGTAGCTATGTAGATCATGGAGATATTGGAACAAAAATGAGAAAAAGGAAATTATGTAGTACGTTTAGGGAGATAAAAATTTTATTTTGATCAGGAAATGGAACTCGACAGTAGGAAAAGAAGGCAAAGAAAAATATTAGGAGAATATTAACAAGGATGGGGGAAGGGGAGGACTGAAAGAAGAAACCACGTGATGGAATTTTGCTACGAGCACAATTTATTTTTAAATAATTTTGCTCACAAATGCCTTTTAATAAACACAGATAATTAGTCTGTTAATTCAAAACGCTCGAACGTTCTGTAGCTGCCGACTGAATGAAGCTGTGTAGCAGAACTGCACAGTTTCCACAGGCGTGTTTTGCTATAAAACCGAATTTACACGTTGAGGAGTTGTTTGTAATCGGGGGGGCGGGGGGGAGGCGGTGGTTTGGCGGGGGGGGGGGGGAGATATCAGTATGCATACAGCGCTTGGTGTTAATCCATAGTAATTTACAGGTGATCGTTGCGAATAACTATATGCCTTGATTTTGTTTCAAATAAGTCCTACTGGAATTGTGACCGCATCATACACGATAAAACTGCCAGTGTATTGGCTGCTTTTGCAAGCAGCCTTCATCAGGGTGACTGATTTTATTGAAATGCACTCCAGTCGCGATAGCTTACTCTGTTATACAAACTAAACTCCGCCCGAACAGGCCGTGCTTTTGCTGGCAGCCTTCATCGGGGTGACTGATTTTATTGAAACGCACTCCAGTCGTGATAGCTTACTCTGTTATACAAACTAAACTCCGCCCGAACAGGCCGTGCTTTTGCTGCCAACCTTCATCAGGGTGACTGATTTTATTGAAACACACTCCAGTCGTGATAGCTTACTCTGTTATACAAACTAAACTCCGCCCGAACAGGCCGTGCTTTTGCTGGCAGCCTTCAACAGGGTGACTGATTTTATTGAAATGCACTCCAGTCGCGATAGCTTACTCTGTTATACAAAACAAACTCCACCCGAACAGGCTGTGCTTTTGCTGGCAGCCTTCATCAGGGTGATTGATTTTATTGAAATGCACTCCTGTCGCGATAGCTTACTCTGTTATATAAACTAAACTCCGCCCAAACAGGCCGTGCTTTTGCTGGCAGCCTTCAACAGGGTGACTGATTTTATTGAAATGCACTCCAGTCACGACAGCTTACTCTGTTATATAAACTAAACTCCACCCGAACAGGCCGTGCTTTTGCTGGCAGCCTCCAACAAGGTGACTGATTTTATTGAAACGCACTCCAGTTGCGATAGCTTACTCTGTTATATAAACTAAGCTCCGCCTGAACAGGCCGTGCTTTTGCTGGCAGCCTCCAACAAGGTGACTGATTTTATTGAAACGCACTCCAGTTGCGATAGCTTACTCTGTTATATAAACTAAGCTCCGCCTGAACAGGCCGTGCTTTTGCTGGCAGCCTTCAACAGGGTGACTGATTTTATTGAAACGCACTCCAGTCGCGATAGTTTACTCTGTTATACAAACTATACTCCGCCCGAAGAGGCCGTGAAGGCCCAACTGTACCGACCGTCCGCTGTGTCATTCTCAGCCCAAAGGCATCACTGGATGCATATATGGAAGGGCACAGCTCTCCCGACCATATGCCAGTTTCCGAGACCGGAGCCTTTACTTCTCAAGCAAGAAGCTCCTCAGTTTGCTTCACAAGGGCTGAGTGCATCCTGCTTGCCAATAGCGCTCGGCAGACCGGGTGGCCACCCATCGTAGTGCTAGTCCAGCCCAACAGCGCTTAAGTTCGATGATCTGACGGGAACAGGTGTTACCACTGCGGGAAGTCCGTTCGCTACTCTGTTATAGATTGCCTCAAAAACATGTCTAGCACCCAGAAGGCAGGAGCAAACGAAATGAAATTTTTATGAAGAGTTGAGATGGTAGTTGACGTTATTTGAGTGACTCCAAAATGGAGTCCATTTTCGCAGAACTTGGCAGTATGAGCACATTTGTAGGTACGAGATAGCACCTCCCTTGGCTGAATGTGTGCAATGATTCAGTTGGGAATGGGGATTTTGTTGGCCACAGGAGTAACTCAACATCGTACAGACAGTTCGTAGAGACACATGCCATTCTTGAACAAGCGTTGTTCTGTTGAAAAATGGTACTACTATATTGTCGCATTAGAGGAAACACACGAAGAAGTACGGTATCTGTGAAGTATCGTTGTACCGTCAGAGTCCCTCGGTCACTAGCAGCTGTGATTTGAAGTTATATCCGACGGCTCCCCACACTATGACGCCAGAAATAATATGACTGCCCCTCTCCACAACATTTGAATAATGGCGTATCTCCCCAGTTCACCGCAATACTCGCCGACGATGGTCATGCACGGTTGTGCAGAACCGCAATCCATCACTGAAGACAATATGGCGCCATTCGTCAGCAATCCATGCTTCCTGATGATTGCACCACTCCAAAAGCAACCATTTGTGTTCTCGTGTTAACGCCAACCTACGCATGTGATAGTAATTCCCTACTCCGGCTGCTATTAGACTCCGAAAAATGGATACAGAACGTTGCAGGGAGTCGATCGATTGCTTGTTCTCAGACGTCTGGCGTAAATGTGAAGGGATTACGACGTGCGTGGTGCACAACACGCCGAACCTCCCTTCTTGTGGTCAGCTGGAACCTCGGCGACGAGTATGCCTGCCATCAGGTTCCCATGCAGTTCAGCATCGGGACGCCGTCACGTCCGAGTGCTCCACAAATCTGAATATTGCACGACTCTGCCCACCGACTAACTGGAGACTGACAATGAGACCCCTTTAAAACTGTGTCAGGTGCTGATAACTGTGTCTCACACGTGTACGCAATATATCCGTGTCCTTCACAGTGATCACTCACTATCTGAAGCTGTTCACACTCCTAGGCATGGTATCAACACTAAACGCCACCCACTAACGGTACTCTGGTGGCAGTTCTAGGTGTCACAGACAATTGTAACTCTATAAGCATTTACATGCCCTCAAACGGAATGTACGTGCACGAAATTGCATTGACAGCGGAGTATGCCTTGTGGGTGCTTCATTTTTTTCCAGACAGTGTATTTTTACTATAATCTTGTACACTGCTGCTGAACCTATAATCCTGTGTCAGAACGGGCGCATTTGGTGTTCATTCCGCTTGTGGTGTTACTGCTTGCGATCTACCTAGAAAACTCTGTGGGTATAACGGATATGTTGCTTGTTGGAGATTTGGTCGTTCGTATCTATTCGTATTTCAGTGTAGGATAATACCCAGATCATGTGTGAAATTATGGATAACCATCATCTATATAAGGGAATGACGACAACACAAGTAAGTGCTGGACCGGGACTAGAGCCAGATTGCCCGCTTATCGCGACCGGTCGCCTTACCATTAGGTTATCCGAGCACGGTCCACGGCCAGACACAGACTTTCATGTGTCTACAAGCTGCACTCGTCACTATGTATATTCCCGTACAGGGGAGACGTTTTTATCGAAAGTCGCTTTCCCGGTGTTGGCGAATAAATACGATATTGCAGTGCCTGTGTCATTCAGAAGTACGATACGATATTCCTTCGGATATTGCATCGTAATTTCGCAATGCCCAGTCTTTTCAAAGGTCTCTGGATGCTCATTCTGTCATCAAGTCGTGCATTTCAGAGTATACAGCGCGTTTAAAAAAATTTTCTAATGTATTACATGATGCAGTGCTGGTCAAAACTAGAGAAATGTCGAATAAGCGCATATTCGGAAACAAATTTTTGTTGCGATTAGGCCATTTAACTCATGTAGAGAACAGCCAATACTCAGTGATATTCGCTACCTTCCGGTTGAAGTTCATTGCTGATTTCTTATTGGTTACATTTTTCGTTATATTTAATCCTGTTCGATGCTGTTGTATCTTATATCAACCATTCTGTCTGTATTCTTTTAAGGTTGCGATTGCATCAGAATAAGATTAGTAATTCTCTAGAGAGTGATATGGAGTCCCATTATTCCACACTAGAAATGGTAGACACGATGTTTTGGTGTGGATTAGCCAATAGCGTTAATCTACAGGCACTTCTCATCTACGCCAGATCCTCTAGAAAGAAAAAAAAAAAAAGATGTTCAGCATGTTGTTCCAGTGACTTGCGGAGACTTTATCATTCACAAGAAGAACACGGGTCACGGTTGATCTCAGTCCGATCTCACGTTGGCTTTGGAGGGGCGAGTGTTGTGGCTAGTAGATCATCCTAAAAATAAGTACGTGAAGACTGACAGCAGTTGAAAGTACGAGGGGAGTGACACATTACAATGGTAGACCAATGTTGCACTACACTTCAAAGTGACATAGGTACATGACACTATCTTCCAACATAGTCACGAAGTCTCTGTAAACAATGGTCAGACTGTTCTACCAATTGTTCAGTTCCTCGAGATAGAAATCAGCTCCTTGGTCACAGGGCCATTCTAGAACCGCTGTGTGACCAAAATGGTACTGAAACAGAGGATGACAGACTAAAGGCCGAAATACTAAATGTCTTTTTCCAAAGTTGTTTCACGGAGGAAGATTGCACTGTAGATCCTTCTCTAGATTGTCGCACAGATGACAAAATGGTAGATATCGAAATAGACGACAGAGGGATAGAGAAACAATTAAAATCGCTCAAAAGAGGAAAGGCCTCTGGACCTGATGGGATACCAGTTCAGTTTTACACAGAGTACGCGAAGGAACTTGCCCCCCTTCTTGCAGCGGTGTACCGTAGGTCTCTAGAAGAGCGTAGCGTTCCAAAGGATTGGAAAAGGGCACAGGTCATCCCCGTTTTCAAGAAGGGACGTCGAGCAGATGTGCAGAACTATAGACCTATATCTCTAACGTCGATCAGTTGTAGAATTTTGGAACACGTATTGTGTTCGAGTATAATGACTTTTCTGGAGACAAGAAATCTACTCTGTAGGAATCAGCATGGGTTTCGAAAAAGACGGTCATGTGAAACCCAGATCGCGCTATTCGTCCACGAGACTCAGAGGGCCATAGATACGGGTTCACAGGTAGATGCCGTGTTTCTTGACTTCCGCAAGGCGTTCGATACAGTTCCCCACAGTCGTTTAATGAACAAAGTAAGAGCATATGGACTATCAGACCAATTGTGTGATTGGATTGAGGAGTTCCTAGATAACAGGACGCAGCATGTCATTCTCAATGGAGAGAAGTCTTCCGAAGTAAGAGTGATTTCAGGTGTGCCGCAGGGGAGTGTCATAGGACCGTTGCTATTCACAATATACATAAATGACCTTGTGGATGACATCGGAAGTTCACTGAGGCTTTTTGCGGATGATGCTGTGGTGTATCGAGAGATTGTAACAATGGAAAATTGTACTGAAATGCAGGAGGATCTGCAGCGAATTGACGCATGGTGCAGGGAATGGCAATTGAATCTCAATGTAGACATGTGTAATGTGCTGCGAATACACAGAAAGATAGATCCTTTATCATTTAGCTACAAAATAGCAGGTCAGCAACTGGAAGCAGTTAATACCATAAATTATCTGGGAGTACGCATTAGGAGTGATTTAAAATGGAATGATCATATAATGTTGATCGTCGGTAAAGCAGATCCCAGACTGATTCATTGGAAGAATCCTAAGGAAATGCAATCCGAAAACAAAGGAAGTAGGTTACAGTACGCTTGTTCGCCCACTGCTTGAATACTGCTCAGCAGTGTGGGATCCGTACCAGATAGGGTTGATAGAAGATATAGAGAAGATCCAACGGAGAGCAGCGCGCTTCCTTACAGGATCATTTAGTAATCGCGAAAGCGTTACGGAGATGATAGATAAACTCCAGTGGAAGACTCTGCAGGAGAGACGCTCAGTAGCTCGGTACGGGCTTTTGTCAAAGTTTCGAGAACATACCTTCACCGAAGAGTCAAGCAGTATATTGCTCCCTCCTACGTATATCTCGCGAAGAGACCATGAGGATAAAATCAGAGAGATTAGAGCCCACACAGAGGCATACCGACAATCCTTCTTTCCACGAACAATACGAGACTGGAATAGAAGGGAGAACCGATAGAGGTACTCAAGGTACCCTCCGCCACACACCGTCAGGTGGCTTGCGGAGTATGGATGTAGATGTAGATGTAGATCCTTGATCAATCTCATTTCTCCCAGATGTTCTTTGAGCTTTCCGAAAAGATGGAAATCACAAAGTTCGAGATCTGGACTTCCCAGTCAGCACCACCCACATCTGTGTGGCCTTGGTCACATGGCTGGCACCATTTCACTACGGCTGGACATAACACTGCGTTTGCTACATATACTGCCAGAATTTCGTGTTGAATATTTGTGTAATTGAGACGACGTGTCCACAGGAATTGTACAGTTCTGTGTACTCCATCTTTGAAGTGCGTTTCCACCTGTTGCTCCATTTCACTACACAACTATGACATATTACAGGCCGGCCGGAGTGGCCGTGCGGTTCTAGGCGCTACAATCTGGAGCCGAGCGACCGCTCCGGTCGCAGGTTCGAGTCCTGCCTCGGGCATGGATGTGTGTGATGTCCTTAGGTTAGTTAGGTTTAATTAGTTCTAAGTTCTAGGCGACTGATGACCTCAGAAGTTAAGTCGCATGGTGCTCAGAGCCATTTGAACCATTTTTGAACATGTTACAGTCATACCAATGAATTCTAAGACGTAAAGCAGATGATTGTCAGTTAACAGGTTACATTTTATTTTCAGAATCGGCAGGATTCACACACAGAGTGATAATTGGCTATCGCAAAATCATTTGTGAGGATATGGAAATCCTCGACCGATCATGGAAGCAAGGTATCAGGTTCGCTTAAGTATGAACTAGCGACGCGTCCCGGGTTCGTACGGGAGCACGAACTATTTACGGCCGAACGACTTGTCTGGCGTAGCAGTAATGAATTGTATACACAAACCTTCCTCGTGAATCCTTCTGTCTATTAGTGACAACCGTATCAAAATCCCTACAGTAATTCTTGAGATTAGTCTTCACTTACGGGCTAAATCGTGTGCGGGGGGACTTCAGTTTAGTAACATGTATAGAAGTGTGGAAAGAAACTGTGGATTACAGGTGCAGAGGGTCAAACACCTTACTGATCAAGCTAACAGACGCTGCTTATAACCAATTTCTGCACAACAAATTAGCCACGTTATCGCAGATCGTTACACTTGCAGAAAGACAGCAGATGTCGTAAATACACGATGGACATTATCTCATTTTCCATGCCTCTTTCGACATTAATGGCCAGTACCGTTAACTGAACGAAGGGTTGATCCAGCAGGTTAAGTAGCACAGGTTCCCCTTTCAATTACCCTGGCTTTCTGACGATGGGGACATTTAAAAGAAGTGGTGCATGCCTCACCCGCCGACATTACAGGATCATCTGTCCTAATCATGTAACCAAATACGAGAGCAGACAGGAATGTTCGCTAGAGTTTGAGATCCTTTGAGGAGAAGAACGGAAGGACGTGTAAGCACTTTTCGCAGTCTCAACAGACATATGGCTATTGTAGAGCAATGGTTCATATTTCAACAAGTATTTGTTTCTGGATGTGTGCTTATAGCATACTTTTATAATTTTTACCAGTACTATCTCCGGTAAGAATGTATGACACAATTTTTTAATAAACATCTTATATACTGCAAAGTGCAGGCGCTGTATAGCTAGTGGCAAAACGAATCGATACCATAGGCGTGTTGTCTCTCTGAATGGGTCAGCGAAGATAAGGTATTTCGTCGGAGCATGGACATAAGTTCATTATTAATGATGTAGGTGTGAAACTGAAACTTATAGAGGGCACTAAATCACATCGTTATTTTGATAG
The DNA here is from genome assembly GCF_021461395.2 of Schistocerca americana. Lineage (NCBI taxonomy): Eukaryota > Metazoa > Arthropoda > Insecta > Orthoptera > Acrididae > Schistocerca > Schistocerca americana. Next base: position 100,679,271 of record NC_060130.1, on the reverse strand, counting down.
GCCTTAAAATTGAACCGAAGGACAATACTGAAGTTTAAGGCGTACTGTACGAGACAGTCGAAATTCTGTTAACTGAAGCAAAAATAGAGAGTTAAGTGTACCAACAGAAGGCGACAGCTTTCGTATATCCACCGATCAGCTATGATGAAATGCTGTCTAATTCGAGCACCGACACCCTAAAATGCTATTTTGTCGAAACGTGAAACCGTGACTACATGAAAATACAGATTACTTCTTACAATGCCGCGAAGGGCGCCTTGCCACGGCTCGCGCGGCTCACCGTGTCGGAGGTTCCAGTCCTCCCTAGGGCACGGGCGTGTGTGTGTTGTTCTTAGCGTAAGTTAATTTTAGTTAGATTAAGTTACATTAAGTAGATAGTAAGCAAAGGGACCGATGACCTTAGCAGTTTAGTTCCATAGGAACTTTCCACAAATTTATAATTCCTTACAATGTCTGGAGATCAGAATAAATTAACTTTCTATTTTTTTCTACTTCGTAATTCCTGCATCTTTTTATTGCACTGGTGACTGACTTTGTTCAAAGACACGTAGATATCGCAGGATTCCAGGCGAGTTTAACGCTGCACACAAACACCTAAATACTTCGGCTATAGGGATGTTTATACACAAAAATGGCCATTTACAAAGACATTACTATGTGACAGTCGATGTCTTTCAGGGAAGTTACAATACAGACAAGGATACTGCGACTTAAAATTCATAAGGCCGAGATGTTACAGAAAATGAAATATACCAGGTGTCCGTCCTAAGACTCGTCAGGCCCATTTTCTCTGGTGTTTCAGCAGATATCTCCAACTTCGTTCTTGCATTGTGTAGCTGGAGTCAGCCCAGATAGATACTGCTCATCACGTCTCTCATGCAGCACTCATTGTTGATGGAAAGCGTCGATTTGTTTCCTACTACAAACAATATGGTTTTAAAGCGGAATTTTGCGTGTCTTTTCTTCAGAGCTGTCCCAGGTATGTGAAGTCCGGTATTCGTTTTGTCGATATGTATTCACAGAGACAGTAAAACTGAAAGAATAACCAGTAGTCCAGTAGCGACAGCATTGCCCTGGCCCGCGCTGACTGCTACCATCAAGCATGTAGCGCTACTGAGTCGCTGCTAAATTGCTGCTAATCTTCGGGTTTTACTGTCACTGTTGTACATTGAAGAGCTAAGGAAACTGGTACCCCTGCCTAATATTTTGTAGGCTCCCCCGCAAGCACACAGAAGTGCCGCAACACGACGTGGCATGGACTCGAGCCCGCATCTCGTGGTCGTGCGGTAGCGTTCTCGCTTCCCACGCCCGGGTTCCCGGGTTCGATTCCCGGCGGGGTCAGGGATTTTCTCTGCCTCGTGATGGCTGGGTGTTGTGTGCTGTCCTTAGGTTAGTTAGGTTTAAGTAGTTCTAAGTTCTAGGGGACTGATGACCATAGATGTTAAGTCCCATAGTGCTCAGAGCCATTTGAACCATTTGAACCATGGACTCGACTGGTGTCCGAAGTAGTGCTGGGGGGAAATAATACCATGAATGCTGCAGGACTGTCCGTAAATCCGTAAGAGTACGACGGGGTGGAGATCTCTTCGGAACAGCACGTTGCAAGTATCCCAGATATGCTCAATAATATTCATGTCTGGGAAGTCTGGTGGCCAGCGGAAATGTTTAAACTCAGAATAGTGTTCCTGGAGCCACTCCGCAGCAGTTTTGGACGTGTTGGGTCTCGCATTGTCCTGCTGGAATTGCCCAAGTCCGTCGGAATGAACAATGGACTTGAATGGATGCAGGTGATCATACAGGATGCTTACGTACGTCTCACCTGTCAGAGTCGTAACTAGACGTATCAAGGGTCCCATATCACCCCAGCGGCACACGCCTCGCACCATTACAGAGGCTCCATCAGCCTGAACAGTGCCCTACTGACATGCAGGGTCCATGGATTCATGAGGTTGTCTCCACACCTATACACGTCCATCCCCTCAATACAATTTGAAGCGAGACTCGTCCGAACAGGCGACATGTTTCCAGTCATCAACAGTCCAATTTCGGTGTTAATGGGGCCAGGTGAGGCGTAAAGCCTTGTATCGTGCAGTCATCAAGGGCACACGTGTGGGTCTTCGTCTCCGAAACCCCATATCGATGATGTTTCGTTGAATGGTTCGCACGTTGACACTTGTTGATGGCCCAACATTGAAATCTGCAGCAATTTGCAGAAGGGTTGCACTTCTGTCACGTCGCTCTTCAGTCGTCGTCGGTCCCGTTGTTGCAGGATCTTTTTCCAGCCACAGTGATGTCGGAGATTTGATGTTTTACCGGATTCCTGATATTCACTTCACAGCTACCTCGGAGGTGCTGTGTCCCATCGCTCGTGCGCCCAACTATAACAGCACGTTCAAACCCACTTAAATCTTGATAAGCCATTTTAGCAACAGTAACCAATATAACAAAAGGCGTTGCAGATCGCAGCGCCATATTCTTCCTGTTTACATATCTCTGTATTTGAATACGCGTGCCTATAAGAGTTTCTTTGGCGCTTCAGTGTATATCGATAAAACTAATATCTGACTAGACGGATTTGAGTGCACTCTATCGATGTCTAAATTTTAATGTTGTCAATATGGCTAGTGTTTACTTACGTTTCAGAGTAGAAACTGATGGACAAAATTCTAAGGAAATGGGGACTTAGCTAACGCAGTCTATCCGTTGAGGCAATGATGCCGTGAAACGCTTTGATATATTTCCTCAGCCAGATTCGTGAGGGTTTTTGAGTGCGGTACAATATTTAAAGATGGTCTTCGATGATTTTTACTCCAGGTTTACCAAGAGTTGTGTGAGCTGCAAGTGTGGAGTTCGATGTGCTGTTCAAAGGCATGTCGTCCATGTGTTCTTCGGATGTAGCTCGAAACTTCTTCCTGACTGACATATGTAGTGGAGGGGCATTTTTGGCAGCTGAATTTGCATATGCCTCAACTTCTGTAGGGATAGTAATTATTAAGTTACGAATGGCTAGTTCCTGTAATAAATTATTTGTTGAAAGCTTATTCCACACGTTTACTTTGAACAGATTGCTTATTTTATATGATAAGCTTCCTAAAAAAGGAATAGCAAAATGTTTTCTACGGTTTTCTACTGTCTTGAGTTCTTATTGCATGGGTGTCTAGTGAGAAGCGTTTTTGTCTTTTCTTAGTTTGATTTCTGATGATTCCTGTTAAAAGGATGCAGCCGATAGCTTTCCTCATCATGCCCCAACCCCAGATTGTGCTCCGTCCGTAATCAACTCATAGCCGACGAGATGGTAAAGCATAATCTTCCTTCCTTCCTTGCTACAGAGGACTTAGCGCTTCTGGGAAAACGGGCAGAATCGAAAATAGCTTCCAATACGTGTAAAATAGTTTCTATCCTGACCTTTGTACCATCATAAGATGTATGATACTGATGTGAACTCGCATGACCTGACATGTCTTTTGAAGCAGCAAATTAATGTGAGCAGCCCTCTTAGATTGAATGAATTTGCAGATGATGATGTCATTTACCGTCATGTTAAGTTATCGTATGGTCAAACGAACTTCAGAAGGATCTAGACAAGATACCGGTGTGGCGCAAAAAGTGGCGATTGACTAAATAACGAGAAGTGTTACGTCGTCCATATGGGCACTAAAAGGAATCCACTAAATGCCCGTTACACGGTAAATCACACAAATCTAACGGCTGTAAACTCAACTAAATACTTAGGGATTACAGTTACGAATAACTTAAACTGGAACGACCACAAGGATGATATTGTGGGGAAAGCAAACCCACTACTACGATTTATTTGCAGAACACTTAGAAAATGTAAGAGGTCTACTAAAGAGACTTCCTACACTACTAGACTTGTCCGCCATCTTCTGGAGTACTGCCGTGTGCTGCGGGATTCGCATCAGGTGGGACTGACGGAGGGCACTGGAAAAATTCAAAGAACGGCATCGCGAAATAAGGGAGAGAGTGCCACCGATGTGATACACGAATTGGCGTGCGAGTCATTAAAATAAAGGCGTTTTTCGTTGCGACACGACGATCTCATGAAGTTTCAATCACCAACTTTCTTCTCAAAGGGTGAAAATATATGGAGGTTTCCATAGGGAGAAATGATCACAATAATAAAATAACAGAAATCAGAGTTCGCACGGAAAGATTTAAGTGTTGGTTATTCCCACGGGGTTTTCGTGAGTTTATCATTAGTTAATACCATAGCTGAATCGACCTAGACTTTCAAGAAGTTGTCACGTTGTTATCATGTAGATGTAGAGTAGAAAATTTAACGTCGTGTCATCAACAAGATCGTTAGAGATGGGCTCTAGGTCGGACAGGGGAAGGAAAACGAGGCAAGAAACTAAATCGGACTTTTTCCTTAAAAAATTTAGAAAACTACGGGAAACGTCAGCCAATCGGAGATTTGAATCGCCATCCTCCAGAATGCGTGTCTGGTCAAACCACTGCGCCACGGCCCTCCTCACTCCGTGATAGAGCGTTACATTTATTTTGATTCTCACTACCAGCTGCGATTCGTTTCGTCACTGATTGATGGAAGGGAGAAAGGGAGATTAGACTTTTATACTTTAACGTCTCGTCGGCAGTGCGGTTATTAGACACGTAGCACAAGCTTGAATTACGAAAGGATGGGAAAGGAAATCGGCCGTGTCCTTTCCAAAGGAATCACTCCGGCATTTGCCTGGAGCGATTTAGAGAAATCACGGAAAACTTAAATCAGAATGGCTGGGCACGGATTTGAACCATAGACCTGCGGATGGAAAGACCAGTGTGCTAACCACTGCGCCACCTCGCGCGGTAGGTCAGTGATAAATAATTGAAAGGGGTTGATACAAAAAAAAAAAAACATCTACATCAACATACATACTCCGTAAGCCAACGTACGGTCTGTGGCGGAGGGTACCCTGCTACAAATCATTTTCTTTCCTGTTCCAGTCGTAAATAGAGCGAGGTGGAAACGACTGTCTATATGGAGCCGTATGAGCTCTAATTTTTCGTACTTTATCTTTCTGAACCTTACGCGGAATGCATGTTGGCGGGATTAAAATTGTTCCGCAGTCAGCAACAAATGCCGATGCTCTGAATTTTCTCAATAGTGTTACCTAGAAAAGAACACCGCCTTCCCTCCAGGGAGTCCCATAGGAGTTTCCGAAGCACCTCCGAAACATTTACGTGTTGTTCGAACTTATCTGTAACAGATCTAGCAGCCCGCCTCTGAACTGCTTCGATATCTTTCTTTAATCCGACCTGATGCAGATACCAAACACTCGAGCAGTACTCAAGGATAGGTCGCACTAGCGTCCTATATGCGGTTTCCTTACAGGTGAACCACATTTTCCCAAAATTCTCCCAATACATCGAAGTCGACTATTCACTTTCTCTACCACAATTCTCACATGCTCGTCCCATTCCACATCAGTTTGCAACGCTATGCCCAGTTATTTAAACAAAAGTGACCGGTTCGCGCAGGACACTACCAATGATGTATCCGAACATTACGGGTTTTTTCCTATTCATCCGCATTAACTTACATTATTCTGCCTGCAGAACTAGTTGTCAGTTATCACTCCAACTAAAGTTTTGTCTAAGTCATCTTGTATCCGCGTACAGCTACTCAACTTCCACAGCTTCCCGTACACCACAGCATACTCAGCAAACAACCGCAGACTGCTGCCCACCCTGTCCCCCAGATTATTTATGCATACAGACGATTACAGCGGTCCTATCACACTTCCCTGTGGCCCTCCTGACGATAGCCTTGTCTCTGATGAACACTCGCCGTCTAGGACAACATACTGGGTACTATTACTTAAGGAGTGACTTTTGAAGTGAGAGCCCAAAGTTTCTCTTCTGTGATCAATTTCTCTGAATTATGGAGCCAGTGATGTACTTGAAAGTCTCGGAAGTTCTTTTCCTACAACTGTGGAGCATTTCTGTTCGTTGATGTCAGGGAAGTAAGGAAGATGTGTTATACTTTAATTTTCCATTTCGACGTTGAGGTCTGAAGTGACGCTCCAGACTCTCTGACTGAGCAAGGATAACGAAGGATCGAAAAATCGTACTAGCGTTCCCCTCAAAGATTTAAGGAAACCTAGGTCAGGACGGCTGCAGGAGGATAATACCGGATACGAGTACAGAGGCGCCATCGTTCTCGGTTTGAATTTCCGTATTCTAGGAGGGACAAGTCGTGTATATATTGGCGTTCATTATCTGAAGTACGGTTTCTTAGCCGACAGGTCAGGCTTTTCTTACAGCTGGATGAGCTGTCACTTTGCTCAGCTGCACGTGACACGCTGCCGTGATTAGGGATCTCACGCGCTCTGCGAAGGGTGAATCGTGTTTTCTTCTATACTGAGCAGTACTAAGACGATCAACCAAATTCAGAAGGAAAGCGATTCAAGTTCCCGTCTTGTTAACCAGATTTAGGTGTTTCGTGGTTTCCCTCAGTCGCTTACCAGTGCCGGGATGGAAGTGTCACGTCTCATTTCCTTTCCCAGCCTTCCCCAATCGGAGTTCGTGTGCCGTCTCTAACGACCACGTCGTCAACGGCCGTTAAAACCTAATCTTTCTTCCTTGTCTTCCACCCACTAAAATATCCATGTCCCGCCATTTGATGAATCTGAAACGGGATATACCAGAGAGATCAATTCCTCGTCAAACAGCAGAAGTATTTCCTGCCGACGATTTTTTGTTAGCTTCGATTCAGTGGTCTCCATATTGCTTCGGAGTCACTCGTGCAACAATGTTTTCTAGAGTGATACTGAAGGCGGACATCTAGTAGCCTCCTAATTCATGTTTAAGGTGAGTTTCTTCACTACAGGTCGTTAATAGACTCTGCCTTACTACGTCAGGTGTCGCTCATTTATTCATTCTCTTGCTTCCTAGATATTGTGGCTATACTATCATATTACCTGTAGAAATGTCATGCGTCTTTCAATCAACGGTTTTATATTATTAAAAGGATTCCACTGAGTTTCAAATATTATAACTCCAGAAGTTAAGCATAGTCTGGAAAAGAGGAACAGATACATAGAAAAGGTGATCAATCTTTGTTAATTAGCGTCAACATTTTTATACAAACCGGAACTGTGTTCTACGTATTTGAAAAGAGTGTTCGTTGCCTCAGATACACACGTTATTCAAAGAAAACAAAAACCAACCTATTACACACGTAATATGACGCAGTCCTGTTTGAACTTTCATTATTAGCTGAGTGAAAAGTATTAAAACGCAGTACTGCAAAAATGCCATTGGACTCTATTTTAGACGGTACACTCACTGAGCGTGTTGAACCAGCTGAGACACAGTAGGCACATTAATCAGATCTGAATATTCTACACAATATTGTTTCACCGCTATGGCAACGGTTCTGAAATATGATATGTTCACCATAGGCTATTATAATTCCAACCAAGAGTAAGCACTCACAAAATAACTGACTGTACGATGAGAATCCGTATGACTGTAAGATAACTCCCTGCTGTGATTACAGCTGTCCAGGAGCTGCACGATCCCTACAAACTATTATTTCAGTCTTAGAAGAATTGTCTGTACGGCAGACGTCAGCCAGGTTAACTTCCGCTTTTAATAGCATGAGGAAGTGCTACATAATTGTGCAATCAGCAGTATCGTGGCCTGGCATTGAATGAATTGTGTAAACTACTCTTCGCTGCAAATGAGTTCCGTTCCATCGCGCACAACGATTCTTTATGAAGCCTGACATTATCAGGAAAGGAAACAGTGGTGTTAAAGTAGTTTACTAAAATTTAAAAAATTATACAAAAGGCTTTTACTGCCTAGACCGCAATTTACATTAGACAATGAAAACATGGTTGGCCAGTTTCGGTTGTGTAAAACAACCGTCATCAGATCTGTAAACAAGCAGAAAAAGAAATCGCCTCAGAAAAGTTCTTAACATAGCAACATATAGTTTAAAAATGATACATACAGGGAGACTGTATTTCATTAGTAAGATGAATATATATCATAGTGGACTTTACAGCGTTGTATGGATAATAATTAACTGCTTTCAAAGTAACCTTCGGTTCAAATCGTAAATGCAGGTGAATATGCATTGAACAGTATCAGTAGTGAATATCATGCAAAAACATGCAATCGTATTAAAAAAAACAACCTGACTAAGACAATACTGATGTTAAATGCATCATAAATTTCTGTAGGGTTACGACCTGGCTCGCTCTTGATGATACTTTTAACTTCCGTATTGTCTTCATTGCTTAAAAAAGTGCTGTACCGAGCGAGGTGGCGCAGTGGTTAGACACTGGACTCGCATTCGGGAGGACGACGGTTCAATCCCGCGTCCGGCCATCCTGATTTAGGTTTTCCGTGATTCCCCTAAATCGCTCCAGGCAAATGCCGGGATGGTTCCTTTCAAAGGGCACGGCCGACTTCCTTCCCCGTCCTTCCCTAATCCGATGAGACCGATGACCTCGCTGTCTGGTCTCCTTCCCCGAAAAAACCAACCAACCAAAGTGCTGTAAAAATAATGTGTGGTGTTCACCCACGATCATCTTGTACACATCTCTTTAAAGGATTAGGCATTTTGACCACTTCTTCACAGTATATTTATCGCCTCATAAAGCTTGTTGTAAATAATTCACTACAGTTGAAAAGGAACAATGATTTGCGTGATTACAGTAGCATAAAGAATAAATAATAGCATAAAGAATAAATGACAGCCATTACTTCACATTCAGGTTGTCTTTAGTTTAGCGCATGTGCTGAAACCAACAGTTTTGATCGCTTACCGAGTGATGTAAAATGTCCGACAGACAGCAAAGTTAAATTTGAAAACGAACTGAAACAGTATTTTTTTTAACGACTCCTTCTAGTATGTAGAGGACTTTTTGTTTCTGTAATCTCTAAGAGGTGGTGGGTAGGAAATACTAACTCACATCTGTATTAAAAATATAACCTTGTAAATGGTCAGCTTGTAGCCATCTTTACATATGAATGTGTAATAAGAGTGTAAAAGACTTGTCCCACAACATTACTATTAAACGTATAAATTGTCCATAGAACATGAAACTACCTAACATGCTAATCCGCCTCGGTAGCTGGGGAGTCAGCGCGGCACATTGCTAACCGAAGGAACACAGGTTCGAGTCGCAGCCCTGCCTGTGATTTTCTTCGCACGGGGACTGAGTGTCGTGTTGTCCTTACACTCGTGTCGTCATTTCTGGGACGAAAAGTCGCCTCAAGCACATTGTCGTATTGTCCTTCTACTACTGAAATGGCTGCATGGGCACGGAGTGAAAGCCAATAAATTGAAATAAAAAAACGAACTTTCTAAGTGAAAGAAGAACATTTCTTTTGGAGAAGAAAACCGACGCTGGGATTCATAAAGCAACAATCCCAGTATACACGAGACGCGGCGTACAGCATCCAAGGGAATCCTAAACCGTGATGACCGAACGAGAATGTGAACCTATTTCGACACGAGTGATAGTCTAGTGCTTAACTACTATTTCGTCTCCTTCAGCAAACAGTAATGGGGACGGCCTGCAAAGAGAAATGACCAACTCTCGGGGGCTTCACTCCCACATATTTGTTTGCCTCTTTCAGCTGATAATTGTCGCTGAAGCAATCATGTAAATTTCTGACATCGTTAGACGATGCCGAAGCTCTATAATTTTAGAGGAATGTAGAAGGGCTCCCAGTTGCGGCAACGTGTGCCTGTGGCGAAGGCGCTCTGGGATTAAGGCTAATGAGCTCCCACGATCACACGAGCGCGCCACGCCGAGGCGCAGAAGCGTCCCCTACGATCTCTTACCTGCTGCAGCTGTGAGTTACGATGAGGAGTCATTGTTTTCTGCATTCCTATTACATAACGTAGTTCCCATCATAAAGACAACTCAAATTTCTCGCAGCTCGGAGGAGGGGAAGAGAAAACCGACGAAAGCGAAGACGGTCCCCTATAAACAACCTCTTCTTCCTTGAAGGCCAAATTTAATGTTGTATTGTGTCATCTGTTTCAGTTTCCTCCTTTCTATGTCACTTCTTTAATGAAACGTGGAAGATGTCTTTCAAGCATGAGAAGTTGACACTACTACTCGTAGTGTCAAACTAAATTATTTCTCTGTCTCTCGTCGTTTCAAACAGTCGGTAGTAACATTCACAGTTTATTCCCTTGATTACACTTCGCAATATGGATGTTCTTGGCTTGCTTTTTATTTTATTTTCAGAATCATTCCTTCGATGATGCTCTTTATCAAATCGTTATCCCGAATTAGGTGTCCAATTAATTTACTATTTCTTTCCTGCTCTTTTTGTGTTTATAGCTTTTCGCTTATTGGGTTTTCTTCCAAAACAGGACAATTTTGTAACTTTGCTCTACATACAGTTGTCCATTAAATCAAACTGTTACTGTTCAGGTTTCTATACAGTTCATGTTTGCAACCATAGCTCAATACCTGGAAAAAATACCTTGGTAAATTCATCCTTATTTGTATACGAAGATGGTTGTTTGTAAACAAACTATTTTTGTTTCTGAAGTCTTCCTGGCCATTACGATTATTCTTTCAATAACCATTGGAATTCTGTCACCACCAGTTAGTTTACTACACAGATAATAGAACCCATTGATTTGCATTAGAGTTACATTTCCCATAGTTCAATCACTTCCCTGTCGGCCCCTGGTAGCTGAGTGGTCAGCGCGACGGAATGTTATACCTAACGGTCCGGGTTCGATTCCCGGCTGGGTTTGAGATTTTCTCCGCTCAGGGACTGGGTGTTGTGTTGTCCTTATCATCACCCATCGACACGCAAGTCGCCGAAGTGGCGTCAACTCGAAAGACTTGCACCAGGCGAACGGTCTACCCGAGGAGGCCCCTAGCCACGCGGCATTTCCATTTATCACTTTCCTATGCAATTTATCTATCATTACTTTCGAAATTGTTTGTGTTTATCTACATATCATGGTTTGCTTGGGCATATGTAAAAATTTTAAAATCAATATCATATCCTTTTCTGAATATTACCCGGCCGATGTGGCCGAGCGGTTCTAAGCGCTTCAGTCTGGAACCGCGCGACCGCTACGGTCGCAAGTTCGAATCCTGCTTCGGGCATGGATGTGTGTGATGTCCTTAGGTTAGTTAGATTTAAGTAGTTCTAAGTTCTAGGGGACTGATGACCTCAGATGTTAAGTCCCGTAGTGCTTAGAGCCATTTGAACCAATTGTTCTTAATATTCTAGTATTTCAATATCATCAGAAAATGTAATGCAACGTAGTTCGTCTCCATCAGTTTTTATACCTTTAGTGTCGTTCTCGTGTTTAATGCTGCGCTTTTTACAGCCACAGCATCCGCCTCCGCAGCAGAGGTCGCCAACGCAGACGTGTTTGGTGGTGCAGGATTTGAAGGTAAGCCAGTTCGAATCCTGGTGACGGAAAATTTTCACTGCCAGTATTTTGTTGGCAAGGGGAGGAGAGGTGGTGGCGTAAAGTTCCTGACTGTCAGTCTTTGCGCCAATGTCCCGCATTATATTCCTAACCTCTTCGCATTGTCTTTCGAAGTGAGAGCATGTGACACTGTTGATGGGCATCCGTCTGTCGGATGGGGACGTTAAACTTTGCAGCCGCCTGGTATTATTCGAGCCAGCCGCGCAGACTGGCCGCGCGGTTTGAAGCGCCGTGTCACGGACTGCGCGGCTCCTCCCGCTGGAGGTTCGAGTCCTCCCTCGGGCACGGGTGTGTGTGTTGTTCTTATCATAAGTTAGTTTAAGTAGTGTGTACGTCTAGCGACCGATGACCTCAGCCGATTGGTCCCTTAGGAATTCACACACATTTGAACATTTGGACATATTTATTCGAGCCGAGTATCCTACGTGCTAGCATGGGGTTTCACCCTCTCCCTTCCATTCAACCATGACATGTCAAAACCAACACTACACTATACAATAAGGTGGCAACTGTCATGGGATATCGACTAGGCCGGCCGAAGTGGCCGAGCGGTTCTAGGCGCTACAGTCTGGAACCGCGCGACCGCTACGGTCGCAGGTTCGAATCCTGCCTCGGGCATGGATGTGTGTGATGTCCTTAGGTTCGTTAGGTTTAAGTAGTTCTAAGTTCTAGGGGACTGATGACCTCAGAAGTTAAGTCCCATAGTGCTCAAAGCCATTTGAACCATTTTTGGTATCGACTAATATCTTGTCGGACCTCCTTTTGCCCGGGTAGTGTAGCAACTCGCCGTGGCATGGACTCCACAAACCGTTGGATGTCCCCTGCAGAAACACCGAGCCATTTTACCCCTGTAGCCGTCCTTTACTTCCAAAGTGTTGTTGGTGTGGGGTTTTGTGCACGAACTGCCCCTTCTATTATGTCCCATAAACGTTCGATGGGATTCATGTTCGGCGCTCGAATTTTCCCGAATGTTCTTCAAAACAATCGCGAACAACTGTAGCCCGGTGACATGACGCATTGTCATCCATAAAAATTACATTGTTGTTTGGGAATGTGAAGTCCATGTCTCCAAGTACCCGAACTCAAGCATTTCCAGTCAATGATCGGGTCAGTTGAACCACAAGACCCAGTCCATTCCATGTCAACACAGCCTACACCATTATGGGGCCACCAACAGGTTTTACAGTGCCTTGTTGTCAACTTGCGTCCATGGGTTCGTAGGGTGTGCACCACACTCGAACCCTACCATCAGCTCTTACCAAATGGAATCGGGACTCATCTAAGCAGGCCACGGTTTTCCAGTCGCCAAGGGTCCAGTTGATATCGTCACGAGCCCAGAGGAGGCGCTGCAGACGATGTCGCGTTGTTATCGAAGGCATTCGCGACGTTCGTCTGCTGCCATAACCCATTAACGCCAAATTCCGCTGCACTGCCCTAACGGAACGGATACGTTCGTCGTAAGGGCCCCATTGATTTCTGCGGTTATTTCACGCAGTGTTTGCTTGTCTGTTAGCACTGACAACGCAAACGCCTCTGCTCTCGTCCGTTAAGTGAAGGCCGTCGGCCACTACGTCGTCCGCGGTGAGAGGTAATGATTGAAATTTGGTATTCTTGGTACTCTCTTGACACTGTGGATCTCCTAATACTGAATTCCCTAATGGAATTCCGAAATGGAACGTTCAGTTCATGTAGCTCGAACCATCATTCCGCGTTCAGAGTCTGTTAATTCCCACTGTGCGGCCATACTCACGTCGGAAACATTTCACTTCAGTAATGTACAAACGACAGCTCTTCCAGTGCACTGCTCTTTTATGACTCGTGTACGAGATACTGCGGCCACCTGTGTAAGTGCACATCGCTAGCCGACGACTCTGTCACTGCAGTGTACAAGCACTCATCACAGACTCAGGGAAATACTTCGTCACTTTATAACAGGTCGGATTTAGGCAGTGCCAAACCAGCAAAAGTAGGACCTAGTCTAAACGGCGATATAAGATTCCTGCAACTACTCCCATACGCTCATTACCTGAGTGAGGGACTACTTTGGCTCGATAACCACAGCAGTGACAGTTTCCTAAATTCTTTCGATACGTAAAACGTGTCTAAAAAAGACACTTCACAATTTTAATGTGCTGTAGCATCTGACGTAACATATATGAACGTAGATGGATTCGACAAATATGTGGAAACACCACGAACACAACAGATTACTATGCATAATACGGTGTAGGAAAGCCTTTGGCATTCGAAACAGATTCCAGTCGTCTTGGAATAGATACATACAGGTCCTGGATGACTTTGAAGGGTATCTTATACCATTGTTCCTGCAAAATAGTGGCAAATGAAGGTAACGATGACGGAGGTAAATAGCTCACAAAGGCTCAGTAATACTGAAACCTCGTGTCTGTGGTGGCCACAGGACATGATACAATCCATCCTCGAGCTCGCAAAACCAGTCACTGATGATGCGATCTGTGTGAACATGCCGGCCGCGGTGGTCTAGCGGTTCTAGGCGCGCAGTCCGGAACCGCGCGACTGCTACGGTCGCAGGTTCGAATCCTGCCTCGGGCATGGATGTGTGTGATGTCCTTAGGTTGGTTAGGTTTAAGTAGTTCTAAGTTCTAGGGGACTGATGACCACAGATGTTAAGTCCCATAGTGCTCAGAGCCATTCGAACCATTTTTTTGTGTGAACATGGGCCCTGTCGTCTTGGAGCACAGCATCATCACTGGGGAACAAACAATGTACCGCAGAATGGACCTGAACCGACATGGTGGTCACTTTATCCTTGGCAGTAATGCGACCTTGCAGAGTAACCGTGGGTCCCATGGAATACAACGATATGACTGTCCAGATCACCACCGCACGCCCGTCGTGTTTCACTCTTCGGACTTGAACACTCGGAAACAATGCGAAACAAGACTCATCCTACCGAACGACATTCTTCAATTGCTCCATAATCCAGATTTTATGGCCCCGGCTCCACGTTTTCGTGTCAAGGCATTATCATTATGATGATAATGTCACGATCACTCAACATGCACTTTCATCTACGTTGTGACTTAGCGGATGTTGTTTTCGAACATCCAACGGTGCCTCTTGGAACAGAAAACACTTCGGCTCCCTCGGTTACGAAATCGCCCATCATGCGAGCACCAACAGTTTCCCCACGTTCGAATTCACTTAGTTCCGACATAATGCATTCACAACTACACAGAACACTGGTCTGCCCTTGCAAGGTATGGGAGACATCACGAAGTTGCCGTTTGTGGACAAATACATGGGGTGATCAAAAAGCTTCCGTTGACGGCGTTGCTGCAGCGTATACGCAACGTGGCGCGACTCCGATGTTGGTATATAAGCACCGACATAAAGGCAAGGGATTTGTATGACATTCGAGTCTTTATGGCGAAGGTGCACTAAATGCGGAAGTCCGAGCTATTGCGAAGTTATTAGTAAATGCATCCAAAAATGTTCAAAAATGTTCAAATGTGTGTGAATTCCTGAGGGACCAAACTGCTGAGGTCATCGGTCACTAGACTTACACACTACTTAAACTAACTTATGCTAAGAACATCACACACACCCATGACCGAAGGAGGACTCGAACCTGCGGCGGGAGGAGCCGCGCAATCCGTGACATGGCGCCTCAAACCACGCGGTCACTCTGCGCGGCCTAGATGCATCCATTCAAAACTTATGTGCTGTTATTCTGTTCTTGGCTTCCGAAGGACACACATCGGTAGACGTCCATCGGAGGATGAAGAATCTGTACTGGATGGCATGTCTGTCGAAAACCACCGTTGTGGAATGGTGCGACAAGGGGTGCTGCTGCTTCACGATGGCGCACATCCCCATATCGTAAATGTCGTAACGCATCAGTCAAGTGAGAGACACTCGAGAAACCACCCTATAGTCCTGATCTGCCCCCATGTGATTATCACGCTTTCGCTCCATTAAAAAATACCTCGAAGTATCGGTGATTCCTATTGGAAGAGCACGTGCAGAAGGCAGTCACGGGCTTCTTCACGTAGCAGGACACGGTATTTTACGAAACGCGTATGTTCGACAAGATGGGTATGTCGGATGATTACCTCAACGCTCGAGGCCATTTTGCTTGATTATCATACCGATTTTGTACCGTTTGGCAATCGAACTGAAGCCTTCTGATCCCCCTTATAGAACAGTGCAGCTTGCAGACTTGGCTAGGCTCTGCATTTATGCTCAATCAGTCATTCCTCGTCATGTTACCATACTTTTGTTCAACCCTTGTATGTGGACTAATATGATTCAAAAGCTCGAAAATTCTATTTGTATGAAATTACAGAGTATATCAGAAGTGTAGAGAAATAACGACTCGAAAAGCAAATGTGTTTTGAATGGTTTAAACCAGGCAAAATCTGACGCTCTGATGGGGAGGATTTTCTAAACACGGTATGGAATGAACTACTAGTATACCGAGTGGCTTTTCAGTGTTCACAACACAAGCCTGTTCAGAAGACCCCACAAGAGCGTCATATCTCTATGACAATCGTGAACATTATTCTTTCGAAATGTTATTGCCGATGGCAATTATAAACACTGCAACCTGATAAGTCACCACGAATCCAGTTTGCTGTGGACATTCTCCAGATTTTTTTTTACAATGGTGATTTCATAAAATAAGTCTCATTTCCCAAATGAATCAGCATTTCACGTGTTCCCTATTGTAATCAAACACAACGAGCGCCTCTTGGACATAACTAATCCACATGTTGTAAAGGAACAATAATCATGATGTGAAAATGTGCTGTTGTTTGATGGTTGATCAGCCCCCCTAAGTCGCACGACGTTATACCCTTGCTCTTTTTCCTATTCGTGATCAAGTTTTCTAGGCGCTTTTGAACGACATCAATGATTTGAAGACCCAGATAACTGAAAGCATCGCCACTGTTGATGCAGATGTGTCCCCATCCAGTATGGATGCGCAAGAATAGGGATTTGATACTGGATGGGTGGAGGGGAAGTCGACATCTAGTGTCCCGAATGTGAGTGCAGCACCTTAACAACTGTGCTAGGTCAGCCGGTTTCTGTTTCAGAATCCGGATATCTTTCTCTCTCTTTTTTAACATTATTGTTCCAGATAAAATGCGTAGCGGCGTCAGTAATTGATTACCGTTTGAACGTTAATCAATAAGAAGAACGTCTCTTGCCTCTCAGAAAACACTTGACGGACCTTTTGTGGAATATGAAATAGACTCCGTTTTTTTTCGTGAAAGGCCTCCGGATTTCAGCCACTGTTTTAACTGGTGTTTCGTTTCCGACGTGAACTGATGGACATTATTCCTGTTCACAGTGCTAAATTGGCCAACAAAATCAGTTAAATTAGCTTTAAAACGGTCTACACATTGATGAAGTGTGACATCATCACCATGAAGATACAGCAATGCAAGTACAACATACAAAAGAGTAGTCGCCCCTGTGAGACGTAACACCACCGCAAGCCCGAAACAAACAGGGTCCACTTGAAGCCACTCAGATCCCGTAGAGTTGACATATTTCAGGGATTTTGACTACTACGTTTACCCGCTGTTCCAAATATCCCAGACATTTTCTGTGGGACAAAGATGAAGTGATTTTGCGGCCCAGTCGAGGTGCGATTCGGTTGCTGAGAGTTCGTAAAATCTGGAAAGTATGCTTCCAGTTCTGTGAACATCTTGGGAAACGGGAGGATCCACATCTTAATAATCATCAAGATGTAGAAGAAAGGGCTACGGTGCATGTTGCAATACGTGCTTCATGCACACGGTAACCTGAGTGACTGATCCTAAGTCATGGTACGAAAAGCACCTCCAGGCACCACAGAACCATCTCCGGCTAAACTAAACCCAGCACACACTGAAGGCTAGTTGCGAGGGCTATAATGACTCTGGTCACTTTGCTTACATTTGTGGCGTCACATGACCTAGATCATTGACCTAAAACTATGTCATTTACCTTTCGATGACGTCATCAAGCCACACCCCTTTTTAGAAGACGCTATAAGCGTCAGGTCACAAGCAACACCACTTTCCTGATGACGTCATGGGATGTGAATGTGGAAAATTTACAAAAAATTCGGGGAATTTAAAGAACATTTTTAAAGATGGCTGTGGCTGGTAAATTTAAACACACACACACACACACACACACACACACACACACACACTCACGTTCGCGCGCGCGCACTGTTACCTAAGCAGTAAAATCCATTGCTTTTATGCTTATCTCATTTTCATACTTAAATAGTGAACTGTCCTTGCATAAATTTCATCTCTCCCCTTCATCTGCTTCTCTGTTTTCATACTACACTAATGTTTTCTGTCAAACGTTACATATTCCTGACACTGTGTCAGCGTGGGGGCGATCTGCAATAGTGTGGACCCTGAAGAAAGTTTGAGAGGCCAAGATCGCTAGGAAAGCATTTATTAGACATAGATAACCGGTTTTGGTAAGGCTATGTTGCCATCTTCCGATCTTAGGCTTTGTAACATCACATCATCTTTTTAATCACTACTCTAGGTGGTGTTACCCCATGTACATGCATGTCAGTGTCGTGAACTTCACTAGAAATCAGCATTTCAGAAGTAAAAGAAATACTGTGTACAAATATGGCACTAATGCACCGACTGCGGGTGCTCATACACATCAACAGTTGACAACGAGAAATTCTATAAGATGCCGAAGATTTTATGTCATATCTGCTTTAAAACTAGATTACGAGTATGTTTTCTCTGATTTAATATCCTTTCCCAATTTTGTTTGGTGTTATTTTGTTTACTTTTACAAGGGGTTCGTTTTATGGAATTATTTGTAAGGTTTTTGAAAATAGTTTTTTTCATAATAACTCTTTGTTGTTTTTAAAACATATGTTTTAAGACATATGTCTTACATATTTCATATTTTTTTAAAAATCAAAAACAAAATGAGGGCTAGTTTTTGGCACTTCCCTCTGTTATAAATTCAAATGGCTCTGAGCACTATGGGACTCAACTGCTGAGGTTATTAGTCCCCTAGAAACTAGTTAATCCTAACTAACCTAAGGACATCACAAACATCCATGCCTGAGGCAGGATTCGAACCTGCTACCGTAGCGGTCTTGCGGTTCCAGACTGCAGCGCCTTTAACCGCACAGCCACTTCGGCCGGCCCTCTGTTATAAAGGATGAGTCAAGAGGGATGGTACATGCTTTGAGGGGTGATAGTGTTAGTGATTCTGAAAAAAAACTTCATATGGACATATGCGCTATTCTGAATGGTTTCCGTTTGAATAGCTCGAAAACCTCCCTCTGTAGCGAAAACGTGTCGCGTACAAAATTAAACTACATTAAATTGCCTACAAAAAAGGGTCGTACTCTTTTCTTCTGTAGGACTAAGATTTTGCGTGAAGACAGCATAAGGTTGTATCTGTAGGGCAACAAACACTTTAGTAAATCTAATGTCTGCAAGAGGTCTTTTCTCAGTCTTAATCATGTTTTGTTAAAAACTAATGTATTAACAGAGGACTGAAAACTCCAGTCAGTAAGGATTCTACCTGCTCTTTTCCGCAGTAAGTTCGACAATCGAAATATGTGTAACGTAGAAACAAAAGATTATTCATTGTTGGTGCTGCAAGTAGAAGCATTGTTCGTCCAATGCTATAGATTTAACAATTTCTAAAACACACTTTCCCATACAAGGTATAAGGAAAGAAGCGTTTTGAAATATTTAAGGGGTCTTGACACTCTGTGTAATGCTATTGGCTCTCAAGTGTGTTGGACTTTTTATGTCTTTAAAATCATCATTTGTAGTTGTCGAAAGTGGAACGAAGGAAAATTTTCTGCAAAAAATGTGTCTTGTAGTTAATAGCAAATATATTGTAAGGCGCAAATATCGTTTGAATTTCGAAACGATATGACAGATTTTCAGGCACAATAACGAGCTCTCAAGAAAATATTTACGACTTTCACACACGACAGCACCCGGCTAGCACACGCGACCCCTCTTAAATAAAAGAGCTAGCAGATGAAGAGCTCAGGTTGTTCACTGCGCCACGTTGCATGATATGCTGATTGTCAGCCCACTGCGCCACCCCCCCGCCTCGAGCAAGCATTCACGTTAAAAAATATCTGAATCATGTTCAAACGTTGTCTGCACGATTAGTTGGATGTTTTCATAAATCTCCATTATTTATCGACTTTCTCGAGTCTCTGAAATACGAAATTTATACATTGGCAAATCTGAACTCACAATGTTTTTTTGTAACTCTCAACATGTTATCAGAAAAGCACATACGCGTTGTCGTCAAGTAAGTGGTATATAACATGCCTGTAAACTGAAAAAGTATTGACTCGCTGCTGACTAAATACGTTTGCTCGTTGTAACTTTTCAGCAATTGCTGACTCATCAGGGAAATATATACAGGGTGTTACAAAAAGGTACGGCCAAACTTTCAGGAAATATCCCTCACACACAAATAAAGAAAAGATGTTATGTGGATATGTGTCCGGAAACGCTTAATTTCCGTGTTAGAGCTCATTTTAGTTTCGTTCTTCCACCTACACTCAATGGAGCACGTTATCATGATTTCATACGGGTTACTCTGCCTGTGCTGCTAGAACATGTGCCTTTACAAGTACAACATAACATGTGGTTCATGCACGATGGAGCTCCTGCACATTTCAGTCGAAGTGTTCGTACGCTTCTCAACAACAGATTCGGTGACCGATGGATTGGTAGAGGTGGTCCATGGCCTTCACGTTCTCCTGACCTCAACCCTCTTGACTTTCATTTATGGGGGCATTTGAAAGCTCTTGTCTACGCAAGCCCGGTACCAAATGTAGAGACTCTTCGTGCTCGTATTGTGGACGGCTGTGATACAATACGCCATTCTCCAGGGCTGCATCAACGCATCAGGGATTCCGTGCGACGGAGGGTGGATGCATGTAGCCTCGCTAACGGAGGACATTTTGAACATTTCCTGTAACAAAGTGTTTGAAGTCACGCTGGTACGTTCTGTTGCTGTGTGTTTCCATTCCATGATTAATGTGATTTGAAGAGAAGTAATAAAATTAGCTCTAACATGGAAAGTAAGCGTTTCGGGACACATGTGCACATAATATATTTTCTTTCTTTGTGTGTGTAGAATGTTTCCTGAAAGTTTGGCCGTACCTTTTTGTAACACCCTGTATAAATATGGGATAACTACAAGTAGAGTAAATCACTGATGTTGTTACTGCAGGTGCTGTACGTGCGTCATCAAATTGGAGAAACGTAGGTCTATATGAACTACTATTATTAGCAAATTTTGTACGTTACTTTTCAATTACTTGTTATAATAGGCGATAGCATGGTTCCTCTACTTCATGTTACAGAATTTAAAGAATCTGCTCGATGCTTGAAGCGCAATACGTGTGCTCACAAAATGCACTTCAGTGTTACTTTGATTTTATTAAAGCAAATATATTTGTCGGCGCTTGATTAGCTGGCGGAGATATCTCAAATATTTATTCAAATTGTACGAACCTACTGTTTACAATAGATGATATTCTAAAAAATATCAAAGGTGAGTAAGAAAATCAAACGTTTCCACTGTGATATGATAGCATAAAAAGTGATTCTGTGTCAGTAAAACAAACTGGTTGTGAGGATAATGCAGTACTTTGCAGTATGAAAAGAGATGTGAAAACAGTGCACACTTTAAACTCTGAATATTCCTTTTTATATGTAAATCCACACATTCATCGAAGTGTCTATCTAACTTTCTTTGGATAGCAATACTATTTTATAATAACTTTTTATCTACACCATTTTTTTTATTTAAATCTTTTTCTTCTTTCCCATTCCCCCTGTATTACACTGAGGATGAGCTAGTACAGTGTTCGACGTAACCATTAGTGAGTATGAAAATAGAGAGAGAGAGAGAGAGAGAGAGAGAGAGAGAGAGAAGGAGGGAGGGAGAGAGAGGGAAAGAAAGAGAGAGAGAGATGAAAATTACTGTTGAGACAGTACACTATGTAAGTGCGAAAACGAGTAAAGCATGAAAGCAATGGAATTTACTGGTGAGGCAACAGTATTTGAGATAATACTCTGTGTGTGCGTGTGTGTGTGTGTGTGTGTGTGTGTGTGTGTTTACTTTTGCCGCACACTGCCATCTTTCATTTTTTTAATTAACCGCCAATTTTTGATATTTCTCATATTCATCTCTTGTTGATCTAATCAAGAAACGGTGTGCTACTTACTTTGTATGACTTTACACTCATTATGTCCCTGGAATAAGGGCTGGCTTTCTGATGTCATAGAAAAGTCAATGACCAAGTAATGGTCGATGAAGTAGGTCAAGTGATGTGACAAATGTAAACAAAGTGACCCAGAGTCGCTATAGCCATACTACTAAAGTTAAATGCCTCATTGTGCTACTGATGCAGTCGACATCCGAAAAGAAGCATAATCGCGACTCATCGGACCATACTATATGCCTGCAGTCACCTCCTGCTGACTCTCTGTGAAGATTAGCCTATTGAAGACGTATCATATTATTTGCCACAGTGAGAGACGGCCTTTTGGGGGTAGCCAAATGTCAGTTTCCTGCCGTTCCCGTCGCGAAGTTCGCTCGGATACTGATTGAGATTGACTGTCGTTCACTGACAACAGTAATTCCCTTCAGGCTTGAAATCGATTGTCATGACAAGATGAAACACTTATCTCCCGTCCCTGTAATTTAGGACGTTTTTACGAGCACTATTCTTAAGCTATATTATACGGCTGCGGGTGGCACATCATTCTTGGTCGTTCGTTTATTGATCAACAAACTAGTTGGCGCCACTTCCATACCATCTACATCACTCCGAGGCGACAGTGAACAATTTTAAGCGGGTGACTAATATTTGGTCCCATGACCTTAGGTTCTCGAAACTGTGGTATGTATACTAATTTTTGATCGCAAGAGGATTTTAATTTTATTTTGAAGCACATCCAGTCGGTGTGACTATCTTCACACTAGGCTGGAAGACACAATGCGCGGTCCACTCACATTAATGTGACCACCTGTCAAAAGTCTAAATAACCACCTTTTGCTGCGCGGACATGCAGGAAGGGAGTGAGTTTGGTTTTGGAACCGCAAAGGGATGTGGAGCCAGGCGGACTCCAGTGCCGTAGGCAGCTGCGCGACGTTCCTCCGTGGTACGAGCAGCCAGATCGAGATGGTCCTACAGATTCTCGACTGGGTTTCAGTCCGGGGAGTACGGTGGCCGGGGGAGTACAGTAGGCTCATCCTGGTCATTGTCGAACCACACACATAAACTATTGTCCTGTTGGTAGATGCCAGCGTGTCAAGGAAGAAACAAACTGCGCGTAGAGGTGGACTTGGTCCCCACGGAGAGATGCATTTGTGCCTTCGAGAATCAGGAGACACCCAGACCGTAACGGTCCTTCCTCCTGCCTGGACCACTCCGGCAATTGCAGGGCCGTACACGCCCACAGTCACGTGTCCCATGAAGCATAAAACGCGAATCATTTGAAAGGGCCACTTCGCGCCACTCCAATTGCGGTATTAGCGAGCCAACTCCACTCGTCGTCCGCGATGAACAGCAGTGAGCGTGTGTGCGACATTCGCCGAGCAGTAGTTGAGGAGGCATTGTTGGTAGCTTCTTGGTTCAGCCAGGCAGGCAGTTGTTCAATAGTTGCACGTGTACGCAACTGATTGACCAGTTTCATAAAGTATAACAGATGTATATAAACAAGTGTTAAAACTACTAAAATATAAAACTGAATGAAAAGCCCAATAATCTGCAGTAGCTGTTAAAACTACTAAAATGTAAAACCGAATGAAAAGTCCTATAGTCTGTAGTAGCTACTGCAGACTATTGGACTTTTCATTCAGCTTTTTATTTCAGTAGGTTTAACACTTATTTATATACATCTGAAATACTGTATGAATTGGTCAGTCAGTTATGTATAACTATTGTAGCTGTATCAGCCCTAGTTTTAAAATTATCTGTAACAATTCCTCGTGTATTCGTCCGTACACAATTTTAAAGCAGTCGTTCACCCCCGTCATCTATGCCCCGTGCTCCACCACAGTTTCCTTGGCGACAGCGCTGGGTAGTGCCATTTTGCCATGTGTGGTATACTTTAACCATGGCCGTTCCAGAAATGCTTCCACCCTTCTCCCGAAAGTCAATGATCATGCGCTTTTGGACGTCAGATAAATCACTCCGTTTCCGCATTACGACAACAGCTGCACTGTTGCCCCGACATGCACTGCTAGTGCTGCCGCATGCCGCCTGTGAACGGTTATAGCACGCTGACGTCCAACATAGGTTACATTAATGAGCCTGGACCGTGTAGAATGTGCATGTAACATTTGTGAAAACAATGCACCATGATTAGAAAATTTCAAATTATCCGCTATGGATGGCGAACTGCAACTTTGATTTAAACTGACAATTTATTCGGTTGTAAATATGTAACCAGTCGCTTTTTTGAATTTTTGATATGAGTTATTTTCTGTACCACTAACTACTTTTCTAGCCACTGGATGTTTTACAGGAACTTTATCTGTTCCATGTGCAGCTAGACGCTGCGGTCATGCTTAGAGTACTGGCTTGTGATATTCGTGGCAAATGCGATCTCATAAAATACATTTTAAGGGTACACCCACATCGTCCCACACACCCACCCACCCACAGTCATCAGTCGCCTAGAACTTAGAACTAATTAAACCTAACTAACCTAAGGACATCACACACATCCATGCTCGAGGCAGGATTCGAACCTGCGACCGTAGCGGTGGCGCGGTTCCAGAATGTAGCGCCTAGAACCGCTCGGCCACTCTGGCCGGCATTATGAGAACCGATTTATTGCGGATATCATGACACAGTGTAGTGACCACGACCACAGTATATAGCTGCACATGGTCCAGAAAATGTTCCTGTAATACCTCCATTTGACGGTGAGCTTACAGTGGCTCGAGAACTGGTTAATGGCGCAGAAAATAAATCGTATCAGAAATACAAAAATGGGACTGCTTGTATATTTGTACCCAAATAAATCACCTATGATTAGAAAATATTAACAACTAGCGACCCACACATGGGTAGGACTAGATATCTACGGCTGGACGACTTGTCTGATGTCGACATACTAAATTATACGCTGACGGAAAAAGGCGCAGCACCGAAAAATAATTATTGTAGAGTAGTGAAATTTCGGGAATACATTTGTCTATGTAACATAGTTAAACGATTAAGATTCCAAGATCACAGGTTAATGTAAGCAGGAGGTAAGACATTGCAAATGTCAAATGCTGGTACAATAATAACCGGTGTAACCGCGAGAATGTTGACGGCAAGCGTGCAAACGTGCATGCATTGTGTTTACAGGTACGGATGTCAGTTTGTTGGATGGAGTTCCATGCCTGTTGCACTTGGTGGGTCAGTACAGGGACGGTTAATGCTGTTTGTGGATGACACTGGAGATGCTGTCCGATGATATCCCATATGTGTTCGATTGGAGACATATCTGGGGATCGAGCAGGCCGAGGCAACATGTCGACACACTGTAGAGCATGTTGGGTTACAACAGCGATATGTGGGCGAGCGTTATCTTTTTCGAAACAACGCCTGGAATGTTGTTCAGACTGACTGACGTACAAATTTATAGGCAGGGTGCGTGAGATAACCATGAGAGTGCTGCTGCTCTCATACGAAATTTCATCACAGATCATTACTCTAGGTGTAGGTCCAGTGTGTCTAGCATGCAGGCAGGCTCGTTGCAGGCTCTCAACTAGCCTCCATCTAACCAAGTCACGGCCATCACTGGCACCAAAGCAGAACCAGCTTTCATCAGAAAACACAACAGATCTCCATCCTGCCCTCCACTTCGCTCTCGTTTGACAACACTGTAGTCGGAAATGGCGGTGGTTTGGTGTCAGTGGAAAGCACGCTACAGGGCGTCAGGCTCGGAGCTACCCTTGAAGTAATCGATTTGTTGTGTCACTGTGGTGCGAACTGCTGCTCAAATTGGTACTGCAAATGCAGTACGATGCGCCAGAGCCATACGCCGAACACGATGGTCTTACGTCTCGGTAGTGCCACGTGGCCGTCCGGAGCGCGGTCTTCTTGTGACCGTACATTCTCTGTCGGCAATCGTGTACAGTGGCTACATTTCTGCAAAGTCTGTCTGCAATATCGCAGAAGGAACATCTAGCTTCTCCTACCCCTCTTACACGACCTCGTTCAAACTCAGTGAGGTGTTGATAATGGCGTCTTTGTCGCCTTTAACGCATTCCTAGATAACATCGAGTCACCACGTCCAGTCTCCAGGGTAAACAACGCTCACGAGCTTTACAGCGTGCATTTAAAGCAAGCTTGATGTGCGTCCTTACAGTGGCACAACTAGCGTCACTCTTTTGCGACTGCAGCTAAATTTGAATAGACATCATCATTCAGGAGTAGACACACGCCTACCAACTTTCGTTTATGTCGCACAAGTTCTTCTTTATGTTGCCATTTTTTCCGTCAGTGCGTACAAAACCTTCCTCGTGAAACCGTATTGAAACATCTACTCTAGTTCCTCGAGATTAAAAAACACGGCAGTGGACTTTAATTTATAACAGGTATAGGTAACACATACGCGCGATGTGAAACGTCTACGGCATGACAATAATATCGTCGTAGGGCAACATACTTTAGTTAATAGAAATTTGTTAAAAACATCATAAATTTTCCGCCAAGATCAAAATCGTTAAAAAGTAAAATTCGTGATAAAACTGAAGGGTCTAACAACCCTACCACACCAAAGGTCAGCATTTAATAACGATTGCGGTGTTGCTCACGCTGCTACATACTGCATTTTCTGGCAACAACAGTCATATTATGTGGCAGGTGTCATTAGAGCACAGTTAATAAAGTCATTTCATGTAATAAAAAAAAAGAAAAAAAACTAGGCACTCATCTTTTCGTGTTTCCCACGCTGGTCTCGTCGTAAAATCATGGCTCAATCGTTGAAAACTAGGTGGTTATGATTCCAAGCTCGGATGTAAAGAGGCCTAGGTTTTATTCTGATATATTCAAAAGTTTTGTAGATGCGCTTCTCAAACCATTCTTGGAGATTAAACCTTTCAAAGTTAGCACAATAGTGATGTAAAAAAAAATAATCAGCACTCCGAATTTAAGTTACACTTCCTTATAATTGCAATATCACGTGACACACAAACATCACTTCACAATACAAAACATACACTCCTGGAAATTGAAATAAGAACACCGTGAATTCATTGTCCCAGGAAGGGGAAACTTTATTGACACATTCCTGGGGTCAGATACATCACATGATCACACTGACAGAACCACAGGCACATAGACACAGGCAACAGAGCATGCACAATGTCGGCACTAGTACAGTGTATATCCACCTTTCGCAGCAATGCAGGCTGCTATTCTCCCATGGAGACGATCGTAGAGATGCTGGATGTAGTCCTGTGGAACGGCTTGCCATGCCATTTCCACCTGGCGCCTCAGTTGGACCAGCGTTCGTGCTGGACGTGCAGACAGCGTGAGACGACGCTTCATCCAGTCCCAAACATGCTCAATGGGGGACAGATCCGGAGATCTTGCTGGCCAGGTTAGTTGACTTACACCTTCTAGAGCACGTTGGGTGGCACGGGATACATGCGGACGTGCATTGTCCTGTTGGAACAGCAAGTTCCCTTGCCGGTCTAGGAATGGTAGAACGATGGGTTCGATGACGGTTTGGATGTACCGTGCACTATTCAGTGTCCCCTCGACGATCACCAGTGGTGTACGGCCAGTGTAGGAGATCGCTCCCCACACCATGATGCCGGGTGTTGGCCCTGTGTGCCTCGGTCGTATGCAGTCCTGATTGTGGCGCTCACCTGCACGGCGCCAAACATGCATACGACCATCATTGGCACCAAGGCAGAAGCGACTCTCATCGCTGAAGACGACACGTCTCCATTCGTCCCTCCATTCACGCCTGTCGCGACACCACTGAAGGCGGGCTGCACGATGTTGGGGCGTGAGCGGAAGACGGCCTAACGGTGTGCGGGACCGTAGCCCAGCTTCATGGAGACGGTTGTGAATGGTCCTCGCCGATACCCCAGGAGCAACAGTGTCCCTAATTTGCTGGGAAGTGGCGGTGCGGTCCCCTACGGCACTGCGTAGGATCCTACGGTCTTGGCGTGCATCCGTGCGTCGCTGCGGTCCGGTCCCAAGTCGACGGGCACGTGCACCTTCCGCCGACCACTGGCGACAACATCGATGTACTGTGGAGACCTCACGCCCCACGTGTTGAGCAATTCGGCGGTACGTTCACCCGGCCTCCCGCATGCCCACTATACGCCCTCGCTCAAAGTCCGTCAACTGCACATACGGTTCACGTCCACGCTGTCGCGGCATGCTACCAGTGTTAAAGACTGCGATGGAGCTCCGTATGCCACGGCAAACTGGCTGACACTGACGGCGGCGGTGCACAAATGCTGCGCAGCTAGCGCCATTCGACGGCCAACACCGCGGTTCCTGGTGTGTCCGCTGTGCCGTGCGTGTGATCATTGCTTGTACAGCCCTCTCGCAGTGTCCGGAGCAAGTATGGTGGGTCTGACACACCGGTGTCAATGTGTTCTTTTTTCCATTTCCAGGAGTGTACTTGAAAACATCTTCCTCACAGTCACTGTTAAAGTTCACATTTTATAAACCGACGACAATATTCGTCTTTCCAACATGACGTCCACGACTTGACTTTCTGAAGGTCCGACTCTCTAACAACTCAACAACTAACTAACTATCGCTTACGCGCCCAAAAATCAGGGTTACAAGTACGTCAAAGATCATAGTGACAAAAGAGAGAATTCACATAAGAATAATATCATTGCAATATAAACATATCAATGTATCACAAATGAAACCAAATCTGAATGTTGTCTCAGAAATATGTCAACTACTTTACAGAAACACAGTAGAATATAGCTGGTATCGAAAGGTTCAGGTGAGGTGCCGTAATGGTTGCGTAATTCAAGTACCATTACAAGGGGAAACGTTATACATGGCAATACTGTACTTTCAGCTACGATACAAGCAACCGATGAAGCTTCGCCGCCGTGTGTCGCTCGTTGCAAACGCCGTTTACAAAATATACGTGTGTCATAAAGGAAGAACGAGAATGTTTTTTACATTACGTTAAGCGAGACATATATGCAAAATATAATTTTACTGTAGGTCAATTATATTTGTCCATTCAATTATTTTATTACACTACTGAGACTTGGTACTGGCCTGATGGGAAAGCCGCTTGCGTTAGTTTGCCGCTTGTGGTGTTCGGAGAGGCACGGCGGTCGCGGAGCGATCCGTCCGGCGTTCTGACGACCGAGTCCGGAGAGTGGCCACTCTACACGTGCTTTTTAGGCGTTTCCCATACCGGCCTTCCGCCTTACTTACACTATTTGCAAACATTTGGAAAACGATCCCTCACTTTCACATGGGATAACACTAGGCACAAACAGATGGGGTGAACAAATGCCGTGCTGGAGGAGTGGCGGAGGGGGGGGGGGGCGGGAAGAGGTCGACGATACTGAAATTAGAACTACTTAAACCTAACTAACCTAAGAACATCACACACATCCATGCCCGAGGCAGGATTCGAACCTGCGACCGTAGCAGTCGCGCGGTTCCGGACTGAGCGCCTAGAACCGCGAGACCACCGCAACGAGACTGGCTTACGGCTACTCTCTACCACTAACATTGCCAAATACAGGATAATGTGCCGATCTCGTGAAGACACGGGATAAAGCCATGAAAAAGAAAATTGACGCTTGGCCTCTTAATTACGAGTTCTAGTATTTTCGTTCTACCTTTGTCACAGAAGCATTTATTTCTGCCTCGAGGAATACGTTCCGGGTTGTCGACCTCAACGCCTGGGATCGGCAATGAAGTAATGTACCTGGACTGTCAGTAGCACTCTGGAACTGACGAGTGAGTCCTTCTGCTGATTTCCTGCGACTTTTTACAGCCACCCACTGTCCCCGAGTATATGAGGTCTGTCTGGCTTTGGTTTAGCTGAAATTGTTCCTTTGGGTTTCCACTTCGCAATCACATCACCATCAGCCGAACTGGTCAATTATAGAGGGGCTGAAACCACCTGATGGACTTGTTGCTCAGATGATGTCCACGTTCAAAGTCTGTCAGCTCTGCCGACCGGTCCATTTTGTTGTTACTGCTTCTCTACTGACACCACCATACTTCCTGCTTCCTTTCGTACTATTGGTTCCCGCTCTCGTGACATCTAGTGATCAGTTCCGCATTACACATGGGCGTCCGGTCATTGCTGATCAGATAGTGAGTATTTAAAATGCTGTTAACCGGAAAACGTCCAATAACATCCATAGTGACACGATGATGTCTTTTTATTAATGCTAAAAAGTCTGGCTTTAATAATACCCTTGTCTTCAATTCTAGCCAGGTTACGCAAGCGGAATTCATTGTGCTTTCTCACCGGAGAGAAAAAACACTCCTTTCGCTTATTTCGTAACGTGTGAGGCAGAGGAACGAGGAAAGAGCTTAAACTCCTCCGTTGTCATTAGTAACATCCGCTTTCATCGCAAAACGTTCATGTTTACACCCTTAATTAGCGCAGTGGGAGAGCATTCACACTACTGATTTTCCCACCGTTATTAGCTTCTAAAGAATTTACAATCAAGTGGGCGTGAGTCTGTAATAACACCAGTACACAACTGTGATCCGCGTCTAGTGGAACACTGAATGTAGACTTTCAGGAGACTGCACAACAAGTTTAGTATTCTAGGTGTGATAACAAATGAAACGGAATTTTTTAATTTAGCGGGCTGCATACGTCTGATTTTCAAAAACTTTTTATCTTGTTGGTACACACGTTCCCGATGCATGTTTGCATTTTCAGCTGTTTTGAATATTTAGTTTATTGTTGAAAATCATAAAGGCTATACGTGTTTTCGAGTACTCAACGAATTTTTACTTCCGAAAAAGATAGATAAAAGAATTTGCAGTAAATTTTGCCTCAAAAATGGAATAAAGTGCAGCACAGCATTCGAAATGTTGACGGTGGCTTTTGCGAGTCTACTATGAGTAAGATAAGAGCTTACGAGTTGTAAAAACGTTTAGAAGAGGGTCGAGAAGACATTGAGGACGACTACCGTCTAACACATCAAATACTGATGACAATGCGGAAGAAGTAAAGAAAATTGTTCTGGAAAATCGTCGAATCACAGTCAGAGAGGTTGCTGATGATGTCGGCTTATCCTTTGGCTCATGCCAAGCAATTTTTTCGTATGTTTTGATCAGCGGGATATATGGGTGTGACGTCGAAACGAAGGTCCAGCCCCTCCAATGGAAATCTCAATGGAAACTGCCTGAAGAGCCAAGACTGAAAAATATTCGATAAGTTCGATTACATTTGAAGGTTCTTCTCACTATTTTCTTCGATTACAATGGGATAGTGCATCGTGAGTTCCTGCCTCATGGTCGCACGGTTAGTACGGAATATTACCTGGAAGCTATGCGCCGTATGCGTGAAGTAATCCGAAGAAAACGACCAGAATTGTGGTGAAACCACTCTTAAAACTTGCATCACGATAATGCTCACACCTCAATGCTAGTTCGTTATTTTTTGGCGAAAAACAAAACCGTTATATTATCTCAGCCACCTTGTTCACCGTACAATCCCCCCCTGCGACTTCTTTCTATACACGAAGCTGAAGATGTGCAGTCCTAAATCATCGACTGCACACCGATCAGCGCATCGCCGCGAAATTTCGCCAATGGAGAGAGCGGGCAGCACCTCACCTCCATGAAGACAGGTTTATGGCTCTGAGCACAATGCGACTCAACGTCCGAGGTCATCAGTCGCCTAGAACTTAGAACTAATTAAACCTAACTAACCTAAGGACATCACACACATCCATGCCCGAGGCAGGATTCGAACATGCGACCGTAGCGGTCGCTCGGCTCCAGACTGTAGCGCCTAGAACCGCACGGCCACTCCGGCCGGCAAGACAGGTTTAACCAGCTGCCAATCGTTGGTCGGCCTCGAGTTCAGCGCCAGTCTTCGAGAGCATCAATACTGAGTAATGGGAAGACGTTAGTTAGTCTGCGTTCTGCGAGTGGTAACAGCAAGTAATGTAACAGCACGTAGGAGGCGCAGCAGGCACTAGAAGTTCAGTTTTTTTTTCTCTTTAGAAAGAAAGTATTCTATTAATTAGAAACTGTTTTGTACAGATAATTTTGGGTTCCTGCCACCGGCTACCGCAACTTCGCTCTTTCCTCTTTTTGTGTCGGTGCTGCCTCCCACAGTAGCCGGCACAGCATTGATGTTGATGAATAAATAAAGATTCTTTAAGGAAAACAATAATTACCTTTAGTTTTTGACCACACCTCGTATCTCAAGCTCACAGATACAGTAAATCACTACAGCTTACACGTGAGAAGGATTCATTAAAATGTACAATGGAATTGAGTTTTGTGTGCTCTGAAATGCGTGTGTCATAGTATTACGATCGATGTTCTCAAAATTTTTATCCAAAGGCCACTATAACAATTAGAGACAGAAAGGAAGGAAAATCAGGTAATGAATGCTGTAAGAGCCTAGTAGGTGTACCTCAGTACCACGAACATAAAAAATATACTAAATGCGGTAGTAATTTGCGCTGCTATTCACAGAAACGGCCGTAATATACGCACAAAACAGTGCTCTGTGAACATTAGAACTCATGACATACTGAAGTGTTTCCAAGTTATATCGGAATACCGGACATGAATCGTGTGTGGCATGTATCGTGTGCATGCCTCCCCAGCGGTGGTATACACGACGTTAATATGGGGTGTGTATAGAAATGGCTTTCGATAACGCAGCCCATTGTTCGACAAGCGCTCTTTGTAGATCAGCGGTCCCTGGTGGCGGCGTTAGGGTTGCACTTTACATCTATACTCTCCAAAGTTTTGTGAAGTGGTTGGCAGAAGGTGCATCTTATTGTACCACAGACTAAGGTTTATTTAAGTTCCATTTGCGGATGCCGAGAGAGAGAAATGATTCAAAATGGTTCAAATGGCTCTGAGCACTATGGGACTTAACATCTGAGGTCATCAGTCCCCTAGAACTTAGAACTACTTAAACCTAACTAACCTAAGAACATCACACACATCCATACCAGAGGCAGGATTCGAACTTGCGACCGTAGCAGTCGCGCGGTTCCGGACTGAAGCGTCTAGAACCGCTCGGCCACACGGCCGGCAGGGAAATGATTGCTTAAACGTTTCTGTGCGTTCTAAAATTAGTCTACTTTAGTCTCGGTGGTCCCCACTGGAGCGATATGTAGAGGGTAGTAGTATATTCCTGGATAGTGCACTTAATAGTGTTTCTAGAAACTTCGAAGTAGGCTTGCGCGGAATAGTTAGAATCTATCTTCAAGTGTTCGCCACTTCAGGTTTTTCAGCATCACACAGACGCTATCCCGTGAGTCGAACAAATTTGTCACTATTCGTGCTGCTCACCTTTCCTATATGGTACGGGTCATAACACTTGAGCAATATTCTAGGGTGGGTTGCACTACTGTGTTGAAAGCAGTCTGCTTTGTAGCATTATTGTGTTTTCCGAGTATTGTAACGCTTTGCTCACTGTGTGTTAGACTGACACGTCTCTCGCAGGTGATTTACATGTTGTGGCAGCCGATCTTCTACTCAGGACAGACGGCTGCATCCATCTTCACAATGTTTCTTCTCCCAAGATTTCGTGCTGGTTAGGGAAATAATACTAAACTACTTCTCTACTCCAGAATGAGATTTTCATTCTGCAGCGGAGTGTGCGCTGATATGAAACTTCCTGGCAGACTAAAACTGTGTGCCCGACCGAGACTCGAACTCGGGACCTTTGCCTTTCGCGGGCAAGTGCTCTACCATCTGAGCTACCGAAGCACGACTCACGCCCGGTACTCACAGCTTTACTTCTGCCAGTATCTCGTCTCCTACCTTCCAAACTTTACAGAAGCTCTCCTGCGAACCTTGCAGAACTAGCGCTCCTGAAAGAAAGGATATTGCGGAGACATGGCTTAGCCACAGCCTGGGGGATGTTTCCCGAATGAGATTTTCACTCTGCAGCGGAGTGCGCTGATATGAAACTTCCTGGCAGATTAAAAAAAAATGGTTCAAATGGCTCTGAGCACTATGGGACTCAACTGCTGTGGTCATAAGTCCCCTAGAACTTAGAACTACTTAAACCTAACTAACCTAAGGACAGCACACAACACCCAGCCATCACGAGGCAGAGAAAATCCCTGACCCCGCCGGGAATCGAACCCGGGAACCCGGGCGTGGGAAGCGAGAACGCTACCGCACGACCACGAGATGCGGGCGCAGATTAAAACTGTGTGCCCGACCGAAACTCGAACTCGGGACCTTCTGTAAAGTTTGGAACGTAGGAGACGAGATACTGGCAGAAGTAAAGCTGTGAGTACCGGGCGTGAGTCGTGTTTCGGTAGCTCAGATGGTAGAGCACTTGCCCGCGAAAAGCAAAGGTCCCGAGTTCGAGTCTCGGTCGGGCACACAGTTTTACTTCTCTACTTTTTAAATGATTTCTTACTCTCAGAATACTTTCATATCAAGTTCGTTATATTTTCTTCCTCATAATAAAACAACTACACAAGTTTCACATGCGCTTTCAAGTCTCGCATTTCAACCCCGTCTGGAAAACTTAACATATACGAGGCGTGTTTTTTAAGTAAGTACCGTTTTGAAATTTAAAATGACGTGCTAAGATATCTCAATAATTTTATTTTTACATGAAAGCCTGTGCCTCAATCTACGCACTGAAGCCTTTACAGTCTGATTGTTCTTTGTTTACGTTTTGTACTGAGTGTTTAAGATGCCTCCGATAATCGTGAGTCCCGCTGACTGTGAAGTACGGGCTGTTATAAGATTTCTTAGTGCTAAAGGCCTAAAAGCGATCGATATTCATTGTGAGATCTTTACAGTTTACGGAGAAAACATTATGAGTGATGGTATCGTAAGAAAGTGGGTTAGAGCATTTAAAGATGGCCGCACAAATGTGCGTGATGGACAACGGAATGGGCGTCCTTCGCTCGTTAATGAAAGTTTGGTGCAGGAAGTGGACAATAAGGTGAGAGAAAACAGACGCTTTACGATTTCCTCCTTGCGGGATGACTTTCCTAATGTTTCTCGTAGTGTTTTGTATGGCATTGTGACCGAGCACTTGAATTACCGAAAATTGTGCGCACGTTGGCACCGAAAATGTTGACGGATGTACACAAAACCAAACGTTTAGACAGTGCATTGACTTTCCTTGAACGGAAGCACAACGACGGTGATGATTTCTTAAGCCAAATTGTTATGGGCGATGAAACATGGGTGGCCTACCTCACACCAGAATCAAAGTAACAGTCCATGGACGTTGAGCAAGGGCATCGTTTTGCTGCAAGACAATGCCCGTCCGCATGTGGCGAATCAGACCAAATATCTCATCACATGTTTTCGATGGGAAACTCTAGATCATCCTCCGTACAGCCCCGATCTTGCGCCCAGTGACTACCATCTCTTCCTGCACTTGAAGAAACACCTGGGCGGTCAGCGTCTTCAAGACGACGACGAAGTCAAAACAGTGGTGATGCAGTGGTTAACAAGTCAGGCGGCAGACTTTTATGAGGAGGGCATTCAAAAACTGGTACAACGTTATGACAAGTGCCTCAATATTGACGGAAATTATGTAGAAAATTAGATTAAGGTACAGGCTTTCATGTAAAAATAAAATTATTGAGATATCTTAGCACGTATTTTTTTAATTTCAAAACGGTACTTACTTAAAAAACACGCCTCGTATCACTACAGTCTCTTTTGGTTTTAATAACCCTTGTCAAAACAGTTCTTGTTTCTAGAAAGTCAAACAACAGAGCGTATCAGTCTCTAGATAAAACATATTTCATTTGTCTCTCTGACAATCCTCATGACACCACACACCATGGAACATTATCCAGATACTCTTTGACTTTGTGATATAATTTCTAGGACGCTGCTTGTAACCACTTGTCGGGGCCGCTCGTGTGACACAGCTCCTGGCTCCTCGTGAGAGCTGTCCTTCCTGCACACTCAGACATATGTGGCGCAGTAAGAAGGCTCTCTCACCCTTGTCATTAAAATATCGGGTGTTCGAGACGGTGGAGAGCCAAGTGTTTCTAGAATTTACCCCGAAATTCTCGAAGCACTACAGTATCATACCAGTGAAGCGATGTCTACCCTGTGATATACATACGAATGAGGATATTTGATCGTTCCCTCTCAAATACCTACAAATAGTACACCGAGGTATGAGATGGCTGATTCCAGTTACGACTCATTGATAGTTTTGTCATAGGATACCATGTGTTTGCGTTTTGTAAAGTTCTAAATTTTACTCTCCTGAACATTCAGAGCAAAGCTTCTTTACACCACTTTGAAATCTTATCGAGATCTGACTAGATATTTATACATTTTTTTCAGACAGTACTTCAACTGTAAAACGTCTGGTGTTACTATAAATAATGTGTGGCATGTCATTAATGTACAAAATGGACAGCAAACACACTTTTCTGGGCATGTTTGAAGTCGGTCGATGACTTTCCAAGATAACGTGCTGCGTCGTCTCCGCCAATAAATCCATATAGAGTGAAAAATTTCGTATAATACACCATATAATTGTTCGACCTATAGCGAACCACGCATATTCAATCGGTTTAAGTCGGAGATGCGAGCCGGCCACTTTAGCCGTAGGTACTCGTTCATCAGGCGTGCCCTGTGTAGTCGGGAATTGTCATTCAACATGCGAAACTTAAGTTCACGTGTACCATGGAAAAGTACATGTTCCTAACTCGATGCTTCCCCAGATGAGAACGCAAATGTCGCCACAGCAGTCCCTTTCTTGAATGAGACAAAGATTTTACCTGCTGTAGGGTCGCACCTCACGAACTGAATCAACCTGCTGGATATAACATGGCAATCCCGTGAACAGGACAGCGGTGTCTTTTCCCTGATACACTCACAGTGGGCTCGATACCACATTCGCCAGGCCGCTCGGTGTCTCTGTATGAGGGTTGCATGTGGTGTGTCGGCGGGTGCACAGTTCTAACGTGCATGCACGAAACGGTGCATAATGAAGTTGCAAATGGGAAAAAATCGGTGCTATTCGAAATGGAATTACGAAACACTGGGATGCTATTTGATTTTATTTCTGTTTATAGAATCAAAAAACCGAGAAAGAGATTCTGAAAGCCAGGCTACTAACAATACTTGTGTCAAAGTTACGGCATACTAATTATTTCTAGAACACTGCAAACCTCACATCAAAAAGCTCCACAGGATTATATAATTCACACGAGATTAACACAAGCTCGCACAAGAACATTATCAGAGGCAATTTTAATAAATTACTTCGTCTTCGTTGTACGTATTGTCTCTCCGAAACCAATCAGAGACACGTTAGTCAGCTATTTTAACAGTTTGCACCTGTCCGCTTAAGCCCGTCTGTGGTAGGTCCATAGTTTTCGCTAATCGCTATCAACATTAACCGAAATTTGTATTTAGTTTTGCATGTGGATAGAAAGTTAGAAGAAATATGATTAACGAGCTATTAGCGT
Source organism: Schistocerca americana (assembly GCF_021461395.2). Classification (NCBI taxonomy): domain Eukaryota; kingdom Metazoa; phylum Arthropoda; class Insecta; order Orthoptera; family Acrididae; genus Schistocerca; species Schistocerca americana. The sequence goes on along the minus strand of NC_060130.1, from coordinate 100,642,163 downwards.
AAGTAACGTCAGAAGCATGGTTGTAAATGTATATGAATATTTAAACTGTAAACATAAACTATCAAAACTTCCTGACAGAATAAAGCTGTGTCAGACCGACACTTGTACTCGGGACACTTGCCTTTCGCGGGGGAGGGGGAGGCCTGGCCACTGTGTCCCCTGCTCCTGACGGGATGAGGGAGAGTCAGCGGGAAGGAAACATTGCACATTTATTTAACTCTTTTTTTTAGTTTTTTAAATAATGATTTTAATATCTCAGGGGAAAAAAAGAAAATCACAAATGAAAGAGAAAGGAAAGAAATACAGGGTGATTCAAAAAGAATACCACAACTTTTAAAATGTGTATTTAATGAAAGAAACATAATATAACCTTCTGTTGTACATCATTACAAAGAGTATTTAAAAAGGTTTTTTTTCACTCAAAAACAAGTTCAGAGATGTTCAATATGGCCCCCTCCAGACACTCGAGCAATATCAACCCGATACTCCAACTCGTTCCACACTCTCTGTAGCATATGAGGCGTAACAGTTTGGATAGCTGCTGTTATTTCTCGTTTCAAATCATCAATGGTGGCTGGGAGAGGTGGCCGAAACACCATATCCTTAACATACCCCCATAAGAAAAAATCGCAGGGGGTATGATCAGGGCTTCTTGGAGGCCAATGATGAAGTGCTCTGTCACGGGCTGCCTGGCGGCCGATCCATCGCCTCGGGTAGTTGACGTTCAGGTAGTTACGGACAGATAAGTGCCAATGTGGTGGCGCTCCATCCTGCTGAAATATGAATTGTTGTGCTTCTTGTTCGAGCTGAGGGAACAGCCAATTCTCTAACATCTCCAGATACTGTAGTCCAGTTACAGTAGCACCTTTGAAGAAAAAGGGACCAAAAACTTTATTGGCTGAAACGGCACAGAAAACGTTCACCTTAGGCGAGTCACGTTCATACTGAGTTGTTTCCCGCGGATTCTCAGTGCTCCATATACAAACATTGTGACGGTTGACTTTCCCATTAGTGTGGAAAGTTGCTTCATCACTAAACACAATCTTTGAAACGAAAGATTCATCTGTTTCCATTTGAGCAAGGATAAAATCACAGAAATCGATTCTTTTAATCTTATCAGCTGCAGACAGTGCTTGAACCAATTTCAGACGATAAGGTTTCATAACTAACCTTTTTCGTAGGACTCTCCATAAAGTTGATTGTGGAATTTGCAGCTCTCTGCTAGCTCTGCGAGTCGATTTTCCTGGGCTGCGAACAAATGCTTGCTGGATGCGTGCTACATTTTCATCACTCGTTCTCGGCCGTCCAGAACTTTTCCCTTTGCACAAACACCCATTCTCTGTAAACTGTTTATACCAACGTTTAATACACCACCTATCAGGAGGTTTAACACCATACTTCGTTCGAAATGCACGCTGAACAACTGTAGTCGATTCACTTCTGCCGTACTCAATAACACAAAAAGCTTTCTGTTGAGCGGTCGCCATCATAGCATCAACTGACGCTGACGCCTAGTCAACAGCGCCTCAAGCGAACAAATGTACAACTAAATGAAACTTTATAGCTCCCTTAATTCGCCGACAGATAGTGCTTAGCTCTGCCTTTTGTCGTTGCAGAGTTTTAAATTCCTAAAGTTGTGGTATTCTTTTTGAATCATCCTGTATAATGTCGAAGTGACACTTTCGTCACTTCACTGGGGGGAATATCTTAGTCCGCGAAACTACGTGAACCTGGGACTCCCCACTGCTCCGGGATTCATGAAACATGCTACCTAGAAACTTCACAAAGTGCATTTTGTATTTAGAATGACATCGGATGATCTCATGTTGTCCTAGTAGATACAGCCAATAGTCCGTGCCCGATATCACGGTCCGCGAGAACACAAACTGACAGAGCTAACCACACACGACTCACGGCCTGTCCCTCAGGCTGTGGATCAGCCGTGTCTCCCCCAACATCCTTTCTTCTAGAAGCGCTGGTCCTGCTAATTTCGCAGGATAACTGTGAGGAGTGGCGGTGAGCCGTGGTTGGACAGCGTGCTTGTTTACGTACAGTACCGGCCCTCCATGGAGTTAACTTATAGACTAGCTACAATCAAACTAATGTTCAACTCATCGTACTCAAGATCGAAAGCCCACGAAATAGAACCCTTTTTTCGAGACTTGATGCACATAGAACCGCAAGAACTGATAGGCATGCATTTGTCTGTTGTATCCAGCACAGTATACCTCTAACTCATTGACAAGCGGCCTATGACAGACTCCTCCAATGATCTACCGACGGCTTTAGCTTCCTCTACGGTAGAGGTAATGTTAGCGATGTAGCGGTCTACCGTGCTGGTCTGGTGTAGCATACCGTACACATCTTTGAACTCCCGTTCGAAGTTCCCGTTAACCCCGTCGTTGACGGTCTGCGGACATAGGGCTCAGTTTTGAGGCATACTGAAGAGAAATTGAATATCTTTGAAACGTACCCCATACTTAACGGAGTACACCAAGTACACGTAGCTTTTTGTCTAGGAATCCTGCTTACTCCGTTCGCTAGACAAACAAACAAACAAACAACTCTTATTAATGAGTTTTATTACAAAAAGAAAATTACAATACTTAACTTTGCTTGATGAGTCGTAAGCAAAGGACAACATACAAAATAATCAGTCTTTGCAGTGACTGCTGATCTCTAACTGACAAAAGTCTCTCCTGAACTTCTGTCGAAGTGGCTAACGATAAAGCTGCTATCGAAGTGCGTAACGTTGCCGCTACTATCCAAGTGGGCCGCCACCAGCCGGGATATCCTCCTCACATAGGGGCCGCGTTGTCGTCCTGGAAGGCCGTCGGCCAGCGTACAATTGGCTGACCTCTTCTCACAACCTTCTCTTCCCTGTCATTCCTGACTGGCGTGCCGGCGCTTCACTTTACACCATAACACATAGAGCTTAAGAAGCATGTTCCACCATACGTTTTTATTTGCGGCTGCCGGACAATTCTTATACGCAATGGACAATCGAGGACCTGCTTAGGACGCGTCCAGGAGGATCGCGTCCGATCTGAGTATCTGCAGCAACGCCTCATGCACGTGGCCAGTAGGGAACTTCCCCAGCGATCAACAATGACCTCCCTCTCACTAATGTTTGTGGAGGTGGCATGACATGATGTGATAGACGATCAAAACCTGCTACCAACTCGAGCCACTACGTGTACCGTCGGAGACGGTGACGCCAATGCCTTCGCTGCTACACGGTGCAGAAGTTCTGGCAGCCTCTGTACACCGGGGCACCGGGAACACCCAACTACCGTCCCTATCAGAATCGGGATTCTCCATGACCGTTCCGATCCCCACCCTCCAGCAGATGTTCACATGGGGGCAGACGATGTGCAGCATTCACCGATAGCTCCTCTGACGCCCGTGGCCGGCGTTGAGTATGGAGGGCCCTCTCTGTCAGGAAACCGTACGACACAGTAATCCAAGCCACAAAGCTAGGCGGATGCGTGGTGTCTGACCTCAGCATTCGCTTGTGCCCGCCCATTGGCCCCATCGTTTGAGATGTCTCAATCTTTCAACGTGGCAACAGTCAATGCCAATGGTATTCACTCCATTATCGAGACCCACATGTTACGTCACATGATTTAAGTGGCTGATTTGGACATTGCCCTTCCCCAAGATGTCCATCCAGAGCTGCAGTTAGATCTTTATCGATACACCTACTACAGCGTACCACCTGGCGAGGGTTCAGGTGGAATGGCCATCCTCCTCTACGACGGCATAGAATTGATGGACATGACGTACCTGCCGAATGTGCGAGGCACAGCACTCGTGGTTGACGTGGTCCACCATGTTAATATGTATGTGCTCACTCATACTTCACGCTATGGTGACAAGCACATCTTCTGTTCGGAGGAGGTGACCCAGCTTTTGCAGGGCGAACACAGATTATTACATGGTGGGCGGCAATTTTAACTGTGTCCTGCAGCCTGAGGACAAGATACCGCATCATGTCCTGCGCCTGTCACTGCATGCCGTGGTACACGATTTGGTACTCCACGACACATGGCTCTTACACCACGGGAACCAGTGAGGAAACATGCACTCTTCCAGACACTCTGCCGTCTAATTGATCGGACATATGTTTCGCGCAGCCTCCACACAGCAACGAGTGATGCGGAAAATCTGGCCGACGGCCGTCACAGATCATCTAATGCACATCTGCATTGTCACACTACCCAGTCCACTCACCTGACGTAGCAGAGGCCCACGGATGCTACACGTCACCCTCCTTTGTGAGGAAGCATGCCAGCGATTGGTTGCTGACATGTGGCGCCATTGTCTCAGGTGCCTGCACACAAATGGTTCCACAGTAAAGTGGTGGCTAGGATATGGCAATCCTGCACTCCGAAAGATCCTAATGGTATAGGGACGTGACAGATCGATCTGGCAAAGAGGGACATCAGAGTTTTACTACAAAACGTTACGCGAGCTCACGACACAATCGCCGTCATCTGAACATCAGGTGACAGTGCAACGCATCAAAGCCCATCTACTCCACATCATGGCGGAAAAGCTTAAAAGTGTCTATGTCCGTGAGAGAGTACAAGACGACATTCCCACTGAAATGGCGTCAGTCTATCACACTGTGTGTCAAAGTTGCCACCAGAAACGTCAGTTATCATGGCGATCAACATGGAGAGGGACGGATGCGCTTTGACACAAGCGGACATAGTTTACACGTTCACCTGGTGCCACCGGACCTTTTATGCAGAAGATCCGTGGAACGACCACGATTATGAACAGGTGCTGCATGATTTGCCCGCCCCATGGAACATAATACCATGAAATGACAGCCTGCTGTTGTCCATAAAATCCGACGAACTGACATCGGCTTTGGCGTGAGGAGCGCTGAAGAAGTCATCAAGACGGGATGGCTTACCCCATGAATTCTACTATACTTTTCAGACCTTATGGACGACAAGTGCTCCAGATGTTTCAAGAAACAATCCGCCCCGATTTCACTGTCCCCATGGAATTCACGGATGGCATCCTTATCCCAGAATAGAAACTGATTGCTGGTTGTTGGTGGCATGACTTTCGGCCACTTACGATTCTCAACACCGACTTCAAGATCATCGCCCACATCCTCCACGCACGTATCCACCCCGCTACTGGGAAAACAATCCACGTTTATAAGACATGAGTCGGTGGTATCAACAACATTCGTACAGCGGTAGTAGCATACCACAACGTAACAGCATTGACGGTGGCCTGCAGAATAAGGGGCAACCTTGTCGCCGTCGATTTCGACCACACGTTCGACTGAGTCGACCATGGATTCCTATGCGCGGTTTTGGAACTCATTGGCCTCTCTCTAGTGTCTGTGGGGATGGTCCTTCGATTGATGCATGGAGGACGTTCCCGCATGATGGTGAACAGTTACCAGTCTGGTCACATTGTTACTGGACAGTCAGTGCGAAAAGAATGTCCCTTGTCGGACATATTGTTTGCAGCAGTGTTCGAACAAGTCTTGCATAGACTATGGTAGTGACTGGAAGACATCTGCAATTGGGACACTTTTCGTTGCGGTGCATTTGCTGACGATGTGGTGTTCCTGGCCAGATAAGGGGTGAAATACCGAAGGCGCTTCAGTGGCTACACCAGTATGACGTGGTCACTAGGAGTGTCATCAACATGAAGAAAGAAAATAGATGAATGCTGGAGGGGGGCTCTGACGAACAATGGCGGTGCCCTTTGACATGGAGCCCACGCTCAATAGTTTGGGCGTGCTGTCCTCTAGCAATGTTTGCCGCACGGGGGCACCTGCGTACTGCCGCCTACTACACCAGACACGAGCTCTGAAACAGAGCAACAAACTGCGTCGAATGGACATGCTGTTACGATCACGTTATGTCAACGCTTATCTTATCTCAGAACTTAACTATTACGCGCACATTCTTCCCTTGAGGGTTATGACAGCCGACAGATTTCAAACAGCATATGGACATTTCGTGAGCACCGATTTTGTTTTGAAAGCCCGGTACGCCACCCTGACACTGCGGTATTATGTCTACCACAGTACGCGAGCGCTCTATCTCAGCACAATTTGCCGGCCGGAGTGGCCGTACGGTTCTAGGCGCTACAGTCTGGAGCCGGGCGACCACTACGGTCGCAGGTTCGAATCCTGCCTCGGGCATGGATGTGTGTGATGTCCTTAGGTTAGTTAGGTTTAATTAGTTCTAAGTTCTAGGCGACTGATGACCTCAGAAGTTAAGTCATATAGTGCTCAGAGCCATTTTTCAGCACAATTGGTCGCATGTGGCCCTCTTCCCGCGGCAAATGATGGACGCCCTGATAGCTCAAGTGACACCTCACTCTCTACAACCACCAGATACATTTCACCGGCACTCGTCCACATCAGACTGTTCTTGATTGAGTTCAGCTACTTACTAGCGGAACAGCCGTCGACATGTATGCCCAGCGCAAAAGTCTATTATCACCTTTACTGAATGTTAAATGTACCAATAAAATATAATAAAATGTAGGCGTAGATGTTACATTAAAGCCACTTCTCGCCCAACAAAAATGGTTTTTAATATTTTCTGACTGCGTTAAAATTTAGAAAAAATACGAGCTCCAACATTAGTAAGGCCTTACCTGCACTGTCACGTGATATTTTCCTACTATTTTGCTTTCAATATTTCAAAATTGTAATTGATTAATAATTTTTTTTTCAAATTCATCAACTTATAACATTTCATATTCAACACTCATGACACTTCCACATCACGGCCATTTGTTTATTCTGTGTAGCTACTTGCAGGGTCATCTGTTGATTCGCAGGTTGCTTGTGTCAGTGAGGTGTCGTTGCCATCCATTCTCCATGTTTCTGAAACATTTTGATAGCTGCAACATACGTTAAATAATACAAACATTGGACACACACAAGACCACAGTCTTCCTGAAAGAAAGACAAAATTACAATAATATGAATTACATAAGTGGTTCATAATTTTAACGGAACACATTCCACAGCCCACCAGTTGCCTGGTTTGTTTGTGAGCATTAAATGAGCTCTTACGACTCTCGAGTCCTCTCTCGGGCATGGGTGTGTGTGTGTTTGTTCTTAGGATCATTTATGTTAAATAGTGTGTAAGCTTAGGCTCAAAATGGCTCTGAGCACTATGGTACTTAACTTCTGAGGACATCAGTCCCCTAGAAGTTAGAACTACTCAAACCTAACTAACCTAAGGACATCATACACATCCATGCCCGAGGCAGGATTCGAACCTGCGACCGTAGCGGTCGCGCGATTCCAGATGTAAGCTTAGGGACTGATGACCTTAGTAGTTAAGACCCATAAGATTTCACACCAATTTGAACATTTTTTTTTTACTTTAAACATGTAATACATATACAATTCGTGGTCAGTGTCACACCATCCTAGTAATATACTGAAATGCCCACATAATGAACACTAAATTATTGGGCACACTTCTAACGATCTGAATAAGTATATATTGTTGTCATCTACGGTTTCTCTCACTTCTGTGCCATGCGCAGAAGCCGTCGTTTGGAAGGGCTATGCTACTACACTTCAACTACAAGTACACTATGTGATCATAAGTATCCAGACGAGACAACATATTAATCTATCTGTGTAACCAGTCGTTTATCAGTGGAATATATCCTGAATGGTTAAAATATGCTGAAATTAAGCCACTGTTTAAGAAGGGAGATAAAGAAATAGCATCAAATTTCCCTACAATTTCACTTTTGCCTGCATTCTCAAAAAGTTTAGAAAAAGTAATGTACAATCCGCTTTATAACCATCTTATCTCAAATAACATATTGTCAAAGTCACAGTTCGGATTTCTAAAGGGTTCTGATATTGAGAAGGCTATCTAGACTTACAGTGAAAATGTGCTTAATTCATTAACAAAAATTGCAGGCAACTGGTATATTTTGTGATCTGTCAAAGGCATTTGACTGTGTAAATCACAATATCCTTTTAAGTAAATTAGAATATTATAGTGTAACAGGAAATGCTGCAAAATGATTCAAATCTTATATCTCTGGCAGGAAACAAAGGGTGTTATTAGAAAAGAGACATGTATCAAGCTATCAGGCATCATCAAACTGGGAACTAATTACATGTGGGGTCCCACAAGGTTCCATTTTAGGGCCCTTACTTTTTCTTGTGTATATCAATGACCTTTCATCAGTAACATTACCAGATGCCAAGTTCGTTTTGTTTGCCCATGATACAAACATTGCAATAAGTAGCAAATCAAGTGTAGTCTTAGAAAGATCAGCCAATAAAATATTTGTGGACATTAATCACTGGTTCCTAGCCAATTCCTTGTCACTAAACTTTGAAAAAACACACTAAATGCAGTTTAGAACTTGTAAGGGGTGTCCCTCGATAATATGCCTAACATATGATGACAAGCTGATAGAAGAAGTGGACAGTGTGAAATTCTTAGGATTACAGCTTGATTATAAATTCAACTGGGAAAAGCACACCACAGAACTGCTGAAGCGTCTTAACAAATCTCTATTTGCAATGCGAATTGTGTCAGACGTAGGGGACATAAAAATGAAAAAGCTGGCATACTGTGCTTGCTTTCATTCCATAATGTCATATGGGATTATTTTTTGGGATAATTCATCAAACCAAGCTAAAGTTTTCCGGGCACAAAAACGTGCAGTAAGTATATGTGGTGTGAACTCAAGAACATCCTGCAGAAGCCTGTTTAGGGAACTAGGGATACTAACTACTGCTTCGCAATATATTTATACTTTAATGAAATTTGTAATTAAAAATATATCACTTTTTCAAACCAACAGCTCAATTCATGGAATCAATACTAGGAATAAGAATAATCTTCACGAGGATTTAAAGTCACTTAGTGTTGTACAAAAAGGTGTGCATTATTCAGGAACACACATTTTCAATAACTTGCCAGCAACCATAAAAAGCTTAACAACCAATGAAATTCAGTTTAAGAGAAGCCTAAAGGATTTATTGGTGGCCAACTCCTTCAACTCCACTGATGAATTTCTCAGTAGAACCATATACATATACATATATCTATATATATATATATGTATATAACTTCTGCACAATTTCAGTGCATTAATGTGTTCATTGTAAATAAGTGTATGTGTGCGTGTGTGTGTGTGTGTGTGTGTGTGTGTGTGTGTGTGTGTGTGTGTGTGTATGTAAGTACAATCTATCTTCTGCACTATTTCAGTGCAGTAATGTGTTCATTGTAAATAAGTATTATAGTAGTTGTATTACACACTTATTACCTTATAAATAAATAAAACTTTTTTATTTTTAATTCAGTGCATTAGTATTTTTAAAAAGATTCTTTCATATAGTGTTCATTAAAAAATTACGATCATTCCACTTGGGACCTGTGGAATGGTACATTAGCTTATTTGTTTGAGTTGTAAATATTTGTCATGTATTGTTGATGTTCTACATCCTGGAGGACCTCCTCACTATGGATCAATTGGAATGAAAGTAAATCTAATCTAATCTCAGACACACCCAAAAACATATGTGTTTAAAATTAGGTGCACTGTGCTGCCATCTACTGCCAGGTACTCCATAACAGCGACCTCAGTAGACGTTAGACATTGTGAGACAGCAGAAAAGCGCGCTCCGGGGAACTCACAGACTTGGAAGACCGTTAGGAGATGGGGTGTCACTTGTGTCATGCGTCTGTACGCAAGATTTCCACACTCTTCAGCATCCCTGTGTCCACTGTTTCCGATGTGATGGTGAAGTGGAAATGTGAAGGGACATGTACAGCACAAAAGTGTACAGGCCGACCTCGTCTACTGACTGACAGAGACTGCCGACAATTGAAGAGGGTCGTAATGTGTAATAGGCAGACATCTATCCAGACTATCACACAAGAATTCCAAATGGCATCAGGATCCACTGCAAGTACTATGACAGTTAGGCGGGAGGTGAGAAAACTTGGATTTCATGGTCGAGCGGCTGCTCATAAGCCACACATCACTCCGGTAAAAGCCAAACGATGACGCCTCGCTTGGTGTAAGGAGCGTAAACAATGGACGATTGAACAGTGGCAAAACGTTGTGTGGAGTGACGAATCACTGTACACAATGTGGCGATCCGATGGCAAGGCGTGGGTATGGCGAATGCCCATGCCTGGTGAATGTCATCTGCCAGCGTATGTAATGTCAACAGTAAAATTCGGAGTCGGTGAGGTTACGGATTGATCGTGTTTTTCATGGAAGGGGTTTGCATCCCTTGTTGTTTTGCGTGACACTGTCACAGCACTGCCCTACATTGATGTCTTAAACACCTTCTTGCTTCCCACTGTTGAAGAGCAATTTGGGGATGACGATTGCATCTTTCAGCACGCTCGAGCATCTGTTCATAATGCACGGCCTGTGGCGGCGTGGTTACACGACAATTACATCCCTGTAATCAAAGTCCTGACCTGAATCCTGAAGAACACATTTGGGATGTTTCGGAACGCCGACTTCGTGCCGGGCCTCACAGACCGACATCGATACCTCTCATCAGTGCAGCTCTCCGTGAAGAATGGGCTGCCATTCCCCAAGAAACCTTCCAGCACCTTCTTGAACTTATGTCTGTGAAAGTGGAAGCTGTCATCAAGGCTATAGGTGGGCCAACACCATATTGAATTCCAGAATTACTAATGGAGGGTGCGACGAACTTGTAAGTCATTTTCAGCCAGGTGTGCGGATACTTTTGATGACACAGTGTATCGTCTTTCTGATTAGCACAAATTTCAAAGAATGTTTTCTGGTGCTTTCTCAATAATTTTAGCAATGCTTTGTTTTAGTCATAACCTTTTTTCTGACAAGCTTGACCATTAATTAGATCATTAATATTACTTGTCCTCTAAATTAAGTTACACTTTATTCTGCAAATTTCAACATTATTAATCTGGTTTATTACGTCACAAACAGTGTTATCTGATTGACACATTGCTTTGTCTACGTACTCTTCATTTGTTTTACCTGCATTTGTCATTATTCCGTTACTACTTCCCATTGTACAACAGCTGATTTTATTTCACATTATTTCAACATTAAGATTATTCTGTTTACCTTTTTCAACACATTTTCCCACATATTTAACCTACGTGTTTCCTTTAAACAGCTCAGTTCTCATATTTTCATTTGCGAAATATACGTCTGAAATTGACTGATAACCTTTATCCTCATTCTGTCCCGTTTCATTATCATACCCTTGTACTTTATTTTCGTCATAAACAACCTCTCCTAACATTTCCTGTTCAGTATTTAATTCATCAATTTGACTATCTACGTTCCTAGACATTAATATATTTTTCCAATCCGTCAATTCACAGTTTATTACATCTTTTCATTTTTAATATCCTTATGATGTCTTAAAAACTACTGATCACCTTATCAAGTCGCTCATTAGTTTCACCAGTTTTATTATTTATTTGTTTTAAATCATTATTAGTTTGTTCAATTTTGTTCGATAAATCTTTTCCATTTGTTGAATCTTTACTTAAATCCTCTATAAACTGCTTACCAGACTGTTAAAGCTTATCTGATATTTCGTTCCCAGATCGTGTTACCTCACACAGTAATAGTTTATATTTTGCATGTGTTAATTGACTAGCATTACATTTCTTTTTATTACCAACTAACACTGTTTTACTTAAGCCCTTCTGTTTCCCAGTAACATTAACTGTGACGCTACGCTTTGCTTTCTGAGAATCACTAAATTCAAGCATCTTACAACATTTATTATTAATTAGCACATTAATATTGCTATCCACACGGACAATATTTTCCTTAATAAGCGTTTCATTACCAATTTTATTACTACCATTACCTATCTTGCCCTATGTATAATGGATGCAGTCCAAAAATTAAATAAACAACAAATACCAAAATACCAAGTTCACATATCATCAAAATTGCTTAAAAAGTTCTGCCTTAATAAAATGCCGCTTATTTACCAAAACAATGTCATCAAACTCTACGTTCTCATATTAACTCAACGAAATATTGTATCTTCTCTACTAGTAATTAACTCATTGACATTATTTTAATTTCTAGCATCACTCTCCTCGGTGGTAACGTCTTCACCCACACTTTTACTAATAAAGCTCATCTTGTATGATTTAAAATAGCAGTTACTTAGGTAACTCATTAATAGCATCCACATTGTAAGCAACGTCTGCTGAGTGGTGATCACATTAACTATATTATCATTTACTATGGAAATAATTCACAAAAAAAACAAAAAAAATGGGATGATCATTTTTTCTAAAACAACTACAAAATTTTCTTCTTCAACAAATACTTAAGCGCAACTTACATTAATGACTGCAAAGCCAGGCGCCACCCCCGCGCCGTCACGGACTTGATGCCTCGCGCTTGGAGTTGCAAACCAGGCCATATCCTCTGTCGGTTGCATCCCTCACGATCTCCACGGATCGAGTACGTTTCACACTACTTTTTGAAGGAACTGATGTAATCGTGTGCCGACCAGAAACGAGGCTATAGATTTGTCGATCCGTATAGCGCCTGGTTGATGTTTATAATGCGACAGGAGAATCTCCTTTATAGCGAGAACTTTTTACGGGAATGTGTTTGAGGGTGCCCAACGTGATAAATGTTTGTGATAAGGAAGAATATGAATGTTATTGCTCATTGTTTCACTTGCAGCAATTTAAGCTGTCCTCCTACGTGCCTGCCTAACCACACACTCGGAAATCACCACATATTCGGAAATAGGGAGCCGAATATTGATTTCAACTTTTGTTTTCTAATCAGACGGAAATGTCAAATAAGAACGAATATTGCAGAATACACTTTTATTACATTAATAACAAAGTCCCAGAATGTGTTAATAACGCTAAGATGGGAAAAAATGTTACCATGGAGCTGGATGCGGACCCACCACTTCTATTTCTGTGAACTGTGACATTATTCATTACGCTACGGAATAATCATATATGTTTTGTCTGTTGTCTTGATTTTCACAATGTCTCTTGAAGCCTTTTTGTCTTTGATGCTTTATTAACTGACATTTAATACTAAGGGAGATGTGTTTGTGATACATTTTCAATGCATCGTTGCTTTGAAATGGCATACTGTGGTGACACACTACAGATGAACGAATAATTGAAATGCACATTGCTCACTCTTGGGTCGTCCACACGAGCTCGCAAAAATCGATAGCCGAAAGCCCACTAGTGACGTCACGACTGCAAAAATTTGTGTGAAGTCTACTCGACCCGATCTCCACATGTGAATTCTTGGTCACAGTCCGTCACGTGTCGCCGACGCCGCAAGTCAAAACCGCCCCTGCCGATCTGCTCTGCCGCCCAAACACCTACAGTCGCCTGTATCGCACCTCTGCTGTCGCAACATTCGAAGGCGCGCATGCTATCTGACGACAACGTCATGTTCACTAGTCGAGCTCCACTTACAGTTCACACCCTGCCATCAGATTATTATTGTGGCAATAAACACCCCTTAACAGTACCTTATCACTAAAGAGCCAAAGAAAGTGGTACACCTGCCTAATATCGTGTAGGGCCCCCGTGAGGACTCAGAAGTGCCGCAACAGGACGTGCCATGGAGCCCACTAATATTTAAAGTACTGCTGGAGGGAACTGACACCATGAATCCTTCAGGGCTGTCCATAAATCCGTAAGAGTACGACTGGATGGAGATCTCTCCTGAACAGCACTTTGCAACCCATCCCAGATATGCTCAATAATGTTAGTGTATTTAAACTCAGAAGAGTGTTCCTGGAGCCACTCTGCAGAAATTCTGGACGTGTAGGGTTTCGCATTGTCCTGCTGGAATTGCCCAAGTCCGTCGGCGGTGTGCACAATGGATATGAATGGGTGCAGGTGAACAGACAGGATGATTACGTACGTGTCACCTGTCAGAGTCGTATCTGGACGTATCAGGAGTCCCATATCACTCGAACTACACGCGCACCACACCATTATAGAGCCTCAACCAGCTTCACAGAGCTACTGACGTGCAGGGTCCATGCATTCATGAGGTTGTCTCCATACCCATACACGTCCATCCGCTCGATACAATTTGAAACGACCAGACGACATATTTCGATTCATCAACAGTCCAATGTCGGTGATGAAGGGCCCAGGCAAGGCGTTGATGACCCAGCATTGAAATCTGCACCAATTTGTGGAAGGGTTGCATTTCTGTGATGTTGAAAGATTCTCTTCAGTCGTCGTTGGTCTCGTTCTTGCAGGATCTTTCTTCGGCCGCAGCGATGTCGGAGATTTGATGTTTTACCGTATTCCTGATATTCACGGTACACTCGTGAAATGGTCGTACGGGAAAGTCCTCAGTTCGTCGTTACCTCGGAGATGCTGTGACCCATGGCTCGTGCGCCGACTATAACGACACGTTCAGACTAGCTTAAATCTTGATAACCTGCCATTGTAGCATCAGTAGCTCATCTAAAAACCGCGCCAGACGCTTGTTATCTTACATAGGCGTTGCCGACCGCGACGCTCTATTCTGCCTGTATACATATTTCTTGATTTGAATACGCACGCCTATACCTGTTTGTTTGGCGCTTCAGTGTAACTGCAATGTTCAGCAACAAGTCCAAATACGTTGTTTCGTCAGATATTTACCACAATCACTTTAGTCCTCTGAAAAGTTTCGTAACTAACTGTCCGTTTATTTGCCAAAAATTTATCTGCCGTCCAAACAGATTTCCTGTAATCACTGTTCATATAATACATTTAATTACCACAGTTGAGAGATGTTCATTGTTCATAACGGATAATATCGTGTAGAATCAGTAGCCACACAGGAATTGCTAGAATCACTCTCTATAATATACTAAAAAACAAGATTAATACTGGTAGTTCTTTTATGGCCTGTTCAAAACCCCTCCCACTTCAGTTAGTCACTGTCTGATGTACATCATCCAAGTGCGTTTCCTCTCATGTCGACCACGGACGGTTTATTGGTCGTTTCTCCAGTTAAGGATGGCAAGTGCAGAAATAAAGAGGGTATTTACACTTGTTGAAAATGTTGTCTACCGATTTAGCCACACATCCACGCACAGGGATGCCCACTGTGATGTATGCGAGGGTAATAATGTAGTAACTAATGCCATCAACGTTCGTACTAATAACAATCTCATGGCAAACTCAAATTTTAACCCTCATGTGCTACACGGTTAGTTCCTGAATATAACACTTTCC
This sequence comes from Schistocerca americana, assembly GCF_021461395.2. Lineage (NCBI taxonomy): Eukaryota > Metazoa > Arthropoda > Insecta > Orthoptera > Acrididae > Schistocerca > Schistocerca americana. Next base: position 100,626,921 of record NC_060130.1, on the reverse strand, counting down.
ACCAAAAAGATGTCGCAGAATCAACAAACCCGACGGATTTCAGTTAAGTAATGACCGCGCTCACTTTCCCTTGCACAACCAGAGACAACTTGCTTACCTCTTGTCTTGCAGAGATGTCTCGAAGCCGTTGTCCGGATTCGTTTCTTTTCCGCTGGCCGCAGACTCTAACGTGTATGCAGTAAACAGTGCATTACGAAGCGGCAGATGGGAAACTGTTCAGTGCTGTTTGGAATGAAATTACGAAACTCTGGAATGCCAGTTGATTTTATTTCTATTTACAGAACTAAAATATCAAGAAAATGATTCTGAGAACCATGCTACTATCAATACTCATCGCAAAGTTTACGGATATTAGTTATTTCTAGAGCACTGCAAAAATCACATCAAAAGCTAGAGCACGATCATACAGTTCACAGGAGATAAACACAAGTTCGCACAAGAACGTCATCCGAGGCAATTTTAATAAAGTATTCCATCTTAACGCCAGATCACATTTTCAAAGCGATCTGCGTATCACCTCCTCCGAAAACTTTCGCAGACTCGCTAGTGAGCTACTTCGACAGTCTGACGCCTGCCCACACAGCGCTCCTCTGATTGGTCCGTAGTTTTCAGCGATAACTATCGACAATAACTGAACATTGTATTTCGTTTTACGAGTGGATAGAAAGCTATTAAGTTTATTATTAACACGCAAGTAACGTCAGAATTCTAGTTGGAGATGTATATTAATATTCAAACAGCAAATGCAAGTGAGGAAACTTACGCTCCTTCGCGGCAAGTCTCACAGGTGACTACCTACTGCCTGTATAGATTCCATCACGAAGCGGCTCCTGCCTATCTCACCGTTCTCATGCTCTGAGACCAACTGTCCCGTGACGTGACGTGTACGATGCTCTCTGCCTTGCACCGACATGAATCTTCCTATACTGAACGGTAAATCGTTGCAATAAAATATAATGAAATGTAGGCGGAGATGTGGCATAAACTCCACAATTGTGTCTCTCTTTAAACAGGATAACGATCCGCGTCACAATGGCAGAATCGTGCTCCAGTGGTATCAGGAGCATGCTACTGAACCTACGTTCAGTTCTTGGCCGACAAATTAGCCTGACCTGAACCTGATGCATATCATACAGCAGTGTGTATTGTTTAGGACGTGCGTCACCTGTTATTAGAGGTCTCGTGCCACATGTATCTGCAAAGCTGCCAAGAACTCGTCGAATCCATGGCACGCATAATCGTTGCTGTATTGCGTTCCAAATTTGGACTAACACGCTATTACGCAGGTGTTCATAATTTTTGGCTCATCAATGTATTTCAGGCTACATGAGATGTTTTATAACATTCCCTTCTTTCTTCTTGAGCACTGTGTGTCGATCTGTAACTGTAAAACGTGGACGACTATTGTAATGAATGCTAGTGCAGCGTTATATTCTGTCTGTGTAGTGGGTGAAAAGAAATAAAGGAAGAGAGATTTTGAAATCTGGTAGTGGTACACAGTCTTCTGCTCTTGAAAGGTATCAGGATATAAAGTGTCTTATCCAGGGGGCATCAGCACCTTGCGAGGTGTGGCGAATGTTAAGGCAGCTCGCTGATATCCGGGAAAAGCGGGACTCAAATCAGCGTCCGTAAATTCGAATTTCAGGTTTTCCGTGCATTTTCTGAACAACTTCTGGCAAATATCTGTTCTGGTTCCATAAAAATCCTCCTTTCTTGTACAATCGAGCTTGTACTTCCTTCGAGATGACTGTCAGCATAACGTAAAACTGTAAACATTCCTCCCGTAACACTCAATGATTACACGCGTGCATCATTCATAAAATATTGTGAAGTGGTTTAAAATTCGTGCCAGAACATTGGTGCACATCTGGTAATCAGCACGTGGGGCTTCTCCAGTCGTGGCTTAGTGTATGCAATACAAAAATGAAAGCTTATTTGTTTGTCCCCCTTATGCATTCCTATATCATTCATCCGACTGCGATGGAACTTTCTTGTGCATAAGCCCACGAAGATTTCTGAATTAGGTCAACCATTTTACAATGGGCGACGCGAGAGGCATTTCAACAAATGTATATCATACAAAGTAGTTAAGCGCCAGTTCGTGCGTTCTCGGTGTGTAAATGCGCACACGTGAAATAACTGAACTGAATAAAATACAAAAACACTTTATTTTACAGGTCCGTCTTGATCACATAAATTTTTACATTTCAAGACGGACCTGTAAAATAAAGTGACAAAAATATGATCACAGACTCATTTTCGGACTTTGTCTTCAATTGATAAAATAGAAAGAGCAATAGTTCAGTTCGAATGTGGCAGAACAAGTGGTGTTGATAGTACATGGTGAAGCAGGTCTATTGGGAGTTTGTTATTTGCATTTCTAGAATTTGTATATACTTTGGACGTCTCAAACGGTAAGTGACAATTTTAAATCGCTTATTATTATGGTGCAGTCTTCGGTCAGAATAGCTGTGTCGCTGGAAGATGTGCTTGCTTTTGTCATCGGAGCTTGGCAGTGGGGAGCGCGGGAGTTCTATCGTTAGAGGAGTAGTGTGACAGACGCCGAGCAGAGGACTCGTAGTAATGTAGACGTAAAGTTAAGTGCATCTGTGTCCAAGTAAAATGATTTGTGTCTGAATATTGTGAAACAGAGGAGAAAGATTCGAGTAGTTATTTAGAATGAAATGAGATGAGAAAACCGCATGAAGAGTAGTGAAGGTAATATCTTTTATCTAGTTGCATTGGAGTGGCGCGTAGTTTGGAACCATTGTAGAATGAGACAGCCATATCGGGGAACTTAAGATTTTTTCGTTAAAGATTGTGTAATTTTCACTGTAAGGTATTTTTTATGTTTACCCATTATTTGTGTAACATTTATGAGGCTGAGAGTTTGATATCAATGTTGCCCTTTGTCAATGTTAATGGCTGTTGAAACATGAATTTCATACAGTTGATAATATATCAGATAAATTACAAACAGTTTGTTAAAGAAATATTTCGCCTAAGATTATTGTCCACATCCTCGATCCAAGACATTTTTATTTAAAGAATGTCTCACTCAGTGATGTGTATGAAATAGTTTACTTGTTGTCTAGAGCATTGCACTAAGCTATCAGGAACTGTAGTTAGAAATTTGCAGCAGACACTAAGTTTCCAAGCAGGTACATTACGAGGTTAAATATTTTCATTTCGGCTCGGCTTGCTACGAAAATTATCAGCACAGAGGGACCATTTTATGAGCAGCATTATTACGCAGATCATTAACGCACAGGGATCGCTTTGTTTAATTAAAAAGATTAATAGTTAAGTTCAGGACTTTATCAGTTTGCACATTTTTATGGAATATTATAAAACAGGGCCATATTCATATTGTGTTCACCCAAAGCTAAACAACAGCAAAGTTGCAATCAATCAACCAAGCCAGTACGAGGTTGAAATCAAATGAAAATATTTTTTTTAATGAAACTTTCAGTGGAATGCAACAGTGAAGAAGCTTCAACGTCACAAAGGACATGGAAGTAGTTGCAGGACACTTCACTTCATATTCTATTCACACGTTATTGCTCAATCACAGCGAATACGCCCATTACTTGCTGTTATATTGACAACGTGTTACAATCCAATCCAAACGACCTTTGAGAAAAATACGAAGACTTCATGACTGAAGAGAGCCTACATTGTTTGAATGCTACGAACAGGTTTCGACCGAGGACATATGTTTGGCAACTGCTGCGCCGAACCGCAAATGACGTTTTCGATCGTGTTATGGAACGAGATATACCTTTTGATATGATCGAGTTGGCTACATTTGCTCAAGCAAATCTTCCGGCACTAGTTGCAGAACAACGCATACCGCATGACACAATTACGCCTGCAAATACAACCCAAAGGGGCGGATTGTATTCTCTAGATGCGCCGGAGGCACAAGTAAAACTTCTCTCATTTCAATTATTTCGGTAACTATACGATGACGAAAAAATGTTGCACTGTCAATATCTTCATCTGGAATTTAGGCAACACTTTGGTTAATGGCTAAACAGCTCATTCACCACTGAAATTGCAGTTTAATGAGCAAATCACGGAGACACCAACAAGAATTCTGGAATAAGTAAATACTCCTATCACATCAACTCACATGGGACGAATGTACTGTGACGCACAAAAAAGAATTCTAAGCACTTCATCGTACACTCAAAGGTTTGAGATGATGTGGACAGCTCTTCGTTGGTGCGCTCATTTTTAATGCATGTCTGAAATCATCAGTTTTATTGCATCATGTACAAAAATTGACTTTGAAGGTAATACACATGTACGACTATTGCAGGATGCATCCGCTAAACGTTTCGCGAAATAATTGTCTGATGTGGGGAATGGACAAATGGCAATCAATGAGCTCATGCAATATATCACACTGCCAACAAACTTCTGTAAGAACACAGCAACCACAAAGTATTCCGAAATATCGCACACAAGTACAAAAATCATGTGTCCCATTGCATGTACTACATTACCAACAAAAAGCCATCAATTTCAGAATTCAAACCGAAATACCAGGTGAAGCGACAACGTATCAGTCCACTGAAACTCTAACAAATCAAGATGGCCGGCCGCTGTGGCCGAGTGGTTCAAGGCGCTTCAGTCCGGAACAGCGCTGCTGCTACAGTAGCAGGTTCGAATCCTGCCACGGGCATGGATGTGTGTGGTGTCCCTAGGTTAGTTAGGTTTAAGTAGTTCTAAGTCTAGGGGACTGATAACTTCAGATGTTAAGTCCCATAGTGCTTAGAGCCATTTGAACCATTTGAATCAAGATGAAATTGTCAGTTATCCAACTGAATTCCTAAATTCACTTGATCTGTCAGGCATGCTGTCGCACTTTTTAACATTGACAACTGTAGTGCCTATCATTCTTCTCCGAAACAAAAATCCACCACGGCATTTTAACGGTACCAGGCTTTCAGTGAAACAGGTGATGAGCAATATCATCGAAGCAACAATTTTAAATGGAAAATTTACAAGAGAAGATACAGTGAACAACGAGAACATTATGACCACCTGCCAAACGGCCGGTATGTCCACATTTGGCACGGGTAACACCGGCGATGCGTCGTGGCATGGGAGCAATGAGGCTTTGGTAGGCCGCTGGGGGGAGTTGGCACCACATCTGCACACACAAGTCACCTAGTTCTAGTAATTTCCGCGGACGGGGGAGATGAGCTCTGACGTCACGCTCAGTCACATCCAAGACGTGTTCGATCTGGTTCAGATCTGGTGAGTTAGGGTGCCAGCACATAACTAGAACTCGCCACTGTGTTCTTCGAGCCACACCATAATACACCTGGCCTCGTGACGTAGCGCATTACTTTGTTGAAAAATGCCACTGCCGTCGGGAAACGTGATCGTCATGAAGGTGGGTACGTGGTATGCAACCGGTTGACGACACTCCTCGGCCGTCACGGTGCCTTGCACCAGCTCCACTGGACCCATGGATGCCCATGCCAATGTTCTCCGAGCATAATGGAGCCGCCGCCAGCTCGTTACCGTCCCACCGTACAGGTGTCAAGCACCTGTTCCGCTGTAAGACGACGGATTCGCGCCCTCCCATCGGCGTGATGAAGAAGGTATCGGGATTCATCAGACTGTACACTGCTCTGCCACTGCGCCAACATCGTGTGTCGATGGTCACATGCGGATTTCAGTCGTAGTTGCCGATGTCGTGGAGTTAACATTGGTACATGCATATGTCACCGGCTGCGGAGGCCCATCGTTAGGAGTGTCCGGTGCACAGCGTGTTCAGACACGTTTGTACTCTGCCCAGCATTAAAGTCTGATGTTAGTTCCGCCACAGCTTACGGCTTCTCCTGTTTTACCAGTCTACCCAGCCTACGACGTCAGATATCTGTAATAAGAATTGGCCTCCTAACCCCACGACGTCTGGACGTGGTTTCGCCTTGGTTTCGCCACGTGTTGAAGACACTCACCACAGCTCTCCTGAAACACCCAACAAGCGAAATGGTGTAGTTTTCGTGCTATTTCGTCTTTTATTCGGCTCTCCTAACTTTACTGGGTGAGAACGCGAAAGTAAATCATTGTGGCTCTGTTAATCAATAACTTAGAAGTTCAGAAATGCACAGTACTACGAAAACAGAAACGGTGAGGAGTCAACCTGCATAGTTACTACATTAGTTAGATGGGTACAAATTCGATGATTAACGGAGTCAGAGTGAATTACTATCGCCCTTTCAGTTAACAGACACAGATGAGTAGAATACATGAACCGACGTATTTGTTCTCGTACGGTTCCAGAAACCAGTCCCTTCCCAAAGTAACACGAACTCCATCTCCATCACAAATCTCCAAAGTGCGTAAACTAACGATATTTGTTGTGAACACCCCTTATAGGTCATGAGTAATACTTGGCACGAAAACGAGGTCCACACCAAGTGATAATTTACAAAGGCCAAGTACTTTTTGTGAGTAATATTCACTCGTATATCTGACAAGACATAAAACATCTATCTCACTTTATTAAGTAGAATAATCTAATTATCTTAACGGACTTCAGCAGCTAGTAACGTAAATCTCGTGTGACTAGGGCCTCCCGTGGGGTAGACCGTTCGCAGGGTGCAAATCTTTCGATTTGACGCCACTTCGGCGACTTGCGACTCGATGAGGATGAAATGATGATGATTAGGACAACACAACACCCAGTCCCTGAGCGGAGAAAATCTCTGACCCAGCTGGGAATCGAACCCAGGCCCTTAGGATTGACATTCTGTCGCGCTGACCACTTTTTTTTTTAATCTCATTTTGTTCGCTTTCGTTCGTTGCATCTGCTCGGGGCGGACGTCGTAAGACATCCGTTTTAGTTCGTTGTTGATCGATTAACTCAGTTTTTTTTATTACAGAGGGCAGCTAACCCTCTGACCGAACACGCTCAGCTACCGTGCCGGCTGCCCACTCAGCTACCGTGTGCGGACGGTAGCTAGTAATAAAGACGAATACCTTACTTTACAGAAAGGGCAGTAAATGTGCAGCACGTCCGATGGAACATTGCATCGAACTATACAGTCACTGTAAAATGCATACTTGCCCTACTGATGTGTATGCATGTACCATACCTCCTCCTAAACCTATTTCAACCAAATTTGGTACACATATTACTTACTGTCTGGGAAGAGGTACTGTGGGGTAACAACCAGCTACGTCCCATAGTGGAAGGGACAGGGGTGACGTCTAGGTTGCCCTGCAGGACAGGAGTCTTATACTAAGTTCTTTCCAGACGCTATACGGACGGATGGACACAGCTGAGCGGAGAGAGTGAGAGAAGGGGGTGGATAACGAGATAGGCAGACTGGGGTCGACAGAGAAAGGTGGCAGGAGGAGATGGACAAACAGAGAGGGGGAAGAGGAGAATGGACAGAGAGAAACAGGAGGACGAGGTGGACCGAGAGAGAGGGGGAGGAGGAGGAGGTGGACACAGAAAAGTGGGGAACAGATGGACAGAGGCGTGGGGAGGAGGAGGTGGACTGAGGGAGAGGGGGGAGGTGGACAGGGGGAGGGGGAGAAGGAAATGGAAGAGAAAGATGGAGGGAAACATGGGCAGAGGCAGGGGAGGAGGAGATGTGAGCAAGGTATGTGCCCTACGTGCACGATGGCGTAGCTGCGGCTAAAAGGCTAGTATATATATGCAGTGAAAAAAAATAATACGGGATACAAAAGATTGTCCTAAGATGTACCAGTTTCGTTTGTCCTGAGCAGATGAACAGCTGCATTGCTCCTCTCATAGCCAGGCACGCACATCACTTGGATGGACTGCACTTCAGTCTTTTGCAATGCATAACATGCGACACTTAAATGAATACTTTCTGTGGTATTCAGCCGGCTACGCACGAGTAACAGTTTGTCACTGAGTGAATTACGACAGACGTGTATGTGTTTGTAGGTCGTGTATGATGCAAGCCACCGCCTCCTCTGACATAACACAAGCTGGTAATTAGCCTAATGGCCGTTGGTCTTCGCAGACGGGACTGTATACGCTGGAGCGCTGTATGCAGCCGTGTGTCAACAACGGGGGCTGTTACTTGTGCGTGCTTACCACCACGACGTATTACATAAATGACTCTTGTTGTACAAAACTAGAGCTGTCCCCGGCCTCTTAAGCCTCCTTTGCGGGAAGCGAAGACAAGCGAACGCGCATTCGCAAACGTGCGCAAGAAATTCGTTACTGTACATCACCATTGACTTGCACCTGCTAATAAGCATGTACACTGGAGCGAACGGAAGAGAACTCAACAGAACGAACATCCAAGCATACACAGTGTATTATCTCTTGGTGCTAACGTTGTCACAGTAAAGATGCTTTGACGTATTTCCGCACAGCGCATTATAGTAACGGTGGAGAACAGAAAAGTTCTAGGGCCTACTTGGCGTAGGAAAGGAAGAATTTAGGTGTCTCAGTTTGTACGTAAGCTTGATTGAGTGAAGGTAGTACACTTAACACTGAAATGCAGCTCCTGCTTTCCTTATCATTACTTCAAAACATCGCAAATAATAATGCATCTGGCGCTTTTCGCTGGCTTCTCGTTAAAACTAAGGAGGAAATTTAAAAGCAGGACAGTAATTATAAACAACAAACGTAACTTGAAGAAGCCGGCCGCTGTGACCGAGCGGTTCTAGGCGCTTCAGTCTGGAACCGCGCTGCTCCTATGGTCGCAGGTTCGAATCCTGCCTCGGGCATGGATGTGTGTGATGTCTTTAGGTTAGTTAGGTTTTGGTAGTTCTAAGTCTAGGGGACTGATGACCTCAGATGTTATAAGTCCCATAGTGCTTAGAGCCATTTGAACCATTTGAACCTGAAGAAGGCTAGCATTTACACCCTGATTAAAGCGGCTAGAGGCATTTACGTTAGAGATTGTTTCTCACTTAAATAGTTGATTTCTACCGGATAGTTTCTGATGTCTGCAGTGACATATGTGAAGCACTCCAAGGATTTTGTGAAGTGCGTATAAGAAAGACAATGTCAGTTAAATACAATAAATGAAATGCAAAAAATACATAGGACCTGTCACAAGCGCTACTTGACAAAATCTGGTAGTACAGTTTCTTAAACGGCAGGTTGTATAACGGATGTTTCGAAATTATTCGTTCACAATACTACACAAGGTAGAGAACATAAAAAATATATATATTTTGGTAAGGAACATATGGTCTCTTAAGTCAAAGATTAGAGAACATTTTGTTTGTGGTGCTGGCGTAAGCTGTTGTGTGGGTGACTGCGAATGTGTGTCGATCATGGAATATCGGCAATTCGCATGTCTGGGCACATATGAATCCACGAGGTACTCGACCTAGTACTCATCAGCAGCAATTCGGTGTTAACCCACTGAAGCGCCAAAGAAAGTGGTATAGCCATTCTGTATTCAAATACAGAGGTAAGCAAACAGGCAGAATACGGCAACGCCTCTATGAGACAACAAGTGTCTGGCACGGTTGTTAGATCGGTTACTGCTGCTACAATGGCAGGATATCAAGATTTAAGCGAATCTGAACGTGAGGTTCTAATGGGCGCACGAGCGACGGGACACAGCATCTCCGAGGAAGCGATGAAGTGGGGATTTTGCCGTACGACCATTTCACAAGTGTACCGTGAATATCAGGAACATCAAATCTCCGACATCGATGCGGCCGGAAAAAGATCCTGCAAGAACGGAACCAACGACTACTGAAGGGAATCGTTCAACGTTACAGAAGTCCAACCCTTCCGCACATTGCTGCAGATTTCAGTGCTCGGCCATCAATAAGTGTCAGCGTGCGAACCAATCAACGAAACATCATCGATTTGAGCTTTCGGAGCCGAAGGCCCACTAAAGTACGACGCAAAGCTTTACGCCACTCCTGGGCTCATCAACACCGACATTGGAATGTTGATGAGTAGAAACATGTTGCCTGGTGGGACACGTCTCGTTTCAAATTGTGTCTAGCGGATGGATGTGTACGAGTATGGAGACAACCTCATGAATCCATGGACAATGCATGTCATCAAGGGACTGTTAAGCTGGTTGAGGCTCTGTAATGGTGCAGTGTGTGTGCAGCTGGAGTGATGTTGTACCCCTGATACTTCTAGATTCGACTCTCAGAGTTGACACGTACGTAAGCATCCTGTCTGGTCACCTGCACCTACTCATTTCCATTGTGTATTCCGACGTACTTGGTCATTTCCAGCATGACAATGCTACAAGCCACACGTCCAGAATTGCTACAGAGTGGCTCCAGGAACAATCTTCTGAGTTAAACACATCCGCTAGCCACTAAACTCCCCAGACATGAACATTATTGAGCATATCTGGGATGCCTTGCAACGTGCTGTTCAGAAGAGATCACTCCCTCGTACTTTTGCGGATTTATGGACAGCCGGGCAGGATTCATGGTGTCAGTTCCGTCCGGCACTGCTTCATACATTAGTCGAGTCCATGCCACGCCGTATTGCGGCACTTCTGCGTGCTCACGAGGGCCCTACATGACATTAGACAGGTGTACCAGTTTCTTTTGCTGTTCAGTGTATGTGGACCAACATTGTCAGTGGTAGGTTCATTGGACCATACATTCTGTGGTGTCACCGCCAGACACCACACTTGCTAGGTGGTAGCCTTTAAATCGGCCGCGGTCCGTTGGTATACGTCGGACCCGCGTGTCGCCACAATCAGTGATTGCAGACCGAGCGCCGCCACACGGCAGGTCTAATCTAGAGACACTCCCTAGCACTCGCCCCAGTTGTACAGCCGACTTTGCTAGCGATGGTTCATTGTCTACATACGCTCTCATTTGCAGAGACGACAGTTTAGCATAGCCTTCAGCTACGTCATTTGCTACGATCTAGCAAGGCGCCATATTCAGTTACTATATTCTGAACAGGTAATATTGTGAATCATGTACCGTCAAGAGCGACGTTCATCATTAATGGATTAAAGTTAAGTATCAAACTAATTACGTCCGCTTTCTGAATTCTAATTCCTTCTCATGTTCCAGACTTCACGTCAGTATGGTCCGTCCCTCCTCACACTAGCCTGCGTGAGCTAAAACGCGTACATTTCGGCCTCCACTAGTAACACGGTGTTGGCTCTTCTGCCAACACAACACATTCATCCATTCCGTCTCAACGAACGGAGATATCGCATCTTCATGGAACATGTGTTGTCGGGACTGATGGACGATGTACCTCTGAATGGTAGACAAAGGGTGTACTTCCAGCACGATGGGACGCCAGTCCATTTCAGCTCTGCTGTGAGGAATCATCTGAGAGTCACCTTCGGGAATTGATGGATTGACCGGGCTGGCCTTGTGGCCTGGCCACCCAGGTCACGTGACTTCAGCTGTCTGGATTTCTTCCCCTGCGGGCACCTGAAGCAGCTGGTGTATGAAACAGTTGTGGAAACTGAAGAAAATCCTGTCGCTAGAATTGCCATCGCTGCTGGTGCCATTACGGACTTGACAGAAATCTTCGAAGAGACACGACGATCAATGGTTCGACGATGTACTTCGTGCACACAGCCCAATGGTCGCGCATTCGGGCAGTTCCTGTGACTGCCACTGCTGTAATTAGCATGCTGAACTACCTTCTGAATAGATCGTACCTAGCGTCAGAAACTGCCGTCGAGGATCATATGTACCATAATTAAATGTATTTGTTTTGATGTTTGTTACTACATATGTTAATCTGAACGAATAATTTTGGAACACCCTGTATAAATGGTGGTCAGAAACAATCTTTAAAGCTTGTAAGGGTGTTTTGCTGAGAAATAGTTGTTAAGAAAAAAATTCGTTTCCGAGTTAATTAGCGTTGAAGTTAGTCAATCAAGCCATTGCACGCGCAAATTCAAGCGGTCTGCAACAGATGGTGTCGCCAAACGTGTTCTTCTTTTGGTTTCCTAAAACCGAACAAGAGAGCTATACAAAAACTGGACATTGGTCGGTACAAAGGTCCGAACCCGAGACAAAGGCTGAGGAGACTCGAGCTTATCACCTGCGCTATGAGAACAACTGTCACTAATTGTATATGGCGGGCATAATTATTTCAGGTAGTGAAATAAAAACACTACATATGCCTGACTTCATTACAAAATATAATACACGATGTATTAGGTTACAAAATTTTAAATAAATGTATCTAGGACAGCATATTTATTACTCTTGTAACGATAAACTTGGACAATTGTACTAAAGTTCGACTCTGCATTAAAGCTAAACAGCTCAAAAATACCTACCTTACTACTAGATTTCTAATAGATCATTTAACTTCACTCATCTCCGCTATGGTCATGGGTAATCATTTCGATTATCATCATTCACTTCTTAATAACTTCACTCTCATTATATATTTAGTTATCGAACTTCGGCAGTCTCAGGAAAATCTTGTATGGAAATGATTTCTCTAGACGCTTTACATAAAAATCTTAAATTATCATACACATTTACCAGACATGGAAATTTACCGTCCACTTTATTCCTGACGCTAGTCGTTGAATACCGTAATGGATTCTTGTCCAGTTTAAAGACAATTCCACACAACCTTAAAAACGCCTGTTAGCGTAAGCGTAAGGTATCACGAGAAACATCTCCAAACATTTGTACTTGGTAGTCTAGCTACTTCCGTCATAACAGAAGTTACAAAGTTACTGTCACAAGGTGTCCGTAACTAAAATCTAGCGAACTAAGTGAACCTACACTATAAAATATTACCAGACTTGTCATAAGTCAGTCAGTTATGAAATCTATAGGGAATCCAAATAACGTAGCTTATACGAAATTCGTATACTACATTTCCCATAAACAAATAGCAGTATACAGAGCATTCCAAGAAGAGGGGCTCTTACAAAGTTGTGACGATAAATGCTATCTGTTAGTTCAACGTGAAGTTTTCAGCGGTAGTAACACTAGCATATGTACAGGGTTATTACAAATGATTGAAGCGATTTCACAGCTCTACAATAACTTTATTATTTGAGATATTTTCACAATGCTTTGCACACACATACAAAAGCTCAAAAAGTTTTTTTAGGCATTCACAAATGTTCGATATGTGCCCCTTTAGTGATTCGGCAGACATCAAGCCGATAATCAAGTTTCTCCCACACTTGGCGCAGCATGTCCCCATCAATGAGTTCGAAAGCATCGTTGATGCGAGCTCGCAGTTCTGGCACGTTTCTTAGTAGAGGAGGTTTAAACAGTGAATCTTTCACACAACCCCACAGAAGGAAATCGCATGGGGTTAAGTCGGAAGAGCGAGGAGGCCATGACATTAATTGCTGATCATGATCTCCACCACGAGCGATCCATCGGTTTTCCAATCTCCTGTTTAAGAAATGCCGAACATCATGAAGGAAGTGAGGTGGAGCACCATCCTATGGTACGTTAAGCTCCCTGCTTGCTTTATTCGTCGACTTCCGCGGGCTACGCGTGAAACTTGCCCGCACGCGTTCAACCGTTTCTTCGCTCACTCCAGGCCGACCAGTTGATTTCCCCTTACAGAGGCATCCAGAAGCTTTAAACTGCGCATACCATCGCCGAATGAAGTTAGCAGTTGGTGGATCTTTGTTGAACTTCGTCCCGAAGTGTCGTTGCACTGTTATGACTGACTGATGTGAGTGCATTTCAAGCACGACATACGCTTTCTCGGCTCCTGTCGCCATTTTGTCTCACTGCGCTCTCGAGCGCTCTGGCGGCAGAAACCTGAAGTGGGGCTTCAGGCGAACAAAACTTTATGAGTTTTTCTACGTATCTGTAGTGTGTCGTGACCATATGTCAATGAATGGAGCTACAGTGAATTTATGAAATCGCTTCAATCATTTGTAATAGCCCTGTATATTGATGGCATGAAAATTCACGTTGTATAAAAATTTTCATTATAAATTATTTTTATGTGCAGTAAAACTGGATGTGTACTACAATAGTGTTAGAATGTTTCTGTGAACACACTCCGTGAAAGGCGTTGTCTACGATACCATCTAATACCAGTACATGTACAACGTTCGAAACGTTTAATATGGGACAAGAGACAAATCTGCAACTATTGATCCATATTCTGACAACAGAGTGGCCAGAATTATCTCAAATTTCGTAACACTATTGTAAACAACTATGGACTCATCTCCAGCTGGCTAAGCCACTGCTGTCTTACGCCAGCACGTTCTTGGTAAACTTTCGGCATACATTTACTCGAGAAACATTTTTCACCCGAAGATACGGTGGCCTTCAACCATTCAAACATAGTAGAAACAAAAGAAATGACATCCGTTACTATGGCAAGTAACACAGTGAACTATCCTATGTGCTCTGTCTAGTGTAACCCATTTACTACGCCAATGACCATACTGTTGTTTTCAGTCCGAAGACGTGTTTGATGCAGCTCTACGTGCTACTCCATTCTGTGCAACCCTCTTCGTCTCCGAATAACTATTGCAACCTAAATCCTTCTGAACATGGTTATTGTAGTCATCTCTTGCCCCCCCCCCCCCCACACACACACGCTTCCCTCCTATACTAAATTTGCGATCACTTGATGTCTCAGAATGTGTCCTATCAACCGATCCCCTCTTTTAGTCAAGTAGTCAAGTTGTGAAACAAATTTCTCGGCTCCATAATTCTATTCACTACCTCCTCATCAATTACGTGATCTACCTGTCCACTTCAGCATTTCAAAAGCATCTATTGTCTTTTTTCCTGCGCTATTTATTATCCGCGTTTCATTTCCATACAAGGCTACACTCCGGACAAATACCTTCAGGAAAGTCTCCCTAATGCTTAAATCTATATTCGACGTTAACAAATTTCTCCTCTTCAGAAACGCTTTCTTTCCATTGCCGGACTACATTTGATATCCTCTCTACTTCGGCGATCATTAGTTATTTTGCTGCCCAAATAGCATATCTCATCTACTACTTTTATGGTCTCGTTCACTAATCTAATTCTCTCGACATCATCTAATTTAATTCGCCTGCATTCCATTATTATTGCTTATCTCTTCTTGATCTTCATATTACGAGGGTAAGTCAATTATTATCCGCAAAGTAGTTATACAATTTTATTGTAATCAAATGGCAAACATATAAGAACATCATTTTTCGACATAGTCTCCTTGCGTTTCAACGCACGTGGTCCATCGTTGTACAAGCTTCCTGATGCCCTCATAAAAAAAGGTTCTCAGTTGAGCTGGGAGTAAGGAATGCACCGCTTCTTTCACTGCTTCGTCCGAGGCAAATCGCCGGCCCCTTAACGTCTGTTTGAGTGGACCAAACAAGCGATAGTCAGAAGGGGCAAGGTAGGTACTATATGGAGGACGATCCAGTACTTCAAATTTGAGTTTCTGGAGCGTTTCACCAGTGTGGGCAGATGTATGCGGACGGGCATTGTCGTGCAACAACACAACACCTTTTGACAGCAATCCTCGGCGTTTGATTCGAACTGCAGGCTTTAGCCTGGCAGTAAGCATCTCACTGTGAAGCACACTGTTTATCGTTGTGCCCCTTTCCCCATAATGTTCCAGTAATGGACCTCGTGCGTTCCAAAAAACCGTAAGCATCAGTTTTCCTGCGGACGGTTGGGTCTTGAACTTTTTCTTGCACGGCGAATTTGGATGTTTCCATTCCATACTCTACCGTTTACTCTCAGGCTCGTAATGATGCATCCATGTTTCGTCATCAGTAATGATCCTGTCTAAGAAGCTGTCCTCTTCGTTACCATAGCGATCCAAATGTTTTTTGCAGATGTCCAAGCGTGTTTGTTTATGCAACTGAGTGAGTTGTTTTGGAACCCATCTCTGCACAAACTTTATGAAACCCAAGTCTGTTGTGGATGATTTTGTAGGTAGAACCGTGACTAATTTGTAGACGTTGTGCCACTTCATCAATCGTTAATCGTCTGTCTAAGAGAATCATTTCACGTGAACGCTCAGTGGTTTCTTCATTTGTGGTGGTAAATGGTCGTCCGGCTCCTTCATCGTACGTAACACTTGTGCGACCATTTCGGAATTTTTGAATCCATTCGTAGACACTCCGTTGTGACAAAACACTGTTCCCGTACTGCACCGAAAGTCTTCGATGAATTTCGGCCCCTGGTACGCCTTCCGACCACAAAAAACGGATCACTGAACGTTATTCTTCTTTGGTGCAAAAAGAAAGTGGAGCAGCCATGATTAACAGCACAGCAGCGATAACGAAACGAACCTCTCAGCTTGAAAATTGGAAATATATAACAAAGCATGCGTCATCAACTTAAAACGACAGTACTACCAGAATAAACAAAAATATACCTAAATTGCGGATAATAATTGACTTACCCTCGTACATGCTCCTTTCAAGACACTGTCCATTCCGTTAAACTGCTCTTCCAAATTCTTTCCTGTCTCTGAAAGAGTTACAATGTCATTGGCAAATCTCAGAGTATTTATTTCTTCTCCATGAACTTAATTCCTTCACCAAATATTTCCTTGGTTTCCCTTACTGCTTGCTTTGAGTACAGATTGAATAACTTCGGGGATAAGCTATTCCCTTCTCAACCACTGTTTTCTTTTCATGTCTCTCGATTCTTATACCTGCCGTCCGGTTTCTCTACTAATTGTAAATAGCCTTTAGGTCTCTGTACTTCACCTTCAGAATATGAAAGAGAGTATTCCAGTCAACAATGTCAAACACTTTCTCTAAGTCTACAAGTGCAACAAACATACGTTTGTCTTTCCTTGACTTGTCTTCTAAGATAGTCGTAGGATGTGTATTACCTCAAGTGTCCCTGAATTTCTCCTGAATCCACACTGATCTTCCACGAAGTCGGCTTCTACCATCTTTTTCATTTTCTGTAAAAAAACTCCTGTTGGTGTTTTGCAACCATGACATATTAAACTGATAGTGCGATAATTCTCACACTATCAACATCTGATTTCTTTAAAATTGTAATTATTACATTCTTCTTGATGTCTGAAGGTATTTAGTCTGTCTCATACATCTTGCACACCAGATGGAAGAGTTTTGTCATTGCTGTCTCTCCCATGAACCATGGATCTTGCCGTTCGTGGGGAGGCTTGCGTGCCTCAGCGATACAGATAGCCGTACCGTAAGTGCAACCACAACGGAGGGGTATCTGTTGAGAGGCCAGACAAACACGTGGTTCCTGAAGAGGGGCTGCAGCCTTTTCAGTAGTTGCAGGGGCAACAGTCTGGATGATTGACTGATCTGGCCTTGTAACACTAACCAAAGCGGCCTTGCTGTGCTGGTACTGCGAACGGTTGAAAGCAAGGGGAAACTACAGCCTTAATTTTTCCCGAGGGCATGCAGCTTTACTGTATGGTTTAATGATGATGGCGTCCTCTTGGGTAAAATATTCCGGAGGTAAAATAGTCCCCCATTCGGATCTCCGGGCGGGGACTACTCAAGAGGACGTCGTTATCAGGAGAAAGAAAAGTGGCGTTCTACGGATCGGAGCGTAGAATGTCAGATACCTTAATCGGGCAGGTAGGTTAGAAAATTTAAAAGGGAAATGGATAGGTTGAAGTTAGATATAGTGGGAACTAGTGAAGTTCGGTGGCAGGAGGAACAAGACTTTTGGTCAGGTGAATACAGAGTTATAAATACAAAATCAAATAGGGATAATGCAGGAGTAGGTTTAATAATGAATAAAAAAACAGGAGTGCGGATAAGCTACTACAAACAGCATAGTGAACGCATTATTGTGGCCAAGATAGACACGAAGCCCACGCCTACTACAGTAGTACAAGTTTATATGCCAACTAGCTCTGCAGATGATGAAGAAATTGATGAAATGTATGATGAGATGAAAGAAATTATTCAGGTACTGAAGGAAGACGAAAATTTAATAGTCATGGGTGACTGGAATTCGAGAGTAGGAAAAGGGAGAGAAGGAAACATTGTAGGTGAATATGGATTGGGTGTAAGAAATGAAAGAGGAAGCCGTCTGGTAGAATTTTGCACAGAGCATAACTTAATCATAGCTAACACTTGGTTCAAGAATAATGTAAGAAGGTTGTATACATGGAAGAATCCTGGAGATACTAGCAGGTATCAGATAGATTATATAATGGTAAGACAGAGATTTAGGAACCAGGTTTTAAATTGTAAGACATTACCAGGGGCAGATGTGGACTCTGACCACAATCTATTGGCTATGAACTGTAGATTAAAACTGAAGAAACTGCAAAAAGGTGGGAATTTAAGGAGATGGGACCTGGATAAACTGACTAAACCTGAGTTTGTACAGAGTTTCTGGGGGAGCATAAGGGAACAATTGACAGGAATGAGGGAAAGAAATACAGTAGAAGAAGAATGGGTAGCTCTGAGGGATGGAGTAGTGAAGGCAGGAGAGGATCAAGTAGGTAAAAAGACGAGGGCTAGTAGAAATCCTTGGGCAACAGAAGAAATATTGAACTTAATTGATGAAAGGAGAAAATATAAAAACGCAGTATATGAAGCAGGCAAAAAGGAATACAAACGTCTCAAAAATGAGATCGACAGGAAGTGCAAAATGGCTAAGCAGGGATGGCTAGAGGACAAATGTAAGGATATAGAGGCTTATGTCACTAGGGGCAAGATAGATACTGCCTCCAGGAAAACTAAAGAGACCTTTGGATAAAAGAGAGCCACTTATATGACTATCAAAAGCACAGATGGAAACCCAGTTGCAAGCAAAGAAGGAATAGCAGAAAGGTGTAAGGAGTAGCCGGCCGCGGTGGTCTAGCGGTTCAAGGCGCTCAGTCCAGAGCCGCGTGACTGCTACGGTCGCAGGTTCGAATCCTGCCTCGGGCATGGACGTGTGTGATGTCCTTAGGTTAGTTAGGTTTAAGTAGTTCTAAGTTCTAGGGGACTGATGACCATAGATGTTAAGTTCCATAGTGCTCAGAGCCATTTGAACCATTTGTAAGGAGTATATAGAGGGTCTATACAAGGGCGATGTACTTGAGGACTATACTATGGAAATGGAAGAGGATGTAGATGAAGATGAAATGGGAGATACGATACTGCGTGAAGAGTTTGACAGAGCACTGAAAGACCTGAGTCGAAACAAGGTCCCGGGATACAGAACATTCCATTGGAACTACTGACGGCCTTGGGAGAGCCAGTCCTGACAAAACTCTACCATCTGGTGAGCAAGATGTATGAGACAGGCGGAATACCCTAAGACTTCAAGAAGATTATAATAATTCCAATCACAAAGAAAGCAGTTGTTGACAGATGTGAAAATTACCGAACTATCAGTTTAATAAGCCACGGCTGCAAAATACTAACGCGAATTCCTTACAGACGAATGGAAAAACTGGTAGAAGCCGACCTCGGGAAGATCAGTTTGGATTCCGCAGAAATGTTGGAACACGTGAGGCAATACTGACCCTTCGACGTATCTTAGAAAATAGATTAAGGAAAGGTAAACCTACGTTTTTAGCATTTGTAGACTTAGAGAAAGCTTTTGACAATGTTGATTGGAATACTCTCTTTCAAATTCAAAAGGTGGCAGGGGTAAAATACAGGGAGCGAAAGGCTATTTACAATTCGTACAGAAACCAGATGGCAGTTATAAGAGTCGAGGGGCATGAAAGGGAAGCAGCGGTTGGGAAGGGAGTGAGACAGGGTTGTAGCCTCTCCCTGATGTTATTCAGTCTGTATATTGAGCAAGTAGTAAAGGAAACAAAAGAAAAATTCGGAGTAGGTATTAAAGTCCATGGAGAAGAAATAAAAACGTTGAGGTTCGCCGATGACATTGTAATTCTGTCAGAGACACAAAGGACTTGGAAGAGCAGCTGAACGGAATGTACAGTTTCTTGAAAGGAGGATATAAGATGAACATCAACAAAAGCAAAACGAGGATAACGGAATGTAGTCGAATTAAGTCGGGGGATGCTGCCGGAATTAGATTAGGAAATGAGACACTTAAAGTAGTAAAGGAGTTTTGCTATTTGGGGAGCAAAATAACTGATGATGGTCGAAGTAGAGATGGTATAAAATGTAGACTGGCAATGGCAAGGAAAGCGTTCCTGAAGAAAAGAAATTTGTTAACATCGAGTATAGATGTAAGTGTTAGGAAGTAGTTTCAGAAAGTATTTGTATGGAGCGTAGCCATGTATGGAAGTGAAACGTGGACGATAAATAGTTTGGACAAGAAGAGAATAGAAGCTTTCGAAATGTGGTGCTACAGAAGAATGCTGAAGATTAGATGGGTAGATCACATAACTAATGAGGAGATACTGAATAGAATTGGGTAGAAGAGGAGTTTGTGGCACAACTTGACAAGAAGAAGGGATCGGATGGTAGGACATGTTCTGAGGCATCAAGAGATCACAAATTTCGCATTGAAGGTCTACATAGAGGGTAAAAATCGTAGAGGGAGACCAAGAGAGAGATGAATACACTAAGCAGATTCAGAAGAATGTAGGTTGCAGTAAGTACTGGGAGATGAAGAAGTTTGCACAAGATAGCGTAGCATGGAGAGCTGCATCAAACCAGTCTCAGGACTGAAGACCACAACAACAACAACAACAGTCTCTCCCAAGGCTATCAGCAGTTCTGACGGAGTGTCGTCGATCTCCGGGATCTTGTTTCGACTTATGTCTTTCGGTGCTGTGTCAAATTCATCTCACGGTATCATATCTCCCATCTCATCTTCATCTACATTCTCTTCCATTTCTATAACACTACTTTCAAGTTCACTCCCTTAAATAGAGCCTCTATTTTTATAATCCATCCTCATTTCGGCTTTCACTTCTTTGTTTAGGACCGCTTAGTCTAAACTGTCTAAACTGTGGCATACACATTTTTCACTGCTTGTTTAGTGTTCTGATTAGTACCGATAAAAAGTAGGGTCGCCCCTATGTATTGCGGAACTGAACACTAGATGTCAGGCAAGAAGGACATGCCAGTATAAAACGAGGCCAGGAGTATTCTGTTGTCAGTGGAAAAGCAGTAAAAGCCGAATGGATCGGCCAGCATAGCTCAGCGACTCCAAACGTGGACAAGTCATCGGATGTCATCTGAGTAACAATTCAGTCAGAAACATTTCAGCCCTTCTCCGAGCTGCCCAAGTCGACTGTTAGGGCCGTGCCGCACTGGGATGCCACGGCATCTCTGCTGGCAGAGACGGCCGATACAATACATGGGGCTCAATGGGGCCTCCCGCACCTGGCATCCACCTGACGCTGGCACCAGACCCGCCGCTGGAACACAAGGCGGCTTATGGGAGCTC
The DNA here is from genome assembly GCF_021461395.2 of Schistocerca americana. Taxonomy (NCBI): domain Eukaryota; kingdom Metazoa; phylum Arthropoda; class Insecta; order Orthoptera; family Acrididae; genus Schistocerca; species Schistocerca americana. The sequence goes on along the minus strand of NC_060130.1, from coordinate 100,605,687 downwards.
CAGCAGACCTGCCACCCGCTACCTGCCGCTCACCTGTGCTCACTTTTGTTGCAGTTTTGCACGTGTGCCACCGTGGATGGTTTCGATACGGAAGCTTTTATATGTGAAATTCAGGCGAGACCAGCAATTTTGGACACATCGTGCATTATTCGAACCGCGAACTGAAAAAAACGTGTTGGGAACAAGTTATTGATATTTTCGGAGGAAAAGAATCGTCTTTGGAAGTGAAGAAAGAACTCGGTAAGTGCTTCAAAAACATTTTACTTTTCATTACTAAAGTTTACTGAACGTAAGTACTTTGCCACTTGAGGGGATCACGATTAACAAAATACTCTGAAAATTTGTCTCTCACTGCAAGTGCAGATTGACCGCTTCTGCCTGAATGGCCAGCACATTCATTGTTCTCAAAACCAATTACTTCGAGTGAGTCTTCATAGACGAAGCCATCTCTTACACGTACAAAATTATGCAAAGCAAAACAAGATCATCCACATGGGTACTAAAAGAAATCCGATAAATTTTTGGTATATGATAAATCGCACAATTGTGCATTCTCTTTCTCCGTCGACGCACAGCATGGCCCTTAGATGTGTAACTGTGGAGTGGAAGCGCGGAGGAACAGCCACAGCTAAACCAAGGCAACCAGACTTTATGTACTGACGACCAGGGACCATCTACGTCTACATCTGCATCTGTATTCTGGAAGTCAGCTGTCATTGTGTGGTGGAGGCTATTCTTGCTACCAGAACTGATTACCCCTTTCGTGTTCATTTCACGAATGACGCCTGGGAAGAATGATTGTCCGTGAACGTCTGTATTAGCTCTCACTTATCGAATTTTCTCACTGGTCCTTTCGCGACAAAGCGACACACGCCTGCGCCACGTCGCGCGGCATTGTGGTTGTGGCATAGTTTCTTCCGCCGCGCGCCACTATGGGAGAAGTTAGACGGGGAGCGGAAAAGCAGTCCTCCCATATGTCCCCTTTCGCACTGTGCGTGTGGGCAGCGGTAGTGTTGGCCGTCCTAAAAATATTGCCTTACTTCTGAACTTCATTGTCACTGAATGTTGTCGTGGTCTTAAGTCCAGAGACTGGTTTGATGCAGCTCTCCATGCTACTCTATCCTGTGCTAGCTGCTTCATCTCCAAATAACTACTGCAAATTACATCCTTCTGAATCTGCTTAGTGTATTCATCTCTCGGTCCCCCTCTACGATTTTTACCCTCCGTGCTTCACTGCAATACTGAACTGGTGATCGATTGATGCCTGAGTCAAGTTGTGCCACAAATTTCTCTTCTCCCCAATTCTATTCAGTACCTCCTCATTAGTTACGTGATACACCCATCTAATCTTCAGCATTATTCTGTAGCACCACATTTCGAAAGCTTCTATTCTCTTCTTTTCTACACTGTTTGTCGTCCATGTTTCACTTCCATACATGGCTACACTCCGTACAAATACTTTTAAAAAATACTTCCTGACAAATCTATACTCGCTGTTAACAAATTTCTCTTCTTCAGAAACACTTTCTTTGCCATAGCCAGTCTACATTTTATATCCTCTCTACTTCGACCATAATCAGTTATTTTGCTCCCAAGAGAGCAAAACTCCTCTACTGCATTAAGTGTCTCATTTACTAATCTAACTCCCTAAGGATCACCTGATTTAATTCAACTACATTCCATTATCCTCATTCTGCTTTTGCTGATGTTTATCTTATATCCTCCTTTCAAGACACTGTCCATTCCGTTCAGCTGCTCTTCCAAGTCCTTTGCTCTCTCTGACAGAATTACAATCTCATCGACAAATCTCAAAGTTTTTATTTCTTCTCTATGGATTTTAATTCCTAATCCAAATTTTTCTTTTGTTTCCTTTACTGCTTGCTCAATATACAGATTGAATAACATCGCGGATAAGCTACTACCTTCTCAACCACTGCTTCCCTTTTATGCCCCTCGACTCTTACATCTGCCATCTGGTTTCAGTACAAATTGTAAATAGCCTTAGGTTCCTATATTTTACCCCTGCTACCTTCAGAATTTTAAAGAAAGTGTTCTAGTCAACATTTCCAAAAGCTTTTTTCAAGTATACACATGCTAGAAACGTAAGTTTGGCTTTCTTTAACCTATCTCCAAAGATAGGTCGTAGGGTCAGTATTGCCTCGTGTGTTCCAGTATTTCTACGGAATCCAAACTGATCTTCACCGAGGTCGGCTTCTACCAGTTTTTCCATCCGTTTGTAAAGAATTCGTGTTAGTATTTTCCAACCATGACTTACTAAACTGATAGTTCGGTAATTTTCACACCTGTTCATGTCCGTCGACTCTTATAACTGCCATCTGGTTTCTGTACAAATTGTAAATAGCCTTTCCCTCCCTGTATTTTACCCCTGCCACCTTCAGAATTTGAAAGAGAGTATCCAGTCAACATTGTCAAAAGCCTTCTCTAAGTCTACAAATGCTAGAAACGTAGGTTTGCCTTTCCTTAATCTTTCTTCTAAGATAAGTCGAAGGGTCAGTATTGCCTCACGTGTTCCAACATTTCTACGGAATCCAAACTGGTCTTCCCCGAGGTCGGCTTCTACTAGTTTTTCCATTCGTCGGTAAAGAATTCGCGTTAGTATTTTGCAGCTGTGACTTATTAAACTGATAGTTCGGTAATTTTCACATCTGTCAACACCTGCTTTCTTTGGGATTGGAATTATTATATTCTTCTTGAAGTCTGAAGGTATTTCGCCTGTCTCATACATCTTGCTAAGCAGATGGTAGAGTTTTGTCATGGCTGTCTCTCCCAACTCTATAAATAGTTCTAAAGGATTGTTGTCCACTCCAGGGCCCTTGTTTCGACTTAGGTCTTTCAGTTCTCTGTCAAATTCTTCACGCAGTATCATATCTCCCATCTCATCTTCATCCACGTCCTCTTCCATTTGCATAATTTTGCCCTCGAGTACATCGCCCTTGGGGCACTATATACTCCTTCAACCTTTTCGCTTTCCCTTCTTTGCTTTGAACTGGTTTGCCATCTCAGCTCACCAATAAATTGTGGTCAGAGTTCACATCTGCCCCTGGAGATGTCTTACAATTTAAAATCTGGTTCCTAAATCTCTGTTTTACCATTATACAATCTCTTTGAAACCTCCCAGTGTCTCCAGGCCACTGCCACGTATACAGTCTTCCTTTATGATTCTTAAACCAAGAGTTAACTATGATTAACTAATGCTCTGTGCAAAATTCCATCAGGCGACTTTCCCTTTCATTCGTTACCACCAGTTCATATTCATCTACTATTTTCCCTTCTTTTCCTTTTCGTACAATCGAATTCCAGTCACCCATGACTATTATATTTTCATCTCCCTTAACTATCTCCATAATTTGTCTTACCGCATCATACATTTCTTCAATCACTTCATCATCTGCGCAGCTAGTTGGCATACAAACTTATACTACTGTAGTAGGTGTGGGCTTCGTGTCACTGAGTACAGTTTCATTTTTCGCCATTTAAACTCCCCATCTTTTTCATTAGTACATTATATTTTTCAGTTATTATATCTATATAGTTTTGCTGTTTAGTTTCGTTATTGTTTTTCTTTTGTCAAGAACAATAAATAATTCAGTGACTGGTGAGCCATTAGACGCTGGGATTGAATATTCTGCCTCGACATTGTCTTCAAATCGGAAGAAAAGACATATGATTCATTGTGAGGGTAGGTAAATATGAAGTTTGTTGTTGTTGTGGTCTTCAGTCCTGAGACTGGTTTGATGCAGCTCTCCATGCTACTCTATCCTGTGCAAGCTTTTTCATCTCCCAGTACCTACTGCAACCTACATCCTTCTGAATCTGCTTAGTGTATTCATCTCTTGGTCTCCCTCTACGATTTTTACCCTCCACGCTGCCCTCCAATACTAAATTGGTGATCCCTTGATGCCTCAGAACATGTCCTACCAACCTATCCCTTCTTCTGGTCAAGTTGTGCCACAAACTTCTCTTCTCCCCAATCCTATTCAATACTTCCTCATTAGTTATGTGATCTACCCATCTAATCTTCAGCATTCTTCTGTAGCACCACATTTCGAAAGCTTCTATTCTCTTCTTGTCCAAACTATTTATCGTCCATGTTTCACTTCCATACATGGCTACACTCCATACGAATACTTTCAGAAATGAATTCCTGACACTTAAATCAATACTGGATGTTAACAAATTTCTCTTCTTCAGAAACGCTTTCCTTGCCATTGACAGCCTACATTTTATATCCTCTCTACTTCGAGCATCATCAGTTATTTTGCTCCCCAAATAGCAAAACACCTTTACTACTTTAAGTGCCTCATTTCCTAATCTAATTCCCTCAGCATCACCCGACTTAATTAGACTACATTCCATTATCCTTGTTTTGCTTTTGTTGATGTTCATCTTATATCCTCCTTTCAAGACACTGTCCATTCCATTCAACTGCTCTTCCAAGTCCTTTGCTGTCTCTGACAGAATTACAATGTGATCGGCGAACCTCAAAGTTTTTATTTCTTCTCCATGAATTTTAATACCTACTCCGAATTTTTCTTTTGTTTCCTTTACTGCTTGCTCAATATACAGATTGAACAACATCGGGGAGAGGCTACAACCCTGTCTTACTCCCTTCCCAACCACTTGTAACGTCCCCACAGAAAATACCCTCTACCACGCACCAATTAATCATTGTCAATCAAACCATCCACATTCATTCACTTTGGAAAAGTATCTGATCTGATTTTCTCGTAACATATGCGGCGACAGCTAGACGACGCCAAAGTATTCTCTAGCGCGTTTATTCTTTGAAATAACACAATGCATATATGCATTCTCCATGGTTATTAGAGTGGTAACTAGGACAGCTTCTGGAGTAGGGATTGAGGGATTGACGTATTTCTGAGAGATACATATTCTGATTTTCTTCTCGCTAAATCGAGCGAATTAACTTGTGTGCCACTAGCGGTTTGTTTGAATAGAAAGAGAGTGTAAACAGAAAATAATTAAGACGTGGAATCACCGGAGATCTGGACATGTAATGGAGATGGATTTAATACACGATTTCCTTCATAAATAAGGTTTGTGACGCTTTGTTCCGGAGTGAATGAACGAATGAGTTTTTTTCTGAACCATTTGATGATCACGTTGGCCCTGTAATTAGTGGGGAAGTTTCAGCTGTGTCGAAGAGAGCCTGCAATCACTGAGTCTGTGTTAAATCGTCCAAAAAGGCTTCGTACACATCTGGAATTCGCAATCTTTCGTAAAAGGAACAAATTGTCCACACGATTGATTCTCCCGACTGAATACAGTGTTTAACAGTAATAATAAATGTAAAGATCTTTTACAGCAAGCCAGCCGCTGATTACCAAGACGAAGGACTCCACCAAAGATCCTATTTGGCTGATTTCACGTAATGAAATATTATAATAAAAACTGTACATAGATAAAGGAGAGAAAGAGAGAGAGCGAATGAAAATAGAGATAATATTAATAATCCTCCATTAGTCTAACTTTTCGCCTGTCTTATCACGGATCAGCCAAGACACGGGAGGCCCATACATTACTGTATAGATTTATGTGTGAAGGTGAAAGGGTCTTAAAGGCAACAGATACACGTCTATACAGTCAAGACATTACACAAAGTTAGCGGCTAGCTGCATCCATCATCTATTCATAGAGGAAGAGACAACTTAATATTATCCTGTTAAAATGGCGACCGTGACAGGACACGTTTTTGGACGTTGCTAAAATAATTTTGTTCTCTGTTTCATGTCAACTACGACGAGCTAACCTAACTGACACTTGGAAAAGAGAGGAAAGACTCGCAGGTGATATAATTGGATCTACGAATAAATCCGAAAGACAGGACGCTGGGCGCAGAGAAAAGGCCAGATCTATATTTTTATTATTGTAGCTTGCTAGTGTAGTTGAAGTATACGCTTTGTTGTTTAGTGTTATAGGATTTTTGAACATTGATTAACTCTGTTTATGTTAGATGTATTTTCATTGACCTGTCCCAGTTGCATTTATCTGTATATGTACATTAAGAAGGTAGACACAGAAGTACTTTTGTGTGAACAGAGTTACATATAGTGACAGTAGAAGGGAGTTATATATAGTGACAGTAGAACATTTATATGGTTTTAACTAGGGCAATGTTCAGGATGAGTCAAGCAGAGCAAAGCAGCACGCAACAGCCTTCAGCTGTTAGCACTGATAATAATGATGTAGTAAGAAATGTTGTAGGACCGATGGCTACAGATAGCGCAATAGAACGCCCTGTAGACACGGCTGGAGGTGTAACAGCAAGTACACAGCAGGGATTAGATCCATTGGTAATTATCATGAGACAGATGCAGATGATAACCGAGAGCATGAATACTTTGAAAACCGATATTAACGCGAAATTAGCCTCAGTTACTGAAGGGCAAAATGATTTGAATACGAAATTAGCCTCAGTTACTGAAGGGCAGGAAAATCTGAAAACCGACATTAACGCGAAATTGGCCTCAGTTACTGAAGGGCAAAATGATTTGAATACGAAATTAGCCTCAGTTACTGAAGGGCAGGAAAATCTGAAAACCGATATCAAAGCACAATTAGTGACAGTCACTCAAACTCAAGAAGAAATGAAATTAGTCCAGACTGAGATTAAGCAGCAGTTACAAGACAGTTTTTCCGAATCAGAGCAGCGGATAGAGGCGAAGACCAAGGAACCCAAAGATCAGGCCGAAGAGACGGAACGAAAATTAACTGCACAAATAGAATTGGTGAAAGTACAATGTGAGGAATCTACTCACCGCGTACGTGTCGAAATGAAGGAGTATGTGGCTATTAAGATAGATACTGTACGGGAACAAGTGGAAATGGTTCCGCAAGTAATACAAAAGCAAGACGCCATGTCATGTGCAATTGCGCAACTTCCTGAATCGGCACGTACACAGGCTAACCTAAAGGAAAGCGTTGAACATCTGACAGAGCGTCAAGACGTTATAGACCACCAAATTAACGTATTAACGGGTAAATTATCCGAAATCACATTAGAAAACAAAAGACTAATGTGTGAAAACGTTGAGCAAAATGTTAAGGCAGCATTCCAGAGTTTATCTGGCAAACAGGAAGAGAATTTGTTTGCGAAAGGACTTGAGGAGGTGTGACACCAGTTAGGTGCTGATTTGGAGCATTGGAAACAAACGATAGAAGAGTCGATGCGCGCTTCACAACAAAGCTCAGAACAAATGATTACAGGGCAGCAGCAGAAGTTGGCAGCGACTATAGAGCCAGTTACTGCCCATTCGCACACAATACCGACTTGTGTAAGTAATTCAAACATAAAATTGCCATAAGCTGGTTGTTCGCGTGAATTCTTATCTAACGGAGATTACGAAAGCCTTTGGCATGCCGAAGAAAAAATGATAAAGCATCGGCAATTCCAGATTTTTAACCCTGACAAAAGGGGGGTCCATCCAGTTGTTTTTATTCGAAGTTTCAGAGGCGTGTTACCCAGAAATTGGTTGGAGTGGCAGAAGATCAGTTTTGTTACAGGATATATACAAGGTTCGGAGGCGATCTGGGCCTCGGACATAACTTCTGTTTGCTCGACATATGACGATTTTGAGAAGGCGTTTTTAGCAAAGTTCTGGTCAGAAGGGGTACAGGAACGCCTAAGGCAGGAGGTGCTCTACCCAGAGCCTTTCTCCTTTTCGAAAGGAAGCCTTAGAAAGTATTTCGAAAAATATATAAATAAAACGAGATACTGGGACAGACCTATGCCTTTGCCAGACATAATAAACATACTTAAGGCAAGACTACCAACTAGCATCCGGAATCAATTAATTTACGGCAACGATAAAGACTTGGAGTCGTTCCTCACGACGTTAGACCATATAGATATTATCGAAGAGAACAACCAGAAAGCCCGTAATAACAGATTCCAATATAGGGAGATAGAACCTCCGCCAAACGGTAGGCAAGGTGGAAGTACGTGTTATGCCAATGGCGATCAATCGACACTTAGAAGGAATGAACAGAGATCGTTAAGTAATGGAGAAACCCCTCAAAATCTCAATAGTAATCCCGGCAATGGTCTTGCGAGGGGCTATTCAAGGAACAACAGGAACGGGAAAAGATACAATCCCGTGTGGGGGAACGAAAGAAATTTCAGACCCCAAGCCTGGAATAATAACGATAATAGGAAGTGGAATCAACCGTGAGGAATGAATTCAAATAGCCAACATCAGTGGGAACGGACATCTACGAATCAACCGGTAATTACCGAAGTGACGGATGGTGTCAACCAGCAGACAAATCAAAATCCAACAAACTTGTAAGGACCCACTCGTGCCCCGGAGGAGCGGTCAACAATTGGTTGAGGGGCAACAGGATATGTGTACCCATGTTAACGTATAATGATGGACGATTACTGGCAGATGAACTGACCGAGGACTTAGAACCACAAGATGAGGATAAGGAACAGGTGGCAGTAGCCGAAGTGCAAGTCATTATGGAGACCGTACCTATTGTGGCGGTTTTAGACACAGCTGCAACCACAAATGTTATTTCGGAGGCACTATTCAACAGTATCAGAAATATAAGACGAGTACCAATTTTTCCAGTTCAGAATTGCAGAATAATAGGGGCCGTTGGGGCTCGATCGGCTAATGTAAAGGTGCAGTCACTACTTGGTGTGGAAGTCGGAAATGTAGCAATATTAAGCACATTCCTTGTTGTGAAAAATTTGGTGGTAGATTGCATTATCGGAGTCGACAGCCTACGTCAATACGGATGCAGAATAGATTCTAAAACAGGAAAAATTTGGTTGAACGTTAATAAACAAGAAATTGAGTTGGAGTTGTTGAGAAAAAAAAGCCTTACGAGAAAATATAATTGTGGGATCAGTGTGCAAGTAATCAGGACGGCCCAAAATTCGAAAGAGCACGTAATTAATGAGTTCCAAGTCAAAGAAGATTTCGGTCAATTAGTGTTTGAAAAGTTAAATGAATCCGAATGCATTATCGAAGATCAGAAGAAGCAGCTCAATGAATTATTATTAACGTATGAAAACGTTTTTGATGAAAGGCCAGGAGTTATTAAGGGATACATATGCCGTCTCTACATTAAGCCGCACGAAACGTATTGTAGAACTTTCTATCCTGTTGCCTGGAGGTTAAAGGCTCAAGTTCAAAAGGAAATAGATCGAATGTTGAAATGGGGTTTGATCGAACCCTCTACAAGCCCATACTGCTCCCCATTGCTAGTCGTGCCAAAAGCAAATGGGACTGTTAGACTGGTACTCGATGCCAGAGAAATAAATAAAATCATAATTCCAGTGAGAACACATCCGGAAAACATAGACGAACTTATACAACGGTTCCAGGATGTTCAATGTTTGACGAGCATTGATTTGCGGAGCTCTTATTGGCAAGTCAAGCTGGATGAGTCATCAAGGAAGTATACGGCTTTCATTAATTCCGGAAGAAGTTACCAATTTACTGTAGTTCCTTTCGGACTCAACATTAGTGCCGGAATCTTTATAGCAGCTCTAGATTATGCACTAGGTCCAGAACTCAGAAGCAGGATAACAGTGTTTGTTGATGATTTGCTTATTGCATCGAAAACTTGGGAGGAGCATATTACCTTACTGAACCGAGTGTAGGACGTGTTCAAAACCATGGGAATAACTGCTAACCTACAGAAATCCCATTTTGCAGTAAACAGAATCAAGTTCCTGGGGCATATAATTGACGCAAAGGGAATTTTACCAACCAAGGAGAAGCTAATTGCGATTAGTAAGTTTCCAACACCCAGGAATAGGAGGCAATTAAAAGGGTTTATGGGCCTTGCCTCATTTTTAGGAGATTCATAACAAATCAGGCGATGAACGCAGCGGCTCTAAATAATCTGTTGAAGAAGGATGTGCCCTGGCTCTGGACATTAGAGTGTCAAGAAGCATTCGAAGAGATAAAGAAGCAATTAGTAAATGCACCGCTTTTGTACCATCCGGACATGCAAGAAGAATTTTACTTGTCAACAGATTCTTCGAATGTGGGTATTGGAGCGTGCCTTTTCCAAGTACGCAAGATAAATGGAAAACTCACCTTCTGTCCTATTGCGTTTGCTAGTCGTGTTTTGTCCAACTGTGAACGAACTTACACGACGACAGAATTAGAGGCTCTTGCGGTCATCTGGGGATTTAAAAAATTTCATTATTATCTATATGGGTCAAAGACTATCGTATATTGCGATCATCAATCGTTAATGTTTTTACAAACGTGTAAACTGTTACACCCCAGACTGGCTAGATGGACTCTCGCTCTGCAACAATACCAATTTAAGATCGTGCATGTCTCAGGACAGCAAAACATTATTGCTGACGCTCTATCAAGGTCACCACAGGGTTTGACCAAAGAGATTGAAGTAAATAATAACTCAGAATTCCCTGAATTGCTGCTGCAGGAAAATCCATATAAGATGTACTACGTCAATTTGTGTGCGCATATAGCACAGTTACAGAAAAGAGATGCTCAATGGGGAAGTGTCATTCAAAGGTTACAACAGCAACCTTCGGATCAGATGGCAAATTATTACAAGCTGGTAAATGGCGTATTATTTTTCCGCTGTGGAAGGCCAAACAAAGTCCGATGGTGTGATTGTGTACCTGAGGCGCAAATAGAGAAACTCGTATGGTTCACCCATTTAACCTGGGGACATGTCGGTGCAACAAAATGTGCAAATAAGATAAGTGTGTACTGTTATTTTCCCAGCATAAAGCGCAGAGTGCATGAGGTCTTGAAGAAATTCATAATCTGTCAAAAAGCAAAGTCGGATTCAAAAGGGAGTAAGCATTCATTATGCTCTATATTAGTCCGAGAACCAAAAGAATTAATTTCGTGCGATCTGTGTGGACCGTTACCTACTTCAAGAGGAGGTGTTAGATATGTGTTGGCATTTCTCGATGTGTGTACGAAATACGTAAAGCTATACCCGATAAAGGCGGCTGCAGCCAAAGTAATTGTATTAAGATTGACAAGGGATTATCTTCCACATGTTGGTATACCTAAGGCGATAATGACAGACAATGCTAAGATATTCACGGGACTCCGATGGAAACAGGCTTTGTCTCAAGTCGGTGTGAAACACATACTAACATCATTTTACCACCCACAAGGCAATTTGGTTGAGAGAATTTTTAGAGAGTTCAATCGATTTATGAGGACCTATTGCCATAATAAGCAGACTGCGTGGGCAAATTATGTGGAAGAATTTGAGCAGATATACAACAACATGCCCCACTCCTCCACTGGATATACACCTCATGAATTGATGTTTGAGGCAAAAGAAGAAAACTTCTGGACTGAACATATGCCCAAAACTCAGGAAACTGAGATGCCTTGGGAAGAAAAAATAAGGCAAGCCATCATAAATATGACACAAAAGGCTGATCAGAGAAAACAACAATATGACAAATTAATAAAAAGGGTACAGGCGTACCACGTCGGAGAGAAGGTACTAGTCAAAAGACATCCCAAATCATCCTTAATAAAGAAGAGTATAAAGAAATGGGAGTTATTATATACTGGCCCATACATCATTCTATAAATTCCAAACCCTGGGGCTTATCTGTTAGCATACCCGGGATCTAACAAAATTAAAGGGTTATTTTCCCATAACGACTTGAAAAAATTTAATGAAGATTAGAAGATAGGGAGGAATGGTGTTGCGAGTGACAGAGATGAACGCTCGAAAAAACATAAAAATAAACTGTGTGTGTTTAGTGTTAGAAAACTTTAAACTGAAATAATTAATCAGTGACACAGATTGTAGAAATAGTGACTGAGTATTACTATTGAGTGCTGCAAAGAAGACAGTGGAGATAGGCTTCACCTGTGTTTGGGTAAATATGGAACTTTAGCATTGCTAATGTCATCAAGATTTATAAAGGATCTGAATGACCTTAAAGAAGAAAGAAATGTTTTCCGAAAATGACGCTGCATAATCAAAAGAGGTTCCCAGTGAATGTTCATATATAATTTCAAGTGCACGCTTAGATGTGTAAACGTGTGAAGTGATGCGTTTAGGCAGTGAATCATGAGTGACGGTTAACGACGCAAGGATAATTTCCCGCGCAAAACAATTGACGCCGGCGCGAGAGTTAGAATCGATATAGACGACACAGATATGCTTTGTAAGAGACTCGCATCAAACGCGAGGGGAAACTGATTGATGTGAACTTCAAAAAAGTGTCATAATTAGACGTTAAGAGTTCTTGATTTATTGTTGAATGTCAAAAGAAACTAAGATTCATAGAATTAGTAGTTATTTAGTGGGTCTTGTTCACTTTGGAATTTTGTTTGAAAATCCATTTCCATAAATGTGCATGTATGAATGCCGGATGAATCAGAGAATAAATGAAAGAAGAGAATCCACATTCCTCACTACTAATAACTTTTACATTACAGCAATCAAGCGGAGAAATATATGTATTTAGGATAAAATTTTTATGAGTATAGATAAATGATATGACTTTTCAAGGAATTGATGGATTATGTCTTTGTATAAAATGAACCACACTTTCCATTATTCGATGATTTGAATCCAAAATCTACTGCAAGTTGCATGAATCCTTTAAATTACGAAGAACAAATCATTGACAGAAATGTGTCAGAATTTTTGGACTTACAAGCACAAATGGTGATGCGAAATCCAAAAGAAAATTCAAACTAGAGTAATTATTATGATGTTTTCGGCAACAGCATTAGTCAATGGATAAATGGAAACTTTAAGTCAATGGCTAAATTCCTTGCAGTACATCGTAAGAAAAAGGGTGCATGAAGCCATAGGGATTTTGTTTTCAAAAAGGAGAATCTTGGACGGTGGAACCTAACCAGTTCCTTTACAGGAAGAGTCTCCGTTTCGGTCATTGCTAATTCTTTTGGAATGATTGTTGCATGTGAAATCTGGTATCCCTGTCACTTCTACTCTTCCCATTGTGGGCCGCGTAGAAGACCGACTACAAATGTGGACGTCGGGGACATGCAAGATCCGGGGGAGTTTCAGCATCGCAAGATATTATCCTGGAAACAAGATTGTAAAAAAAAAAGAAACTCGAGTTATTTATTGTAAATTTTTTTTTTGCTAGAGGCACAAATCACTCTTCTCCAAATCGTTATATAAATCGATCCCTATCTTTCCCTTAGAGATCAATTTCAAAATTATTTTTTCTCTTCTGTAGGCTTTCCTATCTTCTATGTACCGTAGGCTGGGGGTCTAGGCATAAGAGGTTTTCCAAGGTTTCCCTGCTTAAGAAAGTTCCGCGAATGGGTAGACCCTGATAACAGTCTCATGAAAGATCATCTTCCTTGGTTGTGCACAGCAAACATAACACCTTGATGCACGTAAAAGCAATACAGCCGCGGTACCTGTCCCTTCATTTCTTCTGTTTCCAATGTTTATTTTCTTCGTCTGTCTTAAACATAATTAATCTTTTTCAGTCGGAGGACTGACACTCATCACTTCCGGGTTACCCACACTAATAGATAGCTCGCGAAGTGTGTTCGTTAAATCAAAATTAGGCTCACAAACTTCGCTCGCTGCGAGGGGCATTGTAACGTCCCCACAGAAAATACCCTCTACCACGCACCAATTAATCATTGTCAATCAAACCATCCACATTCATTCACTTTGGAAAAGTATCTGATCTGATTTTCTCGTAACATATGCGGCGACAGCTAGACGACGCCAAAGTATTTTCTAGCGCGTTTATTCTTTGAAATAACACAATGCATATATGCATTCTCCATGGTTATTAGAGTGGTAACTAGGACAGCCTGTCTCATACATCTTGCTAAGCAGATGGTAGAGTTTTGTCATGGCTGTCTCTCCCAACTCTATAAATAGTTCTAAAGGATTGTTGTCCACTCCAGGGCCCTTGTTTCGACTTAGGTCTTTCAGTTCTCTGTCAAATTCTTCACGCAGTATCATATCTCCCATCTCATCTTCATCCACGTCCTCTTCCATTTGCATAATATTGCCCTCGAGTACATCGCCCTTGGGGCACTATATACTCCTTCAACCTTTTCGCTTTCCCTTCTTTGCTTTGAACTGGTTTGCCATCTCAGCTCACCAATAAATTGTGGTCAGAGTTCACATCTGCCCCTGGAGATGTCTTACAATTTAAAATCTGGTTCCTAAATCTCTGTTTTACCATTATACAATCTCTTTGAAACCTCCCAGTGTCTCCAGGCCACTGCCACGTATACAGTCTTCCTTTATGATTCTTAAACCAAGAGTTAACTATGATTAACTAATGCTCTGTGCAAAATTCCATCAGGCGACTTTCCCTTTCATTCGTTACCACCAGTTCATATTCATCTACTATTTTCCCTTCTTTTCCTTTTCGTACAATCGAATTCCAGTCACCCATGACTATTATATTTTCGTCTCCCTTAACTATCTCCATAATTTGTCTTACCGCATCATACATTTCTTCAATCACTTCATCATCTGCGCAGCTAGTTGGCATACAAACTTATACTACTGTAGTAGGTGTGGGCTTCGTGTCACTGAGTACAGTTTCATTTTTCGCCATTTAAACTCCCCATCTTTTTCATTAGTACATTATATTTTTCAGTTATTATATCTATATAGTTCTGCTGTTTAGTTTCGTTATTGTTTTTCTTTTGTCAAGAACAATAAATAATTCAGTGACTGGTGAGCCATTAGACGCTGGGATTGAATATTCTGCCTCGACATTGTCTTCAAATCGGAAGAAAAGACATATGATTCATTGTGAGGGTAGGTAAATATGAAGTTTGTTGTTGTTGTGGTCTTCAGTCCTGAGACTGGTTTGATGCAGCTCTCCATGCTACTCTATCCTGTGCAAGCTTTTTCATCTCCCAGTACCTACTGCCGCCATCCTGATTTAGGTTTTCCGTGATTTCCCTAAATCACTCCAGGCAAATGCCGGGATGGTTCCTCTGAAAGGGCACGGCCGACTTCCTTCCCCATCCTTCCCTAATCCGATGAGACCGATGACCACGCTGTCTGGTCTCCTTCCCCAAAACCAACCAACCAACCTACTGCAACCTACATCCTTCTGAATCTGCTTAGTGTATTCATCTCTTGGTCTCCCTCTACGATTTTTACCCTCCACGCTGCCCTCCAATACTAAATTGGTGATCCCTTGATGCCTCAGAACATGTCCTACCAACCGATCCCTTCTTCTGGTCAAGTTGTGCCACAAACTTCTCTTCTCCCCAATCCTATTCAATACTTCCTCATTAGTTATGTGATCTACCCATCTAATCTTCAGCATTCTTCTGTAGCACCACATTTCGAAAGCTTCTATTCTCTTCTTGTCCAAACTATTTATCGTCCATGTTTCACTTCCATACATGGCTACACTCCATACGAATACTTTCAGAAATGAATTCCTGACACTTAAATCAATACTGGATGTTAACAAATTTCTCTTCTTCAGAAACGCTTTCCTTGCCATTGACAGCCTACATTTTATATCCTCTCTACTTCGAGCATCATCAGTTATTTTGCTCCCCAAATAGCAAAACACCTTTACTACTTTAAGTGCCTCATTTCCTAATCTAATTCCCTCAGCATCACCCGACTTAATTAGACTACATTCCATTATCCTTGTTTTGCTTTTGTTGATGTTCATCTTATATCCTCCTTTCAAGACACTGTCCATTCCATTCAACTGCTCTTCCAAGTCCTTTGCTGTCTCTGACAGAATTACAATGTGATCGGCGAACCTCAAAGTTTTTATTTCTTCTCCATGAATTTTAATACCTACTCCGAATTTTTCTTTTGTTTCCTTTACTGCTTGCTCAATATACAGATTGAACAACATCGGGGAGAGGCTACAACCCTGTCTTACTTCCTTCCCAACCACTTGTAACGTCCCCACAGAAAATACCCTCTACCACGCACCAATTAATCATTGTCAATCAAACCATCCACATTCATTCACTTTGGAAAAGTATCTGATCTGATTTTCTCGTAACATATGCGGCGACAGCTAGACGACGCCAAAGTATTCTCTAGCGCGTTTATTCTTTGAAATAACACAATGCATATATGCATTCTCCATGGTTATTAGAGTGGTAACTAGGACAGCTTCTGGAGTAGGGATTGAGGGATTGACGTATTTCTGAGAGATACATATTCTGATTTTCTTCTCGCTAAATCGAGCGAATTAACTTGTGTGCCACTAGCGGTTTGTTTGAATAGTAAGAGAGTGTAAACGGAAAATAATTAAGACGTGGAATCACCGGAGATCTGGACATGTAATGGAGATGGATTTAATACACGATTTCCTTCATAAATAAGGTTTGTGACGTTTTGTTCCGGAGTGAATGAACGAATGAGTTTTTTTCTGAACCATTTGATGATCACGTTGGCCCTGTAATTAGTGGGGAAGTTTCAGCTGTGTCGAAGAGAGCCTGCAATCACTGAGTCTGTGTTAAATCGTCCAAAAAGGCTTCGTACACATCTGGAATTCGCAATCTTTCGTAAAAGGAACAAATTGTCCACACGATTGATTCTCCCGACTGAATACAGTGTTTAACAGTAATAATAAATGTAAAGATCTTTTACAGCAAGCCAGCCGCTGATTACCAAGACGAAGGACTCCACCAAAGATCCTATTTGGCTGATTTCACGTAATGAAATATTATAATAAAAACTGTACATAGATAAAGGAGAGAAAGAGAGAGAGCGAATGAAAATAGAGATAATATTAATAATCCTCCATTAGTCTAACTTTTCGCCTGTCTTATCATGGATCAGCCAAGACACGGGAGGCCCTTACATTACTGTATAGATTTATGTGTGAAGGTGAAAGGGTCTTAAAGGCAACAGATACACGTCTATACAGACAAGACATTACACAAAGTTAGCGGCTAGCTGCATCCATCATCTATTCATAGAGGAAGAGACAACTTAATATTATCCTGTTAAACACTGCTTCCCTTTCATGTCCCTCGACTCTTATAACTGCCATCTGGTTTCTGTACAAATTGTAAATAGCCTTTCGCTCGCTGTATTTTACCCCTGCCACCTTCAGAATTTGAAAGAGAGTATTCCAGTCAACATTGTCAAAAGCTTTCTTTAAGTCTACAAATGCTAGAAACGTAGGTTTGCCTTTCCTTAATCTTTCTTCTAAGATAAGTCGTAAGGTCAGTATTGCCTCACGTGTTCCAGTGTTTCTACGGAATCCAAAATGATCTTCCCCGAGGTTGGCTTCTACTAGTTTTTCCATTCGTCTGTAAAGAATTCGTGTTAGTATTTTGCAGCTGTGACTTATTAAACTGATAGTTCGGTAATTTTCACATCTGTCAACACCTGCTTTCTTTGGGATTGGAATTATTATATTCTTTTTGAAGTCTGAGGGTATTTCGCCTGTTTCATACATCTTGCTCACCAGATGGTAGAGTTTTGTCAGGACTGGCTCTCCCACGGCCGTCAGTAGTTCCAATGGAATATTGTAGCAAGGCAGGTAATTTTAAATATTATACAATCAAACAAGGTTGTGTACGTGCTGCTTCTTATGCTGACGGATCTGTACGATCTGTTACAAAAATTTTAAAGGTGGGAATTTCCACAGACGTACACCCTTTGTCTTCCTGCTAAAAAGCGTCCAAGAACTCAAGTGTAAAAGTTTCACTGTGATTACTTGGATGTGGATGTAAAAAGAGACATTATACTACATGCAAGCAGACATCACATTCTCACTGTAAGCTAGGAATCGTAGAGAAACCCTCATGAATGACAATCTTTTCATTGGCTCGTAGTCACGACAGAAAACATTTCAGTGGTTGTATACACGGTATCTGCATTGGTAAAATACACTGAAGCACCAAAGAAACCGGTATCCGCATGCGTATTCAAATACAGAGATATGTAAACAGGCAGAACACGGCGCTGCCGTCGGCAACGCCTATACACTATGTGATCAAAAGTATCCGGACATCTGGATGAAAATGACTTACAAGATCGTGGCGCCCTCCATTGGTAATGCTGGAATTCAGTATGGTATTGGCCCACCCTTAGCCTTGATTACAGCTACCACTCTCGCAGGCATACGTTCAATCAGACGCTGGAAGGTTTCTTGGGGAATGGCAGCCAATTCTTCACGGAGTGCTGCACTGAGGAGAGGTATCGATGTCGGTCGGTGAGGCCCGGCACGAAGTCGGCTTTCCAAAACGTTCCAAATGTGTCCTGCAGGATTCAGGTCAGGGCTCTGTGGAGGCCAGTCCATTACAGGGATGTTATTGTCGTGTAACCACTCCGCCACAGGCCGTGCATTATGAACAGGAGCTTGTTCGTGTTGAAAGATGCAATCGCCATTCCCGAATTGCTCTTCATCAGTCGGACGTAAGAAGGTGCTTAAAACATCAATGTAGGCCTGTGCTGTGATAGTCACACTAAAAAACAAGTGGTACAAGCCCCTTCCATGAAAAACACGACCATACCATAATATCACCGCCTCCGAATTTTACTGTTGGCACTACACTCGCTGGCTCATGCCGTTCACCGAGCATTCGTCATACCCACATCGTGCCATCAGATCGCCGCAATGTGTACCGTGATTCGTCACTCCACACAATGTTTTTCCACCGTTCAATCGTCCAATGTTTACGTTCCTTACACCAAGCGAGGCGTCGTTTGGCATTTACAGGCGTAATGTGTAGAGTTGTGGACACTTGTGAGAAGAGACACTTGTGAGAAACTCGAATGTGGCGACACTTGTGAGAAATCCGGGATACTGAGGGACCGGCACAGGGTGTGTCGCAAATGCTGCGCCACTACCTGCTCGGCCACTACCTGCTGCCGCTGGGTGTGACTGAGCGCTCGGCTTGTGCCGGCCCGGGCAGCTGCAGAGGGATATTCACACTCCTCCAGTGCAGCCAGGTTACATCATTTCAGAATTTTTTTGGGCAACGAAGAGAAGCCTTAGTCAGATTAGAAATCGGAGCAACCATTAGTTGCAGCACAGTTATGCGTAAGACCTTTTTCATCGGAATTTTTGTTCTGATTAATCTTACATAGGGCATAATTTTCGCTCAACCTCATACTTAACGATGCATTTTACAGAAACTATAGAAAAGGAAAATGTTTTCCATCTTTCAACCCCCCACCCAAAATTTGGTATGATAGGGGTGGCAACCTTTTACCATATATTAAGAGGAGCCAACTAAAGAATTTGGTTCTCAGTAGAAACTTTTTTTCTTTAATTATTTCGAAATAAACCTCAATTTTCCCGTACCACGCAGGGAAGTGTACTGAGGTCTAATGTGAGTCCTGCTAGCAATTAGCATTAAGTAATGCAATTTATGTATTGAAACAAGCTGTATTCATCGTCCACTCAAAGAGACATTGTTTCTAAAATTCTTCATTAGTGAATCTTTTACAATTTCCAAAAGACATTTAGAGGACTTTGTGTCGTGTCCAAGGAACACCGCGAGGAGGTAGTCTCTCTTCGTCCCCCATTATGTTTATTTACAATATTTACAGGATGATTATTTATTTACAATTTTTACAATAGGGTGATCGTCGTGAACTGAACCTCTTTTCAATATTAACAAGTATTGCTGTAGCTTCAGCCATTTCCTTTTCATTGTAATTTCTGCGCATAGGCCACGCAAGTAAGAAATGATTTTACATTGCCGTCAACTTGGAGTCTTGTAAGGGCCTTAGAAACTATCTCATCTGTCTTAATTGCTGACTTCTTTCTTCTTTTCCCAACTAGATTTAAAACTAGTCGGTCAAATTGGTGCCCATGATAGTCTATTCTGTGTCCTCTCTGAGAATTTTTACTAAGGAGTAAAAATTTGGATGAGCAATTAATGTATTTATCCTCCGATTCCATCCTGAAACACTGTTGGTGCAGTGACGCCCTCCTGGGCAGTTCCATATATCCCTTGGCATGTCGTCATTATCCAGCCATTGTTCAACAAAACAGTCGTAAAAATCCTGCAGTTTTTCATTATCTGGCGTGCTCTCCTGAATCCATAGCCATCCATCATCTAACATGTCCAGTGGAATGTGAGCCAGAGCGGAACACAATCTTATGGAAAACGAATTTCTTCGTTTTCCTTGTAGGCAGCAACAAGGCCGCAATTCTGCACTTGCCTCCACAAGCACTGGTTGAAATGGTAGTTGCAGCCATTAATATTTGCATCAGGGAACAAATGTGTTACTGATTGGATGACTGCAGCTTCAAAATCCATCATGATAGCTGTATGATTCCACCCAGGTACGTTGCTCTTAACAGCTGTGAAAAAGCGATCGTACGTTTCTCGCTTTTTATTGGGTAGCAAGGCGTACACGGTTGGAACTGTGTTTGTTTCCTTCTCAGAACTAGAAATATCGGCATGAACAATAAATAACTGTCCAAACTGCTTGCTGGAGCTTTTGAACGTTCCATCGACAAAGAACGAATTGTAGACTGTTAAACAGGATTTTCCCCTTTCGCTGGCGAACACCAATATCCTATCATTTGCTCCCATCATTCATTAGCAAATGATGTTCTTGCAGAAATATTCCTGCAGCATCGGTCGGATCTTGTGTAGCGTTGCAGCGATCGTTTTGCACTCCTGTGTGACGGCGGTGATGTGACGATGTTGTATCATTGATTGAACAGTGGCTCTACTTCTTGGTCGTAAACAGAAGAAACTGAAGTGTCCGTTTCTTTTGCACGCCTTTTGGCGTTTGCCACGTGTTTTCGCACTTCATTATCACCTAAAACTAAGTTGTTTCTGGTAGTTAGTCTTTCTTTACACTTCTTGTTTACGTTTACGCACCGCCAATAACTTACTCCTTCATTGTTGCTATATTCTGCTAAATCCACAGCAGTACTGAACTGCGGCGCGCAACCTGTTTGGTGCCCCTGTAGCCCGCCCACTACCTGTTCGGCCGGGTCTCCTCACAACTGTCCCTCCTCACAAGTGTCCCTCCTCACAAGTGTTCCAACCCCAATGTGTGGCTTATGAGCAGCCGCTCGTCGATAAAATCCAAGTTTTCTCACCTCCCGCCTAACTGTCATAGTACTTGTAGTGCATCCTGACGCAGTTTGGAATTCCTGTGTGATGATCTGGATAGATGTCTGCCTATTACACATTACGACCCTCCTCAACTGTCGGCGGTCTCTGTCAGTCAACAGACGAAGTCGGCCCGTAGGCTTTTGTGCTGTACGTGTCCCTTCACGTTTCCCCTTCTCTAACACATCGGAAACAGTACACCTATGGATGTTCAGGAGTGTGGAAATCTCGCGTACAGACGAATCACACTGCTGACACCCAATCACCTGACCACGTTCGAAGTCTGTGAGTTCCGCGGAGCGCCCAATTCTGCCCTCTTAAGATGTCCAATGACTACTGAGATCGCTGATATGGAGTACCTGGCAGTAGGTGGCAACACAATGCACCTAACATGAAAAACGTATGTTTTGGGGGTGTCCTGATACTTTTGATCACGTGGTGTATAAGGCAACAAGTGTCTGGCGTAGTTGTTAGAACGGTTACTGCTGCTACATGGCAGGTTATCAAGATTTAAATGAGTATGAACGTGCTGTCATAATCGGCGCACGAGGAATGGGACACAGCATCTCCGAGGTAGCGATGAAGTGGGGATTTTCCCATACGACTATTTCATGAGTGTACCGTGAATATCAGGAATCCGGTGAAACATCAGATCTCCGACATCGCTGCAGCCGAAAAGAACGGGACCAACGACAACTGAAGAAAATCGTTCAACGTGACAGAAGTGGAACCCTTTCGCAAATTGCTGCAGATTTCTGTGCTGGGCCAGCGGGTGAACCATTGAACGAAACATCATCGATATTGACTTTCGGAGTCCATGGCCCATTCTTGTACCCATGATGACTGCACGACGCAAATCTTTACGCTTCGCCTGAGACCATCAACACTGACACTGGACTGTTGATGTCTGGAAACATGTTGCCTGGTCGGCCAAGTCTCGTTTCAAGTTGTATCGAGCGGATGGACGTGTAGGGGAATGGAGACAACCTCATGAAACCATGGACCCAACATGTCAGCAGTTCACTGTTCTAGCTGTCGGAGGCTCTTTAATGGTGTGGGGCGTGTGCATTTTGGGTGATATGGGACCCCTGACACGTCTAGACACGACCCTTGACAGCTGATGCGTACGTAAGCATCGTGTCTGATCACCTTTATCCATTCATGTCCATTGCGCATTCCGGGGGTCTTGGGCAATTCCATCAGGACAATGAGACGCTCCACACGTCCAGAATTGCTACATATTGGCTCCAGAAACACTCTTCTGAGTTTAAACACTTCCGCTAGCGACCCAATTCCCCAGATATGAACATTATTGTGCATATCTGGGGTACCTTGCATCGTGCTGTTGAGAAGAGGCTCCAACCCCTCGTACTGTAATGGATTTATGGACAGCCCTGCAGGCTTCATGGTGTCAGTTCCCTACAGCACTACTTCAGACATTAGTCGAGTCCATGACACGTCGTGTTGCGGCACTTCTGCGTGATCGCGGGGGCCCTACATGAAATTCGGGAGGTGTACCAGTTTCTTTGACTCTACAGTGTAATTACACAACAGAGTACACAAATGAAGACTGTAGTTGGCTTTATTTCCGAAGTATGAGTATCCTGAATGAGTCTGGTGATACGATATATACTTAATTTGCTGAAATGTATTGCTGACAAATGTAGGCCTACATTCATGTCAATGTTTTTCGAACGATGTGGGGTCTTCCCTTCACAAGGCACACCTGGCTAGCTACAACATTCCTGTCGCTCACATTATTCTCAGTTGCAATCAGAATACTGACCATCGTGTTATGCGGTGGATCAATTGTTTACTTTTCGTGATAACAACTATTTTATTCGCGAATCGCAAATTGTCAGTTTGGCAGGCCGCGTCACACCGCCTGAACGTCGTTACTTTCTTAGTGCTCAGATGGAAAACAGGAAGAAATCCTTAAGTAAGTCTCCGTTCACTATTAAAAATATATGGGCTACGGGGATTCGACCAAAATTGCAATAGAACTGGCATTTAATTTTTGTGTGAATCGTTAACCTTTTCTCATTCGAAGAAGAATCATTGTTTATGAGCAACGGTTCCATTCTCTTGTTTAGAGGTTTAATTATGCTTCTTTTGCCAAAACACAGTATAATTTGCACAAATTCAAATTACAGTAGCTATTGCGACATAATTTTGAAACAGTGTCTCATTAAACAAGGAATTGGCGTCCAGATAGGTCAACAGCTTGCAGTAAACCTCATTGTATGAGTTTTCAGTAACATAAGAAAAGAAATTTCATGTTTATTTTCATACTAGAAAATTCTATTTTCACTAGCTATCGATCTCTTAAAAATTACAGTACTGTATGGAAGAAAATAAAATAAAAACTATCACCTTAAATAAGAAAGTTCCGTGTGTTTACGATGTGGCATAATACGTTCCTCCTTGTGCGTTGCCATTCGCCAAAATTTCGTTTCGCTGTATCTACCGATTCAGGGGATATAAGGAATGTCACGAATATTTCGGCCCTCGCGCGCGTGCGATCGGAATTGAACGCGCTACATACGATCCATGTTCTCGAGACTGGAGACAAATAGAGACCTCCTCCCATGTCAAAGAAAAATTCAATGCGTTAGTTAAATTTCATATGGTGTGATATACACCAAACGCAAAATCGTAACGACCCCTATTTTTCAGTGCGAACTTTTGCAATTTTCGCGGTGTCTTAGTTAAATGTGAATATCATAACAGGTATGACCATTAGCGATATGATTTGTTCTTCACCATGAAGCTGACATATAGAGCTACAAACTGGCATATAAAGCTACAAGTAACGTAAAAGTAATTTTTTTACCGAATAGTTTCTATAAAATCGTTCGAGAAAGATTACAGGGTGCATCCCTCGATTCTGTCAGCGCAGCAAGTCGCACACCGGCGCGGACAAAGAATGTGTACGCGTCTCAACATGCAGAGGACCAGCGCGGCACGTGCGCTTCGCGCTGTTCTGTCCTGTCATGTCACGAGTCTCAGCTTGCACTTAGCCTGTACAACGCTCTCGCACCGACTAAAGGAACGCGTGACGATAGCAATACTGCGGAATCAGTCGGATAAATGTTTTGTAAGTCACTTCAGTCGTGGCTGAATTACATTTCCGTAAGATTCTTTCTCCGAATTTCAGCCTGACATCTGTTTTACCTATGTTTTGTTTTATGTGGTAGTTCCACTTAAAGTCGCTCCGGATGGTTAGTCATACATTTTTTATGATAGTTACCATTCCAGCAATTCTCTGTCAGTATTCTGTTGTAATTGTATTTGATTTCTTCTCCTACGTATGCGCAGTATGTTACATTTATTTACGTTCAGGTCGTGACAGCCTCTGCACATTTCTTGAATCCCCTTCACGTCTTTCTGCAAATCGCTACATTCTTCTGGTGTTCCTATCTTCTTACTGAACAGTACCACATGCGAACAGCCTGATGGAGTTTCCGACGTTATCTCCTATACTCTGTTCATCATAAGAATAAACCTGAAGTAAACAAACACGAACATGATAATTAGTCAGAAGTAGCCTCACACGTACAGTGGTACACTGGTGGTGTTACGCTTTTGGAAGTAGGCCCTACTTGTGTTCAAACAATGTTCAAATCTGTATGAATTCTTAAGGACCAAACTGGTGAGGTCGTCGGTCCCTAGACTTACACACTACTTAAGCTAACTTGTGCTAAGAAAAACACGCACAACCATGTCCGAGAGGAGAGAGGTCTTGAACCTCTGGCGGGAGGGGCCGCGCAATCCGTCACATGGTGCCCGAGACAGCGCCGCCACTCCATGCGGCCTTACTTGTCTATTAGATGTATTATTACTATGTTACGTTCAGTGAAACTTTAATATATTCTAATGTATTAACAGCCATCAACGCTTCTCTTAATCTCACTTTAGCTATGTAGTTTTTATTTAAAAAACCGTGTACAGTCACAGTCTGTACTGTTGTGCTCTGGTTGTCGCGCTATTAATACGCAGTACGAAAATAGCTGAGGCTGCTTCCTGTTTCGTAGTGAAAGAGGCGTGTGGAACATGGCTAAAAAGTGCCGAGACATAGGTTGTTGTTAACGTTTTTCATAAATTTACAGAAAAAAAATCGGCTTTGAGCTTTTCCAAGGGACTGTATTTGATACAATTGACGTACACACTCACATCGGATGTATAGCGGAGTGGGTAACATAGTAGACTGATAACCCAGCGCAGTTCATGAACCGCTGGTTGAAGTCACACTTGGCGGCCGGTGTGGCCGTGTGGTTCTAGCCGTTTTAGTCTGGAACCGCGTGACCGCTACGGTCGCAGGTTCGAATCCTGCCTCGGGCATGGATGTGTGTGATGTCCTTAGGTTAGTCAGGTTTAATTAGTTCTCAGTTCTAGGCGAGTGATGACCTCAGAAGTTAAGCCGCATAGTGCTCAGAGCCATTTGAACCATTTTGAAAGTCACGCTTAAGTAATTTTTTTCGTTCAATTTGAAATATCTACATCTCGTAATTGTAAAATTCATCATCAATTTAAGAAAAATGAACATCTTCTTGTTTCTAATTACATATTGCCCAAGAAATTCGTGTTTTCATATCAAATATAAATGCTTAATTATCGATATTTTATGAAAGATTGTTTATAAAAGCTGCTCGAATTAAGAAAAAATAAGAATTTAATTTTTAGGGCAAAAGTGAAAAACCAAATACTCTTTATTTTGGCTATGTCCATTTTTTTATACCACAGCTGTAGTCTCACACGAATCAGAGTGATAAGTGTGGTAGAAACATGAAAAACAATCATTTTCACAGCATAGAGCACACCATACAGATGCTGCATTTTTACATTTGCCACAGTTCCATTACTATACGAACCCAAGAGAACTTATCTGGACCCAAGTTATGGGATTTGGCCGGAAAAATAGCAAGAAGTTAAGCTGCCAGCCGTACTGGAACTAACGCACGCAGCTTTTCCACATGTTGCTGCCGAACGCTGGCGGGATATAGAATGGCACGTCATAAAAAAAGAGCAGAAAATGCGGCGCCTGGTGACTTTGTGGATTCTGTTGTTGATCAACTCGTTATCAACGTAGCAGATGACAGTTCCAGAACTGAAATGTATTTGTCAAATTCGGATAAGGTAGGAGATAGGATATTACCGGACCAGAGGACTGACTGTAATTAGTGCCTTCAGCGGCTGCAGTATTCAACAGTACGGTGAAATCCCTGTAATACGCTTTTGCGTCACACATAGCTCGCTCAGAAAAATTACCCTGTGTTTAAGTTAGGAATTTTCGTCACTCTTGTTTGTAATCAGAATACTAAGTTAGGTGAGAAGGAGAGCATTATATGTCTTTCGTCTGCTCATCTAAGAAGCGTGCGGTAGTGCTAGATTTTAGCCGAATATTATTTCACTCTCTTTAAAAATTAAATAACATTCGATGCTAAGCTGTACCAGCTGGCTGGCCAGTACTGTCGAAGTTTAATGCGCCGGTAAAGCTGTGGTTCCGCATTATCTCCCAGTCTATGTGCATGAAACAGCATAAAACGTGTCCTTACGATCGTAATTGACTGTACTGGACACAGCTTAGCTTCCACTCCACGTGAAACGAAATCCAATGAAATTGAAGCAAACGCGGAAGAAGGAGTAATGTTCACATTACGTTTATTCTTATGATGAACAGAGAATAGATCATTTACATACGCTGTAAACAGTAACAGTCTCTAACGTAACCCTTACGTTCAAGCCACAATTTATTTCCTTATTTTCCAGTTTTACAATTTTATGTCGCGTCTCCAGATATCACGCAGCATTCAGTGAAAAAATCGGTACTGCAGAATGCATAGAGTCGGGAGTACAGTTTCAGTTCCCACGCTGGCTGAAGGAGCCGTGGACCATATGGCGCTGCCAGTGTGGTGTGAGGCGCTGGGGCTACGCATGAGAACGCCGGTCAACGGAAGCAGCGAGTTACGAAGGAAAAACACTGTTATTCTGCCCCGAAGCAAGTTATCTTGCTTAATAAATATTTTCTAATAAAAGTCACTTTTACCATTACAGATATTAGAAGAAGTCTACAGGTCATAAGTACTTTCTTGCAACAATATCACAACTGCTTTATTTCAAATTGTAATTATTTCTTACGTTCTTCTTGAAGTCTGAGGATATTTCGCCTGTCTAATGCACCTTGCACACCAGATGTAAGAGTTTTGACTTGCTTTCCCACGGTTATCAGTAGTTATGACGGAATGTCGTCTACCCCCGAGGTGTTGTTTCGACTTAGGTCTTTCAGTGCTCTGTCAAATTCTTCTTGCAGTGTCATATCTCCCATCTCATCTTCATCTACGTCTCTTTCATTTCTATAATATTGCCTCCAAGTTCACTACCTTGTCTGGACCCTCTATATACTCCTTCAACATTTCAGCTTTCCCTTTTTTCCTTGAGACTGCTTAGTCTAAACTGGCAACAATGTAGCATACACGTTTGTAATTGCTTATTTAGAGTCCACATATCGTTCATGTTAATAAATATGCGAGTAATGATTAAGCTAACGAAAATGTTCGTTCAGCTACGAAACATGACGAGTGTAAGTACGAGGTACAGGCGCCGATAGGACGTCTTTCGATCTAGTTCTGTCGCACGAACACGCTCACAGGAAATTGTTGGTTTTCAGTTAGTAATTATTAATTGTG
This sequence comes from Schistocerca americana, assembly GCF_021461395.2. Lineage (NCBI taxonomy): Eukaryota > Metazoa > Arthropoda > Insecta > Orthoptera > Acrididae > Schistocerca > Schistocerca americana. The sequence continues at coordinate 100,577,945 of NC_060130.1, read as the reverse complement.
TCGATATTACCAGTTTATGGCGTTTAGTCCATCATAATGGCATCCCTTATGAACGTTACACCGAGTATTATAGCTTCCCCCTTCATTACTTAGAATCACAGAAACAAGAACTGCAGTTTACAGAGAACCGGACAGCGATGATATTGCTTCTGCAAGGGACATAAATTTCGAGAGCTTCTCGGCAAAACAGGTAGAAAGAATCCTACATGACGACTCACTAAGATAGTCCAACGACAGATTGTCTTAACCTCCGCAAAACTCAGATGAAAAAGCACGGCTAGTCATACTGAACGCTTCTTCTGCCACCATCTACGAGCTCGCTGGCTAGACTAAGACATTTCTGGAGGTTTAGTACAAGTGGGAGTTTTCCAGGTCTTATCGAATTTCCTTTAAGTACTCTCGAAATTAACTTTATAGCTGTCGATTTGTTCAGATCGACCTGTTGAGTTCTATCCGTAAGGAAGTCTTGAATCTAGTCGCAAATCTTGGTCGCAAATCTTGTCAGATACTAGATAAGCTCGTAGTTTTTCACTAAAAGGGAGTGTGGGACTGTGTCAAATTCGTTCCTGTTGTCAAGGAACATGGCATTCGTTCTCAAAAAAGTAATAACTCGTGAACACAAAACATGTTCCGTAATTGTACAGCAGACTGACGTTAGTGATGTAGGTGGATCCGCCAGTATAAAAGGAAGCACGGATATTGTGTTCTCAGGGCAGGCCAAACAGTCGACACGATTCGATATTCAAGTTGGAGTGTTCCAGGGAAGCACAATGATACCCATCTAGTCCAACCTCCACATTAATGATCTCCCAGCAAAACACGAAGTTAGCCATCTACGCGGATGACACAATCATCCTTGCGCAAGACTGGAAACGGTCAAACATGAATTCACGATTACGGACAGCACTCAGAACTGCCGAGCCTTGGCTCGAACGATGGCGTATTAAACTACACGTCAACAACTGCGAAGAGGTTCTGTTCGCACGCAGACAGAAACTACTGCGCAAATATCGGCACTGTAGACAGGTAACACTACGCATGCCCAATATGTTTCCGAGAGAAAGTTGGATATCTCGGTGTCTGGCTGAACTGGAAACTTACATGGGTGTACCACAGGGGTTTCCTACAGAGCGCACGCATGGCTCGAACAACTCTATCCTATGCTCAATAGGGAAAGTACACTAAATAGGAGGGTATCGAGGTCCTCAAATGGCTCTGAGCACTACGGGACTTCACACACATCCGTGCCCGAGACAGGATTCGAACCTGCGACCGTAGCAGCAGCGCGGTTCGGGACTGAAGCGCCTAGAACCGCTCCGTCACAGCGGCCGGCTATCGAGGTCCATTACGAATACCGCCTTGAAACCACTTCAGCGCTCACAAACATGGCAGTACCCATATCTTGCGAAGACTAACCACTATGCAGAGATGGCAATGGACGTTTTGTATTGGCCATCATGGCAGTGTGGGTGTGGAGCGGCTGCACGCTATATAAAATGTGTTGTCAGCCCAGAAGCAGTAGGGCTAACAATTATGTGCATCTGTTCTATGACCCTTATTGTAAACGGGAATGACTTGCGTTTATTTCCTGTCGCTAGTTATCCTCGTTGCTCCGACGACCTATGATAAGTTGCTGGTAGAAGGAGAACAACTTCTTTGGCTCAATCTATGTAGAATCTTACAGATGTCTCATCTGGTCCAGACATTTTTCCACTACTAAGCGTTTGGGGTTGCTTTTCTTTTCTGCGATTACTTATCACAAAGTATGCCATTTCGGCGTTCGTAAGATGATTTACAACAGGGACCGCATTAAGATTTGCCGCGAAGAAACAATTTCGGAATACTAAATTCACTATTTCGACCGTGTCTCTGTCATCTTGCATTTAGGTGCCAGCAGGTTCACTAGGTGACTGAACAGATGATTTCGAACCGCTTATTGATTTTAGGTAAGATCAAAACTTCTTAGGGTCTTTATTCAGATCGGTTGGCAAAACTTTACTTTCATAGTCATTGAATGTTTTCCTCATTGCTCTCCTTACCTCATTTTCGCTTCGTTCAGCTTTTTTAGTCAGCTACGTTTTGATTTTTTTTAAAACTGCGATGACTCTGTTTATGTAATATTCTTCTAACACGCCTATTAAACCTGATGGGTCTTTCCCATCCCTTAAACTCTTGCTCGGGACGAACTTATCTAAGTTGTATTGAAAGATGCTTTTGAATTTTATCCATCCTCGGCACCGAATATCTGATGTTGAGTACACAGATACTCAGCAATTTGTATCCCGTCGCTCTTGCTAAGCAAAAATGTTTTCCTACCTTTCTTAACGGTCCTTATAACTCCAGGAGTCATTGATGCTATCACAGTCTTACAGCCTTATGATCACTGGCGCCCTACACTACATTAAATGATTCGAAAAGTTCAGGTATGTTTATTGCTAGGAGGTCTGAGGCGTTACCGTGACGAGTTGGTTCTCTGTCTACTCGAAGTTATTTTCGGACAAGACACCTGAATAATGTGACACGAATCCCTGTCTCTGGCACCAGTTTTGACCGCATGACTCTCCTCATCCATAGCTGGCAAGTTGAAGCGTCTTCCTATTACAACAGCGTAATCGGGAAACATACTCGCAAAATTCTGCATGTTCTCTCTGAAGTACTCTGGCACTACAGCTCCTGGCGCAGGTGGTCTATAAAAGCAGCCGATTGATGCTTACCGTCATAAACTTCACCCACATTACTTCACATACGGAATCCGTAATAACCTTACTAGATGTTATTGATATTCATTACAGCAATAAACACGCCACCACCGTTGGCGTCTGACCTATATTTACGACAAATATTCCAATCTGAATTTAGGGTTTCTACCACCTTTCTGTTCCTCTACCACCTTTTTTGTTCCTAATACCATCTTGGAGTTTTTACCTTTAATGAGCGGTAGTAGTTATGGAACTATACTGCGGATGGCTCTGCAGTTGACTAAAATCATATTATGGAACAATGTATTCGGAATTGCGAATACGATTCGGTTTCATCAACATAGTTTATTAGTGACAAATGAAAATTTGTGCAGGATTTCCTGCTTTACCCGAGCGGTCACCTTACGCACTTCGGCAATCCGAGCACGCCTGTAATATCACTGAGTGTCCACGTCCTGCAGTCGCACGGCTGCTGTGATTAGTGCACAGGGAGAGACTTCATTATTATTGTCGCGGCCTGGTGTGCATTACTGCTTGCAGTGTCTGCTTTTTATGGTGTGCTATGCTATGTCTTTAAGATACGCATTCAGCGTAAAACACAGACATTGCAAATAATAATGTCGTATTAACCTTTTCTGTTTCCGACCTGCAAGGACAAGCATTATCCGATAACAATGTGCTGGACCTATCTTTAATATCAGCAGACAGTTCTCAACTGATCACAGGGGAAAGGTAGGAGAGTCTTTAAAGCAAAGCAAAAAAAAAAAAAAAAAAGAAAAGGAGAGTCTTTAAAGCAAAAGCAAAACAAAAAAATATGTACCCTAGAAGCCGCGTCCCACGTGTGATGTACGACTAAGGTATTGAGGGGCCCTATGATTCTCCGAGCCCATGGCGAAGGTCCAGAAGTTCGAATCCGGTATCGTCTGAGTCTCTGGTTTAGATCTTTTACTCTGCTGCAAAGCAAAAGACCACTATTCTGGGTACGATACCACAAATAGTGAGCTTAGAGTGCAAACCACGTGCGATACTAGCCGCTTTTACCAAATCAGCCATCCGGTGACAGGCCTCAGAACCCAAGAGGGAGGCGTCTTTTTTTTCAGTTTTCTGGCTTTCGAACCGTGCCTATTCAGTCACCCAATAATAATGTCGATTACGACGATACGAAAGTAAGAACAACACAAGACCCAGTCCCCGAGCGGAGAAGATCTCCGACCCCACCGGGAATCGAATCCGGGCTCCTTCGCTTAGCAATCCGCCGCGCTGACCACACAGCCACCGAGGCGGACGGAGGCGTCATTCGTGCCGACATAGCCACGACGTGCAGCCGACTGCACCCAGTGCGCTCTATAGCCTCGGCGGTGCTTCCTCTTTTTCTTTACGACAAGCACACCCCCCCGTGCATATCGTCCTGTCTTAGATAGAAAAGGACTAATTGAGAAATTTACCGCATCTTGGAGCTACCGAAGTAGCGACGCACACAAAATATAAACGAGAAGAATAAACAAGTACACTACTGGCCATTAAAATTGCTACACCACCAAGATGACGTGCTACAGACGCGAAATTTAACCGACAGGAAGAAGATGCTGTGATATGCAAATGATTAGCTTTTCAGAGCATTCAAACAAGGCTGGCGCCGGTGGCGACACCTACAACGTGCTGACATGAGGAAAGTTTCCAACCGATTTCTCATTCACAAACAGCAGTTGACCGGTGTAGCCTGGTGAAAAGTTGTTGTGATGTCTCGTGTAAGGAGGAGAAATGCGTACCGTCACGTTTCCGACCTTGATAAAGGTCGGATTGTAGGCTATCGCGATTGCGGTTTATCGTATCGCGACATTACTGCTCGCGTTGGTCGAGATCCCATGACTGTTAGCAGAATATGGAATCGGTGGGTTCAGGATGGTAATACGGAACGTCGTTCTGTACTAGCAGTCGATATGACAGGCATCTTATCCGCATGGCTGCAACGGATCGTGCAGCCTTGTCTCGATCTCTGAGTCAACAGATGGGGACGTTTGCAAGACAACAATCATCTGCACGAACAGTTCGACGACGTTTGCAGCAGCACGGACTATCAGCTCGGAGACTGGCTGCGGTTACCCTTGACGCTGCATCACAAACAGGAGCGCCTGCGATGGTATACTCAACGCCGAACCTGGGTGCACGAATGGCGAAACGTCATTTTTTCGGATGAATCCAGGTTCAGTTTAAGCATCATGATGGTCGCATCCGTGTTTGGCGACATCGCGGTGAACACACATTGGAAGCGTGTATTCGTCATCGCCATACTGGCGTATCACCCGACGTGTTCGCATTGACGGCACTTTGAATAGTGGACGTCACATTTCAGATGTGTTACGACCCGTTGCTCTACCCTTCATTCGATCCCTGCGAAACCCTACATTTCAGCAGGATAACGCACGACCGCATGTTGCAGGTCCTGTAAGGGCCTTTCTGGATACAGAAAATGTTCGACTGCTGCCCTGGTCAGCACATTCTCCAGATCTCTCGCCAATTGAAAACGTCTGGTCAATGATGGCCGAGTAACTGACTCGTCACAATACGCCAGTCACTACTCTTGGTGAACTGTGGTATCGTGTTGAAGCTGCATGGGCAGCTGTACCTGTACACGCCATTCAAGCTCTGTTTCACTCAATGCCCAGGTGTATCAAGGCCGTTATTACGGCCAGAGGTGGTTGTTCTGGGATCTATGCACCCAAACTGCGTGAAATGTAATCACGTGTCAGTTCTAGTATAATATGTTTGTCCAATGAATATCCGTCTATCATCTGCATTTCTTCTTGGTGTAGCAATTTTAATGGCCAGTAGTGTATTATAATCTGCTCTGCAAGGTTCTCACTATACGCTAAGGTAGCAATATCCTCTACCTCTTAAAAGAGAAATAAATGTCGCACATGAATACAGATTATTTTCACTAGAAACTCAGCTCGCAGAAAAGCTAATTTCCGAAATAACTATGCAAGCTTTAACTGGAAATCAACATTAGTCAGTCAGATGAAAACACCGATAACATTCACTTCTTGACTGAAGCTCGTGAGAAAAGCAATAAACGATAATAAACAGTACTTGCTAAGACAAACTGCTGCTGCAGCTGTCTGTTTTGCTCTATAAGGTGAGAAGACGAAGACTGTCAAGCATTACGGAGATGGTTGTACAAAACAGCATGAAATCAGCCGAAGGGATCACTCGTGAGTACTACCAAAGTCCAGCTGACACTATGCGTAAGGTGTTAGAAAGGATGTGGTACAATAGTCGAGCAGCTGCTCATAGGCCACGAATTTCTGTAGTCAGTAAAACTTTAATGTGGTGTAAAGAGTGGACAGTGTTTGACCGGAAATGAATGATATGGAGTAATAAATCATTCTACGTCTGGTGGCAGGCCGTTGAAAGAATTTGGATTTGACGAATGCGTGAAGAATGTTACGTATTATCACGTGTAGTGCCGACAGTGAAGTATGGAGGAGGCGATTTTAGTACATGGAGTGCTTTTTGTGGTTAACGTGTGGTCGCCGTAAGAAAACACAAAGTGTGGGAGGATCTGAGCACATTTTACAGCATTGTGTACTGCGTATAGCAGAGCAACACTTGTTTCTGTCAGCATGACAATGCACTCTGTCGCAAAGCAACATCTGCGAGACAATGGTTTGTGGACAGTAATGAGACTGGCCTGCTCAGAGTCCCGACTTGAAGTCAATGGAACACCTTTGGTATGAGTTATAACGCCTACTTCGTTCCAACCCCAGCGTCAGTCACTATCTTCTCTGGTTTCGGCCGAGGAAGAATGGGTTGCCTTTCCGCCACAGACATTCAGATACCTCTTTGGAGGTGTCCCCAGCAGAGTACGAGCCGTCATAAAGAGGAAGGGTGGACAAACCGTATATTAACGTCCACCGATAGATCTCCGGATAATTTTGATCATATGATGTAGATGAATGCTTTATCCGAGAATCAATCACCTATGCAGGTGAGTACAGGGAGTTACATGTTTCAGGACCAAAGATAACTTTTTTTAGGAAAAGCGAGTGCTTGTCGACACGAAACATCTATGTAAGGAAAGAATATCATGTAATGAGTTTACGTATCATGTTTCATTCACCTCGTATCATGGTTAGTGTTGTGTCTGGTTTGATCACTGACTTGCAGTTGTGCAGCTCAAGAGTACGGGAGTTTCTGTTTTTCTTATCACTGATCTGCAGTATGTCGAGCAAGGGTACTACGGAAATTTCACTATTTGGGTTCTAGGTGAATAAGTCATCACTTGCTTCTTTGGGCTTATAGACAAGACCTTACATGGGCCGAAGCCAAGAGGTCGTGTTTATCCTGTCAGACTTTCCGTATATGGCGATCATTTAGGATGAAGTACGCCACAGAGGAGGGAAGACGACTGACGAGCATATTTGTGGTACAATTCGTCTGGAGGTCAGATAGTGTACCTGACCATCCTTGTAATGTCTCCAATTCTTGGAAGCTACGGACTTCCACAGTTTCGCTGAAATATACGTTTATACTCCACTGGTCACTGAAGTGTAAGAGGCAGGGTAATTCTGGCGCCACTACGATTTTCTGTCGTTCCTGTTCCTTTCGCAAATGGTTTTTTAAGGATCATTGTTGGCGAGCCTCCGAATGAACTTTAACTTACTTGATTTTCCCGTCGTTTTCATTTCGCAAGATGTATGGGGGAGGAAGTAATGCCTCGCCTAATACTTCTTAGAACATCAGTTTCCGCATTTTTACAATGAAATGTCCGTGAAGCATTATACCTCTCTTGTAGCGTCTGACACTGGAATTTGATATGTATCTTTGTGACACTCTCGAACTCATTGAAGGAACCCATAACGAAATGTGCACCTCTTCTGTGGATCTTCCCTATCCCATCTACACTGCCGCAAAAAAAATAGTGCACTCGGAAAGACGACGTCGATTTTGATCCAATGACGGCATATGCCACCTGGGAGATAGCAGAAGTGCTGATAATGATTTCAAGCCGGCCAGAGTGGCCGAACGGCTCTAGGCGCTACAGTCTGGAACCGCGCGACCGCTACGGTCGCAGGTTCGAATCCTGCCTCGGGCATGGATGTGTGTGATGTCCTTGGATTAGTTAGGTTTTAGTAGTTCTAAGTTCAAGGGGACTCACATGGGAAGTATTTCATTTTATTTTTTAAATATAATCTTCACAGTTGAAAATGTTAAAATTTTTACTTGCATTACTTCAAGATCTAATAAAATCGGTAATTTTTTATATATAAGGCTGTGGAGTGCTGTGTTATAAAGGTTAAATTACGTGTTTGTATAGGTAGCTCTGTCAAAAACAGTATCGTATCGTTTCATAGAATAAAAACGCGTTGTATGTCGAAGTGTCCCAGCAGCAGTCATGGATACCATAAAACCTATTTATGGAGACCTGGCAATTCTTGAATTACTGTAGCCGTGTCTGCACGGTGAGTCTCAAAGTTCCAATGAGTCGTTCAATAATCTTATATGAACTCGCTTACCAAAAAATGTTTTTGCTGGAATGAAGACACTAAAAAGTGGGGGGTCAGTGATACTGTTATTGCTTTTAACGATGGCAACATCGGTAGGGTGAAAGTGCTGCAGCATATGGCAAATAATCCTGGAGCATCAGAGGACTTGATCGGGTGGACAAGGTTCGCATTGATAAAGCAGAGTATGTAGCACAGTTGGTCATTAAGGAGTCCAGAAAGAAGAAAAGAAGAAAAAACTTGGGAAAAGATGAAGAGGATGATATACAGTATGGTGCAGAGTGCTTCTGAGTGACTAAAAATAAAAAATTAAGCATATATTAAGTGAGTTACAGTCTTTTGAAGCTTTAGAACCCGTTCCTGAAAATTTACATTTTCTGTTGCATTATTCCCTAAATCTAGGACACCACTTCGAGTAGAGTGTTTAAATTTTCAGGGAGTAATAACATATCCTGAGTCTACTGAACTAAAAGAAGAACATAATATTATGTATAGTTAAAATTGTTTAGGATAATGTTAAAATGAATCCGAAAGCTCCACGACTTAGATCCCAGTTTAAGGTACATAAGAAAAATTGTCCTGCTAGAGTAATTGTGAATTCTAGAAACAGTCCTTTATGCAAAATTACTACAATGCTCGATAAAATTTTAAAAGAATCTTTCGTGTTCGAGGATAAGTTTTCGATCACTAATAATTCAGCTTTGATGAATGAAATTAAGGATAAGCCTATCGCTGACACGGCCCGCCTAGTATCTCTAGACATTAAAAACTTCTATGCGAATGTGACGGTAAATGAGGCCGTTAAGGTCATCAAAGAAAATTTGCTTAAGTACAAAACACTGTCTCAGCAAGAAATAGTCGAATTCATCGAACTGTTAGAATTCGTTCCGAAATATAATTATTTTTCTTTTAACAATAAATTTTATATGCAAAAAGATGGACTGGCTATGGGTTCCAGTATATCTGGAACCATAGCAGACATCTTTATAAATCATTTGGAAAAAAGACTCCTCGTTAACCCGCAACATCCCGTGGATAAAGTTGTATATTACAAACGCTATGTAGATGATACGCTGCTTCTTATTGGTGGACAAGAAAAAGAAGTTGCAGTAATAGTAAATAAATTTAACGAGTTACACTGTGAAATTGAATTTACTGTGGAAGAAGAGAAAAATGGTGAACTGCAATTTCTCGACTTAAGTATTAGGAAACAAAATGGTAGGCATGTTTTTTAAAATATTTAGGAAACCAACCACAACTGATGTGTTGATACAAAATAATTCCTGCCATCCTAATAGCCAGAAACTTTCTGCTTTTAGATCTTTGATAGATAGAGCCTTTAGAGTCTCTATGATGAAGAAGACAGAATGACTGAGCTGAACATCGTGAAACAAGTAGCCAGAGCTAACGGATATCACCAAAACGTTGTCAATAAATTAATACGACAGAAACAGCTCGCGATGCAAGGAAGAATACCACAAATAATATTACGAGAGTCACAATACCATACTTCGGTGATATTTCGCAAAAAGTGGATAACATTTTCAAACCTTTTAAAGTTGATACCGCTTTTCAGACCAATAATACGCTGCGGTTTAAACTAAGAAATAATTTACAGCAGGAAAGCGATAAATATGAGAGAGCTGTGGTCTATAAAATTCAGTGTAGCACGTGCAAGGCAAGCTACGTAGGCGAAACTGGTAGGTCATTTAAAGTACGTTACAAAGAACACAGCGATGCTTTCCGGCTTAATAATTTCGAAAAGTCAGCTGTAGCCGCGCATATTTGGGAAAAGGGATACCCCATGTTGGGAATAGATCAGGATTTCGTTATTTTACGTAGACAGGACAAAGACAAAAAGCTGGATCTACTAGAACAGCTGGAAATTACGATACATAGCGTGGATAATCAGAACACACTGAATGAACAGCTAACTGGTGATACAAATAACTTTTTCAAACATTTAACTGGTTTCTTTTAGTAACTACATTTTTAGCAATTGGCAGGATACCATTATTTCATGAGGTCCTTGGAACATGTATACGTTATCTGTTTGTATAGACATCTCTGTGACTTCCTTGTTTACTTACGCGTGAGCTCACTCGCATTTCAGTGTCGTGTTTGGCTACGTGGAGTGTGGTATCAACGAAGACGCACGGGCGGTTTACGACGATAGAGAAAAGAGCCATGTGGTTAGATGTTGAACACCATAGGCGACACCATTTTAGAGTTTTTATATTTTGACGACTATGTGGAGATGTACCTTGGAAGACACGGCTGCAACAAGGGAAGTAGCCACGATGTTTTAATTTTACTATCAATTTTATTGTGCCTGGTGCATTTTCCATTTTAGCGAATTTTAACAGGTTCTTTTACTTTTTATTATTCTGATGATGGAAGCTTGACTTCCGAAACGCGTCAATGTTAGTGTTTTACACTATAAACAAGTGGTTCAGCCGATTTTTTTTTTAACGTTGACATTCACAACCACGACCTCTCATCCAGTATGGATAAAATCAATGTTTACGATAACGTACAAAAAAGTACACAAAATTTTAACCGTGTAATTAAAAATTTGTATTTCCAGAAGCAGTCGATGAAACGCAATTATTATAGTTCAGTAGACTCAGAACATACAGTTTAATGTCCCGTAAAAGTTTCATGTCAATGGTTACAGTGGTTCCGGAAATATAGGTAATCCAAGTCACTAAATTTAACATTGTCGGGATAGGGCGTTCCAACTCCCCTTACTTGTTTGTGTACCTTGTTCACTGAGGCGGAATTTGAGAATCAGTCCGGCATTTGATTAAACGAGCGTCGGAAACCGCCTGAAAACTACCAGCAGACTGCCCAGTGCATCAGTAAACTGTCTCCTGGGGCAACCCGAAGTTATTTTTACATTTGACTATTTTATCTCGTAAGTAACGACGGATTCACTTCTGTCGCTAGGAAGTCCTGAATCTAGTAACGAAACTAGTCCGACATTTTCGCAACATAGTATATTGTCGATAATACTCTGCCTGGATTTGGCCAGGATCTGCCATACATCCCTGTCTCTCAAGCAGGCGCGCAGAGCGTTACACTATACCGGCAGGCAAGTTGTCTGCTTTTCCTAAACTAGTTTTATCCTGTCGTTGCACGTTAGATGGTTCCGGATGTTTCCGTCTAAGTATATTGCGCTTATTACCATTTCCATTGTCTTATCGCTGATACTGTAATCTAACAGTAGTGGGTTCTTATACAATTTGGGAGTAATGCGTTATATTTATTTGCGTTGAGAGTCAAATGCTAGTCCCTGCACCAAACTCCGATGTTGTGACTTCTGCAGATCTTGCCTTTCGTTACAGTTTCTGCGTAAGTATTTGCTTTACAGAACAGCGTCGTCTGGAAATAACGTCAAGAAACTTCCGATACTATCCACCAGTACATTTTTACATATAGTAAACTGTCTCCTGGGGCAACCCGAAGTTATTTTTACATTTGACTATTTTATCTCGTAAGTAACGACGGATTCACTTCTGTCGCTAGGAAGTCCTGAATCCAGTAACGAAACTAGTCCGACATTTTCGCAACATAGTATATTGTTCACTAAGCTACTGTGCTAAACGGTAATGGTTTTCTCTGGATGTCATACACGATCAGATCGAACTGAGAGTCTCAAATGTGTCACAGTGGCTATTTCTGTGCACCAAAAAGGGTGTTAGTATGCGGCTAAAAAATGTGTTACACAGTCTGTTATGATGACGACGAACGAATCGTCGCCAATGTGAATGACTGGTGGCCAATGCTAAGCAGAAACATACGAACCTCTTCTTTGCATATGAAGCAGGTTTGTTAGTGAAGTCGTTAAGGAGCTTTCTGCATGGTCTGGGTGTACAACGACTAAAATAATTAGAAGTCGTTGGAAAAAGAAATATGTTTTACTTAACTGGTGGTACAGGAGTCTTCATAGTCAGGAGGAATATAATTACAGAGAGCTATAGAGGCATCACATAGGCCATACTTTAACTAAGCGCCTTGTTAGAGGTTGCTTCCTATCAGCTGAAGGCTATACCACAGATCAAGAAAAAAGAGAAACGCAACTCCCGTGTTAAAAGTGGGAAACACAGACCGACAGCAACGCCTCAAGTGGTATGGAGATGAACTAAAATATGAAAACATTGCGGGTTGCATCGCCCCTCCCCCACTAGTTTACTTACGTTGTAGGTTTTTATTTTAATTATATTACCTTATTTTTCTGGGCGTGCAATGTAATTATTTTGGCTGGCATCATAATAAAATAATTAAAACACAGCTATTGCACACTGTACTACAGCAGAGAGAAATCTATTTAGTAATATTTTCAGTCTATTTTTGACGTTTGCGTCTGACAGACAAGAAAACGTGATAGGAGCAGCGACTGTCTGGCGCAAACGTCAAAAATAGACTTTCAAATCGACATGCTTATACTGTTATCTATCAACATGTAAAAGCTCCAGCATGTTTTATGGCTCATAAGAACTAGATGCAACACCTGAAAGTGAGAGTAAGACGAAACAAGCTTGTGGTGTAAATAATTGAAGCAAAAGAAAAATAACATTGTAGCAGCTAAGCTGGACCACAAATATTCCTGAATAATGTCATAATTTTTACGTCATACAAGCTGCTGGATCAATGGAGAAAAAAAAAGCTTATTATTAAGAGAATAAGTAGCAGTTAAAGAGGTTCAATTAAGAAATATTTATCACAGTATTAATTAATTAAGAATTCTAAAATTTGTTAAAACTATGTTTCAGGACTATAAGTTCTGAGTAACTGCCCAGCAAACTTTCACTACTGACCATTAATTTCTTAAAAAGGTTCCTACATCTTACTGCTGTAAATACTTCAGCACAAAAAAGAAAACACCAATACCAAGTACCAAAGGCAGGAAAGGAGGATAAAAACAGTGAAAGGAAAACAGTGATATGAAAACAAAACTCACTTTTTATTTCTCAAGCACACAAGAAAAATTTTCTTTCGACTGTTATAAAGCTTTAAACCGTTTACTAAATGTGCCTTTAACAATAACAAGTCTTTTATTACTGATGGTGTGTTTCCAATCTTTCTCATACTTGTAAATCAATAGAGATACACATTGTCTTAAAATACACTGTTCAGAAAAATGGGCCTTCAAAATATTATTTCCTCTGGAAACTTAAACAGTGAATAGAATGTATTCTCCAATTGTTCCTGGTGTCCACATTTATCTAAGAATGCATACAACTGACTATAAACATTTGCTACAAAGGACATTAAGCTGTCACTAGCATACAATAATTTTGGGTCTAAAGCATCATATTCTTTGAAACTGGTAAATAAATGATGCTCTGTGGGTGTTGGTGAGAACAGAGTTGTTTTACAGTCACTACAGTTGGTTTCAGGTGTTACACCTATCTTTCGTAGAATGTAACCAGCTACATATGCTAGTGCTTGTCTGTCATTTCTTACATCAGCCCCACCACTACCAGCAGCAGCTTCATTATCAGCAAGGGCACAATATAAAGCACTTTGATCCATAATGGAATGGTCTGTTGTGGAGTCAAAGTTGTCATCACTAGCTCCCAAAAATTGCCTTAAATTGCTTAATGGCATGCATCTATCATCCTCACAATTACCTAGTGACTTTGTAGGTAAGAACATGTTATTGACTATAACTGTTTTCAATGCTGCTTTGAACTGAAAGCAAGTTGGGTTGGTGTTTGCAACACCATGCTGCCTCACACAACAAAATACATTCTCCACTGGGTCTTGACTAAAAGCCCACATGTTTAAAAAATTAAAGCCATTTTTTTAATCTGTTCCAGATGAACATCATTGATCTTATTGTAGTTTGCCACCCACTTATGAAACTGAACATATTTGTCTTATCTCTCCCTGTGCCTAGCTCCAACACTTTCCAACTTTCCATTTCCTTTAACAGACTGTACCACATTTCAATATGTGGGGACCCTGCAGAGAGGGCACACTTGCCATATTGTGGATAACGATAGGAATTGTTCAGTCAATCAAATAAACAATCCATCTTTTCAACAAATTCTGCAGTGTATATTGCCTCACCAGGTAAGATATTAAATGCCACATAAGTTTCAATAACTGCAGCAACTGTATGACTAAGCTGGGCTGCAGCTACCTTGACTTTCATTTTAGTAAAAGAATCCTTTAATTCAAAATGATTCCTATGTAGTTTTGGCAATGACTTAAACATCTTCTTCTGATCCAGAAGAAAAGCCATGTGAATATATTCAAAACTGGCCTCTTTTTTAAACCCAAACTGTATTTTATTTCCTAGCAGAGCATTTCTAGTAGTTTTTAATAGATGTGGGACATCATAAATGACTGCAATAGGTTTATCTCTGACTACAAAATGAAATGGACTGGAATCAGCAGATTTCTCACAGCAGAGTTCCTTCAGTGCTCTCTGATTGGTTGCACCCTGGTCACAGACTGTACAAACTACCTTTAGCCCTATTTCTTCCAATTGCCTTATGACATAGGTAATAAGACTTTTTAAAGTGATACTTGAAACTGAGTTGAGTGAAATAATAAGCAACAACCTGCTTCCAGCTTTTATGTATGCCTCTAACCATGAAAACTAATGCATGATTTGCATGAACATTTGATCTCCCTAAATGCGCTAAATCTTGAAACCCTGAAATTTCTTGTTTGCTTGCATTATAATACAACCCTCTTTCTAAAGACATTTCATCAAACAACAAAGCACAATATTTGTCACTGTTGTTCATTACTTCAACTTCTGCTTTCATTACAGTCATGACCGAAGTATTCAATCCTGGTTCAAAAGGTATAGAAGACAACAGACATTTCAGATACCTCACAGAAGGAAGATAAAAATTAACTGACAAATATTTGTATAGGCGGGGACTTCGTTTGTATAAGGATAAAGCAAATACTTTGTCCTCAGGTGTCCATCGCCTTGCATTTGCTGATCGACTAGCATTTCGTAATTGGCTGTTTATGAAACCTTTGGCAACAGAGTTTAAATTAGATTCTATGACAGAGAAAGTATTGCTCTCATATAAATCTTTAAGTGCTTTCAGTTCTGATTTTTCATGATGCAGCTTTTTTCATTTTGTTGGAGTTAAGTCTGCTTTTCAAACCCCTGTACCTAAAACCCCACTTTCCTCATTACAAAATGTTTCAGATAAGAATGTGTACTCACTATCTGCAGATTCATTTTGAGGGGACATAAAAAATTTAAGAGGTCCATCACTCAATGAATTGCTCTGCTCAGCACAACTAGTGCTAGGTAATTCTCTAACACCAGTTTCACCTCTGGCATTGGCACCTGTATAATAAAGATTTTCCATGGTACCACTAGTGCTTGGTAAGTCTAATTCACTATTAACACCAGTTTCACCTGATTCACTACCGATTTTGGCAATTTCACAAGGAACACCTGTCACACGTTTTGGAAACACACCCCTGTTTAGCGTATGCCTACTTTTATTCATAAAATCTTCTTCGAAAAAATTATCTTCACAAACAAAATAAGAAGCACAGTTCACATCTGGTGACAGTTTACAAACAATCTTCCACGTTAGAAGCAACTCTTGAGGTTGTTTTGGAAATACATAGAAATGCTTGTTGCAAATTTCCTCCATTGAACCCACGTAATTGCCAGACGTACAGCCGGGGAACTTGCAGGAGTATTTCAACGTCAATCTGTTGTGTTGAATATTCTGAAAAAAAAACAACATAAACGTCTTCATTAAATAAAGCTACTAGAGACATATCAAAGTTATTTAAATAAACAAAAGGAAACCACACTGCTTAATTCACGATAGAAGAGAATACATTTCATTTATAAGCTACGAGATTATTTAATGAAAAATTAAATGTCTTATCTTACAATTAATTGTGGACATTTCTCAGCATGAAATTTCTTCAATTCCACGGTGAGCTTTATGAATTTAAAGTAAAAAATCTGTTTATAATGAAAATGAGTAGTATGTAAATATGGAACAAATACAAAGACGACTGTAACTGAGGATCACAGACTTCAGTGCAGAGTAAGACGATAGAATATTTCGAAACAACCACAACTGTAGTTTAGACAGCTCTCATTGGTCAATTGCAGCTTCGTTTGACCCCTAGCGCCTCTAGTGGTCTGGAATGGAACTACGTGGCTTGTTGCCTCTTCGCCCATATAGCTTTCGCCCCCGTGGGCTATACTGCTTTCCTATTTGACGTCCCGAGCGAGGGGGGACGAGCGCTTGCTAGAGCCTTGTTGCAAGCCGCGGCGCGGCGCTAGCGGCAACTCGCGGGTCCAGCGATACTACTACGGACCGCGGGCGATAAATTCAGCCCCTAGCAAGTGTCGTATCGGAAGTTGATACAGCAGATAGAAAGCCAATGACATTGCTATATAATTATGAGCATTTCAGTTGATTTTATGGTCCAAGGTCACTTATGTCAATATAGCTATTTCAGAATTTGTGGGATAATCGAAAGCAAGAGCCGTTTCTTCTCCAGTGAAACCATTTCGGAGGACCGAACTCTGTATTCTGTCCATCAGTACGTCATTTTTCATTTTAGCGCCAGCATGATCACTGAGTGGTCCGTTTACAGACTTTCAGCACTTTTTATCATTTGCAAAGGCAATTAACTGAACTCTTCCCGCAGTATTGTTCAAAAATGGTTCAAATGGCTCTGAGCACTATGGGACTCAACTGCTGAGGTCATTAGTCCCCTAGAACTTAGAACTAGTTAAACCTAACTAACCTAAGGACATCACAAACATCCATGCCCGAGGCAGGATTCGAACCTGCGACCGTAGCGGTCTTGCGGTTCCAGACTGCTGCGCCTTTAACCGCACGGCCACTTCGGCCGGCTCGCAGTATTGTGATTACACTCACTTTGGCATCGTCGAGACGCGGTACCCTGGAAGAATATACTTTGGGATGATATATAGAGAGTGAACCGATTGATAGGCATTGCTTTTGTATAATAAAAGCCATACTCAAAGTATTCGATGTAAACGCGTACGTTTATCACTACCGACCGTTACTGTGTTCTGAGATGATCACGAAATAAACCGCGCGGCGAAATAAAATTACCGTGGAAGACTACACTAGTCTTGCGGTATGATTTGAAAGGCTACAGGCGACTATGAGTTTACGCCGTGACAGTAGTCACTGTAACTAGTAAGCCTTCCACTTGACTACCTGATCCGTGCGCCTACTAAATTGATTTTGCCCTTTGCTTTGTTGTTGTTAGCCTGCATAAGAGGTTATCGTATTTATCAGAATCTAAGCTTGAATGCTGCAATAATATTAATGAAATGGCAGCCCTGTCATTAGTAGTCAATTGTTGATGGGTGATTAATATGTCAACACGGGATTGATCTGCTATAAAAGTTATGGATCAACTTTATTGATAAAAACAGGACAAGCAACTGTTGGCAACAAAAATAGACGCAACAGACAGTCAACACTCCTCTGGGTGATGACTTTTTGGCAAAGGCTAAGGTCAGTCTGATTGAACTATTTGCTCTGGCTCAAAGACGTGGATAACGCAATCTGGATCTTTCTAACACTGAACAGACTTTGATGGATTTATTCTACCCAGAAATTATACTACGTTGGTGCAGCTGAGCATGTGCGGCGCCTATAATTCGTTATCGCGGGCACGAAATATGCAAAGTCGAGGCTGACGAACTGTTAGACGGATCTCAATTACTCTCTAATGGAGCCCTGAAATCTCGGCAGATTCCAGCGTGTGACTCTCCCGTTAGCCGGTCATACCGTGGACCAATTTGAATCACTTATACGGCAGTGCGAACAAGGAGTTCAGACGTCAAGGCAGCAGAACTGTCACCAATAACATGTTCCTCGGCACCGCGAATTTTCCGAGATGACTGAGGTCTAAACTGTTGGTAGAGTTAAGTCCTCACCACAGGCTCCGCAGTCAAGACCAACACTAGTGCGAAGAGGTGCTGTCTGCTTGTTCTCAACTCCAGAAAGATACTATTCGAAGGAGAGCCACCATAAAGAGCTCACATGCATTAACAACGTGCATCTACATCATACTCTGCAAGCCACCTAATGGTGTGTGTCGGAGGGTACTTTTTGTACCACTAACTAAGCCCTCCAACCCTGTTCCACTCGGGAACAGTGCGTGAGAAGAATGACTGTCGGTAATCCTCTGTATTAACTCTAATGTCTCTAATTTTCTCTACACGATCATTACGCGAGCCGTATGTGGGGGAAGTAGTACGTTGTCCGACTCTTCTCAGGAAGTACTCTCTCGAAATTTCAATAGCAAATCTCTCCGTGATGCACGACGCCTCTCGTGTAACGTCTGCCAATGGAGTTTATTGATTTCGTGCTGAGTGAACGATCCCGTGACGAAACGTGCCACATTTCTTTAGATCTTCTATAACTCTTCTATCAGTCCTGTCTGGCAGGGATCCTAGATAGATTAACGATACTCAAGAAACAGTCGAATAAGCGCCTTCCTTCGTGGATGGGCTACATCTCCTTAAGATTCTGCCCATGAATCTGGGTTTGGCGTCTTCTTTCCGCACCATTGTTATACATGGTCATTCCACTTAAGGTCGCTCTGGATAGTTATTCCTACATATTTTACGGAGATACTGTTCCCAGCGGTTTGTCAACAATAGTGTAGCTATACAGTAGTGAATTTCTTTTCCTATGTATTTGCAATATATTACATTTATTTATGTTCAGGGTCAACTGCCAGAGCCTGCACCATTCATCAATTCTCTGGAGGTCAGTCTGAAAATCGTTACTACCTTCTGGCGTTGCTACTTTGTTATGGCCACCCACATCATCTGTGAACAGCCTTAGAGAACATCTGACGCTTTCTGCTAGATCATTTATGTATATTGTAAACATTAATGGTCCTGTCACACTTCCTTTGGTGTACTCCGTAAGTTACCTTTACGTCTGTCGATTTTGTTCCGTTAAGAGCGACTTGTTGAGATGTATCTGAAAGGAAGTCTCGAAACCTGTCGCAAATCTGCTCCTATACTCGATAAGCTCGCATTTTTTCACTAAACGGCAGTGGGAGACTGTGTCAAATGCCTTCCTGAAGTCAAGGAGACGCCATCAACCTGAGGGCCGTTGTCCATTGCGATGTGGAACTCATGGAGGAACAGAGCAAGCTGATTTTCGCAGGATCTCTGTTTGCGGAATCCATGTTGATTTTTATAGAGAAGGTTTTCCTCCTCCAATCTACAACAGATTGACGTCAACGATATAGTTCTATAATTATATGCACCTATCCTACGGCTCTTCTTAAAAACGGGAATGACCTGCATGTTCTTCCAGTCGCTAAGTAACCTTCGTTGCTCAAGCGACCCACGATAAATTTTTGGTAGAAGAGGAGCAAGTTCTTTCACATAATCTTTGTAGAACCTTATAGATATTTCATCTGGTCCTGACCCTTTCCACTAACAAGCGATTGTATTTGTTTTTCTGTTTCGCGATCGGTTATCTCGATATCTTCCACTCCGACATCCATACGACGGTTGAAACGAGGCACTGTGATACGATCTGCGGTGAAACATGCCCGGAAGACCGAATTCAGTATTTCGGCCTTCTCTCTGTTGCTTCCGTTTCGGTGCCAGTACGGTCACTGCGTGAATGAATAGATGATTTTGAGCCACTCACTGATTTTACACACGTCCAAAACCTCTTAGGGCTTTTACTCAGATCAGTTTGACAAAGTTTTACTTTCAAAGTCATTGATCGCTTGTCTCATTACTCTCCTTACGCTCATTTTCGATTCGTTCATCTTTGGTTTGTCAGCTAGGTTTTTGTTTCTCTTGAATCTGAGATGAAGTTCTCTTTATTTACTTATCAGTTTTCTGACACGGCTATTAAACTAGGATGGGTCTTTCCCATCCCTTAAGACCTTACTCGGAATGTACTTTCTAGTATTTTGCACGATTCCTTTGAATGTTTTTCCGTTGGTTTTCCACACCTTAGTCCTCAGCATCGAATTCGGTGACTACTCCGATACTCTGAAATTTGTATCCTGTCACTTATGTTGAGCAAATATATCTTCCTACCTTTTTTAACATTCTTTGTCAGACCGTTGTCATAGATGCTATCACAGTCTTATAATCATTCTTCCTCTGCGTTAACTGGTCTCTTCGTTGCCAGGAGGTCTAAGACGTTACCCTCACGAGTTGGTTCTCTATCTATCTGCTCAAAGTAATTTTCGGACAAGACGTCCAGAACAACGTCACACGAATACCTGTCTTTGGCACTAGTTTTGATAGCATGACACTCCCAATCTATACCTGGCAAGTTGAAGTTACTCCCCTATTACAATGGCATGATCAGGAAAATTATTAACAACATTCTGCAAGTTATGTCTGAAGCGCTCTACCACTAGAGCTCCTGACCCAATCGGTCTAAAAAAGCATCCGACCATCATTTTGGAGCGATCGTTGATAACTTCACCCAAATTAATTCACAATCCGAATCTGCGATAACCTCCCTAGATTTTATCGGATTCTTTACTGCAATAAACACGCCGCTACCATTGGCGACTAACCTATCCTTACGATAAATATTCCAATGTGAACTTACGATTTCGTTGTCATTAACGTCTTGTTTCAACCAACTTTCTGTTCTTAACGCTATCTATGTATTATAACATTCAGTAAGCGATACTAATTCAGGGACTTTTGCTTGGATGCTCCTGTAGTTTGCTAAAATCTTATTTTCTATCACTGACCTGCGACGACGAACGTTCTCTGAGGACATTGTGGCTAATTTATCGAGCAAATCGTCTTTGATCCCAAGAGATGGTTTCTCTAACGTAAAACAGCCCTGTGTGCACGCCACACGTTCTCCGCTACTACAGCAGCCACTTCCTGCGCCTAATGCACCCCTGACCTAATGGAAACCCTACCATTCTGTACCCGATAGTGGTGGTCAATAATTTCGCATCCGATACCGTCGCAGAGTCGTCTGACCCTCTGGTTTAGATCTTCCACTCTGCTCGAAACCAGAATCAACCCTGGGTACGATGCAACAAGTAGACAGCTTAGCCTGTACCCCGCGTGCGATGCTAGTTGGCTTCATCAAATCAGCCATCCGCGCAAAGGAACGGAGAGTGCCCTCAGAACCCAAGCGGCAGGCGTCATTCGTTCCGACGTGTCCCGCTATATGCAGCTGGTTGCGCATAGAGCTCTCGATAGCCGGAAGCGCCTCTTCCACGTCACGGACGAGACCCCAGGCAAACACTGCCATTCTTGCCTGCTATCTGTAGTAACCACAACCAACAGCGGGAACGCCTCGGGCTCCTGATCGGAGCCGCCAGGCGGGGAAGCCGCCGGCGGTGGAGCACGCACCACCGGGTAAACACAGGACGAGTCGGACGACAGACCAACGACAACTGACAACAACCGACCACGACCGACTATGACCGATACAACGAGGAAGAGATAAACAACGGAGGCTTGTGGAAACCACAACACCAAACGTAAATTCACTCGGAACCAGAGCCAGGCAAATGTCAACAACGAGTAACGACCAGAACGCAGTACCGCCGAGATAGAAACGAAATCCAGAGCGAGTACCAGACTGGCTGGACTAGGTTTTTTTTTTTTTTTTTATTGTATTTCAATTCCCCGTCGGGGCGGGCTGGCAGCAGCATATGCGCTGCTCTTCAGCCGAAAGACATAGAACAAAACAATAGAAGACATTTAAAAACAGCAAAGGAGAGAAGAAGGCGAACATAGATATAAAAAAGGGAGAACATCATGGATGTAAAATGGAGATAAAAAACTGTTTAAAAGTAGCACACACAAAAAGCCACACACTGCGACGATTAAAAGAACACAAGGCACAGTATGACTGGAGCATAAAGGTGTTGACGGATGGCATAGCACACAACGTAACACTGACGGCGAACCTCAAGGCAGTACACAATTAAAATCACACCTCTTGATGCACACGAGAAACAGCACTAAACACAACACTGATGGGGCACACTGATGATGATCAATACAGAGGATCTGCCAGGTTCAAGGAGATGAGGGAGACCTGAAGAAGGGAGGGAGGGGAAGAGATGGGGTAGGGGAATGGGGGGCGCGTGGAAGAGGGCCAGGTAGGGAGGGATGTGGGAAGGAGAGAGGCAAGTATGGGGTGCAGGGTCGCAGGGGAGGGGGGGATGGAGGAAAATCCGCTCTGGGAGAAGGAGGAAAGAGGAGAAGGGGCCCTGGGGAGGGGGGGGGGGGGGAACAAGGCCGGGTTATAGTTGGAAGGTTGGTTGGTTGGTTGGGGGAAGGAGACCAGACAGCGTGGTCATCGGTCTCATCGGATTAGGGAAGGATGGGGAAGGAAGTTGGCCGTGCCCTTTCAGAGGAACCATCCTGGCATTTGCCTGGATTGATTTAGGGAAATCATGGAAAACCTAAATCAGGATGGCCGGACGCGGGATTGAACCGTCGTCCTTCCGAATGCGAGTCCAGTTATAGTTGGAAGGAAGGGTATATGTCACGGCAAAGTTCGTCATCCGGGAGGGGGAGGCGTTGGAAATTGCCCTGATGAAGGAGATGGAGGGTGTGGAGGTGGAGAGAGGGAGGGATACAGCGATAGAGGCGCGGCAATGGGCGGGGGGTGGAGAGGAAGGAGGAAACCAGAGGGTGGGGGGGATCAACCCTGCGAACAATGTAAAGGATGCGGAGATGTTGGAGGAACAAGAGGAGGTGGGGGAAGGGGATTAGTTCATACAGGAGCCGTGTGGGGGAAGGAAGGCGGATACGGAAGGCAAGGCGGAGCCCATGGCGTTCAAGGATTTGGAGGGCCTTGTAAAAGCGGGTGGGGGCGGAGATCCAGGCGACGCTGGCATAACAGAGGATAGGACGGATGAGGGATTTGTAGGTGTGGAGGATGGTAGAAGGATGCAATCCCCATGTCCGGCCGGACAGGAGTTTCAGCAGGCGGAGGCGGGAATGGGCTTTATGCTGGATGGTCAGGAGATGAGGGGTCCAGGTGAGGTGTCGGTCAAGGGTGAGGCCAAGGTATTTCAGGGTGGGGGTGAGTTGGATAGGACGACCATAAAGGGTGAGGTAGAAATCATGGAGGCGAAAGGAGCGAGTGGTGCGGCCTATGATGATTGCCTGGGTTTTGGAGGGGTTGAGACGGAGGAGCCACTGGTTACACCAAGTGGTGAACTGGTTAAGGTGGGTTTGGAGGGTACGTTGAGACCGTTGAAGGGTAGGATAGAGAGCCAGGAAGGCGGTGTCATCAGCATATTGGAGAAGGTGGACTGGTGGGGGTGGCTTGGGCATATCAGCTGTATACAAGAGATAAAGGAGAGGGGAGAGGACAGAACCCTGGGGGACGCCAGCCGTGGGATAAAAGATACGGGAGTTGGTGTTGTGGAGGGTGACATAGGAAGGACGGTGCGAGAGGAAGGAAGCGACCAGACGGACAAAATTGATAGGCAGGGCGTAGGTTTGGAGTTTAAAGAGGAGACCGGGATGCCATACACGGTCATAGGCATTTTGGAGGTCAAGGGAAACAAAAATGGCGGAGCGACGGGAGTTGAGCTGGAGGGACAGAAGGTGAACAAGGTTGAGGAGTTGGTCGTCAGCAGAGAAGGAGGGTCGGAAGCCACACTGGGTAAGGGGGAGGAGGTGGTGTTGAGCAAGGTGCCGATGGATACGGTGGGAGAGGATGGATTCAAAGACCTTACTGAAGACGGAGGTGAGGCAGATGGGACGATAGGAAGAGGCGGCAGAAGGGGGTTTGTTGGGTTTGAGGAATAGGAGGACGCGGGAGGTCTTCCACAGGTCAGGGTAGAAGCCAGTAGAGAGGATGACATAATAGAGATGGGCGAGGACAGTTAGGAAGGAATAGGGGCTTTCTTGAAGGTGACGGTAGGTGACACAGTCGTGACTAGGGGCCGTGTTGCGTTTGGACTGGAGGAGAAGTTTAATGTATTGTGCTGTGATGGGAGTGTTGACGTTGGAGGGGGGCAACTGCCCCAAGTACTGGAGACTAGGAGCAAGTGGAGCGACTGAGGTATCAGCACGTTCCATGATGGTGGGGAAAAGAGAATAATCAAAGTGGGGATCATCGGCGATGGAGAAGACCTCGGAAAGGTGGGAAGCGAAGTGGTTGGCCTTACTGAGGTTGTCTGGAAGGGGGCGATCGTTATGGAGAAGGGGGTAGTGGGAAGCGGAAAGGGAACCAGTAAGACGATGGAAGGCGGACCAGTACTTGGAGGAGTTGATAGGGAGGGTGACATTGAGTCGTGTGCAGGTCTGGCGCCAGTCCCGGCGTTTCGTTGCTGTAATAAGGTTCCGTACGTGTCGCTGTATTTGCCGGTGGCGTTGGAGTGTATCCCTGTCACGAGTGCGGAGGAAGGAGCGATAGAGGCGGCGGGATTCACGGAGGAGGAGGACAGCCCGCGGAGGGAGAGTGGGACGGTGTGGGTGGATGGTTTTAGTAGGAACATGGGCCTCCACAGCGTCAGTAATTACCGTCTGAAGGAAGGACGAGGCGCGGATGATGTCGTCAGGATGGCGATAGGTAAGAGGGTGGCTTTCGACCTGGGTGGAGATGGAGTCCCGGTAGGCATCCCAGTTGGCACGGCGATAGTCATGGACGACCTTGGGAGGGGGTGCAGGTTGCGGAGCCGGAGGGGGGCGGTTTGCAGACGTTATGGTGAGAAGGACAGGGAGGTGATCGCTACCTGTGGGGTCAAGGACGGCGACAGTGATACGCCCAAGGAGGTTGGCGGTGGCAATGACAACATCGGGGGTGGTGTTACTTTCGGGTCGGGTGTGCTGGAGAATGGGAACAAGGTCACCCTGGATTGTGGAGAGGAACTGATGCCACCGCCGAGGGGCAGCAGGAGTGCGGCTATGGATGTTGAGGTCGGCGGCAATGCTGGACTAGGGCAGAGCGGGTCCCTATATACGAAACCGGAGGGAGCGGCTATTGGCCGCTGTCTGCACGTGGCTTAGCGGTGGCGCCCTCGCTGCGCGAGAGCCGCTGCGCGGAATAGCCGCCGCGGAGCCCTCTATGGGCTGACCACGTCCATTTGTTCTGCCGCGTGTTCGACTTCCGCGGCGGAAGGTACTAGACTATCTCCCTGAGGGGCTCCGTCACCCGCTTAACACTGTAGCTCCCACTGACGAGCATACCCACCCTCTGCACTTGTCCGGAATGGGCGGCAAAATCGGCCGCTCGCTCAACAGCAGAGACATCCCGTGCTGGCTCAGAGTTATCGTCAACACTGGGTCTGTTTCTAAGGCGTAGGGAGCCAGCTGCGCCACCAGCTCCCTGTTTCGCCTTCCGCCCACCACTGCCTGCCACTCACTCTGCAGTGAGGACGGACGGGTCAGATGATGCGTATCAGAAGATCCAGCGACACCCGGGTCACCGAGGGATTCCAGCGGCACAAAACGTGTCGCAGGTCTCGTCCCCTGCCGTCCGATGTCTCCGCAACTTGAACACTAGCCAGCCAGATGCATGTCGACTGTAGCCAACGCTGCTTCCAGATGTTTACGGACGGCAACCAATTCTCGTTGTGTCCGCTCACAACAAGCACAGTCCCTAGCCGTATCGTAGTGTATAAAAATAGATATATGATCTTAAATGGCGCTAGTGAGTTTGGAATGTACGCATTATATAACGAGGAGAATAAAGAAACACTAAAACTGCTCTGCATATTACTTACTATGCCCTGAGACGGCAACCTCTTCTACAGAAATAAATTTCTCTACTGAAGTGGATATATCCACCGTTATCTGATACTAGAAACTCTGATTACCCGAAAGCTACTGCACGAGATACTGTAAGTATGCTAACTAGAGTGGCCTGATCAAAACTACACTCCTGGAAATTGAAATAAGAACACCGTGAATTCATTGTCCCAGGAAGGGGAAACTTTATTGACACATTCCTGGGGTCAGATACATCACATGATCACACTGACAGAACCACAGGCACATAGACACAGGCAAAAGAGCATGCACAATGTCGGCACTAGTACAGTGTATATCCACCTTTCGCAGCAATGCAGGCTGCTATTCTCCCATGGAGACGATCGTAGAGATGCTGGATGTAGTCCTGTGGAACGGCTTGCCATGCCATTTCTACCTGGCGCCTCAGTTGGACCAGCGTTCGTGCTGAACGTGCAGACCGCGTGAGACGACGCTTCATCCAGTCCCAAACATGCTCAATGGGGGACAGATCCGGAGATCTTGCTGGCCAGGGTAGTTGACTTACACCTTCTAGAGCACGTTGGGTGGCACGGGATACAAGCGGACGTGCATTGTCCTGTTGGAACAGCAAGTTCCCTTGCCGGTCTAGGAATGGTAGAACGATGGGTTCGATGACGGTTTGGATGTACCGTGCACTATTCAGTGTCCCCTCGACGATCATCAGTGGTGTACGGCCAGTGTAGGAGATCGCTCCCCACACCATGATGCCGGGTGTTGGCCCTGTGTGCCTCAGTCGTATGCAGTCCTGATTGTGGCGCTCACCTGCACGGCGCCAAACACGCATACGACCATCATTGGCACCAAGGCAGAAGCGACTCTCATCGCTGAAGACGACACGTCTCCATTCGTCCCTCCATTCACGCCTGTCGCGGCACCACTGGAGGCGGGCTGCACGATGTTGGGGCGTGAGCGGAAGACGGCCTAACGGTGTGCGGGACCGTAGCCCAGCTTCATGGAGACGGTTGCGAATGGTCCTCGCCGATACCCCAGGAGCAACAGTGTCCCTAATTTGCTGGGAAGCGGCGGTGCGGTCCCCTACGGCACTGCGTAGGATCCTACGGTCTTGGCGTGCATCCGTGCGTCGCTGCGGTCCGGTCCCAGGTCGACGGGCACGTGCACCTTCCGCCGACCACTGGCGACAACATCGATGTACTGTGGAGACCTCACGCCCCACGTGTTGAGCAATTCGGCGGTACGTCCACCCGGCCTCCCGCATGCCCACTATACGCCCTCGCTCAAAGTCCATCAACTGCACATACGGTTCACGTCCACGCTGTCGCGGCATGCTACCAGTGTTAAAGACTGCGATGGAGCTCCGTATGCCACGGCAAACTGGCTGACACTGACGGCGGCGGTGCAAAAATGCTGCGCAGCTAGCGCCATTCGACGGCCAACACCGCGGTTCCTGGTGTGTCCGCTGTGCCGTGCGTGTGATCATTGCTTGTACAGCCCTCTCGCAGTGTCCGGAGCAAGTATGGTGGGTCTGACACACCGGTGTCAATGTGTTCTTTTTTCCATTTCCAGGAGTGTATGTGCTGTGTACCAGCACGACATTTAAACTTAGTGACGTGACGTGGCGGTGTGAAGGCGGGAAAATTACACTAAGCCACCTTACACAAGAATATGCCCCAAGATTTATGCAAAACTGACAGTAATTTGGTAACCACTAGTCTACACGGTAATATACGCGTGAAAAAAACAGAGTAGACTAAATTACTGTATATCAGACAACGGCTGCTCTGCTACCGCTGGTGGTGCGTCTGCCGGTACATGCTTCCATCAGTGGCTGCTCATGCTGATAACTTCCTGTCGTCTTACAAAAATGATGTCTTGGGTGTAAAATCAACATTAAAGAATAGCGTCGAATATGGAAAATAGGGAGAGTGTGACTCGTCCTCTCTCAACGGTAGGCAATTCCTAGCATGCTGCTACTGTCTTCGAACTGAGAAATGTCGTCTTTGTGTGTAAAATTGAGGAAACGAAATTCCATTTTCACGCTAACTACCACAACATCATTCTTGATGCAGATGTATCAGGAGGCATACGTAATTTCTGGAGAGGTGGAAAAATTTTGCTATCATTTCGGAGTACTGTATTGTATTTGTGAAACAGTTGACATATAGACAAATTACAACTCTGTGTAACTAACGGTGTGGCCGTGCGGTTCTAGGCGCGTCAGTCTGGATCCGCGAGACCACTACGGTCGTAGGTTCGAATCCTGCCTCGGGCATGGATGTGTGTGATGTCCTTAGGTTAGTTAGGTTTAAGTAGTTCTAAATTCTAGGGGACTGATGACCTCAGCTGTTAAGTCCCATAGTCCTCAGAGCCATTTGAACCATTTTTTGTATCTAACGATAACTAGGAAAATGTCAAGATACCAGCTCCTTGAACTAGATGTACTTATTTATTTCGAGCAGTACGAGTTCAGGTCCTGCATTATATTCTTAAAAGAGATGGCGTTTTGTTGTAGTCTCTGTTATCAACTCTTTGGCTGTAATAAACTGAACGACACAACTAATTGATTCAGTTTCATTCTTAGCTGAATGGATGCCGTCAGTTGCGCTAGGTTAAGTTGCTGCCGAATGCACAAGTTGGAAGCTATAGATAACAAGAGACATATCAGGTAGCTACATCGTGGATAACGAGCGTTTCCCTAATTCTCCTAGTCGTTTACCTACAAGTAAACTTATCCGATTGCTACAGTTCGTATTTTTATATTTCGTATAATTACATTATACAAGGAAGGAAGATTTGATTTAACAGCCCGTCGAGGGCAAGGTTATTAGTGACGGACCACGAACTAGGGCTTAATAAGAGAGGCCATCGGTCGTGAACTTTTCTAAATAACCATCCTGCCACGTCCCTTAAGCGATTCTGGAAAACCACAAAAACCTAAATCTGGACAGTCGGAGTTCTCCCGAATGCGCGTACAGTGTGCTGACTACTATAGCTATATGCTGACTCTTTCACATGACTGGAAGGATGTTTTTATATGTTTAAGCTGCTCCTTCACGGAGCTAAACACTAACGGTGCAATGCTGTCACCGTCATACAATCCTGAATTGTGTTTCATTTGTAACTTGTCCATCACGGTCCTCAGTCGCTAGTATTAATCCTTTGTGGAGACGTATACAAACTAGGAGGAATGAGATTCCCCAATAAAATACCCAGGCTCTCTTAGATACACGCCACAACGATGATAAGGGTTGATTGCTGAACGTGAAGGTTTTACCTCTCAACATCAAATACTATGGACTGTGCTATAACAGTAATCATTTGTACGCAGGGTGTCCCAGGAGGAATGTTCAGTATTCAGGGGTGTGACAGGAACGATTTTTCGAAGCAAGAATGTCTATAAACATGAGATCTAAAACGCAAATGTTTAGAGCTATGAGCACTTGTTCATCCTCGCTGTTGTGAAACACATGTCTTTTACTGAACAAGTGCTTATAGGTCTTAAGATATGTATTTTTCAGCCCATGTTTACAATACATATTTTCTTAATTTGGTTCACACAACCTGCTTACAAAATATGGAAACAAAGAGTTGGAGTAGAGCGGATCTGTTTCACAGCTCTTACGATATGCATTTCAGAGCCCATGTTTACTAGATTTTTTTGCTTCGAATGATCGTTCCTGTCATATCCCTGCATGTTGGTCATTTCTGCTGGAACAGCCTAAATACAAATGACAAGCATTACGTCGCTCCATAGTTAATGAATTAATGAATAGCCAGTCCAGTTCCTTAATTAGAACGTTAGTAAGTCCGCACGACCGATTTCGGCCTTTATATGAGACCATTATGGAGTGTATCTGTAAGTGCCAAATGTTAATAAATAATATGATGGGTGTATAAATATTTTTGTTATAGGATGTGAGAAACAATGTGTGGTGTCACCGCCAGACACCACACTTGCTAGGTGGTAGACTTTAAATCGGCCGCGGTCCGTTAGTATACGTCGGACCCGCGTGTCGCCAGTATCAGTGATTACAGACCGAGCGCCGCCACACAGCAGGTCTAGAGAGACTTCCTAGCACTCGCCCCAGTTGTACAACCGACTTTGCTAGCGATGGTTCACTGACAAAATACGCTCTCATTAGCCGAGACGATAGTTAGCATAGCCTTCAGCTACGTCATTTGCTACGACCTAGCAAGGCGCCATTATCAGTTGCTATTGATCTTGTGATGCATGTACCGTCAGACCGACGTTCACCATTAATGGATTAAAATTAAGTATTCCACCAGCTACGTCCGTTTTTTCTAAAGTCTAATTTCCTTGTCCTGTTCCAGACCTCACGCCAGCCGGCGTGAGCTAAAACGCGTGCCTTTCGGCTTCCTCTAGTATTCCTGGGTTGGCTCTCCTACCAATCCACAACACAATGCTTATATATGTACAGTACAAGTGCAGAAAGAATACACAACTTAACATTGTAGCAACGTCAAATGATAAAAACACTGAAAGTCAAGTGGATTTAAAAGAGTTTCGCTCACAGTGACACCATAAGAAAAATGGCCATGTCGTAATCATAAAAACTGTACAATCCGATACACTAATACTGTTAACGTGGCTTAGCTTAAAAAGAGTTATCGGACTGTTTCAAAATGACATTGTGTCTTTTTTCATATAAAATGCTAATTGTAAACGATAAACAGTAAAACTCAAGTGGATATAAAAAAAGTTATGCGCCCAATGCTAACGTGAGAAAAATGAGCGTATCGTAATTATAAAAGTTTTACAATCTGATACATTAAAACTGTTAACACGCTTTAGCTAAAAGAGTTATATTCTGACGTGTTTCATAATTACAGCTGCATGTTTTTCAAATAAAATGCTTAAATTAGTTACTGGAAAATAAAAATGTAAAATAGTTGGCGAGTCAGCTCGTTAGTTGGGTAGATAGAGAATACACAAGTGACATTTTTGATTGGCTTTACTGTGCGCCGGACGGAGACTCGAACACGGGACCTTTTCCTTTCGCGTGCAAGTGCTCTATCAACTTTTTCCCCAAGTAATGGACCGGTGGGGGCTCAGAGGGCAGAGTGGGGAGGGAGTGAAACACGAGGACCCGAGGCCTGGCCACGGCCTCCACCGCACCGTCATAGAGGCTATGAGACACAGGGAAGCGGAAGACAGCAATCGACAGAAGTGGAAGGGTTTGTTGTTGTTTATTTATTTTGATTTTTTGTTCTAATTTTTGCTATTATAAAACTACAGACGTCATCCACAGATGAAAATACAAAGACTGGATAAAAGATAAGAAAAATAATAATAATAATCCTCGCATTTGCGACGCGCTCTCCTATCTGTGGAGGTCGGTGGTAAAATCGATCATAGGCGGCTTAAACTCAGAAACCGCTGGAGGAGGGGTAGGGGGGGATAAGTGTCTTCAGTTCCAGGCACTCCCCAACCGAGTGCAGGTCTAACAAAGGCCCTTCGAAGATAGTTGGCAAACAATGTTCAGTAATGTGACGTGTGTCCGAGCGTTGCATGCGCTGTTTGTAAACAGGTCCAGATGTCGAGGCGGCATTTAGGTCCCTCACGGAATAGGTAACCGACCGCTCACCCCTTGACAAACGTAATGGCATGATGTTCGGCGGCGGAAAAATATTTGTCCTCTGGGTGTAGAAACATTTGCTGTACGAACGTGTGTGAAACCTTAAAGCACTGACAGTGCGATGCGTTTTGCTTAGTCACCACTGTACCTGTTTTTTGCTACTCAACCACGATATTATTGCACTTGGCCATTGTGGAATCACACAGTGACCTTGCAGTGAACAAGTAGAGGCATGGCTAAGGAAAACGCATCGCGTTGTCAATGTTTTCAGATCAGCTGTACATATACTATCAGCCCCGATTACGTGATGGTCGACTATTACAGCTGCGACTTGCGAAAGATCTTTAAAGGAAGTTGTCAGCAACTGAGTGGCACATATCCAGGAAATTGGTGTTCTTAAATGTGCATTGCTCTTTAAACAATCTTTCCTCAGCATTTTTCAGGTGAGTGTCAATTTCTGTCTTTTCACAGATATCCGTAAAGTAGCCTTTCTTCAGTGTATAAAGGATTACGAGATTTTTTTCGACACGGTGTACCTTGTATAATGTGAACTGCGCTTTTTATAACTACGAGACGCACATTTTTCCCACGACAGCGCCGGACGCGAAACTTTTTTAAATCTGCTTGCCTTTTATTGTTTTATAGTTTGCTGTTAGCATTTTATCTGAAAAACATGCAATGCCATTTTGAAACAGACCCTATAACTCTATTTAAGCTAAACAATGTGACAGTTTTTATGTATCGGATTCTACAGTTTTTATAATTACGACATAATTTCATAAACGAGTGAAAGGATTTAAGGCGTCTATTCTTAAACAGTTGAAGCTAAAAATCGAAAGTAGTATCCGCCAGCGAGTCACGAAGCTGTTAAGAGTTCTCTCGTATGGGACGCTATTAAGAACTCACGATTGCACCACGGACGTCGCAGGGCTTGCTGCCTGCTTGTGTTCAGCAGGACTCACGCATCATCATGTACCGCTTTGTCGTTTTCAGTTTAGGGCGTCAACGCGCCTAACTATGATGTCCCCCTTGTCGATTTAACTGTAGTTCACAGGGCTTAATGCAAACTTCAACACTGCCTGCTATTATGAATGAATATTAAACCGATACGTCCAGGATTATTTTGTGGCGATGATTTGAAAATAATCCAGTAACATCTATGTTTCAGTTAACGGTCCTGCGTATCCATTCATGATGTGCATTCGATATCGCAACGGAAGTGCTTTCTAATTAATCTGAACCAGGGTACTTCATAGTTACCTCTAAAATGTACGTTTTTAAACAGACAACTAAATTAAGACAATATTATTCCCAAGTGGCAGAAATAAATATATTCCGTTCATTAACATTCTGATTACATTGACAATGAGTCAGTGCAAACTAGCCTAAGAAGAATACAAACTTCATTCTCTCTGTGTCAATTATTACGTATAACATCACAAATAATCCAGAGTATAATTTATTTATTGGTGACTAACTGGGTACCCAGCGTTGTCTGGGTATATATTTATACCCGTCTTCTATTAGTACAACTCTGCCTTCTCCTTCTCTCTATCAGTCTCCTCCTTCCCCTCTCTCTGTTCGTCTGCTCCTCCCCTCCCCCTCCCCCCGCCTCTATCTGTCCATCTCCTCCCTGCCCCTCTGCCCAACTCGTCGTTCACTCTTCTAATTTCATCTCCTCCCTCTTCTCTTTCCCTGTCTCCTTCTCCCCCTCTCTTCATCCATCGCCTCCTCTCTGTGCAGGATAATTGGAGTGGAGGGCTGTGGTCGGGAATAAACCATTAGGTTGGTTTTACTCATTAGGTCTTTTATTAGCAACAACTGCATTCAAAAGGGACACATAAGTCGGGCCCAGGGAGGCGAGGGTGAGCCAGAGCATAGCCATGCGCGAAAAGTAGTTCACAAAGTTAGGGAAAAGCGGTGTCTACCATTCGGACAAGTCCGACTGGCGTGGCAGCTACTGCAAACAAAGTCGACGGTGCCGCAGCACCGGGAAGGGCAG
This sequence comes from Schistocerca americana, assembly GCF_021461395.2. Lineage (NCBI taxonomy): Eukaryota > Metazoa > Arthropoda > Insecta > Orthoptera > Acrididae > Schistocerca > Schistocerca americana. The sequence goes on along the minus strand of NC_060130.1, from coordinate 100,544,427 downwards.
GAGACGTTGACTGGTACAGGGCGAGAGCCCCGGCGGATTACATCCAGCACGGCCACGCTGCCTCCTCCGCCCTGATTGGTCAGAAGCCGGGGGCGACTTGGATTTCCAGAGTGTGGCCTGTTCAGCGTCAGCACACGATCCAGATTGCCGACCCCAGTGCTGACTTGCTGTTGCTGGACCGTGGCCCAAGCTGCCGGCTACTGTTTGACCATAGACAGAGAGTAAACTAACTTTCGAAAGCAATCCCCTACTATCTGGCTCAACCTTACACTCCTCTCATTCCCGCGGGAGCGGAGAACGCATATGAATTCTCTCAATGTAATTGGTACGTAGACAATTTTAGTTTGCAAAACAAAGTGGTTATTTGACTGTTAAAGTTTCCCACAGAAGACGGCAGGCGCCTTAAACAATGGGTGGGTATAGGTACTTCAAGATCTCCTAGGGGTCGTCAAGGGGCCTACGCACGTCAACAATATTATGTGCATACATGAACAAGGTATGATCATTATAACACATCAAAACAAAATTACATAAGTTGACAAGTGTGAATAAAACATTAAAATAGTTTGAATCAGGCAGCCGTGCCAAATGTCTTTGGTTTTTTAGATAATTTTGAAATATGTACGTATACACTGAAGTTGCTTGCAGAGACGCGTGGCACGATGCGGCACGGTGTGTTATCCTGAGCGGGCAGGCAGCGCACGAGCTGCCGGGTAGAAGGGGGCGTGGCGGTGGCCAAGCCGGTTCGTGGGGTAAGAGGGGAGGTTCACACGTTTCACACACATTTAAAAAGGGGGGTACCACTAAGGGGAGCACTTCATTATGCAGCACAAGTTTTCACATTAGCTGATAACACAGTTGCACTCCTAAAACTGAGGGAGAGCAGTGTTCTTTGGCTGCACATCTCGTTTGTTAGGCAAACCCGCAAGGGCACGCATCTTGCGTGATGTGACCGGCAATCGCGCGGAATCCCAGCTGTCTATGTCGTTCCTTAACTTCTAAATTTCGCGGCATAGTCCGTCCTACCCACTTTCATCTTTCAACTTTCATCAGAACAACACCCGCAAGGGCACGCACCTGGCGTGACGTGACCGGCAATCGCGCGGATCAAATGGTTCAAATGGCTCTGAGCACTATGGGACTCAACATCTGAGGTCATCAGTCCCTTAGAACGTAGAACTACTTAAACCTAACCAACCTAAGGACATCACACACATCCGTGCCCGAGGCAGGATTCGAACCTGCGACCGTAGCGGTCGCGCGGTTCCAGACTGAAGCGCCTAGAACCGCTCGACCACACCGGTCGGCTCGCGCGGATCCCTAGCTGCCTATGTCGCTCCTTTACTTTTCTATTTTGCAGCGTAGTCCGTCCTACCCACTTTCATCTGTCAACTTTCAACCGAACAACGTCTTCTGGAGATGAAACTTCCTGGCAGATTAAAACTGTGTGCCGGACCTAGACTCGAACTCGGGACCTAGGCAAAGGTCCCGAGTTCGAGTCTCGGTCCGGCACACAGTTTTAATCTGCCAGGAAGTTTCATATCAGCGCACACTCCGCTGCAGAGTGAAAATCTTATTCTGGAAACATCCCCCAGGCTGTGGCTAAGCCATGTCTCCACAATATCCTTTCTTTCAGGAGTGCTAGTTCTGCAAGGTTCGCAGGAGAGCTTCTGTAAAGTTTGGAAGGTAGGAGACCAGGTACTGGCAGAAGTAAAGCTGTAAGGACGGGCCGTGAGTCGTGCTTGGGTAGCTCAGTCGGTAGAGCACTTGCCCACGTTAGGCAAAGGTCCCGAGTTCGAGTCTCGGTCCGGCACACAGTTTTAATCTGCCAGGAAGTTTCATATCAGCGCACACTCCGCTGCAAAGTGAAAATCTCATTCTTTTGGAGTTTATTATCGGGGCATCCACCCCCATGAACGATGGACCTTGCCGTTGGTGGGGAGGCTTGCGTGCCTCAGCGATACAGATGGCCGTACCGTAGGTGCAACCACAACGGAGGGGTATCTGTTGAGAGGCCAGACAAACGTGTGGTTCCTGATGAGGGGCTGCAGCCTTTTCAGTAGTTACAGGGCGACAGTCTGGATGATTGACTGATCTGGCCTTGCAACACTAACCAAAACGGCCTTGCTGTGCTGGTACTGCGAACGGCTGAAAGCAAGGGGAAACTACAGCCGTAATTTTTCCCGAGGGCATGCAGCTTTACTGTATGGTTAAATGCTGATGGCGTCCTCTTGGGTAAAATATTCCGGAGGTAAAATAGTCCCCCATTCGGATCTCCGGGCGGGGACTACTCAAGAGGACGTCGTTATCAGGAGAAAGAAAACTGGTGTTCTACGGATCGGAGCGTGGAATGTCAGATCCCTTAATCGGGCAGGTAGGTTAGAAAATTTAAAAAGGGAAATGGATAAGTTGAAGTTAGATATAGTGGGAATTAGTGAAGTTCGGTGGCAGGAGGAACAAGATTTCTGGTCAGGTGAATACAGGGTTATAAATACAAAATCAAATTGGGGTAATGCAGGAGTAGGTTTAATAATGAATAAAAAAAATAGGAGTGCGGGTAAGCTACTACCAACAGCTTAGTGAACGCATTATTGTGGCCAAGATAGACACGAAGCCCATGCCTACCACAGTAGTACAAGTTTATATGCCAACTAGCTCTGCAGATGACGAAGAAATTGATGAAATGCATGATGAGATAAAAGAAATTATTCAGGTAGTGAAGGGAGATGAAAATTTAATAGTCATAGGTGACTGGAATTCGAGAGTAGGAAAACGGAGAGAAGAAACATAGTGGGTGAATATGGATTGGGGGAGAGAAATGAAAGAGGAGGCCATCTGGTAGAATTTTGCACAGAGTATAACTTAATCATATCTAACACTTGGTTCAAGAATCATAAAAGAAGGTTGTATACATGGAAGAATCCTGGAGATACTAGAAGGTATCAGATAGATTATATAATGGTAAGACAGAGATTTAGGAACCACGTTTTAAATTGTAAGACATTTCCAGGGGCAGATGTGGACTCTGACCACAATCTACTGGTTATGAACTGTAGATTAAAACTGAAGAAACTGCAAAAAGGTGGGAGTTGAAGGAGATGGGACCTGGATAAACTGACTAAACCAGAGGTTGTACAGAGTTTCAGGGAGAGCATAAGGGAACAATTGACAGGAATGGGGGAAAGAAATACAGTAGAAGAAGAATGGATAGCTCTGAGGGAAGAAGTAGTGAAGGCAGCAGAGGATCAAGTAGGTAAAAAGACGAGGACTAGTAGAAATCCTTGGGTAACAGAAGAAATATTGAATTTAATTGATGAAAGGAGAAAATATAAAACCGCAGTAAATGAAGCAGGCAAAAAGGAATACAAACGTCTCAAAAATGAGATCGACAGGAAGGGTAAAATGGCTAAGCAGGGATGGCTAGAGGACAAATGTAAGGATGTAGAAGCTTATCTCACTAGGGGTAAGATAGATACTGCCTACAGGAAAACTAAAGAGACCTTTGGAGAAAAGAGAGTCACTTGTATGAATATCAAGAGCTCAGATGGAAACCCAGTTCTAAGCAAAGAAGGGAAAGCAGAAAGGTGGAAGGAGTATATAGAGGGTCTATACAAGGGCGATGTACTTGAGGACAATATTATGGAAATTGAAGAGGATGTAGATGAAGATGTAATGGGAGATACGATACTGCGTGAAGAGTTTGACAGAGCACTGAAAGACCTGAGTCGAAACAAGGCCCCGGGAGTAGACAACATTCCATTAGAACTACTGACGGCCTTGGGAGAGCCAGTCCTGACAAAATTCTAACATCTGGTGAGCAAGATGTATGAGACAGGCGAAATACCCTCAGACTTCAAGAAGAATATAATAATTCCAATCCCAAAGAAAGCAGGTGTTGACAGATGTGAAAATTACCGAACTATCAGTTTAATAAGTCACAGCTGCAAAATACTAACGCGAATTCTTTACAGACGAATGGAAAAACTGGTAGAATCCGACCTCGGCGAAGATCAGTTTGGATTCCGCAGAAATGTTGGAACACGTGAGGCAATACTGACCCTACGACGTATCTTAGAAGCTAGATTAAGGAAAGGCAAACCTACATTTCTGGCATTTGTAGACATAGAGAAAGCTTTTGACAATGTTGAATGGAATACTCTCTTTCAAATTCTAAAGGTGGCGAGGGTAAAATACAGGGAGCGAAAAGCTATTTACAATTTGTACAGAAACCAGATGGCTGTTATAAGAGTCGAGGGGCATGAAAGGGAAGCAGCGGTTGGGAAGGGAGTGAGACAGGGTTGTAGCCTGTCCCCGACGTTATTCAATCTGTATATTGAGCAACCAGTGAAGGAAACAAAAGAAGAATTCGGAGTAGGTATTAAAGTCCATGGAGAAGAAATAATAACGTCGAGGTTCGCCGATGACATTGTAATTCTGTCAGAGACAGCAAAGGACTTGGAAGAGCTATTGAACGGAATGGACAGTGTCTTGAAAGGAGGATATAAGATGAACATCAACAAAAGCAAAACGAGGATAATGGAATGTAGTCGAATTAAGTCGGGTGATGCTGAGGGAATTAGATTAGGAAATGAGACACTTAAAGTAGTAAAGGAGTTTTGCTATTTGGGGAGCAAAATAACTGAAGACGGTCGAAGTAGAGAGGATATAAAATGTAGACTGGCAATGGCAAGGAAAGCGTTTCTGAAGAAGAGAAATTTGTTAACATCGGGTATAGATTTAAGTGTGAGGAAGTCGTTTCTGAAAGTATTTGTATGGAGTGTAGCCATGTATGGAAGTGAAACATGGACGATAAATAGTTAGGCCAAGAAGAGAATGGAAGCTTTCGAAATGTGGTGCTACAGAAGAATGCTGAAAATTAGATGGGTAGATCACATAACTAATGAGGAGGTACTGAATAGAATTGGGGAGAAGAGGAGTTTGTGACACAACGTGACAAGAAGAAGGGACCGGTTGGTAGGACATGTTCTGAGGCATCAAGGGATCACAAATTTAGCATTGGAGGGCAGCGTGGAGGGTAAAAATCGTAGAGGGAGACCAAGAGATGAATACGCTAAGCAGATTCAGAAGGATGTAGGTTGCAGTAAGTACTGGGAGATGAAGAAGCTTGCACAGGATAGAGTAGCATGGAGAGCTGCATCAAACGAGTCTCAGGACTGAAGACAACAACAACAACATCGGGGCATACTCCAACACAAAACTATTCAGTCCAGGTGAACTAACACAATTAGAATTCAACCTATCATGTCGAAGATGCGTTCACGAGAACAGTGTTCCGTGCTCTCTTACGACTGCTCATCAGGTACTATCAGACGCTGAATGGAAGCAAGGATGTAAAAACTGCGCTGACCTATAAGCTTATCGGTCAAAATATTATTAATCCTCTTAAAAATCATTCTGGTTGCTTTGGGTTGGTGTAGGTGGCATAGATCTGGTACCAGGCAGCCGTGTTATTATCCCCCGCTGACGTAGTGGTCTGTACATTCTGGTCGGTTAAATGGAATTAGCGCAGTTACAAGGGTCGACGTAGAGACGTGGCAAATGGCAGAAACTAGCTGTCGTGTTTTGACATGTCCGTGATCACAACGTAAACGAAGTTGCCCAGTATGTTAGGTTATCAACGAGGAACATCGAACGTGTCTACAAGGAATGGTGTACCACACGTAGCCGTGTAGCACAGCGTAAGAATAGTTGTCGTAAAAATCTCCTAACCGACGGAAATTGGAGACGAGTGCCACTCCTTGCAATTACAATCGGTTTCAAACCCGACAGAAATTGCTGCTCGCAGTGAATGCCTGTCGATCTCAACCAGTTTCTGAAGAACATTAGGAAGGGAGCTGCATCCAGTGGACAACGGGAGTCGAGTATCCTGCAAAAAATCCGTTTGTCGCAGCGACACATAAATCAGCACTTCTTCAATGGTCCAAATGACATATAAAATCGATAGAAGTTGAATGGAGGCGTGTTGGACAGTTCAATGAGTTACGATAGGGCCACTTTTTAGATGATGCAAAACGTCGTGTGCATTGTCGGTCTAATCAGACGTTTAAACCGTAGTGAGTGAAGGTAATAGTTCAGGCCGGAGATGGTTTTATGATCGTCTGAATGTTTTTTTTTTTACCACGAGTTAGGTTGATACATTGAGGTTACCGCGAACATGAGCCATGGTGTTTTGTTCAACAGTCTCGTTGACCAATTGCTGCCCTCTCTTCTAAAACTTAATGGTGAGTATGTTATGGACACTCCCATCTTCCAGTTATATTAACAAGGCGGCATACATACACTACTGGTATATCGGACACACAGCCACCCTGTCACCCCTCGACTGGCCCACTAAATCACCGTATGCCAATCACATAGAAAATGTCTGGGATTATCTTGAGCAGCCGGCCAGTGTGGCCACGTGGTTAAGGCGCTTCAGTCTGGAACCGCGCGACCGCTACGGTCGCAAGTTCGAATCCTGCCTCGGGCATGGATGTGTGTGATGTCCTTAGGTTAGTTAGGTTTAAGTAGTTCTAAGTTCTAGGGGACTGATGACCTCAGATGTTAAGTCCCATAGTGCTCAGAGCCATTTGAACCATTTTTTTTATCTTGAGCAGTGAGTGAAACGTAGCAATCATCATCCCTGGCACAATTTGGTAACTATAAGGAATCCACCCATCATTTATATCATTGCAGATATCAGTTGCGGGCCACGAAGGCAGCGTCGAAGGTCGAACGTTGCTGAGCTGGCTGAACTGGTATCCTGGTGCGAAGAACGGCGATCTGTGGAACAAGTACAGAGATGGTGGCGAAGTGTGAAAGAACGTCGTGCCTCGGTACAAACAAAGAGCATAATGAATGGACACAGATTCCGTCTCAGATGTTAGGAGAAGCGGTCGACCCTCATCACCTAGGACGGAGAGAACGTGCAAGTGGATCAGAACATGTTCACTCGAAGTCCTCAGAAATCTCAAAGAAAGCTATCTCGCGAGTACTTTAACCCGAAGCAGAATCCGAACTTTTCTAAAGAAAGAATTGAATCTTTGTTCATTGAAGCCGTATTACTGCCAGGAATTATCGACGGAAGAATGTGGGTGGAGGAGATTAGTGTTTAACGTCCCGTCGACATCGAGGTCATTAGAGGCGGAGCGCAAGCTCGGGTGAGGGAAGGATGGGGAAGGAAATCGGCCGTACCCTTTCAAGGGAACCATCCCGGCATTTGCCTGAAGCGATTTAGGGAAATCACGGAAAACCCAAATCAGGATGGCCGGAGACGGGATTGAACCGTCGTCCTCCCGAATGCGAGTCCAGTGTGCTAACCACTGCGCTACCTCGCTCGGTCCGGAAGAATGTAATCTTCGGTTAGAATATGGGCAGATGATGCTCGATTGGTATGATGACTGGTCCGATATTTTCGTTAATACCACCCTGTGGTCAGATGAACCCGTTTTGCATATTGGGAGGTTTATTAACAGACCAACAGAGGGTCCGAGGGTCGTTGTTGAACAGAGCAACATCGCACAAAAGTCACAGTGTGGTTCGATATGACATCCACGAAAGTGACGAGTCCCTATCTCATGCGGGACGCAATGAATGGAGAACGGTACCTTGATATGTTTGAAACTTATGTTGTCTGTTTTTCACGCACATGAGACAATTACAATGACGTAATCTTTATGCGAGATGCGGCTCCGGCTCTCTCGGCAAATCCTGTCCGCGCGTGGCTCGACACCCATTCTCCAGGACGCTGGTTGAGACGTCGTCGTCTTCCCGAGTTCCCAGTAAGGAGTCTTGACTTAACACCCTGCGATTTATTCCTCTGGGCGTGGGCGAAAGAGGAAGTTTATGGCACAATACCGTAAACACTCGATGAATTGGAGGAGCGAATTCGCCAACTTCTTCGAATCGTACTACCTGATTATCTGCAGAAGTCTGTCGCAAACAGCCGCATCCGTTTACGGAAACTGGTGGATAATACTTACGTTGGATTTTTGCAGTGTTTAACAATTCTACCATTGTAAAGAGCGAAATCTTTTTGTTTCATGAACACTGGTTCGGTTGTTGTTTCGGGGAAGAGACCAAACAGCGAGGTCATCGGTCTCATCGGATTAGGGAAGGATGGGGAAGGAAGTCGGCCGTGCCCTTTCAAAGGAACCATCCCCGCACATGAACATTGGTGAAGTATTAAAATTTATAAAGAATTTTTAATAGTGAGTTAATTATACCTGAAGAAATTTGTGGACTCTCTTCTTTGGCGATCTGAGGGTATTATCGAGGCCAGAAGGTGTGTTGGCCAGCACTAACGTGCTGTCTCCTGAGAGTGACTAATTTTGTAGCCCAGTGTGCTTAACCGTAAAACACATTTCACTTCTAAGAAGAGGACGTTTTGCCTCTCCCTCTTAAGAACGCAGTCGATTGCTACCTACGGGAGTAGCAACGATGTCAAGAGCGAACTGAACCTCTAGCTGTAGTTGTTTCATTGAAATCTGGAGATGACCTGAAATGGCAGCGGTTTCATCTCTTGGCCTAGACCTTTGACTCTAAACGGATGCCAGCCGCAGCTGGGGCAGGACGGTAGAACAATGCCGCAGAAGAGAGATGGCGCAGTTCTCACGAAATTGCCGCGATGGCAAAAATTGACGCAACCGTATGACCCAACGGCGGCATCCGGCCTACTTGCGACAGCGGGGTATCATGACTCGGCGCGCTGTCACTGCCGGATCGTTACTTCTACTTCAGCCGGCACGACGTCGCGCTGCGACTGTGTTGCAAGGCAAGGCCGCCTCGCAGCTACCCTTTGCTCTGCTAATTCCGTCTTTCAATTGCTCATCTCTTTCGTCAGCTTTTTAATCGCCGTTCTGCTCGGTCCGCATCAGAGCTCCTCAAGGTCGTATTTCGCATAATAGTTGGTGGATTTCGTCTCCCGTTTCACAATCGGGTTTGCAAAATATAACGACACTTATTCGCCAGAAACTGCTTACAGGACTTACCAAATATTATGGATTTAGGGCTCACTAATTTGAGTGGCAAACATACTTAAAAAACTGGGCTTCATTTAGTATCTAAAACTGTGCAAACTCTCCAAAGAGAAACTTACACCGGCCTGTCGGTGTGCCAGAGCGGTTCTAGCTCTTCAGTCTGGAATCGAGTGACTGCTACGGTCGCAGGTTCGAATCCTGCCTCGAGCATGGATGTGTGTGATGTCCTTAGGTTAGTTAGGTTTAAGTAGTTCTAAGTTCGGGGGGACTGATGACCTCAGAAGTTAAGTCCCATAGTGCTCAGAGCCATTTGAACCATTTTAAAACTTGAACCATTTGAGCCAAACTTAGGCCAATCAAGAATTAAGAGGGACAAATTGAAGGAAGCAGTAGTATGGAAACTTGAATGTCAAAGTTGTAATACAGTGTACATGGGAATGACATATAGGAATCTTAAAGACGTTAAGAAGAACACATCAGATACTGGAAGTACGAAACAAACCATTCCACATCCGCAGAGCTCTTGAAACACCATAACCTAAACATACAAACATAGAACGAGACACGAAAGTCATCAGGGTAAATAAACACAACGAATGCCTTATCCAAATGCAGGAAAACTACCACATCCAAAAAACTATTGCAGAGAACGAACAGGTGATAAACGACCAGAGACACACAGACATAAACTCCTTGCTAAGCTTGATAAAATAAATATTTTTAAAGAGCATTCATGTACATACGTAACTATATTGGAATATATACCAAGTCACACGAGCACACACACACAAACACACACACACACACACACACACACACACACACACACACACACACACGTATTCGACAGTTGGCAACAACATTCAGTAGTTGGCAACAGCATTCGAAACATAATATGAAGCAAACGCGTGTTCGTACTCTTTCTTAGTGCTGTGCTATGAAAATTCGAATGACAAAAAGCAGAAGAACAGCTCTAAAACCAAAACAAGAACACTTGTGAAGCAACACCTACAAATCTTGTAAGTAGATAATTGAATTATTATTACGTTATAGAGTATTAGAAAGCAACAGCACTGTTTATAACCTCAATGAATGAACGAGAAATAACCCCATACCGTAACGTCAGCTCCTCCGTGCATCACTACTGACACTCCACTCGATAGCAGACAGGAATTCGGACGAGCTAAACACTTCCATCGGACTATTACAGAGTGTAGCGTGGCTCATCCATAACAATGCAGTAACGTCGCTCTGTACATCACCTCAAGCGTCGCTTAGCTTTGACAGCACAAATGTTTGGCTGCGCGACCATTTCTCTATTCGTGTTAACTCCCTACGCAGGCTCGACTGCTGGTACGAGTGATCCCCACCGCAATGCTGTCACTACGTGAGATCTGTCTCGCCTTGGTTTAGCTGCGGTTGTTCCTTTCACAATCACATCACTGACTGTCGGATTGTGCAGTATTAGAAAGTCTGATGGATTTGTTGCTCAGTAGACATCCAGTGACCAGTTCTCGCTCCAAGTCACTGACCTCTCCTTACGGACCCAATGGGCTGTTACCGCTTGTCTACTGACGACACCTCCATCTCCTTTTATACTGGTGGGTCAACTGCACGTTACATACGGGTGCCCGGATAATTTTTGTCGGGTAGTCTATGTAACCAACGCTCGTAACTTATTTTCAGGGTACTTTGATTTTCAATTGGAAATCTTTACATCTTTATCGGCATTTGAGAGGCTTGACAAGTGTAGTTAAGTGATATGACACTTGTTAAGACCGCAACGAAGCTTTCCACAAAAGAAGAATTTCGGAATGCGATACATATGAAGATGGAGCTGCACATCCTCCGGCGCATACCCGATGTTTACGTGACAAAACGACAGATAAAACAACAATAGGCAAATACCACAATAATTTATTACTTTGAAGAAATTTATTAATTGGAAGACTGCAGACGACCTATTTGTTTTGTCCCGCCTCATACCTCACGCGAACGCAAAATACTCGATGGGATTAGCATAGAATCCTTGTTGTGGTAGCAAACTTTATCACCGTTGTATGGAGAGCAAGGGGAGAAGAGATGATGGCGTACACCCTGACCCTCAGAAATTCCCTGAATCAAAAGGTAAAACTCATCTCGAGGCTCATGGATACGAGAATTTGACGCTATTGATGGTGAACTGGTTGTTGGAAGGGGATAGTGAGAAGACAGTTCCCTCTGGATATCGTCGAGACGACTCCGTTATGTTCTCGGTCCATATTTCATTCATTCCCTCTGTTTCATTCCATTCTCATCGATAACAACATAGAAACTAACATTACACTGCGCAAGCAGTAATGACGGTTATTCATACAACATTCGGAAGGACTCGCGTTCAAAGCCATCCAGCGGTCTAGATTCAGGTTTTACTTCATATCTTGAAGCCCTCGTCGGAAATACCAGAATGGTCCTTTTGACTCGGCCACATATGGCTTCTTTCCTCATCCTTATCCAAATGATGTTCTATAACTAATGAAATGGAGAATAGAATGTGTGAGAGAATAGGTGCGGTGGGTGTCTCTACGGTGACCACCAGATACCATTACAAATTAAAAGTAGATGCAAGTCTATGACAAATAGTCATAGTTCAGTAGGTGAAAAATTAGACTTTAAGGTATCAGTAACTACGCTGAACTGTCTTCAAGGAAAATCTGTGGGTTAATACATCCTCCATATTTCAAGAAGGCCTTCTATGTTAACGTTTACAGTAAAAATTAGAAAGGTTTGACTTAAGATAGAAGATAATCTTCGTCTAAAACTACATCTTACTGCTGAGACCGATGCCGCCATAGAAATCACGATTAGCTAGCAAATTCGAATTGACGCGTCAAGCATGTTTCGTTTCTCCACCAGGTGCTGAAATAATAAGTTATGTTTTCTGTTCAAGCAGCAGCTAACCAGGAAGCATAAGTGAAGTCGTGTGGCATTATCATTTGGGACACGCACCTAATTCATCATGTAATGGATTTATTCACGCGTATTGACACTGATTTTTGCAGAAATATGGTTGTCTTAGTTTACATTTAAGTGTTTAGCGTACGTAGATTACCGGTCAAAGGTTTTCGATCACTTATCACAATTACGGAATTGTGGTTAAATCAGGGACTTCCTTTCGAATATTCTACCACATCCCCATTATAATAATAAAACAAGCGTAAACATGTAAACAATAAGCGCTTTTGATATGCACCTGACCAGTTGCTCGCATAGATGAGCACTGATGAGTATCCACAACAACAATGACGTGCTTTTAGCTTGCATTGTGTACATCTAGCAGTGTGTTTGTATACCTGATCAGGTTCATACCATATGGGCAGGAGCAGCAACAAAGGTCGGCATAGCCCAATCTACAGTGGTGTATAGACCCAAAATAGCAGCGGTTCAACCAAGCTGAGGGTACCAGTGCCAATGTTTCGCGACCTGGAAGCCGATTAAGATCATATAGGAAGGACAATTTATATGCGTAGGGGAGTGAGGGGCTTGTTGTAACAGTTTTCATGAAAACTAATATATTTTGATATGCATTGATGAAATTGTTTCTAAATAAAGATGAATGGATGCTGTAACTCTTCCTCTACCAAATAAAAAAAAAAATAATACCATAACTATTGGTCATTATTTTACAATCAATTATTTGCTAGAAGAAGTGCGGTGTTACAACTTACCTCGTGCTTGGGTAACAACAATAATACCTCTAATCATTTATTCTTTGTTTATTGTTAACAAAATTGACATCTTTCTAAAGTAGGTATTATGTAATTATTATCAAAAATCAACTTAAATACACTTTTTATGTAATCAACACCTAAAAATTAAGTAATTAACAGTTTTATTTAGTTAAACACTACATATAATCATCATGGCACTTTTCAATCACAGTAAGTAATTAAATTATTTATATCTAAGGTATGCTTCGTAATTATCTCTTTTTAATGTTTATCTAACGAAGTATTGCACTTATATACGAATCAACATTTGGTGGGTTTCATTATAATTAAATTCAGTCTTCATCTGAGCTAGAATTAACATAAATAAAAGATATAGTGTCTCCTGTAACACATCCTACATGTGCCCACATCTTACAAATGGAACACTCGACCCAATCTTCTTTATTTGAATCTGTGTAAGCGTCACCACATACCAGACAATACCACTCGTCTGATTCAGATTCTGAATCTGAACATAAAATCTTTTTTGTAGCTCTGTTCACTCCGGTTTTATATTTTGTTGATTTACTTTTGCCTTTCCCCTTCCCCTTTCCTTTACCTTTTCCTTTAATTTTGTCATCTTTTTTCTGTTTTTTCTTCATCTTTTCCTCATATTCCTTTTGTAAAGCTTCTATTTCAGGAGTGTCCGTCAACACTGTAGATTTTCTTTTGAGTCTGCTATTTGTATTATTTTTTCTTGGTGGCGCCTTTGGTAGAGGTCTAATCTTCGATGGCGAAAAAGGTTTTTGTAGACTGGAGCAAATCGGAGTTGGTTCGTTCGCCGTTTCGATTTGGCTTATAATTTCCGTGGTTCTGATATCTAATTCAGGGGCAGAATCTAATAGTTCTGGATTTTCAAGATTCAATTATAAATTTTCTGTGACATTTACGACATCTGGCTCTTGTCTAGGTTCTGGACGATCAGTAACATAAGATGGCGCAAAGTCGGAAACTTGGAAATTATCAGCATTCAAAGGCCATACACCAGAAGCTTTAAATCCACTTATAATGTTAGCAGGGCTTAAGGCAAGCGGTAACGACTCTTTCACAATACCTGGGCTGTCACATGCTGTCATCGTATTCCCCGGATTGCTGTGCATCCATGCTGTCTGTGCCCTATTTATGTAATTTTTAAAAGGGCCGGAGACTCCTACGTCTAAAGGTTGCAAATTGTGGGAGCAGTGCGGGGAAAACGATAACATGATGACAGTATTATTGGCTTTTTCAGCAACTCCAATATTCACGTGTGAGCTATGGTTATCAAGTAGCAACAGAACTGGCTCTTCCTTGGTGGGTTTGGCGTGTTTGACAAAATGATCCATAAAAATTATAAATTCTTTTTCGGTCATCCATCCAGAGGAATTACCAGCTCCAATGCAATCTGGAGGTCCACCACGAATAAACATTTCAGAATATTTGAGCCTGGGAAAAACGAACATTGGTGGGATAAAATTACCCGCACAAGAAAATGTTACAAGATTTCCCCTCTCAGCCGATGTGATAGCTCCAATTTGCTTTTGGACACGAGCCGCTACTATTTTTTTAGATTTTTGAACCGTTGTGACCCTTGTTTCATCAATGTTCCATATTCGAGAAGCATTAAACTGATATTTTTGGAGAAGTCGTTGATATATTGCAAAGAATAAACTAACGTTAGTCTTATTGAACGACGTCGCTCGACTTAAAGACGTCGCTTCTGGTGTCCTTAAAGATAACTGTGGATTTCTGCGCATAAAATTTTGGAGCCAGTCAGTACCAGCCATGTTATTTGGATGCCAAGAAGGAGGAATGTTTTTAGCATTAAGCTGCACACCGCAATGGTAAGCTAGTTTGCTTACTTCTATAGGAAGTAGTCCAAAATAGATTTCGGCGCACTTGAGTAGGTAGGAAGCCATCTTACCCTCTTCTTCTGCAGTAAATACTTGTCTAGGCTTAATATAACCAACTCTTAAGCATTCATTATTCTTCTTTTTCTTTATGTATCTATAAAGAGAGACGTGACATAATCCGAAAGTCTGACTAGCTTTCCGAATTGTGCACTTTTTTTCTACAACTTCAGCTGCCGCTAACTCTTACACTTCTTGGCTTTGTGTTGCCCGCTCTGACTTTCTTTTATACACCCTCATTCTACAACTAACCCATGGTATGACTTTTAATATTTATGAAGATAACTAATTAAACAATTTAACAATCTGAAAAACTGTTGTCCGCAGCTCGTGGTCATGCGGTAGCGTTCTCGCTTCCCACGCCTGGGTTCCCGGGTTCGATTCCCGGCGGGGTCAGGGAATTTTTCTGCCTCGTGATGACTGGGTGTTGTGTGCTGTCGTTAGGTTAGTTAGGTTTAAGTAGTTCTAAGTTCTAGGGGACTGATGACCATAGATGTTAAGTCCCATAGTGCTCAGAGCCATTTTTTGAAAAACTGTTACACATTATCAGAGATAGATAAATTTGAATGTAAATAAGATACAGAAAATTTGCAATTAGTCGATAATAATAACGCAAACCAAAATGTTACGACAGTACAACTTTATATTACCTGGCAAAAGTGAAGCGCGTGCACACTTCCGCTCACTGCACCGGCCGGCGGGACACTGGCTATGGCAACACGATGCGGCGCGGTTTATAGGTCAAATCGAGTCCAAGAAATACGCTATCAAAGTTAAGACCCTAGTGAAAAGAGCCTGTTACTACTTACCCCTGTTACAACAAGTCCCTCGCTCCTCTACAGCACTCGTACTGTAAATGAAATTCTCGAGGAAGTAAATAGTATGTGGGCGGCTCCAATCTCTGTCTCGACAATGCAACGCCGTCTTTGTGAAGAGGGTTTAAAGGGGATCATAGCAGTCAAAAAAACCATTACGCAAACAAAAGAAGGTGGTGGTGGTTAGTGTTTAACGTCCCGTCGACAACGAGGTCATTAGAGACGGAGCGCAAGCTCGGGTTAGGGAAGGATTGGGAAGGAAATCGGCCGTGCCCTTTCAAAGGAACCATCTCGGCATTCGCCTGAAACGATTTAGGGAAATCACGGAAAACCTAAATCAGGATGGCCGGAGATGGGATTGAACCGTCGTCCTCCCGAATGCGAGTCCAGTGTGCTAACCACTGCGCCACCTCGCTCGGTAAACAAAAGAAGTTGAAAAGATTGCAGTGGGCTAAGCAACCTAAAAACTTGTGCGTGCATCAATGGTCCAAGGTGACTCACGATGCAACACGAAGGAATCATCTGAATGGAACAGAAATCGATAAATGTGATACACATGCACAGACAAACAAATGATTACAGTTTCAGAAAAATTGGATGATTTATTCGAGGTAAAGAGCTTTACAAATTGAGCAAGTCGATAATGCGTTGGTGTACCTCTGGCCCTTATGCAAGCAGTTGTTCGGTTGCCACTGATTGACAGAATTGTTGGATTGCCTCCTGAGGAATATCGTGGCAAATTCTGTCCAATTGGTGCGATAGATCGTCAAAATCCCAAGCAGGTTAGACGGTCCTGCCCATAATGCTCCAAACGTCCTCAACTGGGTAGTGATTTTACTGGTCAGGGTAGGGTTTGGCAAGCACGGAAACAAGCAGTAGAGATTGTCACCGTGTGCGGCCGGCCATTACTAAGCCCGGGATGGCTTGGCACGGAGTGCAACAAAACGCGGTGTAGAACATCCTCGACGTACCGTTGTGCTGTAAGGGGGCCGCGGATGACAGCCAAAACAAATGAAATGGCATCTCTGACCATCATCCCCTGTTGTCAGGTTGGGAACCCACCGCTGTCCAGGACGTCTGCAGACTCGTCTTCGGCCTGGAATCTAATGGGACTTAACATCTGAGGTCATCAGTCCCCTAGAACTTAGAACTACTTAAACCTAATTAACCTAAGCGCATCACACACATCCATGCCCGAGGCAGGGTTCGAACCTGCGACCGTAGCAGTCGTGCTGTTTCGCACTGAAGCGCCTAGAACCGCATGGCCACCGTGGAAGAAGTGATGACTCCCGCTTCAAATGAACCCCGCTGACCAGCGAAGAGGTGTCTGGAGACCATTCTAACTGTGCCCCGTACCATATTACGCTGAGTCGATTGTCAAATACGTTGGATGTCAGCAAGACGAGACTTGTCAGAACAAGCAAAATGTAACATCAGCGAGTTCAGTGTTGCTGCCTGACTTGTGGTACCCGAAGATGCAAGTAAAATAATACACTATAACTGTATAATTCAACACCTTTGAATGTGTCGGCCTTTGATCAAGAACGTACTGCGCTGTCATTGGCTGTTTCATCTTAATGAAAATTTTGCCAGTATTGCCCTCTTGCATTTTTAAGCCCTGTGACTAACTGAAAAATTTATCTCGCTATGCCTCTCTTGTATTTTCATATTTTCCTTCCACCAACATCGTGCATTTTTTAAATTTTCCGCCAGCATAACATTACTGACAAAAAGGGCGTGACTTGTCGTAATGACGACGTCATAGATAAGCAGGAGTAGCTTCTGACGTTATTCGGAAGACAGTGATCTGTTTACGCGACGTCACAAATATAAAAAAAAATGTGAGCTGATATCAGCATAGCACTCCTTGTGATACTGTCGCATCAGAAGTAACACATAAGAACGCAGGATGTCCGTGACACACCGTTGTTGCCGTCAGTGTTCCTCAGTCACTACACGTGCGACCTGTCGTACCTGATGGCTCCCCTCGTCATACATTTATGAAGATATGTACATAATATGTTAGTATTCCTTGCTTGGGGATCGTCTTGTGCAGAGCACACAACTGATTCAGTAAAAGAAACGCAAGCCTCCCTCACTTTACAAGTCAAGCCAGGAAATTCACAGTGCAGCTTTTATAGAACCATCGTATTCATTAACTTTGATTGTATACTCGGCCTGACGGCAGAGAAATGATGCAGCAGATCAAAGTTTTTATGACAATTCTACGATGGAGCATGAATGTTTTAATCACGTGCCTTACTTGTATACAATTTCGATGTTCAGGTAATTTGTTACTTGACTGTCTAACTATCATTTATAACGCGTGTTTGTGCCTTGAAATCTGAATTGTGTTTCTGATTTGATGTCATCACTTCGCAACATGACGCACTCGCCAGAAATAAGGCGGGCAGACCGACGAATTTTACACGACCGTGGTTAGTTAGTTGTTTGCATGTTTGCTAGTAAATAACGTAAGTGGAGCAGAGATGAATATGGAATCATTCCCGCGACTGTCAGCGCAGCGCGGCAAACGGGGAAACACACTGACGTACACTATGTGATCAAAACTATCCGGACAGCTGGATGGAAATGACTTAAAAGTTCGTGGCACCCTCCATCGATAATGCTGGAATCCAGTATGGTGTTGGCCCACCCTTAGCCTTGATGACAGCTTCCACTTTCGCAGGCATACGTTCAATCAGGTGCTGGTAGGTTTCTTCGGGAATGGCAGCCCATTCTTCACAGTGTGCTGCACTGAGGAGAAGTATCGATATCGGTTGGTGAAACCTGGTAAGAAGTTGGCGTTCCAAAACATCCCAAAGGTGTTCTGTAGGATTCAGGTCTAGACTCTGTGCAGGCCAGTCCATTTCAGGCATGTTATTGTCGTGTAACCACTCCACCACAAGTTGTTCATTATGAACAGGTACTCGATCGTGTTGAAAGATGCAATCGCCATCCCCGAAATGCTCTTCAATACTGGGAAGCAAGAAGGTGCTTAATACCATCAATTTAGGCCTGTGCCGTGACAAAAACAACAAGGGATGCAAGCCCATTCTATGAAAAGCACGACGACACCGTAACACCACAGCCTCCGAATTTTGCTGTTGGCACTACACACGCAGGAAGATGACGTTCACCAGGCATTCGCCATACGCACATCCTGCCATCGGAGCGCCACATTGTGTACCGTGATTCGTCACTCCACACAACGTTTTTCCACTCTTAGATCGTCCAATGTTTGCGCTTCTTACACCAAGCGAGGCGTCTTTTGGATTTCACCGGTGTGATGTGTCTTATGAGCAGCAGCTCGACCATGAAATCCAAGTTTTCTCACCTCCCGCCTAACTGTCATAGTAATTGCAGTGGATCCTGACGCAATTTGGAATGTGATGGTCTGGACAGATGTCTGCCTATTACCCATTACGGCCCTCTTCAACTGTCAGCTCGGTGGGTGCTGACATACTACCAACTTTGTGGGAGAAGCAGTTGTTAAAAAAGGAAAAAGAAACTATTTCAGAAATTTGCTGGTTAATCGATACCACTACAGTATTGTTGCTGTCATGAATACTGTGCAGTAAAATCGTGAAGTAACTGTATATTACGTTGCATAAGCCCAAAACGCATGTAAATTATATGCAGCAGCTGTACCTTTTGAAGTCTCGGGTGATTTGTATCTTCAGTGTGAAACTTTCACTTGGCGACGGAATGTGAGCTGATGTGTGGGAGAAATGTCAAAACACTGTATAGACAGCGAGTATGTAACTTAGAATCTAAAACTAACTAGCTTTCATCAGCAGCCAGCTCACAGTTTCTTCCATTAATTCCTTTATTCTTCACTCTGTTCAGTTTACAAAATGTACGTTCGGTAGACTATCAAAAGCGAAAGGCAGATATCCGGTTTAAAGTCTTAATGAGTGTTGCAGTTGATTCCACTGTTCATATTTGCTGAATCCATTTCCATTATCAGTAGCAGTCAAACTGGAAACTTTACACTGAGGTGAAAAAAGTCATGGAATCCCCCTTACATCGTGTCGGACCTCTTTTTGCCCGGTGTAGTAGCAGCAACTCGGCGTAGCATGGACTCAACAAGTTGTTCATCTACATCTACATCGATACTCTGTAAATCACATTTAAGTGCCTGGCAGAGGGTTCATCAAACCACCTTCACAACCCTCTATTATTCCAATGTCGTATAGCGCGCGGAAAGAATGAACACCTATATCTTTCCGTACGAGCTCTGATTTCTCTTATTTTATCGTGGTGATCGTTCCCTCCTATGTAGGTCGGTGTCAACAAAATATTTTCGCATTCGGAGGAGAAAGTTGGTCATTGGAATTTCGTGAGAAGATTCCGTCGCAACGAAAAACGCCTTTCTTTTAATGATTTCCAGCCCAAATCCTGTATCATTTCTATGACACTCTCTCCCATGTTTCGCGATAATACAAAACGTGCTGCCTTTCTTTGAACTTTTTCGATGCACCCTGTCAGTCCTACCTGGTAAGGATCCCACACCGCGTAGCACTATTCTAAAAGAGGACGGACAAGCGTAGTGCAGGCAGTCTCCTTAGTAGGTCTGTTACATTTTCTATGTGTCCTGCCAATAAAACGCAGTCTTTGGTTAGCCTTCCCCACAACATTTTCTATGTGTTCTTTCCAATTTAAGATCTTAGTAATTGTAATACCTAGGTATATAGTTGAATTTGCGGCTTTTAGATTAGACTGATTTATCATGTAAGCGAAGTTTAACGAGTTCCTTTTCGCACTCATGTGGATGACCTCACACTTTTCGTTATTTAGTGTCAACTGCCACTTTTCGCACCATTCAGATATTTTTTCTAAATCGTTTTGCAGTTTGTTTTGATCTTCTGATGACTTTATTAGTCGATAAACGACAGCGTCGTCTGCAAACAACCGAAGACGGCTACTGAGATTGTCTCCCAAATCGTTTATATAGATAAGAAACAGCAAAGGGCCTATAACACTACCTTGGGGAACGCCCGAAATCACTTCTATTTTACTCGATGACTTTCCGTCAGTTACTACAAACTGTGACCTCTCTGACAGGAAATCGCAAATCCGGTCACACAACTGACACGATATTCCATAAGCACGCAATTTTACTACGAGCCGCTTGTGTGGTACAGTGTCAAAAGCCTTCTGGAAATCAAGGAATACGGAATCGATCTGAAATCTCTTGTCAATAGCACTCATCACTCCATGTGAATAAAGAGCTAGTTGTGTTTCACAGGAACGATGTTTTCTAAACCCATGTTGACTGTGTGTCAATAGACCGTTTCCTTCGAGGTAATTCATAATGTTCGAACACAATATATGTTCTAAAATCCTGCTGCATATCGATGTTAACGATATGTGCCTGTAATTTAGTGGATTACTCCTACCCTTTCTTGAACATTGGTGTGACCTGTGCAACTTTCTAGTCTTTGGGTACGGATCTTTCGTTGAGCGAATGGTTGTATATGATTGTTAAGTATGGAGCTAATGCATCAGCATACTCCGAAAGGAACCTAATTGGTATACAGTCTGGCCCAGAAGACTTGCTTTTATTAAGTGATTTGAGTTGCTTCACTAGTCCGAGGATATTTACTTCTACGTTACTCATGTTGGAAGCTGTTCTTGATTAGAATTCTGGAATATTTACTTCGTCTTCTTTTGTGAAGGCATTTCGGTAGGCTGTGTTTAGTAACTCTGCTTTGGCAGCACTGCCTTCGATAGTATCTCCATTGTTATCGCGCAGAGAAGGCATTGATTGTTTCTTGCTGCTAACATACTTCACATACGACCAGAATCTCTTTGGATTTTCTGCCAGGTTTCGAGACAAATTTCGCTGTGGAAACTATTAGCCTGGCCGCAAGATGAGACGCAGGTCCGCGAGGTGACGCAAGGTGACTCACGGTGAGTTTTTGCGAACCACACAACTGAATGGTCCTGCGCACGTTAGAGCGCAACGTGACGTGACACAGTTCCTGCGCTTGGTGACCCTGCGGACCGCAGTTTCCTGTACTCAGTTTACTGTGAGGCTCACGGTGATTCTGGCTGCTGGTAGTTCGAAATGGAAGAAAAGCTAATTGAAGCAATACGTGTTCGCAAAGTTCTATATGATACAAGCCATGAAGATTACTTGAAAACGAAGCTGAAAGCTGAGAAGTGGGAGGAAGTGGCCAAGGAAACGGACATACGAAATGGTAAGTTGCATTGTAATTCGGTGTTAACATTCTGCATTGACATTGTTAAAACTCTGTAGCAAATTTTCGTGATGTGCTCTGTCCTGGTTAATGTTTATCAAAAAAGATGCCTAGGGTCCTTACAATATCATTCCTTACTAGCGTGTAGCCCTCCATATCTACCAGTGAAAACGGAATAGATGGATTTAACCACGTCTTTGATATCAATATAGAATCGAAACTGTCGTCCGAGTGATGACACGACGTTCTATGAGTACTGTTTAAATTGATTTGTTGTTGGATAGTCCCTATGACTAATAGGATTCTGTTTCTGCTACGAAAATACGGTTTCTGTTAATTGATAATAATGAAATTTGCCCACTTCTCGCTGTATATATATACAGTAGCCCTGGCGACAGCAAGGGCTTTTCTCACCAGCCACTCTGCCCCTTCTGACTCACGCCATAAGGTCCTCCTCGTGCCTTCTTCGGCGTGAGGACGTGTAGCCGGTTTCATCAGAGCGATGTAACACACCGTTTCGAACTCAAACTTAGAGTCGGAATCCGATTCTGAACTTATATCTACTAACATAGCAGAAGTAGTCGCCATCTCTGCCAGAGCCAAAGTTCCCAGCAAACTGCGTATTGAAACTGCGATCCAACTTGCGATGATTGTCGCCGTGAGGAGTTTGACGTCACCTCACGGGCCTGCGTCTCATCTTGCGGCCCGCCTAAAGGCGTCTCGCATTGAACTCCGCGCTAAGTTTCGAGCTTCTGTAAAGGATCGCCAGTCTTGGGGATTTTGCGTCTGTTTAAATTTGGCATGTTTGTTTAGTTGTTTCTGCAACAGTGCTCTAACCCGTTTTGTGTACCAAGGACGATCAGCTCCTCCGTTTGTTAGTTTATTTGGTATAAACCTATCAATTGCTGCCGATACTATTTCTTTGAATTTAAGCCACATCTGGTCTACACTTATATTATTAATTTGGAATGAGTGGAGATTGTCTCTCAGGAAGGCGTCGAGTGAATTTTTATCTGCTTTTTTGAATAGGTATATTTTTCTCTTATTTTTCGAGGTTTTGGGGATTACAGTATTCAATCTCGCTACGACAACCCTGTGTTCACTAATCCCTATATCGGTTTTGATGCTGGTTATTAACTAAGGATTATTTGTTGCTAAGAGGTCAAGTGTGTTTACACAACCTTTTACCATTCGCGTGGGCTCATGAACTAACTGCTCGAAATAATTTTCAGAGAACGCGTTTAGCACAATTTCGGATGATATTTTATGCGTACCTCCGGAATTAAACATGTATTTTCGCCAGCATATCGAGGGTAAATTAAAGTCACCACCACCTATTATTGTATGAGTCAGGTACGTGTTTGAAATCAAACTCAAGTTTTCTTTGAACCTTTCAGCAGCTGTATCATCTGAACTGGGAGGTCGGTAAAAGGATCCAATTATTATATTATTTCGGTTGCCAACAATGACCTCTGCCCATACTAACTCACAGGAAGTATCTACTTCAATTTCGCGACAAGTTAAACTACTTCTAACAGCAACAAACACGCCACCACCAACCGTATTTAGACTATCTTTTCGGAACACCGTTAGATTCTTCGCAAAAATGTCGGCTGAGCTAATATCCGGTTTTTACCAGCTTTCAGTGCCTATAAAGATTTGAGCATCAGTGCTTTCTATTAGCGCTTGGAGCTCTGGTACTTTCTCAACACAGCTACGACAATTTACAACTGTTATACCAATGGTTCCTGCACCCTTTGTGACTGTAGCCCATCTTGTGTTTTCCCGAGACCCTCTAACCTAAAAAAACCGCCCAGTCCACGCCACACAGCCCCTGCGTATAGTGGATACCTGACCGATTCAGGGGAACCCGAAACCCAACCACCCTTTGGCGCAAGTCGAGGAATCTGCAGCCTACACGGTCGCAGAACCGTCTGAGCCTCTGATTCAGACCCTCCACTCGGCTCAGTACCAAAGGTCCGCAATCGGTCCTGTCGACTATGCTGCAGAAGGTCAGCTCTGCTTTCATCTTGCAAGCAAGACTGGCAGCCTTTACCACTTCTGTTAACCGCTCGAAACCAGACAGAATCTCTTCTGATCCAAAGCGACACACATCATTGTTGGAAGACCCTGCAGAAATATTGAGCCTTGCTGCATCTGTAGCCTTCCTAAATTGCGAAAGTGTTGCCGACGTAGGATTTTGTGCACGAAATGACCTCTCGATTATGTCCCGTAAATGTTCGATGGAATTTGTAAAGGGGTACCAGAGCCCATTAACGCCAAATTTCGACGCAATGTCCCAGCGACGTACGTTCTACATTGATTTCTCCCTTTATTTCACACTCTTGCTTGTCTATTAGTACTGACAACTCTACGCAAACGCCGCTGCTCTCAGTCGGGCACTTCGTTGTCCGTGGTGAGAGGTAATAACTGAAATGCGGCATTCTCGGCACACTCTTGACACTGTGCGCTGTGGATCGCGGAATATTGAACTCCCTGACGACTTCCGAAATGTAGTGCCCCATGCGTCTAGCTCTAACTACCATTCCACTTTAAGTCTGATAATTCCGACCGTGCGGCCATAATCACGTCGGTCACCTTTTCATAAGAATCACCTGAATATAAATGACAGCCCCGCCAACTTACTGCCCTTTTGTACCTTGTGTACGCGATACTACCGCCATCTCAATATGTTCGTATCTCATCCCATGACTTTTGCCACTTCACGGTAGAGGTAGCGTTTCGTTAGCTAAAGAGCGTTGAAGGTGTTAACGCGCACAATGTCTGCATCAGTTTCTGTCGACCACACAAGAAACCCCTCACATAGCACCTTTTGATTCTGCATTTGGGCTGAGGGACGTCGTATTTATTGCTATCGCAACGTTACTGTCTTTTCATCTTCGGGATCAGATCGGCGTGGTAATACGATACGTAAGTATTTCGGAGGTGTGGGGGCTTAATACCTGATTAGCCATTCATACTTAGGTTTCTAATGGTTTCCTTGAATTTATTAGGACGAATGCAAGCACGGTTCCTTCAACAAAACAGTGACCAATGCCATGTCCCATTCATGTCCACCTGACCACAGCTACGATTCTAACGACAGCAATGTTGGCGGTACAACAACCTCTAAATTTTCTTTCACTTACTTTTTAGAAAACGTATACACAAGATTTAAACGATAAATTTTTACAACGTTCCACAGTGGTGTAAGGGACATCGAGAGAAACAATTTGATGTAGGACACCTGTGGTCTGTCAAGCCGAGAAACAACGATAAAACTGATGGTTACAGTGTCTGTGTTTATACAGTGTCTGTATCTTCACATTACAATGTCCTTCAGACACGCATGCCTCTCTAAAGGAACAGACATTGTTCTATTACATATGGGATAAATATTATGAAATGGATTCGGATTTTGCGAATCTGGATTGACGTTAGCTATTTGTGAGAATTGAAAATTTGTGTCGGACCGGGACTCGTATTTGGATTTTCCACTTATCGCGAGCTGTCGCCTGAACCATTTTTTTAAACTGCCTTCTTCAGCCAGTTTCGAATGCTATACTAAAAAGTTTGAAGATATTTCTCTTTCCTAATAACTTGTATTTGGAGTTAAAAGATTCCTCTATGTAATCTAAGGACTTGTTCTCCATTGAATGCATTTGTCTTTCTTCCTCGCGTAATAGGTTTTGGAAAGCGCATCATCTCTAGTAATAACACAAGTACAAAATTCTTCGTAACCAAACAAATTTTCAGAACTTTAAACAATGCCTTCTGTGTGATTAATTAGGATGATAAAGCAAAATAACTGCAAACTGAAAACTTCTTCGTTTGCAGTTTAATTTATATTCATCCCTGGTAATTGAATCTCGTGTTTCTGTAGATATAAGGAGGATATAGTTTTCGCCGTATGAAATGTATCTTAGGCAACAATACTTCATTGCTTGCCCATCTTCAGTGAAATGACGCCTGTCGATGTAGGGTGAAACAGCCCAGCAGGCTGACGATGAATGCTTAAGCTAAGATAAATTATTAAATAAAAATCCACCACTTTAGCTGCATCTGTTGGTTCCTTTACAACTCTCTTCGGCTATACGAGCACGCCTTCAGGACCGAACAAAACGTCCATATGTCACGGAGTCAACCCTTACGATCGTAAATTTCGTGGTTCCCGCACAGGGGATGACAAATATTTTACAGTTATTTTAGCCCATGCAGGTATGGATACATAATTGCTGGTTACGATGTCTGTGTTTATACAATGTCTGTATCTTCATATCACAATGTGCATACCTGAAGGACATACTTATGTGAACATACAGACATTATATAAACATAGACATTGTCACCATCGTTGAGGATCCATGCCTAGACGGACTAAAATAACGACAAAATATTTTTCGCTCCCTGTGCGGTAATCACGAAATGTGCGAGCGTAAGGGCTGTGGACTCCGCGACATATGGAAGTTCGGGTCGTTCCTGGAGAAGTGCTCGAACAGCCGAAGTGGTCAGTCGGTAGTCGTCTTTCAGTCGTGACACATTGCGGACGGGTTCGGCGCGCCAAGCAGCGTTCCGCAGGCGTGCTTGTTTACCCGCTAGCGAGAGGTCCTGCATTGCTGTATTGACTTACAGTATCGACCCACCATGGCTACAATCAAACTAATGTTCAAAGCATCGTACACAAGACCGAAGGCCCATGGGAGAGAACGATTTCTTCTAGAAGTGATGCACATAGAACGCAAGGACTGATGAGCCTCCATTTGTCTATTGTATCCAGCACAGCATACCTCAAACTGGTTGACGAAGTGGCCGTGACAGTCTCCTACAACGATCTACCAACGGCTTCCTGTTCTGCCACGCTGACGGTAATGTGAGCATGGTAGCAATCGACCATGCTTTCCTGAGGGTATGTGTCATATGCATATTTGATCTGCCGTTCGAAGTTCCCACCAACCTTGTCGTTGATGTGCTGCGGACATAAGGCACAGTATTGAGCCACACAGAAGAGAAGCAGAAAACCTCTGACACATACCCTGTACTTAACAGGGTGCACCAATTATGCATGGAACTTCAGAAGCACGTTCCATCACATGTTTTCGTTGGCAGTGCAATTGTTATATATGATGGACAAGTGAGGACCTACTCGGCCTGTGACCAGGAGAGTCATGTCCGATCTGAGTGCCTGCAGTGAAGCCTGCTCCAGGTGCCCCACACTGCACTTCCGCAGCGATGCGCGATGACGTCTGTCCCACTAACATACGTGAAGGATGATGTGATGGATGATCATAAGCTGATACCACCTCAGGCTTCTATAACTTCCTTTAGAGACCCAACACTGACAGCGACGATGACGCCATTGCCGCTGCACAGTGCAGATGTCCTTACAGCCTCTGCACATCATGGCACTGTGGGCACCAGGCCATCATCACTGTCAGGATCGGAAATAGGGATTCCTTACGACTAAGCTGAGGCCCGCCCTCTGATGGATGTTAAGTCACGCATCCACAAGCAAAAATCACCTGAGCGGCACCAGAAGAGGCAATTGTCAGCTGAAGAATGAGAGAGGGATGTGATGTTGGAGGGAGACAACGAGACTGTCGCAGCTGCTACACCTGCAATGGGTTCCAGCAGCCTCATTCACCAGCAGGTGCCATATAGTATGGAATATTCGCCCCCTCCTGACGATCCTCAAAACGAGTCACATCGGGTAGACCCTTGGAATGTGGCCTCCTGTGAAAGCAGCTGGCCATCACTGATCTGCCAATCCTCTTTTGGCGACCGGGCAGACAACATGGAGGCAGATGATATGCAGCACACATCCGTAACTCCTCTTACGCCCACGACCATAATTGAATCCAGAGGGTTCGCCATGTCAGGGGACCGTATGGCGTCGTAATGCACGTCATACTTGGTGTCTTACCCCATTATGGACTTTCGCCTGTGCATTGCCTCCACCACTTTAGATGTCTCAATCCTAGCACGTGGGAACAGTCAATGTCATTGGTATCCACACCAATATCAACATCTGCATGTTACATGACATGATAAGAGCGGCAGACTTGGACAATGCCCTTCTCCAGGAGGTCTATCCACAGCTGCAGTTAGATCTTAATGGCTACACCACCTACAGCCTATCATCTGGTGATGTCGCTGGGGGAACCGCCATCCTCAAAGATGGCATGGAAGTGACAGATGTGAGGTACTTACTAAATGCCTGAGGCATAGCTCACACACTTGATGTGGTCCTCCTCATTAACATCTATGTGCCCTCTGGTACTTCACACCATGGTGACAGGCACATTTTCTATTCCAAGGAGGTAGTCCCACTTTTCCAGCGGAACATGGTCTATTATATAGTGGGTGGCAATTTTAACATTATCCTGCAACTAAGTACCGGATACCAATGTATGTCCCATGCCCCACTCTACACACGCTGGTACGTGACATAGCTCTTACGTCACAGCAAAAAACACACACACACACACACACACACACACACACACACACACACACACACACACACACACACATATATATATATATATACTTTACAAGCCACTCTGCTTTCGACTGGACCTCGCTGGACTGTCTCTCGCAGCTTCCACACAGTGACCAGTGATGCAGAAATCTGGCCAACGTCCTTTACAGATCATCTGATGTATATCTGCACTGTCACCCTCCCCCGTCAATTCAACCAAGACAGCAGAGCCCCATAGACACTAAACGCCACCCTCCTTCATGAGGAAGCATGTCGGCAAGCAATTGCTGTCAAGTGGCGCTTTCGTCTCAGGCACCAGTCCCCATTTACTTCCATGTTACTGTGGTGGCTGGGATGTGTCGATTCCACACTCTCAGAACTCCTGACGGCCTACAAAGCTTACTCTACAAGTGGAGTCGCCTATAGTTTTGCATAGGGTCCAGTGTTTACTACTTTCATTGACAGTGTGGCGCCCAGGACGGACATACACTTGTTGCCATTGTATTCAATAGCCCACGCCTTGACAGGGCACTGCTTAGTTGTATCTGTCTGCGAGCACATCCAACTAGTTACTGTACAACTTTAGTTAAGCATTGCAGCGCAATAAAGTGTGTATGTATGTGTCACTAATTTCTTTGTAGTGTTACAGTTCCTCCATCCACCTCGGACCACCTAAACCGAATACGACGTGTGTGAGCTGTTCTACCCAGACGACCCGTAAAATCACTTCTGGTGTCATCCGAACATCAGTTGGCTGTACAATGCATCAATGTCAGTCTACTCCACACCCGAGTGGAGTATGTAGAAAGCATCCGCATATGTGCAAGGGTGCAAGACGGCATCCCCAACGAATTTGTGTCAGTGTATCAGTTTGTGCGCGAGAGGCGCCACCGCAAACGTCAGCTCATCACGGAGGAGTGTGTACGTGCTCTGGACGTAGCACACAAGTATTGTGAGACCTTGTAGGACTGTTCGTGATTATGAAGAGGTGCTGCACGATGGCAGCCTGCAGCTGTCCATCACATCGGCCTTTGCAGCACCAGGGCTGGATGGTTTGCCTCAGGAATTCTACCGAGCTTTTTGTGACCTCATGGGCGACAAGTGACTCCAGAGTTTTCAAGAACTGATCTGCCCTGATTTCACTGTCCCCACAAAATTCACGGGGGAAATCCTGATCCGAGTTCCGAAACTGAATGCTGGTTGTAGGTGTCAGCACTTTCGCCCACTCACGCTGCTCGACACCGACTACAAGATATTCGCCCGCATCCTGCGCCCGTCTCCATGCCGCATTCGGGGAAGCAATCCACATCAGTCAGACCTTCTTAGGTGGTGTCAGCAACTTTTATACAGCATTAGGAGCATACCGTGACGTAGCAGCATTGACGGCGGCCTACAAAATACGGGAGCTTGTCGCTGTCGATTTAGACACGCATTCAACCGGATCGACTACGAATTCCTACTCAAAATTTCGGAATGCACGGGCCTCTCTCCAGAGTCTCCAGGGGTGGTCCTTCGAATGATACAAGGGGGGCGTTCCCGCATGATGGTGAGCAGTTGTCAGTCTGGTCCCATCGTTATCGGATGGTCAGTGCGACAAGGATGTCCCTTGTCAGACACATTATTTGCGGCAGCGCTCGAACCAGGTTTGCACGGTCTGCGGCGGTGATTAGCAGGCATTTGCATGTGGGACGGAACTTTTCATTGCAGTGCATTCGCCGATGATGTGATGAAATCCACATGGCGATTTAGTGACTATGGCAGAATGGGGAGGTCGCTGGGAGTGTCATCAACATAAAGAAAACAAAATGCATGAATGTCGGAGTGCGACTCCTCCAGAAATCAGCGATGCCTTTTGACAAGGCGCCTACATTCAAATGTTTGGGGGTGCTGCTCTCTAGCAATGGTTTCCACATGGCGACAGCTACGTACAACTGGCTATGCGCTCTGATAGAGAGCCTAAAACCACGAACGAGCATTCTGTCTCTACACTGTGCAACGCACGTGGACCACTGCCCCCACCAGTCTGACGGACACGCTCATAGATGAAGTGGTACAGTCACCAGTTTCTGTGGGACACATTTCACCAGCACTCGTACACATCAGAGTGCTCTTGACTGACTTCAGCTACTTCTATCGAGACGGATTCCCAGCACGGAAAACAATTATCGTCTTTACCAACAACAACCACCCATCGATACGGTCGCACAACGACACTCCGAAGTAGGCTGGAACATGGTGTGGTGTGCAGTACACACGCCTTTTCTACCTACGCCTGTGCGTTCGTTGTGGCACTTGGCTGTGAACGGGAAGTCGGCTGCTCGTCAGCGGCTACATTCAATTCATCCGTCAGATCAGCCCTCGTGTCGGAGCTCAGCCGTTGATTCGAATTCGCAGGCCTGAATTGCGACGCGACCGGCGACTGCTGGCGGCTCACGCAGTGGATGCTGGCATTACAGTTGCGCGGAGTGACGATATATTGCGCCCCCACAGAGTATATTTTCCAACAACAAGGACGAATGCGGTTAATTGGTTAAAGTACAAGGCTCTTAACTGCGTTTTTCCTAACGCACACAAAAGTACACTCCACTTCGGTTTCTACTGATGACGAGACATGTGGCTTTCAACCGCTATCCGAAGTACAGGATCCATTTCGCAAATTATTTAGGTTCTTTATTTGTGGACCCTCTTGTTCATTGGGGCGTTCCGGGTATAAGACGCGGTTGCTGAAGAAGATTCCTGGAGCATCTTGATCCCCTACGGACGGAATGGGGGCAACCCCTACCAATAGATGAGACGATATCTCGGACACTTGTTACGGCAGTCGTAGCATCTTCTTTTTTCAATCTGTGGTATCGATGGTGCGCTCTCGTAATTGGGACTACGAGAGCGGGCGAAAAACGCCGACCACAGCGCCCTCTAGTCGACGCTGTGGAGCTCGACGAGCGCCGCTCCAGATTCAGCCCATTTGATCAAGAGCAGACGACCTAGTAACTTAGCTTCTACTTGTACGGGGGCTAGCCATTATAGACGTTGTCTTTGTAACTTCTAGTAATTGTTAGCTTCGATACATAAACGGCTTCGCACCTGCATGCTCATCTGTACCAAAAGTTAAGTAATGTGTTTGTAAATGTTTACACACCAGTAAAGGTGCTTTAACTTTAGTTGCAGTACCGAAGTACTTCACCTTTTCCTGCTCTTACTCGCGTCCTTCACTCTCGGCCTATTTTGCAGAAGCAGTTCACAGGAGCAGATCCACACGCCGCCTATCCAGGCGGGATACAAAACAAGCAAAGTAAATACAAATACACAAATAACGATAAAATAAATAAATAAATAAATAAATAAACATGCTTAATTCCCACGTTGCGTGGGCGTGGAGATGGAATGGTCAAGTGTCGGGTGTCGACCCCTGCCCTACCCGCCGTCCTGCTCCCACAGCGAAAAAGAAAGAAAAAGAAAAAAGAAACTGGTTAAGGCGAACGCTAGCTATAAGCGGGAAATACGAGTTGGAGTCCCGGTCTGCCACAAATTTTCATTTGTCGCAAACAGCTACGTCAATCCAGATTTGCAAAATCTGAATTCATTGTGTAACATCAACCTGTCGTACAAAACCCGCCAAAGCTAGAACGTAAGCGCGCCGAGCGATATTTTCAGCATCCTCTCGCCGTCTTACGCCGCCGTTAAAGGCCAGTTCACACTGGCCGTTACGGCACCGTCACGTCAAGGTGATGAAATCAATTCAAGTCACGTGATCTCAACTCGGATGGCTGTCCTCAACTGTTTTTTCATTCGAGTTGCGATCTTCGCAAGATGATTTTTGAAATGTTCTTATGTGCGAAGTGCACATACACAACGCGACAGCTTCCATATGTGGGTGATAGTGCACATTTATACGAAGAGACATGTTTTGGACTCAAATGGTTTGCATCTTGCGGGACAAGTTTCTGTATTAGAAAAGAAACACAGAAGTGCAAAACAACGCAAAGAGGAGTGTGGCTCCGAAAAATATCACTACATGATACAGAAGGGCGATTTCACACACTATACAAGGAGCTCGAGGAAGAAGAATCTGCATTTTATGTTTTAGAAAATCGAAGCACTAGTTACGTCAAATTGTACCCAGAATTACTAAAAGGAGCGCAGTGTTACGAGCTGCCATCACATACCGTGAAAAATTGGTGTGTTTAAGGTTGATTTCAGTTGTCAGTCCAGTGCAAATTTTTGTGCAATAGTCGTAGCTCCCTCAATACATTTTCCTTCAAGATTTATAGGGTTTTCGTTACATCTTGTATTTGGCTTTTAACAGTTCAAGTGCCTTATGTGTGCTGTGGTTAGCTAGTGAAACCACATAAATGTTGACCACTTATGCTTGCAAAACTGCTTCAAACACAATCCAGAAAGCTACCTAACAATAAATAAGCCTGCCACAAACATACATTAAAATAAATTAACTGGACAACGTATAAATAAATTCCATTTACTAATAAATCTCATTCTACCCACAGCACTTTCTTCCACTTCAAGCTGCAGCCATATCGCAATACATTTCATTGTAAAGTATTAAACACGGTACCGGTATGTATAAAAGCTCCACTTTATAAATGTAGCAAGAGCAAGTAATTTAGTACGTTCGTGTACAATTCAGACTGCTGCCTCACTGCTTCAGTTAGTATTACGTCGTTTATTATAAATTTTAACATAAGAAATAACGAAATGAAACAATTGATAACAAATCACAAACAACAAACAACTGATATCAGTCACCAATATCACGACGAAGCGTAATATGGAGGTCACGGAGATCTGCGCATGACCATGTGTCGGGAGGAAATGAGCTTGGGCGTCAGGTGATCAACAACGGATGGATGACCTGAGTTGTCAAAACTTTATTCCCGAGAAACCTTGACGGTGCCTTGATGTGATGTGACGTGACGTGACGTGACTGGATGGCCACTGGATGGCCACCGTTTGAAATGCATTGCACAATGTTTTGACGGGTTGTGACATGACGTGACGTGACGGCCAGTGTGAATTGGCCTTTAGTCGTTCTTAAGTGTTTGACGCTCATTTCTTTCCTTGTTAACATAGACTTTGAATATTACCTTGTTCTTTTACTTACAAATTTCAAAATTGACGTTTGTGTAAATTTTACCTCAAATTTATGTGAATTTTAACAGCGTAAAATTGATAATTATATTCTCAGATCAAAAGTATCCGAACACCCCTACGTAACGCCGAATTGACCGTGAGATGTAAGACGAGGTGGATCCGTCAGTATAAAAGGAGGCGAGGAGTATTGTTTTCAGTAGAGCTTTGTAAGATATCCTTCCCCCAGGTGCCTACATTTTTAAAAAAATTATTGCCTTTAGCAGTGAGTCCATACTGCTATCCAAATTCATGAAGTGTCATATGACAATTTATTTTGACAATTCATGGTAGACAGTATTGTAAGTTGTACCCAGATACGAAGTAACATAGGTTTAGCAAAGGACTGATTCGACATAAAACGAGATTTACAATCAAAGTATACGAAAACGAGTAAACAAGACGAAAATGTGACAAAGGATACACAGTGCTAATCTAGTATAAAAATCCCACTAGTAGCACAATAAGAAATGATAAATCGAAGTTGGTACACAATCATGATATTCCCAATGCAGTCCACATTAATGATTGTTCATCTAAATTAACAATGAAATGTTCTTTGTATGTCGTGTGAGAACTGTTTCAAAAGCTGCGGATAGATAACTGAACGTTTGTGCAGGTCTATAAGTACCATCTATATAGAACAGAAGACAGTACTAGAGCCACACATATAGATACACTAGTGTTATTCAGACATATACACACAGATTTAGATGCTGAGTGTTCCATGTCCTACAGAGTAACACGCGAGGATATGGTCAGTTAATTGAGCCTTGGTCTTCCCCTGACATTCTAAGTACTAGGAGCATTAGATTAGTAGCGCAGGGAGCTACAGTGCCTTTCATAAGTTTTGGGACAAACAAAATATTTATTTATTTACTTTTAGACATAACAGATGAACAATCAAACGTATTATGTCTGTTAGTCCAACAGACAGAATGATATTCCCGGAGCAATAAATTGAATATTTTACTTCATTTAATGGCTCACAAAATACAAATACTTTCATATTTATGTGAAATAACATAGATTTGCCTTCGCAAAAGTTTTGGGATAAAGTGCAGAAGTAAACCAGAAACTAGGAGATAATGAGGAAATAGTACTTTGTACTTCTACCGCGATGTTGTAACACTTGTGTCAGCCGTTTTGGCATACTTTGTACAAGTTTCTTTAACTACGAAATACTTGGATTTTCCTATTCTTTTTGCGGTCGTCTCCTGAACTCTTGTTTGGACTGTATGGGGACTTTTCGAATATTTCTTTCTAACGCATACCATAAATTCTGTATTGGGTTCACGTCCGGACTTTGTGGAGGGGGACTGACAACTTTTGGACAGTTGCACAGGAGCCCCAACCGTACAATACAGGCAGTGTGTTTGGGGTCGCTGTCCTGATATAATTCGAAACGGTCTCCAATCTCCATATTTTCTGTGCTCTTCATCAAATTGTTCCTTAGAATCTGCAGGTATACATTTTTATCCGTTGTTTCATCAATGAAGACAGCTCACCCACTCCCTGGGCCGACATACAACCACAAACCATAAAATGGCCCCTGCCATGTTTCACTGTAGCTTGCAATTTTTTTGTTCCAGCTCTGTTCGTCCATACGGTCATGATATGTTAAATTTTGATTCATCTGCAAAAAATTATTGATTCCGCCACTCCATGTTCTTGTTTATGTGTTCCCTTGCGAATAGCAGCCACTTCTTCCTATTGGCAGGACTGATGTAAGACTTCCTGCTTGCAGTTCGCCCATGGTAATTTTCTCTGTACAGTACTCGTCTGGTTGTGCTACGACGAGCCATCTTCCCAAACTCTTCCTCAGCCTCAATGGCAGTTTGTGTAGTTGTGATTCGTGGATCTTTCTTCACCTTTTGTACTATTGCCCTCTCTTCTCTCCACACAAATATCCTTGGACGGATTGTCTGTGGCAGATTTGCTATCCTGTCTTCATATTTATATCGACGGACAATGTTCTCTACAGTACTTTTCTTCATATTCAGTAACGTTGATGTTTTTCGGCGCGTTCTTCCCTTTTATAATTAACTGCCTCTGTTCAAAACTGCTGTTTTTACCATTGTATACAAACACACTTGTTTCCTTTGAGCTCTCGACAGGTAATGACTGACATTGCAGGAAATAACGAATAACAGAGATATGCGCACTGACATTGTTGCCAACATTTGTCCCAACACTTTTGAAGTGCAGAATTTCATATCTCACAGTAAGAAATGGTTCTTGTTCTTTTGTAAACAAGCAAACAAACGTGATTGTGATTTTCATCGTCCACAGTTACATGTATTATTGCATACATACGTCTTTATTTCCGTATTAACCATCATAAATTCTTTCATACCCTGGCACACTGTGCACAATGTTTTTCCCAAAACTGTATACCTTGATGTTCACACTGTTGATGATCTCGTACACTGCCTTATACGTTGCTTCATCGTTGGATACTAACAAGGTTTGGAGGCTTCATTGGTACTGATGCCCAAGAGCCAGAAGATTACTTGCAAGGACGTTTGTGTGATACGTGTTGCGAGGGCATCGTTTGGATATTTTACCTCTCCGAAAACACGTAGAAGGGTGGTGCTTAGTTTGAGCCGACAGAGGTGTTTATTGAACTTCCAGTTATTAAATTCCAGCCGCGCTACAATTGTCGTGAAGCTCCTCGATGTTTGCGCCTTTTTACACCACGGTACTCTTGTAATCGTGGGATGAAGTGGCGCGTAGTGACTGCCTTTGATTTTATGTGTCCGTGACCATTCCTCTTGCCAGTCCGAGTATAAACGCTTTCTGAGCACGGGTATCATATGTGTGAGAGGGAGTTTACCATATTTAATGGTTCCATGCCTGCTTTGCAAGGGCATCTACTTCTTCACTTCCATGTATCCGAGTGGCCGTATCCATACCATCAAAATGTTGCGACATTTCCTCTGCTGCCTACTTGAGACGCTGTTTGACCGCTAGCAGGCAATCACTGGCTACACAGTCGAGCACGCGATGTCTAAACGCCGGCCGAAGTGGCTGTGCGGTTCTAGGCGCTGCAGTCTGGAACCGCGACACCGCTACGGTCGCGGGTTCGAATCCTGCCTCGGGCATGGATGTGTGTGATGTCCTTAGGTTAGTTAGGTTTAACTAGTTCTAAGTTCTAGGGGACTAATGACCTCAGAAGTTGAGTCTCATAGTGCTCAGAGCCATTTGAACCATTTGATGTCTAAACAGCACGACTTGTTTACGTGCGCGACCTCGCCGGCCTGTGGGCCTACCACGTCACCGCCCCCATCGAATGCTCCTCTGACGACGAACCTGGACTCGGAAATGGACTCTTAGCTACTTCGGCTGACTCGACGGACTCGTGCGCAGAAGAGTGCACGGACCAGAAATCAGTCCAGAGCAGCCGCAAGCACGTTCTGCTCACCGCAACAGACACATTATTCTTCAGCTGCGAGTCAGGGTGGCTTCATCAAAGCACCGCGGGAAGTGATTGCAAAGCGACAGACAGTTCCACCGCCTCAACCCATAGAGACGTAGAACAGCCACAGGATCAGACTGCGGCAACGGCAACACCCCCACAACAAGAACGGAAGCATAGCCTGCCGCCTATCATACTGCAGTATCGTGAGACGTATAAGACATTGTACGAATGGCTCAAGAACCACTGCGAGACATCTATTTCAGCGAAGGACCGCGACAGGGAGCGCAAAAGATTGACGCTTATTGCAAAGAGGACAACGTTACGGCGATGCACATGGTGGGGGAGTAGAATATAGATTGTTACACTTTCCCCACTGACAAGCCGAAGTTAATAAAAACACTTATCAGTGGGATTCCGCTGAAGATAACGGAAGACGAGGTTATGCCTTTTTAGCCATCAAAGTTGTCCGGATGCGATACCCAGGAACTCAGTGCCAAATGAACAAGATGACTGTCATTCTCAGTGCCACAGCAGAGCATCGCACGATATTTCAGATAGACTGATTTTACTCGCTCGTCCTTACGGTCAAGAAAGTACGCGCCAGGCGCGGTCCAGCTGAACGTTTTGATTGCCAGTAGCCGGAACGTGTCGCATGGCGTTGTACTGTGTCCCCACGGTGTGTCAAGTGTGGGGGCAATCACGATAGCAGATGTGAACATCCTTGAGACTTACCTGCTACGTGTGCTCTTTACGGGTAAGTTCACGCTGCGAACAACAGAAGCTATGTTCATCAAAGAAATGCGAGCCACCGCCAACGAACTCTTCCTTCGTTTTCCAAAAAACCTCTGACCTCTGGCAGCTCAGCGAAGACTCGTCGTCATCCAGAACGCGCTTCATAAGTATCGACTGCTCCTCCTAATCGACAGCCTGTGTACCAACGCATGCACTCTCTGCGACGCAGGTTACAACACTCTGTGGTGGCTGGTGCTTGTGGGGCACTGCCCAGCAGCAACGGACCTACCCACGACTGCAGACGTGACGTCACAACCACAGCCCCACATGGCGCCAATAGCTTTGGAGCAGAAGCCAACTCACCTTGTACTTCCCCTGAACCAGAGGCGGCGTGGCGAAGACGCTTACCATCGTCAGCGTCGGCGTGGGGAAGACGCTTACCATCGTCAGCAAGACGCTGACGAACCTTTCTCGTGCCATCACTGCCACACTCACTGATGCCTTAAGATGTGATACCACAACCTAGCCAGAGCTGACACCATCTGCAAGTGGATCAGCCTAGAAGAATTGGTGAAATCCGTGCCATGACATAGACTGCAAATGGCTTTTTCCAACTCTGTTGTAATTCAAGAAATTTTTTCACAAGGAAAGTACAGACATTTGCACGGTCGGTGAAGCTCACTTCAAGTCCAAAATTCACACTGATGTATGTTACTAGACTGACAGTTTGACGGCTGGGGCGATAATGCGATAAGGCCATATATGTGCAGATTTCAATCCGCCATTACCAAATCCCCACTCCCCAGCTCACCAACATAGAGGCTACTGCTGTGGTGGTAAAACTGCTCAAGGACTTGTCATCTGTGTGATGCTCTGTCGGCTACACACGGGACAGACCAGCGCTGACGATGTCGCGGCGTTGCAGCAGTTATGAGGAAAGCTATTTATAGCTGGCGACCTCAGTGCAAAGAACTATGTGCGCAAGTCGCGCATGACGAATATCAGTGACGAGCAGCTCCTCCGCTCTGTGGAGACAGCTAAGGGACTAATCTAAGGACCAACAGGGCCCACAATGTACCCGTACTTGAGAGGCCTCCCTGATCTTATTGACAGTGGGATAGCTGAAGGTCTCTACTTGTTCATTGTCACAAAGGTCATACCAGCTTTACCATGCAGACACTGGCCATTTTCCTTCTGCCTGGCCATTGGGACGATATCAACAGGACTGGGCCTTAATACAAGGAAAACGGACTGCCACCGACATCAACAGAGTGCCGGACATGACCTCAAGGGTGCCGAAATTGACACCAATACCAGTGTCGATGATGCAGCTCTGCTCTTCAAAGAAGTGGTCGCTTAGGCGCTACACACAGCGGCACCAAATTGGCATTCTATGGGGCACACGCCACCGCTGCTGCCTCCAGAGATATCGAAATTCATTCGTGAATGTAACTGTTTCTGTCGTGACTGGCACCTAACAAGAGACCCTGTCACCAAAAGGCGGATCAGTCTCCTGTGTTGAAAAGTGAAAGCCACTGTAACAGAGCACCGAAACCAGCATTCACAGGACGAACTCGCCACAAGCAAACCCAATAGCCAATCTTGGGAAGTGGTCCATCACCTCACCAAGCAAAGCCCCTGACTTCCTCGTTTTGATAAGGTGCAGGGCACTACATATATCCTGGATGCCAAACCAAAGCACTGATGCTTTCCAAAGCCATTTTTAACCTCTCGAGCAACCAATCAGCCTTCAACAAGTGCAGCTGGTTGAAGACAGGTTTAAGGCCTCTTCGCGAATGACTCCCCCAAAGACCCAATTAGGCTTCCCACTGAGAGGGAGGTGCAGGATCATGTGTGATATCTTCTAGCTATGCAATCTTTCAGTCATGATAACATTGGGGGCTGAGTTCTCAAAGCCCTGCTGGCAGCGGTAGTTATCTGCGTAATGAGTTTATTCAATGTCATCTTCACTCAGAAGCATTACCGTCAAGCTTGGAAACGTGCCGTTGTGGTGGCGATGCCGATGTCTGGGAAAGACAGGAAGGATTGTGCCGACTATAGACGCATAAGTCTCCTCCCAACGACCAGCAAGGTTTTCGTGGCGTATCTTCCTTGCACGACCCAGTCTGCATATGGAGCAATGCAGAATATTACGTAATGAGCAATTTCGAGTCTGCCAGCAGCACTCTACCACTCAGCAACTGGTACGCATTGTTGAAAAGTCTACCCTAGTTTTTAACAATAAAAAGTATTGTGAAGGCATATTTTTGTATGCATCACCCACAGTGGCCTGATGTGTGAACTCTTTGTACAGGGCCTCACACCAGCATTTGGCAAACTCGTCTGCCGCCATCTTGAACAGTGTACCTTTATTGTTCGTGCTGGGGAGGGGATGTCTTCCAAATGTGATGTTAAGGCCAGGGTGCTCAGGTCTCCTTTTTAGGTCCAGTGGTGCATACGGCCTACGCAGCAGTTGCCGAGACTCATCAGTGCCATTTACGCTGATGATACAGCTCCTGTCATGCACAGCAGGTAGCCGGGAGTCTTCTTAGATCAGTATCTCACATGGAAGAAGCACATTCTCCATGTGCATAAGAAAACAACGCAGCGACATGCTATATCCACTGGCCGGCCGAAGTGGCCGTGCGGTTAAAGGCGCTGCAGTCTGGAACCGCAAGACCGCTACGGTCGCAGGTTCGAATCCTGCCTCGGGCATGGATGTGTGTGATGTCCTTAGGTTAGTTAGATTTAACTAGTACTAAGTTCTAGGGGACTAATGACCTCAGCAGTTGAGTCCCATAGTGCTCAGAGCCATTTGAACCATTTTTTGCTATATCCAGCGCACTACCTGCATGACGTGGCTGGCGAGCCCTGTGTATTTGATAGATGCCAATGCGTGGCGAGAAGACACTACTCCAAGTCCCGACTTTCCCAGACATCCTCATCTGCCAACTCGGAAGGAGGAACGACGACCATAAGCGGCCGGTTGCGCTACTCCATCGCCAGGCAGTGCCGTCCGACATTGAATTAAACTCATGTAAGACATACATTCATGACGACACCAGACATATGAGAAGCCAACTCATGTATCACGTCTCACGACCACAGTTGGCTGAGCCCTAGGGTTGGTACTACGATTAGCTCGTTATGGATGTACTGTCCCGACCCAACGAAGCGTACCTGCCGTTAGCAGGCAGCATACGCTAAGACGTTGTCAGCAGAATAAGGCGGTCAGAAGAGCTCAGTGACCTCGAACTTGGACTAATCATTCTATGTCAGCTGACTGACAAGTCCATCAAGGACATCTCAATTCTTCTAAAACTATCAAAGGCGACTGCTAGTGATGTGACTGTCAAGTGGAAACGCGAGGCAACAACCATAGCTAAATCGAGACCAGGACAACTTCAGGTGCTGAGGGACAGAGACCGTTGAGCATCGTACAAGATGATAAAAATTAGTATGAAATTATTGAAAGGAAGCACCGGTGATGACAAAGTGTTACCAGCAATCCATCTAGGAAAATGTTTGCACGTAATGAGTTAAGAACAGTGGGGCACAATGGTCGAGAAACTCCTAAAAAGCCACACATTTCTGTAATCAGTGCTTAGCAGAACTTGAGGTTGTATACATAGCGACGTCACTGGACAGTGGATGACGGTAAACGAGTGATCTGTAGTGATCAGTCTCGCTTTTCCCGGTGGCAATGCGACGGAAGGGTTGCGGTTTGGCGAATGCCTCAAGAAAGTTACCTGCCACATGTGTGCTGCCGAAACTGAAGTCACGAAGAGGGGTTGTTTCAATATTGGGGTGCTTTTTGTGGTTAGGCTGTGGGCCAATTATAACGCTTAATAAAGCGCTAAATGTGGGAGAATATGAATACATGCTACAGCACAGTGTACTGAGTACAGTAGAGGTACAGTTGGGAGACGATGATTGTTTATATCAGCTTGATAATGCAGACTGTCATAATGCAGTATCTGTAAGGCAATGGTTTGTAGACAAAAGCATCCCTGAAATGGGCCAGTCTGCGCAGAGTCCCGACCTTGACGCAGTGGATCAACTTTGGGAAGAATCATAATGTCGACTTCACTCCAGATCCCAGAGTCCAACATCATTACATTCTCTGATTTCGGATTTTGAGGAAATATATGCTGCCATTCCTCCATAGGCATTCAGAAACCTCATTGAAAGTGTCCCCAGCAGAGTTCAAGCTGTCATAAAGGAGAAGGATGAACACGCCCCGTACACCACTCTGGTACTTTGTAAACAGCTGTCATTCACACCCTGTAGATAATCTCTCTGGGAATCGTGCTGCTTTTCTGCACGTTTTCGTTCTTTGACTGTCTTAGTATTGTGTATGCGAGGTGGAAACGGAACCGATACCATAATCTTCAAATGGTTCAAATGGCCCTGAGCACTGTGGGACTCAACTGCTGAGGTCGTTAGTCCCCTAGAACTTGGAGCTAGTTAAACCTAACTAACCTAAGGACATCACAAACATCCATGCCCGAGGCAGGATTCGAACCTGCGACCGTAGCGGTTTTGCGGTTCCAGACTGCACCGCCTTTAACCGCACGGCCACTTCGGCCGGCCGATACCATAATCTTCCGAAACAGGTGTGGTAAACCACAATATAACCTCATTGTGGATGGCCTGTTGAGCAAACCAATTGTGATTCCGGCGCCAGGATTTGATCTGAGTCTGGCGATTTCCCAGTCTCGAAAGATAGCACTCATAGCGTCTTTCTGGACTAGTATGTCAGGCGAGCTCGACACCTCACCACAGACAAGAATGTTTCTTATGACATCGGCTTCTATTGGCTATTAACCCACAAACATCCTTCCAACCACTGTTCAGACAGTATTTGCACATTTATGTCCTTGTTCCTAAACAATCATTTGAAATTTGTCGCTACTACGTATGTAAGTTGTTGTTTCCTCGTGTCCACCTTGCTAGTAGAACAATCAGCAAAGCTATCTACTGCTTCGGCATGTGAATTCGGTCTAGTACACAATAATCTGTGAACGTCTGAGAAGTTTCTTGAAGTAGAAGAGGTGATTTCGGCTTACATCGTATAGGATGATAGTGTGAAGTAGTTTACATTACTTGAGTGTTTTTTTAGTGAGTTACATACCCCAAAATTTCAGGGAGTGTGCTCTTCTTTTTAATTTAATTACTACTTCTATTGACTAGAGCATTACAAACTGTAATTTTAATGGGACCCTCAGGACACATAGGCTCAGCTCGTGGAATTCCTCGAAGAATTTACACGATTTTTTATTAACGTGTTTGCTTTATCTATATGGATTGCTTTTACTGCTGCTGCTGTTTAATTAAAGAGTAAATATTCTGTTTTATATTCATAAAATTTATATTCATTTCATATTAATAAAATCAATACTCCACACAATCTGTTACCAAAGACACAACTGGAAACTTAACTGCTAAAGGTGTACTATAGTTACGACGCCATTATAGAATTATCTTTGCTCAATGTGTGAAATTGTCTACGTGACACTTACACTTCGTACTGTAACGAACCATACACGTAGGATTAACGTGACGATCTTGTATGGTTAAATAATGAATATGACGCCCTCGACATGCACCGTGGCATACAATATAAGTAATTGTGATGAACAGTTATGGTTTGTTATCTGTTATCAGTATACTCGACAGGACTTTTCACGGTGTAAATTATAATGTTGTAATAATGTACTTGGGGCGTGGCCAGCTTTCGCGTTTATGACAGTTTGAACTCTTCTGCGGACACTTTCAATAAAATGTCTGAATATCTGTGGAAGTAAAGCCTATTCATCCTCACGATCAGCAAACAGAGAATGTAGTGATGTCTAACACTGGGATCTGGAGCGTAGTCCATGTTCTAACTCTTACCAAAGCGGCTCCATTGGGTTCGGGTCGGGACTCCTGGCAGGCCAGCCCATTTCAGGAATGTTATTGTTACAAACCAATGCCTCACAGATGGTGCTACATGAGAGGTTGCACTTTCATGCTGATAGAAACAGTCATCGTCTCTTAACTGTTTCTCTACCGTATTCAGTAAACAATGGTATAAAATGTGTTCATATCCTACCGAATTTAGTGTTTTTGAGCACAACGTAGCCACGAAAAACACCACCATACCGTAACATCACCTCTATCGCATCTCACTTTTGGGACGAAACCTGATCGCAGGTAACTTTCTTAACACGTTCTCCAAACTCAGCCCCTTCCATCGGATTGCCACAGGATACAGCGAGAATTCTTACTGCAAATCACTCGTTTCGAGTCACCCATCGCTCTTTACATAATCTCAAGCACTGAATACAGAAATTTGTGTCTTTTGAGGCGCTCTACGCCATTGTGTTTACTTCCCTTTGCACAGCTGAACTGTTGCAACTTACGAATCTTTCCTTCCATTGTTTTCACGCAACGTTGGACTGTTCTTTTCTGTCAGTACGTGAGGTGTGGCTGGTTTTACCTTAGCTTCACAGTCAGATCACCATCAGTCGACTTGGACAGCTGAAATGTTCCTCATGGATCTGTTACTCAGGACACATCCAATCGCTAGTGTACATTCCAAGTCTCTGAGGTATCCTGACCAACACATTGTGCTGTTACTGCGTCTCTGCCGATAACACAATATTCCCCGCCTCCTTTTGAACAGGTGGATCTGCCTCTTGTGACATCTAGTGGCCGATTCCACTTTACGTAGGGGTGTTTGGATACTTTTGATCAGATAATATATGTTTAAATGGGTATTTTATTTGCAGAATCACTTGATAATACTACACAGTGGAATTTGTAATAGCGTATCTAGAAGGAAATAAGTAAGTTAAACGGCGAAAACATTGTCGTTCAGACGAAGAATATAGAACCGTTATTACCTTTACTACTTTAGGCTATATTGTGTTTCCATGTGCACGAATAATTTGAATCTGATAATGCTCTGTGTATTCTCTCATTTTATTTTCCATTCATAACTTCTTGGCCGGACACAGAAACTGAGTTGATACCAACGGAATTTTATTTCCTTTACCTTGGCGCATGTTACACAGTAACGTCAGTTAAGCGTCAATTTCATCTGTGGAATAGCTTTTTTTACGGATTTTCTATTAACTGTTGCGTTTTTGTTAAAATGGCTAAATTTAAATATCTTGACATTAAATTCTTTTGTCCTCAAGGAAGTTCATTGAAAGTTGGTGAAGGTTTATAAGTAGACCACGGATTTTTAGGTCGTAAAAAATTGTGTTTTAGGCACCTAAAATAGGCTCCTTGAGTAGTTCATTTAGGCTATATAAAATCTAAAACAGGCTCTAATAAAAATGATGCAGAGAAAATAAAAATAAATTAAAATACACAGTGTTGACAATATGAACATCTTATTAATCATCAAAACAAGGAGAATGAATA
The DNA here is from genome assembly GCF_021461395.2 of Schistocerca americana. Classification (NCBI taxonomy): domain Eukaryota; kingdom Metazoa; phylum Arthropoda; class Insecta; order Orthoptera; family Acrididae; genus Schistocerca; species Schistocerca americana. The sequence continues at coordinate 100,499,604 of NC_060130.1, read as the reverse complement.
TTTACACAGTTACAGAGCACAGCAATCTACAACATTAATGTTGAACATAACTCAAAATATTTTTGAGTTCCTGCAAGATAAAGATCTCCGTAAAAAATGATGTGGCAATGGTTTAATTAATACATTTGTAGTTTCACATATTCTGACCATAGTTGGCTTCACAATAAATAACCAAAATCTTTTCTGGGTTTTCTAGTGAAAAACTGTGGCGCTTGTCAGTCAGAATCAATTTATACGCTGAAAAAGAACGTTCTACATCAACAGATGTGACAGGGGCGTACTTCATTTTCGGCACATGTTAGACAGGAATGCTGCAGTCAGGAGTGCTGGATTTTCCACTAAGTATGTCGGCAGCTACACACAACTCCTTCAAGGCCAGTGTTCTTCTGCAAAACCGTTTGCATTTTTGCCCGTACTTTTCCCCTACTTCTCCTGACGCTTCATTAATTTTCATTTTGACTTCTTCAAGCAAAGAAATATTGTCGTAGATAGGTATCCCTGAGCCTTCTAATTGTGAAATTATTCTTGCCATAAATGTGTAGTGGGCCCTAATGTAAGATAAGTCCCGTTTTAAAGAAGAATCTTTGAGTAACTCCATTGCTGCTGTTACCTCCAGTATATTTCAACCACCTTCTGGACAGCTGAGAGATGCGTACTATAGTATTCTGTTGCTGTCAGCCGGCCGCGGTGGTCTAGCGGTTCAGGCGCTCAGTCCGGAACCGCCGGACTGCTACGGCCGCAGGTTCGAATCCTGCCTCGGGCATGGATGTGTATGATGTCCTTAGGTTAGTTAGGTTTAAGTAGTTCTAAGTTCTAGGGGACTGATGACCACAGATGTTAAGTCCCATAGTGCTCAGAGCCATTTGAACCATTTGTTGCTATCAGCCACGTGCCCCAGCGGGTGACAACAGGCTCTGGCGGCAATGGGACATCTGGAAGCTGTTCTTTGAATGCCTGTATTCTTGATGGTGCCTTAACAAAAATTTTCTTCACCATAGATATTACTTTATTTACCTTAGAAAATTGTAGCCTTACTTGCTCTGCTATGCGGTTGATCCCATGCACTACACAAATTACGTGCAGCATCAATGGGTAGAATACTTTTAATAGTTGAAACGCTGCTATCATATATGCAGCAGCATCAGTGACGGCCAGAAGCACCTTATTCTCATCCACTCCGTTTGGGTATAGCACCTTAAGCCCATTGTTCACAAACTGTGCTATTGTTTGTGGGTTCGTTTTTGCAAGCTGTTTTGAGTAAATCAAATGAGCCCTGGATGGAGCATCTGGATCTACCTTGCCAATAATCAGGTGTGCAATGTAACGGCCAAGACTGTCAGTAGTTTCATCCACAGAAATCCATATACAAGATTCTCCAACATCTTCTCGGATTCTGTGCAATGCAGCATTGTAAGCTGAATCCACATAATTCTTACGTAAAGTTGACTCTGCAGGAATAGACTGATGGCAGTACTTCTCAAGAAAACCTCTGAAAATAGGGTTTTCTGGTTTCCTAAAAGGGATGTTTGCTGCCACAAGTGCATGACACAAATCACTGCAGAACTTGTTTTTTTCGGAGGATTCACCAGATTTATTGGTTAAGAGTTTGCTTCAATTTTGACTTTCGTTCAACATTAGCTTCATGTGCGATTCCATCTGCATGCTGAGTTAAGAGAGATTTCTTAACACTCGAAACCTAATACGAGAGAAAAGAGAAACGCAGTTTAGAATCGCATATAAAGAGTATTTCGTATTACTAAAGGATAACGATAAAAAAGAATCCTAAGTGACAGGAAAATAAGAAGTCTAAGAAAAACATCAACTAACCTCCTTTTTGCATGCTTGGCAGAAAATAATTTTCCCATCTGTTGTATTATGCGGAAAATCTTGCAGCCACTGCCTTATCTGAGTAGACTTTTAACTAGCTGCTTTCGGCATGGCGTAGTATTCTCACACAGAAACTAGAATTTATTTAGCACTTAGAACGTCAGTAACACTTAACACGTCGGTCGCTACACAATGTACAGATTTGTTTTCGCTGGGAAAAAGTAAACGATTTCCTCTTTTTTTTTTTTTTACTGTGGTGCATGGTAGACGTAGGAGAAGTACCGTACTCGTTGCTCGACATATGACACCTGAAGATGGCCGCCCCTTCTGAACAAGCGAATGGAATCTACCGGTGCTTCAGATGAAAACATCGCACTACTGGCAAATTATTTTTCGAGCCGGAAAATTCACGTATAATACCTTTCACTAAACAGAGTAGTCTGATAGAACTGCCTGTAGACAGCAGCGAGAAAATGCGCGAAGGGCTGTAATTTAGCTATAGAGGGCGTCTACGATTAACATTGTGATTTTTTAATCCGTGCTCAGCTTAAGGCCTATGAAACCGTTTCTTTGCGAAAATACACAGCTGGCCAGAATTCTACGAACGAAATGTTTTCAAATATAACATTTAGTAGTCCAACGTTCGATTCTAATGTGTAACTCAAATCTTTGACTGGTTCCCATTCTCTGACCGAAGTTAAGCACTGTCGCGCTCGGCGCATACTTGGATGATGACCATTCAACCGCGCCGAGTGCTGTTGGTAGTAAGGCAAGCAAAGGAATTGTAAACAGTCTCTAACGGCCTTCGCCTTCGACGAGACGTAAAGCCCTAAGTTTACTTCCTTTTTCTAATCATTGAAAACACAATAACTCTATGCCAGATTAACGAAATTGGTACGTACTTTTTAGGATTTTTATGCCAAAATAGGCAAAATTAGGCGTCAACGTCGAAATACGCAATTTTAGGTCCTATAGAACTAACGGTACTCAATTTAGTTAGTCATGAAACGCAAAAGTACCAACTTATATGCAAATTTGAGCTTAGGAAAAAAAATAGGTTTTAACCTAAAGATCCGTGATCTATTTTTTTTACATATGAATAACAAAACACTTATAAAGAGTATTTGGTATTAACAGGGATAGCAATATAAAAAAATAAAAAAAGACCGAAGTGTTAGGCAAATACGAAGCATGAGCGCATATCAGCTAGCCACCTTGCTGCACGCTGGGCAGAAAATATTTTTTTCCGTCTGTCGTATAGTGTGGAAAAACTTGGAGCCACTGTCTTATATGATGAAATCGGCACTTTTTAGGATATTAAAGCCGAAATAGGCACTAACGTCGAAATAGGCTTTTTGAGGTCCTATAGAATTAACGCTATTAAGTGTAAATAGTCATGAAACGCATAAGTAGAAATTTTTATGCAAATAGGAACTCAGGAACAAAATAGGTTTTAACCTAAAATCCGCGGTCTATTTATAAGCAGCCTATTTATTTATTTTCAACAGTTAAGAAACTGGTGGTTTAACTCAAACTGCTCTTGGAAATAATCCACGTGAATGACGCCCCAGAACAGAAATCACACCTGAAGACATCGGTAAAGTGCACGATATGGTATTGGACGATCGGCAGTTAAATGCGTATGACGTATCTGAAACCATATACTCGTGAGCTTGAATGGATCACTGTCCGGGTCTGCCGAGCACTGTTAGCAAGCGGGGCGCACTCAGCCCTTGTGAGGCCAATTGAGGAGACACCTGACTGACAAATGGCGGCGCTAGTCACGAAAACTGACAACGGCTGATCGCATGACCCTCCGTATCCGCATGCGGTGACGCCTAGGGGCTGAGGATTACACGGCGGCCGATCGGTACCGTTGGGCCTTCACGACCTATTCGGACGCTGTATGTTTATGTATAAGTCAGAACAAACATTACGGTAAGCTTTAAATGAGGAATTAACAATGAAAACAGTTTGTGCAACAGTTTGTGCAACATGGTTGCCACATTTGGCGAATGCTGCTGAAAAGCAAATACGCAGAAAAATTTCTCAACGAACTTTGAACTGTTTCAAAAGAGAATATAGCTGATTTCGCGTATTGATTTGTTATCTGTATTGGGCGTGACTCCAAAAATTCGTGAAAAAATCGAATCACCACTCAAAGTGGATACATGCGCAGCGAGCACGGGACCCCAAGCTAATGTGGCCCTCCTTCCTTTCCGGGCTGCATACCTTCCTTTTCCGCATCCTTCCCCATCCCCCATCTTCGCCCCCCCCCTCACCACCGCCTCTTTCCTTCCCTTTCTCCCCCTCTGGGAGCACGTTTTGTGCCTACGTCCGGAGACGGACGCTCGAGAATGTAAAACATTCTTCATTTTCTCTGCTTGCAAATCTTCATCCTTCCTTTGTCCTTCTCTTTTCCTTACCTCTTCTCTTTACCCTTTTCTCCGCTGTGGCGTTTGAGACCTCTCTTCTTTCTTTTCCCTTTGTTTCTCTCTTTCTCTTTTTTCCTCCCTGTGCGTGTCTGAAAGCCGACCCATGCATTCCCATGTGTAGCCAGTGACGGGGTAACGCGTAATTCCCCGCCCCGGGTAGACAGGTAGGACACGTACGTACCCCCTGGTAACGGCCAGGCCCAGGGAGGGGTGATTACCCGAGCTGATACCTTCCGGAAGTGCTGATTGGTCCCTCCGTCCGTTTCTCGGGAGGTGCGACCTGAGGTGTGAACAATCACCTATGGCGGGAGTGCCCTCAAAGAGGGCCCCCACAAGGGAGGAGCGCGCCATCGGAGACGCCGGTAATCATGGGGGATTCTTCCGCAATGGTTTCCTCATCTTCCACTATGTCTGCTCACAAGCGTAAGTTCACAGAGTCTCAGCCACAGACAGTTCTTCCATCGTTGCCACAGTTCGTTGTTGCTTCTCGGTCTGACGAAGGTCACGACTTCTCCACGGTCAACCCTTTCATTATTCAGAAAGGTGTCAACGCAATTGCAGGTCCTGTAAAGTCTTGTTCCAGATTACGGAATGGCACCTTGTTGTTAGAAACAGTCAGTGCCCTCCAGGCACAAAAATTGGTGCGTACTTCACTGCTCCACAGCTTCCCTGTCCGGGTGGAAGCGCACCGCACTTTAAATTCCTCACGTGGAGTCGTTTATACACGCTCCCTCGACGGATTGTCTGACGAGGAAATTCAACACTACCTGTCTGACCAGGGCATAACGGCTCTTCATAGAGTCATGAAATGGTCTGACACGAACATCGTTCCAACCCGTACTGTCTTCTTGACATTTGACAGAGTTCAACTCCCATTGAACATGAAAGCAGGCTATGAGATAATTTCCGTTCGCCCCTACGTCCCAAACCCTATGTGTTGCTATCGGTGTCAGCGGTTCAATCATACCAGCCAGTCCTGTTCCATCCTGGCCAAATGTGTTACATGTGGCAAGGATGCCCATGAGGGTGCTTGCCCACCTCCATCCCTTCGTTGCATCAACTGTATGGGTGACCACGCTGCTTCCTCTCGAGATTGCCACATTTTTAAAGACGAAAAGCTCATTCAGGAAATCAGAGTGAAGGAAAAGGTGTCGACCTTTGCTGCTCGAGAATTATTCGCCAGTCGAAAGCCCACTGTGCCTCTGACAGGAAAATACAGCACTGTCCTTGCCTCTCCTCGACCAACAAAGGAGGCGGCCACGCAGACTTGTGATCTCACTTTTAGTGACATGGTCGTCAGATTGGCCAGCGCAATGATCGCCCGTTCATCCTCCCCATTTTCACCTGCTCACTCCATGGCTCACCCTTCATCGGGTTCTGCTAAATCTCTATCGCAAAAGTCAGACACCCGGACTTCCAAAAAAGAGCATACTCGTGAAGATTTTTTACGTACCCCAACTTCACAACCATCGGTTCCTCCTTCATCTAAACATCATGTTTCCAAGAAGGCTAATAAGAAACCCAGTTCCTCTCCTTCTCCACCACGGCGTGTCTCATCTACAGCACCACCTGGCGGTAACCGCCCTCGGCCGTCTTCTGTGTCGCCAAGGCGCACTACTGGTGGCCGATCAACCGGCCGATCGCTGGTGGCAGGAGCTGCTCCTGAACAACCTATGGGTCAGGATCTTCGGCTGAGTGCCGTTCCACGCTGTCGGTCGCAAGCTCTGAGCAGTCGTTGAGTTGACGGCAACCTTGGTCACATTCTTCCATTATCTGTCCACACCATGTCCATTATCCATTGGAATATTCACGGCATTCGAGCCAATGAATTGACGATCCTCTTACGATCCTACCCGCCGGTCATCTTCTGTCTTCAGGAAACAAAGCTGCGTTACCACGACGCTTTGTTTTCCCCCATTTTCAGTCAGTCCGATTTGATCTCCCCTCTGTTGAAGGCACTCCAGCACATGGGGGACTCATGATTCTTCTTCATAACACTCTCCATTATCACCCAATCCCCTTAAACACTTCCTTCCAAGCAGTCGCTGTCCATCTTTCCCTTTCTGGATACTCCTTCTCTCTTCAAAAATGGTTCAAATGGCTCTGAGCACTATGGGACTCAACTGCTGAGGTCATTAGTCCCCTAGAACTTAGAACTAGTTAAACCTAACTAACCTAAGGACATCACAAACATCCATGCCCGAGGCAGGATTCGAACCTGCGACCGTAGCGGTCTTGCGGTTCCAGACTGCAGCGCCTTTAACCGCACGGCCACTTCGGCCGGCTCCTTATCTCTTTGTACTGTATACATTCCAGCGTCCACACCAATGGCACGAGCTGATCTCCTTCATCTTCTTGGTCAGCATCCACCCACCTATTTGCTGGTTGGGGACTTCAATGCCCACCACCCGCTTTGGGGATCTCCACATCCTTGTCCGCGTGGCTCACTATTGCTAGACGTCTTCCACCAAGCGGATCTTGTTTGCCTCAACACTGGGGACCCTACATTTTTGTCTGCCTCCACGACAAATTTCTGTCTTTTGGACCTTTCGGTCGGTACTGTTCCGCTAGCTCGGCGCTTCGAATGGTTCGCTCTTGCTGATACACACTCGAGTGACCACTTCCCATGTGTCCTTCGATTGCAGCCACAACTGCCATCTATGCGCCCGAGACGCTGGAAGTTTGCCCAAGCCGATTGGACACTTTTTTCGTCTCTAGCGACATTCGGTGACCGTCACTTTCCTAGCGTCGACGATGAGGTCACTCATATTACAGACGTTATCTATGCGCCCGAGACGCTGGAAGTTTGCCCAAGCCGATTGGACACTTTTTTCGTCTCTAGCGACATTCGGTGACCGTCACTTTCCTAGCGTCGACGATGAGGTCACTCATATTACAGACGTTATTCTCACAGCTGCGGAATACCTCGCATCTCCGAATTGCCCCGTCGCCCCCCAGTCCCTTGGTGGAACGAGGCATGCTGTGACGCAATACGTGAGCGGCGACGTGCTCTTCGCGTTTCCAGACACCATCCTACTTTGGCCAACTGTATCCGCTATAAGCAGTTCCGTGCGCGGTGCCGTCGCGTCATCCGCGATAGCAAGAAGGCAAGCTGGGACTTCTTTACTAGCTCATTTAACACCTTCACTCCCTCCTCGGAAGTTTGGAGTCGGATTCGACGGTTATCTGGCGCGCCTAGTTTCTCCCCGCTCTGGGCTCACTGTCGCGCATGATACATTAGTGGACCCCGTCGCAATTTCTAACTCATTGGGTCAACACTTTGCTGAGATTTTGAGCTCTTCAAATTACCCGCCAGCGTTTCTCCCGAAGAAACGTGCAGCGGAAGTGCAGCTCTTGCTTTCTCCTCTCAAAATCACGAAAGCTACAATACTGTTTTCTCCATGCGGCAACTCCAACATGCACTCTCTTCTTCTCGATCCTCCGCCCCAGGACCGGATGGTATCCATATCCAAATGTTGCTGCATTTATCATACCATAGTCTGCGCTACCTCCTTCGCCTTTATAATCGAATTTGGACCGACAGTACTTTTCCCAGACGATGGCGGGAAGCTATCGTCGTTCCTGTTCCGAAACCTGGAAAGAACAAACATCTCCCCTATAGCTATCGCCCCATTTCTCTCACGAGTAGTGTATGTAAGGTGTTGGAGCGTATGGTGAATTGCCGTTTAGCTTGGTGGCTGGAGTCCCGCAGTCTTTTAACACCTGCCCAATGCGGTTTCCGAAAGCATCGTTCTGCAGTTGACCATCTTGTTGCTCTCTCCACTTATATCATGAACAATTTTCTCCGGAAACGCCAAACAGTAGCAATATTTTTTGATCTGGAGAGAGCATACGATACCTGTTGGAGGACAGGCATCCTCCGCACACTGTTCTCTTGGGGTTTTCGCGGTCGGTTGCCCCTTTTTCTTCGCGAATTTATGGCAGAGCGCACATTTAAAGTGCGGGTGAACACTACTCTCTCCCGTACTTTCTCCCAAGAAAACGGGGTACCCCAGGGCTCCGTGCTAAGTGTTGTACTGTTTGCCATTGCCATAAATCCAATTATGGGTTGTCTCCTTCCTGATGTCTCGGGCTCCCTCTTTGTGGACGATTTTGCGATCTACTACAGCTCTCAACGGACCAGCCTTCTCGAACGACGTCTTCAAGGCTGTCTCGATCGCTTCCACTCTTGGGGCATCGAAACAGGCTTCCGCTTTTCTCCCAGTAATACCGTTTTTGTTAATTTTTGGCGTCGTACCGAATTTCTTCCACCTTCCTTACATCTAGGACCTGTCAACCTTCCGTTTTCGGACGTCGCTAAATTCTTGGGTCTTATGTTTGACAGAAAACTGTGCTGGTCCTCCCACGTTTCCTATCTTTCGGCTCGCTGTCTGCGATCCCTCAACACTCTCCGTGTCCTGCATGGTACCTCCTGGGGAGCAGACCGAGTGGTCCTTCTCCGCCTCTATCGCGCCTTAGTGCACTCGAAATTGGACTATAGAAGCATAGTTTACTCCTCTGCTCGGCCGTCTATTCTTCGGCGTCTCGACTCTATCCACCACCGTGGATTACGTTTAGTGTCTGGAGCTTTTTACACCAGCCCTGTGGAAAGCCTTTATGCTGAGTCTGCTGAACCTCCGCTGTCCAATCGGCGAGCTGTCCTTCTAAGTGGTTATGCTACCCGTTTGTCTTCCATGCCTGCTAATCCGGCCCATGACATATTTTTCGACGCCTCCTTGGATTTAGGGTATGCAGGCCGCCCTTCCTCCCTACTACCACCGCGAGTCCACTTCCGTCAACTGCTCCATTCTCTTTCCTTCCGCTTTCCTATAACTTTCTTGACAACTTGGGGTACAGCACCGCCTTGGCTCCGTCCCCGGACCTGCCTGCTCCGTGACCTTTGTCAGTTTCCCAAGGATGGTACCCCTTCACCTGTTTATCGTCGGGCATTTTCTGCTCTATGTGCACAAATGAAGGAAGCCACATTTATTTACACTGATGGCTCAAAAACATCGTTTGGTGTAGGGAGTGCCTATATTGTTGGCGACCCCCCAAATAGATTTCGGCTTCCCGACCGGTTTATACTGCGGAGCTTTACGCTGTTCTCCAGGCTGTCCAGTACATCCGTCGCCATCAGCGGATACAGTATGTTATCTGTTCAGATTCTCTCAGCTCTCTCCTCAGTCTCCAAGCTCTCTACCCTGTCCACCCTCTGGTCCACCGAATTCAGGACTGCCTACGCTTGCTCCACTTGGGGGGCGTCTCTGTGGCTTTCCTCTGGATCCCAGGACACGTTGGTATCTGTGGAAATGAGGCGGCCGATATAGCGGCCAAGGCTGCAGTCTCTCTTCTTCGGCCAGCTATTCGATCGATTCCCTTCGCCGATCTACGGAGTGTTTTATGTCGTCGTGTTGCTCTTTTATGGCACGCACATTGGTCGATACTTCCCCATAATAAATTGCGGGACGTGAAAGCTCTTCCCTGTGTTTGGACCTCTTCCTCCCGAACGCGTCGTCGAGAGGAGGTAATTTAACTCGACTCCGGATAGCGCACTGTCTTTTAAGCCATCGACATCTTTTAAGCGGCGATCCTCCACCACTCTGTCCCCACTGCTCTCAGCTGTGGACAGTAAGACACCTTTTAATTGAGTGCCCCTATTTTACTCCGTTACGCGCCCGTCTACAGCTGTCGCCTGATATATCGTCCATTTTAGCAGATGACACGCGCTCGGCCGATCGCATTCTCGAGTTTATTAGTGCCAGTGAGATGACGTCAGTCATTTGAAGCTCTTTTTGGGGACAGCCAACCCCTTTCTGAAGTGGTTTTTTAAGCTTCCCTTCTGCTTTTAGTTTCTCCAATTTTTTGAATTTCGTTCCCATTCCTGCTGGTTTCCATTTTCGTTTTTTACCCTTTTCTAAGTCACAGGCCGGGTGCTAACGACCATAGCAGTTTCGCGCCTTAAAAAACCACAGCAAAAAAAAAAAAACACTCAAAGTAATAGATAAATGCCCCTGTTATTCTCGAATAAAAGATGCAAACAGGTAAAGCAATAACTGACATACACTACGTAAGTCTGCTAGACCATATGGATAAAAGAAGTATCTGAAAAGAGTCCTATACTGCCCAAGGAAAAAAGTCCACTTTCTTCTCAGTGATCCACGTGCGCACCGAAGGTGCTTCGGTAAAGAGAAAACTGTACGATTACATTTGTTGGAATATTCACTGTGATCAGCAGATTTTGCACTCTCTGAATTTCATTTATGTACACATCTAAACAAGTTTGTGCTTGGAAAACGTTTTAAGGCTAACGAAGAGAGAATAGCAGATGTAGAAAGGTTTTTGTGTAAACTTTTCAGAACAACTCGATTCTCCTCAATAGGAAAAGCTGTACAATGTGCACCAAACAATAGTTGCAATAGTTATCCAAAAACTTAGATCCACTTCCTGGCAGAGAACTATTCTCCTCGCCCTTGTGATAATAACAAGCTGCCGCGTGGAATGGCCGCGCTGTTCGAGGAATCATATCACGGATTGAGCGGCCCCTCCCGCCGGCGGTTCGAGTCCTTCCTCGGGCATGGGTGTGTGTGTTGTTCTTAGCATAAGTTAGTTTAAGTAGTGTGTAAGTCTAGGGACCGATGATCTCAGCAGTTTGATCCCTTAAAAATTCACACACATTTGAACCTTTTTTTTTAATAACAAGCTAGGACATTTTTACCGCCTATTTCTGACTCGTGCCTTCTCTGTTAATTCGTAAAAGGATGAATTTGTCCAGTGTGTGCAGGCATAAAGTTATTTCTTATTAATTTCAATATTTTTTGATGACCATGAGGAATAAAAATAATTGAGATCATAAAATGTAAACATTTCACATTTCGTTCTGCACGCTAACGGTCAATTATCCTACAGAAATGGCCGTGCGGTTCTAGGCGCTTCAGTCTGGAACCGCGTGACCGCTTCGGTCGCAGGTTCGAATCCTGCCTCGGGCATGGATGTGTGTGATGTCCTTAGGTTAGTTAGGTTTAAGTAGTTCTAAGTTCTAGAGGCTGATGACCTCAGAAGTTAAGTCCCATAGTGCTCAGAGCCATTTTATCCTACGGAAAATACTCAAGAGAAAAAGGAAAAACAGAGTCACGTACCCGTTAACAGATAACTTCGGTAACCAATAATACTCTGTGCTAAATTTACAGCTTCATATGCGAGACCTTTAGCCACAATACAGTTCCTGCAGTAGGTTATGTGGCGGCTCATGCAGCTGCTTGCTACGCCTCAGGCTTGAAAGTAGTAATAGTCCCTCATACTCGTAATTGCAACACCATACCTGGCTGTGTGTGACATGATTAAATATCAGATAACTAATTGATACCCAGACTGGTTCTAGCAATGACATGGACACTTGGAACGAAATTCATTTGTAAAAATACACTGCCTGAAGACAAAATCTTTGCAGTAACAGCCCACATAACACCTCCGCTGGCCTGAAGCAGGTACTGACTCTAATGGGAAGGATGTCGTAAGGCCGTTGTGCTTCCTCCTGAAGGAATACCACTGCACTGTTTTAGCATTTCTACCTGTCACAGAAAACCGAAACTCTAATCATTTACATACCCACTGATGGTGTATCCACGTCTGAAGTTACGTTAACATCCAACCATGCCTTCTGAACCCTTCACTTTTTTGCCAAGTTGTGTGCAAGTGAAGCGGATGGACTCAAATACACTACTGACCATTAAAATTGCTACACCAAGAAGAAATGCAGATGATAAACGGGTATTCATTGGACAAATCTATTATACTAGAACTGACATGTGATTACATTTTCACGCAGTTTGGGTGCATAGATCCTGAGAAATCAATAGCCAGAACAACCACCTCTGGCCGTAATAACGTCCTTTATACGCCTGGGCATTGAATCAAACAGAGCTTGGATGGCGTGTACAGGTACAGCTGCCCATGCATCTTAAACATGATACCACAGTTCATCAAAAGTAGTGACTGGCGTATTGTGACGAGCCAGTTGCTCGTCCACCATTGACCAGACGTTTTCAATTGGCGAGAGATCTGGAGAATGTGTTGTCCAGGGCAGCAGTCGATCATTTTCTTTATTCAGAAAGGCCCCTACAGGACCCGCAACATGCGTTCGTGCATTATCCTGGTGAAATGTAGAGTGTCGCAGGGATCGAATGAAGGTTAGAGCCACGGGTCGTAACACACCTGGAATGTAACGTCCACTGTTCAAAGTGCCATCAATGCGAACAAGAGGTGACCGAGACATGTGACCAATGGCACCCCATACCACCACGCCGGGTGATACGCCAGTATGGCGATGACGAATACACGCTTCGAATGTCCGTTCAGCGCGATGTCGCCAAACACGGATGCAACCACCATGATGCTGTAAACAGAACCTGGATTCATCCGAAAAAATGACGTTTTGCCATTCGTGCACCCAGGTTCGTCGTTGAGTACACCATCGCCGGCGCTCCTGTCTGTGATGCAGCGTCAAGGGTAACCGCAGCTATGGTCCCCGAGCTGATAGTTCACGCTGCTGCAAACGTCGTCGAACTGTTCGTGCAGATGGTTGTTGTCTTGCAAACGTCCTCATCTGTTGACTCAGGGACCGAGACGTGGCTGCACGATCCGTCACAGCCATGCGGATAAGATGCCTGTCATCTCGACGTCTTGTGATACGAGGCCGTTGGGATGTAGCACGGCGTTCCGTATTACCTTCCTGAACCCACGGATTCCATATTCTGCTAACAGTCACTAGATCTCGACCATCGCGAGCAGCAATGTCGCGATGCGATAAACCGCAATCGCGATAGGCTACAATCCGACCTTTATCAAAGTCGGAAACGTGATGGTACGCATTTCTCCTCCTTGCACGAGGCATCACAACAACGTTTCACCAGGCAACGCCGGTCAACTGCTGTTTGTGTATGAGAAATTGGTTGGAAACTTTCCTCATGTCAGTACGTTGCAGGTGACGCCACCGGCGCCAACCTTGTGTGAATGCTTCGAAAAGCTAATCATTTGCATATCACAGCATCTTCTTCCTGTCGGTTAAATTTCGCGTCTGTAGCACGTCATCTTCGTGGTGTAGCAATTTTAATGGCCAGTAGTGTCTTTATAAGTACATTGCATTATATGATTTATGTAATATGCGTTGTACCTTTGGTTTCAGAGTTAACACACTTAGGTGACAAATGTCATAGGGTAACGATATTCACATACACTGACCTGCCAGAACATTGTGGCCACATTCCAATTCGTCCAATTTGGCACGGATACACCGCCGATGGGTCGTGGCATGGCAGAGCAGTGAGGCTCTGACAGAGATGACACCATATCTGCACACACAAGTCACCAAATTCCCGCAAAATTTCGGGGATGGGGGTGATGAGCTATGACTCCACATTGTCACATCCCAGATGTCTTCGATCGGTTTCAGACTTGGCGAGTTTGGGTGGGGAGCAACATATCTATTGGAACTCTCCACTGCGTTCGTCGAACCACCCCATCACACTCCTGGCGTTGTGGCCTGGCGCATTATCTTGCTGAAAAATGCCACAGCCGTCGGGAAACATGATCATCATGAAGGGGTGTATGTGGTCTGCAACCAAGGTACGATACCCCTTGGCCGTCATGGTACTTTGCACGAGCTCCACTGGCCCCGTTAATGCCCGTGTAAATGTTCCCCAGGGCATAATGGAGCCGCCACCTGCTTGTCTTCGTCCCGTAGTATAGGTGTCAAGGAGCTAGTCACCTGGAAGACGACCGAATCGCCCCCTTCCATCGGCATGATGAGGAAAGTATCGGGATTCATCAGACCACGCAACGCTCTGCCACTCATTGCCAACGCTCTGCCAACATTGGCACATGCATGGGTCGTCAGCTTCGGAGGACCATCGTTAGGAGTGGTCGGTGCCGTGTATGTTCAGACACACACTTGCACTCTGCTCAGGATTAATACTTCCGCCGCAGTTCGCCACGTGTCCTGCCCAGCCCACGACGGCCGACGTGTGTAATGAAGGGTGGGGTTGAACCCCACGACATATGGACGTGGTTTCACATTGGTTTCATCACGTGTTGAAGACATCCACCATAGCACTCCTCAAACGCAATTCGTGCAGTTTTCGAAGTGCTCGTGTAAGGCCAGCGGGCGATTATAATCTGTCCACGATCGAACACAGATAGATCGCGCGCCTTCCCCATTCTACAAACTGAGAGCGCATTCACTGGTACTACATGCACCGTTCGTGTGTCTGACTAGCAGTCATTTCTCGCCAGGTTACGGTACTATCACTTGGACGGGTTTATGTGGATGGTAGGTCGGTGATCGTAATGTTCTGACTGATCAGTGTATACAGACTGCTGTACACAATTTATAAAAGGGCAAGGCGTTGACAGAGCTGTCATTTGCACTCAGGTAATCCACATCAAAAGTTTCCGACGGGAATTAACAGATTTTGAATGAGGAATAGTAGTTGAAGCGAGACGCGCGGGACATCCCACTTCGGAAACGTATCCGTGCGGTCAGTGCGCCAAAATTTGGCTTTAATGGGCTATGGTAGCAGACGACCGACGCCAGTGTAAACCACCTTACGATGCATGGTGGGGGTACATTGCACCACTACTAGTAATTTACCTTCCCGTTCCCCTCGCGAATAGGCCGAGGGAAAAATTGCTATCTGTATGCCTCCGTACGAGCCCTAATTTTTCTTACCTAATGTTTGTGGATCTTGCGAAATGTACGTCGGCGGCAGAAGGATTATACTGAAGTCAGCTTCAAATGCTGGTTCTGTAAATTTTCTCAATAGGATTCCTCCAAAGGCACGTCGCCTTCCCTCCAGAAATTCCCATCTGAGTTCCCGAAGCATCTCCGTAATAGTTTCGTGTCGATGAAAACTGTTGTTGTGGTCTTCAGTCCAGAGACTGCTTTGATGCAGCTCTCCTGTGCAAGCTTCATCATCTCACAGTACCTACTGCAACCTACATCCTTCTGAATCTGCTTAGTGTATTCATCTCTTCGTCTCCCTCTGCGATTTTTACCCTCCACGCTGCCCTCCAATACTAAATTGGTGATCTCTCGATGCCTCAGAATACGTCCTACCAAGCGATCCTTTCTTCTAGTCAAGTTGTGCCACAAATTTCTCTTCTCCCCAATTCTATTCAATATCTCCTCATTAGTTATGCGATCTACCCATCTAATCTTCAGCATTCTTCTGTAGCACCACATTTCGAAATTTTCTATTCTCTTCTTGTCCAAACTATTTATCGTCCACGTTTCAGTACCATACATGGCCACACTCCATACAAATACATTCAGGAAAGGCTTCCTGACGCTTTAATCTATACTCGATGTTAACAGATTTCTCTTCTCCAGAAACGCTTTCCTTTCCATTGCCAGTCTACATTTTATATCCTCTCTACTTCGACCATCATCAGTTATTTTGCTCCCCAAATAGCAAAACTCATTTACTACTTTAAGTGTCTCATTTCCTAATCTAATTCCCTCAGCATCACCCGACTTAATTCGACTGCATTCCATGATACTCGATTTGCTTTTGTTGATGTTCACCTTATATCCTCCTTTCAAGACACTGCCCATTCCGTTCAGTTGCTCTTCCAGGTCCTTTGCTGTATCTGACAGAATTACAATGTCATCGGCGAACCTCAAAGTTTTTATTTCTTCTCCATGGATTTTAATTCCTGCTCCAAATGTTTCTTTTGTGTCCTTTACTGCTTGTGAAAACTACCGGTAACAGATCTAGCAGCGCGCTTCTGAATTGCTTCGATGTCTTCCTTTAACCCGACCTGGTGCGGATCCCAAACACTCAAGCAGTACTTAATAACAGGTCGTACTAGTGTTCTATACGCGGTGTCGTTTACAGACAGACCAGACTTTCCTGGAACTCTCCCACTAAACCAAAGTCGACCTTCGCCTTCCCCACTGCAATCCTTACGTGCTCGTTCCATTTCTTATCGCTTTGCAACGCTACGCCTAGATGTTTAAGTGACGTGACTGTGTCAGGTAGCACATTATTAATTCTGTATACGAACGTTAAGGAATGTTTCTCATTCTTATCTGCGTTAATTTACTTTTTCTACATTTAGAGCTAGCTGCCATGTATCACACAAACTTAAAATCTTGTCTAAGTCATCTTCTGTCCTCCAACAGTCTCTCAACCTCGACACCTTCCAGTACATCACAGCTACATCAGTAAAAAACCGTAGACTGCTGCTCACCCTGACCATCAGATGATTTATGTATATAGAGAATAACACTTCCCTGGGGCGCTCCTGACGATATCCTTGCCGCTGATGAACACATGACAACGACTGGGTCTTATTGCTCCTGCTAAAACTCCGTCTTAAGAAAACACACCATTAACTGAAACTACACTTCGTCAGTTCATAGCTGGAGGAGGCATATCATTACTTTCTTTCATTAAATAATGCTCCTAGTCCTCTGGCCATGAAACAGGACACTTTCTATCTATAACAGATCTTCTTCCGTATCTGTTGTTAGAGCAAACCTTGGCCTGGGCGGGAAAGCCATTATTGTGAGGGAAAGTTCAATGTTGAACATTGCTGTCATTCCTGCTGTCGACGACAACAATCGCTTTAAGCAAATATGTCAATTGTTGACCCAGTTAAATAAAATTATATTTTTTAATCACTACTTTTAGCACCCCACGCTAACAAGCACTTTTTTAATATTACAAATAATACTGAGCAATGGGACATTTCGGACTTCATCTTTAGATTTGCCAGATGCAAATACATAAGAACCATCTGGAACAATTTATTTAACTTTCTCATTGTTGCTCAGAGTAACTAGAGACGTGGATTTTTCGGTTTTCCTTTCCGCGGCGGTTTTAATTAATTTGACGAAGTATTTTTTGCAGTTAACACAACAGCTGTGTGCTGCAAACTGCCGAATAAATCAGTTCATAATAGTTTCGTGGGAACCTTGCTGCCCACCTTGCCACTTCTTATTCCTTACTTGATATTTTGCACAATTAATGGCGCTGTTTTGCAAGTTGTATAGCTGTCAGTGTAGTGGCCGGATTATGCATGTGCTACGAGGCTCCACGGCGCGGTCATATCCTTGTGGAAGATAATTCGGCAGTGGTTGTCGGTAGCTTGTGCAAGCTGCAGCCCTTAGCCTGCGGAAAGGTTAGCGCGATCACGTAATCCCAGCTGACGGCTCCGCCCGCCACAAATCTCCCACTTGCGCGCCTGTGGCGTCACAGAACTTTGTTTTCATCCGCTAACCGTAATTACACAACTACGTATTTTATCAAATGTCCCTTTTGTATAGATCATTCTGTCAACCGTAATCTTATCACAAATAAGCTATTTTTCTATGTGGCGTTTGCAAGGTAGTTCGCCGGCCGCGGTGGCCGAGCGGTTCTATGCGCTTCAGTCCGGAACCGCGCGACTGCTACGGTCGCAGGTTCGAATCCTGCCACGGGCATGGATGTGTGTGATGTCCTTAGGTTAGTTAGGTTTAAGTAGTTCTAAGTTCTAGGGGACTGATGACCTCAGAAGTTAAGTCCCATAGTGCTCAGAGCCATTTGAACCATTTAAACCAAAGTAGTTTATGAACGAATGGATGAAAACTTGAACAACAGACACAGTGACATCCTTTTGCACACATCATCAGGCAGTACGTGAACACGCAGCTTCCTACTCAGTGGTGCACTGTCTTTTATCCGTTCCAAAGGCGATTTCAAAGCAAAATTAGAAAAAAAGTGGAGAAGGAACATTAGAGCTTATCGTCCCGTCGACATCGAGATCATTAGAGACGGAGTACAAGTCGGACTGCTTCAAGGATGGGACGGAAATCGGCCGTGCCCTTATAAAGGAACCGTCCCGGTATTTTCCAGGAGCTATTTAGGGAAATCACGGAAAATATAAGTCTGGATCCTAACCGTCATCTTTCCGAATTCAACAGATTTGAACACAATAAAATTGGTCGCTTCAATGGCTATAGCCCAGTACTGAATGACCGCTCCTTACAACGAAATAATAACTGATGGTTATACACTCCTGGAAATTGAAATAAGAACACCGTGAATTCATTGTCCCAGGAAGGGGAAACTTTATTGACACATTCCTGGGGTCAGATACATCACATGATCACACTGACAGAACCACAGGCACATAGACACAGGCAACAGAGCATGCACAATGTCGGCACTAGTACAGTGTATATCCACCTTTCGCAGCAATGCAGGCTGCTATTCTCCCATGGAGACGATCGTAGAGATGCTGGATGTAGTCCTGTGGAACGGCTTGCCATGCCATTTCCACCTGGCGCCTCAGTTGGACCAGCGTTCGTGCTGGACGTGCAGACCGCGTGAGACGACGCTTCATCCAGTCCCAAACATGCTCAATGGGGGACAGATCCGGAGATCTTGCTGGCCAGGGTAGTTGACTTACACCTTCTAGAACACGTTGGGTGGCACGGGATACATGCGGACGTGCATTGTCCTGTTGGAACAGCAAGTTCCCTTGCCGGTCTAGGAATGGTAGAACGATGGGTTCGATGACGGTTTGGATGTACCGTGCACTATTCAGTGTCCCCTCGACGATCACCAGTGGTGTACGGCCAGTGTAGGAGATCGCTCCCCACACCATGATGCCGGGTGTTGCCCCTGTGTGCCTCGGTCGTATGCAGTCCTGATTGTGGCGCTCACCTGCACGGCGCCAAACACGCATACGACCATCATTGGCACCAAGGCAGAAGCGACTCTCATCGCTGAAGACGACACGTCTCCATTCGTCCCTCCATTCACGCCTGTCGCGACACCAGTGGAGGCGGGCTGCACGATGTTGGGGCGTGAGCGGAAGACGGCCTAACGGTGTGCGGGACCGTAGCCCAGCTTCATGGAGACGGTTGCGAATGGTCCTCGCCGATACCCCAGGAGCAACAGTGTCCCTAATTTGCTGGGAAGTGGCGGTGCGGTCCCCTACGGCACTGCGTAGGATCCTACGGTCTTGGCGTGCATCCGTGCGTCGCTGCGATCCGGTCCCAGGTCGACGGGCACGTGCACCTTCCGCCGCCCACTGGCGACAACATCGATGTACTGTGGAGACCTCACGCCCCACGTGTTGAGCAATTCGGCGGTACGTCCACCCGGCCTCCCGCATGCCCACTATACGCCCTTGCTCAAAGTCCGTCAACTGCACATACGGTTCACGTCCACGCTGTCGCGGCATGCTACCAGTGTTAAAGACTGCGATGGAGCTCCGTATGCCACGGCAAACTGGCTGACACTGACGGCGGCGGTGCACAAATGCTGCGCAGCTAGCGCCATTCGACGGCCAACACCGCGGTTGCTGTTGTGTCCGCTGTGCCGTGCGTGTGATCATTGCTTGTACAGCCCTCTCGCAGTGTCCGGAGCAAGTATGGTGGGTCTGACACACCGGTGTCAATGTGTTCTTTTTTCCATTTCCAGGAGTGTATATCTCCAAGAGCGCCCATACGGTAGTTCGTAGGGGTGGAAGGGGGGGGAGGGCAAGACCTGGGGATATGGAGTATTTTTTTATTTTCGAAGGCGAATGGCGACTTTAAGTGCCCACAAAAAAAGTTCAAATTCCGTCCCTATTATAAACCTGCGTAATACCGACTTTTAAATATTTTCTATTTTTTCCCTTCCCTGAGAGCCAAGGGCCGGGGGGGGGGGGGGGGGGGTAACCTAAGCTCTTTCTGTTGGTGCTTCTGATGTTTGCAGAAAGGCAGAAAGTGGTGTACTATCCCACACATAGGACAGGCATCACATAGTGTAGCCAACAACCTTAAATCCTGCAACTGTAAGAGTTCTTATCAATCGAGGAACATCGCAGCCTAGTATTACCTAGCACATTATGACGGAGCGTTGGTAAAGCACTGATAGCCTGCAACTATAAGATTTGCTAGTATGTTAGGAACACCACAGCACAATATATTTTCCATAACAAAGACAAGACCCAATTTCTAGAGAACAGTCAAGTATACAAAATTATGTTGGTCAAATAAACAGCGGCATAGCAACTAAGTTGGCTGAACATGAAAACTGGAGGTTGCAGAATTTTGACTCCACATTTGCAGAGCATGCACTGAGTGAGGGCCACAGCTACCAACCGCTGTGCCATGTCCTCCGGTTAGCAGACAGAGAACAAAAACTTGATCTTTGGGAAGTAGTGGAAATGAATAAAACCTGGCCTACAGTCCTGATTTAATATTAAATGATGAAACACAACTCAGTACTTCCATTCTTTTAAACTTCACTTACACTTCGCGTTTCTCCACTTCTTCCCATACTGCCTCTTCCACTCCATTCCACCACTATTTCCTGCATTCCTTATTTTATTGTAATTGTCTCTGTTCTGTTTTTCAACGTATTAATACCTTCCCTAAAGTATGACAACTTCTTCATACCACTAATATATAATTTATCTTATGTATTTCTTACTACAACTGCCAATTCTGCCTCTTACTCTGTTTATGCATCACCTTCCATATATATATATATATATATATATATATATATATATATATATATATATATATATATATATATAGGGTGTTACAAAAAGGTACCGCCAAACTTTCAGGAAACATTCCTCACACACAAATAAAGAAAATATGTTATGTGGACACGTGTCCGGAAACGCTTAATTTCCATGTTAGAGCTCATTTTAGTTTCCCGGGTTCGATTCCCGGCGGGGTCAGGGATTTTCTCTGCCTCGTGATGACTGGGTATTGTGTGATGTCCTTAGGTTAGTTAGGTTTAAGTAGTTCTAAGTTCTAGGGGACTGATGACCATAGGTGTTAAGTCCCATAGTGCTCGGAGCCATTTTTTTTTTTCATTTTAGTTTCGTCAGTATGTACTGTACTCCCTCGATTCACCGCCAGTTGGCCCATTTGAAGGAAGGTAATGTTGACTTCGGTGCTTGTGTTGACATGCGACTCTTTGCCCTACAGTACTAGCATCAAGCACATCAGTACGTAGCATCAACAGGTTAGTGTTCATCACGAACGTGGTTTTCCAGTCAGTGCAATGTTTACAAATGCGGGGTTGGCAGATGCCCATTTGATGTATGGACTAGCACGGGGCTGTAGCCGTGGCGGGGTACGTTTCTATCGAGACAGATTTCCAGAACGATTTCTCGACAGGAAGACGTTCGAAGCAATTGATCGGCGTCTTAGGGAGCACGGAACATTCCAGCCTATGACTCGCGACTGGGGAAGATCTAGAACGACGAGGACACCTGCAATGGACGAGGCAATTCTTCGTTCAATTGACGATAACCCTAATGTCAGCGTCAGAGAAGCTGCTGCTGTACAAGGTAACGTTGACCACGTCACTGTATGGAGAGTGCTACGGGAGAACCAGTTGTTTCCGTACCATGTACAGCGTGTGCAGGCACTATCAGCAGCTGATTGGCCTCCACGGGTACACTTCTGCGAATGGTTCATCCAACAATGTGTCAATCCTCATTTCAGTGCAAATGTTCTCTTTACGGATGAGGCTTCATTCCAACGTGATCAAATTGTAAATTTTCACAATCAACATGTGTGGGTCTGACGAGAATCCGCACGCAATTGTGCAATCACGTCATCGACACAGGTTTTCTGTGAACGTTTGGGCAGGCATTGTTGGTGATGTCTTGATTGGGCCCCATGTTCTTCCACCTACGCTCAATGGGGCACGTTATCATGATTTCATACGGGATACTCTACCTGTGCTGCTAGAACATGTGCCTTTACAAGTACGACACAATATGTGGTTCATGCACGATGGAGCTCCTGCAGATTTCAGTCGAAGTGTTCGTACGCTTCTCAACAACAGATTCGGTGACCGATGGAGTGTATAGAGGCGGACCAATTCCATGGCCTCCACGCTCTCCTGACCTCAACCCTCTTGACTTTCATTTATGGGGGCATTTGAAAGCTCTTGTCTACGCAACCCCGGTACCAAATGTAGAGACTCTTCGTGCTCGTATTGTGGACGGCTGTGATACAATACGCCATTCTCCAGGGCTGCATCAGCGCATCAGGGATTCCATGCGACGGAGGGTGGATGCATGTATCCTCGCTAACGGAGGACATTTTGAACATTTCCTGTAACAAAGTGTTTGAAGTCACGCTGGTACGTTCTGTTGCTGTGTGTTTCCATTCCATGATTAATGTGATTTGAAGGGAAGTAATAAAATTAGCTCTAACATTGAAAGTAAGCGTTTCCGGACACATGTCCACATAACATATTTTCTTTCTTTGTGTGTGAGGAATGTTTCCTTAAAGTTTGGCCGTACCTTTTTGTAACACCCTGTATATATGATACTTCTTCAAGCTATTATCTAGTACTCCTGTCTTGCATTTCTTTTGTTTTGATTGTTAATTAAATTTAAATTTTTACATCGCCGATTAGGTTGTTTTACCACATGTAGATTTTCTCTTGTGTTGAGTGTGATTCTTTGCTAATATTGTCCTCCTCTCTTCTGCCTCACACACACACACACACACACACACACACACACACACACACACACAATATTAATGAGTTTCTGGTTTGTTCACTTTATATTTATTTACTGTTTAACATTTTCAGTTACAGCAAGAGCTAGAATTGCCTGCAGGGAAGGCGACTGCTAAAACTAAGTTTTTGAAAGTAGCCACAAGTCGAACTTGGATATTTTTTATTTATTGGTTAGGCTTTTCATTGAACAAGGGCTTCATCCGAAAATACACACTGTAAAAGATACAAATTCAGATAATACGGAAAACTTACAATGACGTGACGTGAAGTACACATTCTATTTCCAGCATGGTGCCTTACGTTTAAAGTTGGCTGACAGCACTAAAGATTACGTTTAAAGTTCGCTGATAACACTTAAAGTTAAGCTTGCTGTACTATAGTACTTAAACTTACGTCTTAAGTACACTAGTAAATGGTGACATTGTCAACACCAAAGAATAATTTGACTATACAATAGTACTTGTAACGTCTACCGTATAGTGTCTCCATGGATAATTTACAATTACGGAAAACGAAATATACATTTTAATCACTTCTTTTACGGGCGTGTGCATTTTTGATAAAGTAATTTTAAAGATATTGTAATTTTAACATGTGTATTTTGGAAGATAAGTAGATACGTACAGATATGAGATGTCGATACGGAAGCCCATAAAAAAGGCGATTAAACTGTAAATTTCGTTTTCTGTAGTTGTACATTATCTTTGGCTACGCTGTACTATGGACGTTACAAGTACTGTTGTGCAGTCAGCTTAATCCTTGGTGCTGTCAGTGCCATCATTTATCGCTGTACTTTAAACGCAAGTTTAAGTACTGCAGTACAGCCAGTTTAATCTTTATTGCTGTCAGCCAGCTTTAAACGTACGTCACCACACTGGAAACAGAATATGTACTTCACGTAAAATCAACGTAAGTTTTCCGTATTATCTCAATTTTTATCTTTTAGAGTGTGTATATTCTGATGATGCTCATGTTCATTTGAAGAGCGAAACCGGTAAATAGAAAATACTAAGTGCGACTTGCGGCTATTTTCAATAACTTTGTTTCCAATTACGTTACCGCTGCACTGTCCAAGATGATATTTAGTGTGTTGTAGCACCTCACTCTGGATGTGTACCATCTGTCTTAACGTTCTTCAACGTTGTTTCCTCTTTGACGATAACAATTAAAGTCTGATGAGAGCCTTCTAAGATGAAAACCTGTTAACGAAATAAATTAATTCTGTAGAAAATCCTAAATTTTGAGCATTTAATTTTTAATTAAAAATGAAAACACATATACGGGTCGGTGGCTCAGAAGCGCTGGTGCGGTAGCTCAACATGCTCGGTCAGAGGAGTGGCCACCCCCTGTAATAACAATAACAATAATAAACTAAGTTGTGCATCCAGCGCGGCGTACATCGCTCGCAGCTACACTAGAGGCGGAGCAGTTATATCTCCCGCCAGAGTGCCGGCCGGCGAGCTCGCTCCATCGTCGCTCGCTGTCTTCGATGGGAGGCACTGTGCATACACGCCACCAGAGGGCGCTGACTTCACGTGGCCTCACTATCTGCCACTCTGATTGGCCGGCGCGTATTTTTAAAGCAGCTTTGTCACATACCCAAAGAATCTAAAAACTTACCAGACTCAATACGGAAGACAGCAGTGAGGGAATTATAGCAACGTAGCACAATACTACCCAGTATTATTAGTTACCAGTGTCTTATTGGATTTTATCAACATTCCAGACCATTTGTTTCTACGGTGAACAGTAATCTCGTTGTATATAACTCAGTACCAAAGAAGGACCCAAACCAGTTCAAAGTTATGTATATCTCGGTTGTTAAGTTACTTATTGTAAATAAACTTATTAGTATGTTAAGTTTTTGTAGAGGCATGTTTGTCTTATTTGGCGACCCCAACCACCGACGCATCAAGTTCTCGCCGATGGAATTTGAAAGACGCCGTGCGACATCGGCACAGAACTAATCCCGAAAAAATAACGAAGTCACAGATCGAAAGGAAGGAGACAAGAAAAAAGGGTAAAGTGGCAGACTACAAATACAACAGCCATGGGTTCGATCCCCAGTAACTCACAGGATTTTATCTGTCATTTATCACTTCTTTCACCTTTGGAAGTTTTTGTTAATGTGGCAAGTGTCAAATTGCACAGCGGTTTGGACTCCATGTTAAACTCTAGATGCCTTATAACTGGCTGGATAAGTGAGTTTAAAGGATGGAGGAAGGCAGTGGCATATAACCTCCAGTAGGACTAAGTCTGGTAAAGCTCTGTAGTGCTCAAACCAACCTTCTGGCTGATAACGTCTTTACCATTAGATGACTTAATGTAACGGTGATGTGTGGGACCTATCCCATACTATTGGACACGAGATGGACAAATGAAGTTCTCTGTTGGATTCCAAGAGGTAAAAAAAGAGCAAGGCGACGAGGGACGCGCATAGGTGTAGACTGTAATGGCCGCAAGTGGCGTGGAGGCCTCTATCCAACAGCTATCTCGTAAATATCATTTAAGTTTCCAATTGTTTTCTTAAATCCCATTAATAAAGTTAGTAAATAGCAACATAACCCTTTCCTGCCCAAAGTATGAAAAACTACCAAAGGATGCAATATTTCGCGAGAATTTTGCCACAGCATCTAAAAATAAAGTAGTGCATTATAATACAAATGTATGCAGAAAACCCAAGTGGGACGTCTGAGTTCCGTCAGGGCGTATCCGATTCGGTTATTTACTTATTGCATTCGTAATATTAGTTTACATTAAATAAAAGGACAGTAAGATATATTATAGACATCAAAACACTAGCGATATTGTCATTCCACATCAACAGGGTTCATAAACTGCTACGACGAAATGCACGAAAATGCAGCGTTACGACAGTCTGTTGTTTACTGTCCACTGTGGGCAGAGCTATTGCACCATCAGAGCCAAAGAGTTTTCTGTGCTACAGCAGAGACACACAGTCGTCCTGACAGGACGCCAGTGCATAAATTCAACTCCACGTTGTTTTATGACTTCAGGAAGTGGACGGGACTTTTAAGTTAAGAGTTAAGAAGTCAAAGTTCCAGTTTATTGGAAATACAAAGCGTTTCCATTAAATCTAGTTTAGCAGAACGTCCTGGGAGATAAGAATAAACGAAGAATCGTTGAAAACAATCAGAATTTATTTCCACACAGTACCGTTGCTTCGGCTGTAAGTTCAGTGATATCATTTTAGAAGTTCGTTTATATGGCTGCATCTTTCTTCAGTTGAAGTATATGAACTTTTATAGGCTTTATATGAATGCCTTGTAAGAAATACCTGTCTTTTGCAATAGAAAACTGAGAGGCTCTCTTTTTAATTTTTCCTTCTCAAATCATGCACATTCAACAGGGTCTGCAATGAACAGTGGTATGCATTTTGTGTTATTCTGTGTTTTCTATTATACTAACGGCTGAGCCAACTTGATTATCATTAATACAAGAACCTTTGAGATACTTCATGAATCAACTTCAAACCACGCTAAATGCAGAACAACCTATAAATTAATATTTGATTATGCACGAACACGAGGTGCGACAATAAAGTAATAAGACTGATGTGAAAAAAATGTTGCTTACCGTTTTAGTCAAGTTTAGTGTTGTATCCTTCAAAGTAGTTCCCTTCTGATTGCACACACTTTTTCCAGAGCTTCTGCCATTGATGGTAACATTTCTGGAACTCATCTTCTGTAATATCCTCCAAGACCCTCGTCACAGCGTTTTGGACATCTTGTGTTGTTTGAAAATGGTGTCCCTTTATCGCCGTTTTCATTCTTGGAAACAGAAAAAAGTCACACGGAGCGATATCTGGTGAATAAGGTGGCTGTGGTAGTACTGAAATTTGTTTTGAGGTTAAAAATTGCTGTACTGACAGAGCAGTACGGGATGGCGCATTGTCGTGATGCAGAATCCAATTATCAGCGATGTTGGCACGGACACGAAGAACTCTTTTGTGAAGTCATTCTAAAATTTATTTGTAGTAATATTGGTTAACTGTTTGTCAAGGAGGCACCTACTCTTTATGAACAGTTCCCTTCGAATCAAAGAAGCACACAAGCATGCATTTCACTTTTGACTTTGAAATGCGAGCTTTTTTTGATCTGGGTGATCCCTTTGAGCACCATTTCGAACTTTGGCATTTTGTCTCTGGATCGTACTGAAAAAACCAACTTTCATCACCAGTAATAACACGGCTCAACAATTCTGGATTGACTTCTGTTTGCTCTAACAAATCGGCTGCCACATTTTTCCGTGTTTCTCGCTGTTGTTTGGTGTGATTTTTGGGGACCATTTTTGCACAAATCTTTCTTATACCAAGATCTTCAGTTATTCGTAGACAAACCGTTTCTCGATTGATGTTCAGTTCTTCAGCAATCATTTTCACGGATAATCTTCGATCAGATCGTACGAGTTCATGCACCCTGGCCAAGTTGACATCCGTCCGTGAGGTTGATGGTCGTCTAGCTGATACTGATCTAACTTTGAAAATAATAACATCGACGGGACAAATTCTAATATTATTACTTTCTTCCTTCAATAAGTTTAATATTTAGGGGAGAGACGCTCTTTACCCCTGCCAAGTTCACAGAATAACAGGCAAACAGCGTTCGGCAGCACAATTTATAAAACTTCACTGTCAAGCATCCCATCGCGGTTCCTGATAAACTGTTTTTTGGAGCTTCTCGACCTGATAGCATCTAAAGAACCCAAAAAACTTTGGTAAACTGTGGAAACTTACAAGCATTCCAACAGTAAAATTAAAGCTACTCAGGGTAATCGAAGGACTTCCTTTTTAAAAAAGAAAGAAAATAACGTAACATGGTACAGCATAGGTTAAAAATAATTAGCCTCAAACCTCCTCAGCGTGGAGCGTCACGCGAACACCATTACGAAAACTTGCTGTAATGGTACCCTTGACAAATGAAGCGAAGAGGGCACCTTAGGCTATACATGAAGGCAACGACCGGAAGGCTAATTTTCGGCTTTTAAACCAAACCTGCTCGACACTTACACGCTGTACGCGCCCAAACAAGTTCCTCGTTAACCAGACTGAATCATTTCTTTGAGTATCACATTGTAGTTACTATAGGCAGCAATGTCAACATTTAGCACGCTGTGAATAACAACGTCCACTCGTATGACAGTCTACTACTACAACGTACAGCCGTAATCAACCAAACACAGTTCTGCATGTAAGTTCATCTAGTTCTTAATGCCTTAATCGCATCCCCATTGTGCGACCGCCGTTAAGAGAAGGGCCACCAACATCTTATTTGCCTCTGCGAGTTCACGCACTCTAACACATCGAGTACTACAACATGTGACCAAAGTGAGTTGTTATTTAGCGATTCCTTTAACAGGGCTGCAGTGCCTAACTGACTTGAGAATGCATTGCCTATATTTAATTTTCATGCAGAATTTGCTGGTCTTTTAGGTGGAGTGTATTAAACATGTATGTGTAAAAAGAGACATGTGTGTCATTGGCTATGTTGGTGTAGCTATATTAGACGAACTGATTTAAATATCTGTACTATGAACGCTGGAGGTGTGATGCCAAACGATAATGAAAAACATAGTTAATACCCTACTTAATATTTTTCTCGTATCTATGTTGGGAACGTTTTTCCTTTTGTCTTCTTAAAGCATGAATTTTACTCTGAATTTTATTTATTATAGCATTGTGAGTGAGGTTAATCACGTGTCAGAACGTTACATAACAGCAAATATAAAACCTGGTAAATTATTAACTTATTTCGTAGCAGCTACAGAAACTTTACAGAATATTACTGAATTTGTACCCATCTGGTCCCGCTGCTTTTTATATGCATACTATTATATTATCAGGCCAAAGACGCTGCTGTGTTGGATTATATTGTTTATTACAAGAGGCCTATTTAGGCGTGATTGCCAACTTCAGGTTATCTGTGGAAAGTACGTAGTTTGCTACAATGAATAATTTAACGTATTATAGAATTATGATTTGCTACGTACATCAGGAGGTCTTGATATCCATGTGACATCAATGTCTCAGTTGGTATCACACTATTGTATCAGTCTGCTCCTTTGCTGCTGTTGGAGCTATAGCAAATGTTAAACTTTTTGTTGGAGCAGCGAATCTTGCGCACCACAACACTATCTGTCATAACAAATTCCATAAAAGACAATAGGATTAACTGCACATGAACGTAGAACACATAAACACGAATCATAAACGCAATGTGATGTAGCTCGTAAGAACAAAGATATGACCTACAGAATACCATACAAGCAAACAGCCTGTAATCACATAACGTCGCTAACTCAACTGTCAATACAGCTGTCATGAAACGTCATTCCGAAATAAACCTTTATAATTCGACAACTACACAAATTGCCACTGTCTCATGTAAAAGTGCGAGAACGTTTTCGAATCGTGTTACTGAGGTGGGACGTGGCTACCAGCCCAGTATTAACGTGGTCGTACGTGAAAAAACGCATAAAAACCACATCTAAGCAGGGCGGCACATCGGCTTTCGTCGTGAATCAGCCCGTTGGAATTGATCCGGAGCCTCCCCGAATCCCCGAAGAGGCGTGCTAACGCCCGCGGCTGTCCAGGTGGGTCTTGTCAGAAATGCTATTGAGAAGAACAAATGAGAGCATAGTCGAAATAAGAAGAATTTTGAGTTTATCTCTTTCCAAGGCGTTGGTAGGTGTCAACCTCCGAATATGTATCGAATCTTGAGCCTCTGTCATTATCATAAATTTGATAAAAGTTTGATAAGTTTGATAAAAGACATGCGAAACTAGTAGGTGTGTATATATGTAACATTAACAATATCAACGAAAATGAAAAGAAACCAAAATGGATGCCTCACAACGTATTAGGTGACTATGGTATTCGCTCAGTACATTTATAAAAATGTTGAATCAGATGGTAAATATTTTGTCTGTCAGATACCCATGTCCTTAGAATGAAACCACTCGCCACATAAGCAGTTATTCATAATTCTGGTACTTTGGCTTTTCATGGAACTCTGTACTATAACTGTCACCATTTTTATAACTGCGAATCGTTCAAGAAGGAATACCATCTTCTGTAATTTATATTTCTACAGAATACTAACAATAATTATAGAATATAGCAAATGCTGGCGGCAATAATTACGAGGATCCTAAAAACTCACAAAAATTGTACTTTACAAACCGGAAAAGACCCAAGACGACACAAAATGATGCGTTACTACTATCTGAATCAAGCAGGAAATACACACTAAACGCCTAAATTCTGATACAGAATAGAGATAATGGAATTGGCACATGTGAAATCATAAATGACAGTGCAAATCGGTTGGAAGCCTTGAGTACTGACATACAACCCTTCACGCAGTAGCGTACCTACAATTTTAGAAGGAATTCTGAAATATAGAGGCATGTGATCGCAAAGAATAACATGTATGGAATCGGCGGTATTTGGCAACTGTTGCGTCTCATAAACAACATATTACTTCGAGATATGAGCACAATTTTTAGTAATTACTGCCACCAAAAACAAACTTTTAAATTTGACTGTCCTTAGGCATCCCATACTTGGTACCTGAATCTAACTTGAGAGAGGACACGTTTTTCTCTCACCTATTTTTGTATATGGAAAATTATTAAAGATTTTGTTACAGCCTTACACACGTTGAGCGAGACTCTAGAAAGTTAAAAGCCTGAGCAGACATTGATGGAGCCTGGTAGGGTGCTAAAAGCATGAAGTATTTTTATGGTTCTTAGCTCGCAGAAACGGCATGTTGGAAGTAAATTTTGCCGGACAGGCCCACAGCCATACAGGGCAGACAGAGCAGCCCGTAGTCGAGACAGGTCTCCAGCAGAACAATGCCGAGCTACCTGCCACGGCGCCAGCAGAAGGCTGGGCTGGGGGCTACTGACTGAAGGGAGCATCCACACAGTGGAGTCATAAACTGGGCATTGTGTGCAGAGCCACGTGTACTAAAAATTCACAAGTTTTTGTGTTCGCCAATACTACAAATAGGCCTCTGACCCATTTCCATCGATCGCCTCGGTTGTATAAGAAACTCCAACATCTGAGATACGTTTAGAGTTAGAATCTTTATTACACCTCATAGCTAGGACTAACATTCTCCAAGCAACAGGCGATTTAAGTAGAAATCTTTATGACTGTATGTGTTTGCTTGTTGCCATGGGAGCGACACAACTTCGGAGAAAACCATCTTCTCCCTCCACGAAAAAAAAAGCCAGTAATTGGTGGTTTTTTTCCAGAGACACAGGTTTCTTAACTATTGCCCTGGTTCGACATGAGTTTGTGCTGTCATGTATGAGGGGAGATTTAGCGCCTCTAAAGCCCTGTGATTGGCTCGAGATGGGGTGAAGGCATTGTTGTCTGTGCACTTTTCGGGAAAACGAAAGTTTTTTATCTGGAGAGGTGCAAAGCATTCAGGTTCTGGACGTCGGTCTGGAAGCATCTTCTGGTCGAAGCTCTGGCGTGTGTGGTTGGTACTTAGGACCTGTCCTAAGACTGACTTCACTTGTGAGTAGCTAGACTGGGGAGCCTGTTCAAATGTTCAAATGTGTGTGAAATCTTATGGGATTAACTGCTAAGGTCATCAGTCCCTAAGCTTAAACACTACTTCATCTAAATTATCCTAAGGACAAACACACACACCCATTCGAACCTCCGCCGGGACCAGCCGCACAGTCCATGACTGCAGCGCCTGGAGCCGGCCGAAGTGGCCGTGCGGTTAAAGGCGCTGCAGTCTGGAACCGCAAGACCGCTACGGTCGCAGGTTCGAATCCTGCCTCGGGCATGGATGTGTGTGATGTCCTTAGGTTAGTTAGGTTCAACTAGTTCTAAGTTCTAGGGGACTAATGACCTCAGCAGTTGAGTCCCATAGTGCTCAGAGCCATTTGAACCATTTTGCAGCGCCTGAGACCGCTCGGCTAATCCCGCGCGGCTGGGGAGCCTGTGGTGAAGTAGTTACTGTACTGACAGTGTGATTTCAAACGTGTGGGACTACTCGTTTGCCGAGAGCACACTTATTCGTTTTTGGTTTACCAGTCTTGATGTTTGGCACCCTTGTGTGCTCTGTCGTATAAGTGAATCAAATTGGTTCTTGGTACGACCAGTGAACGAGTGTGTCACACACTGAAATCTACTGGGACTTCAAGGTTATGGTAGAGAGTGAATTGCGATCCGTCAGCCTGATCGCTGGACCGTGAGATTTTTGCATTCCTTTCGTGGCCGTGATCGATTCACAGGTGCCGACTCCACGTCTCTCCGCTGCCGCGCACTTCTCGCCAGCTGCAGTTTACATCGCCACACGAAGCAAACAGGGTAACGTACTGCTGCTCCAGCCTTGTCAGACCATACAGATCTCAGTAGTCAGTTGCTCTCAGCTGCACCTATATTGAGAAACTTCTGTAGATTATCAATCGAAGTCTGCTCAGCGTCAGATCAATTCAGACTGCGTTATCCACTTTTTTAGGACCAGAGTACTTGACTCACTTCTGCCACCCAGGATCCTTGTCCATTGTTGTCTTAACCCAACTGTTAGTTGTTGACAGTATTCAGTCAATAATTATAATTTATATCTGTTTTTTCTTTTGAAAAATAAATGTAATTAGTAAATTTTTCTACATTCTCAATCGTTTTATGTAGTCAGCGCCACGCGTACACTTTCAAGCTCGTCCCTGCATCTGCTTGACCCTTGCGAAGATATCTTTTACAGACTCCCTGTTCGATCAAACTCGTCCGTGACTTTCAGTTTACATCGGTATTTTTATCTTTCAGGGTTCGTTACCGAGCCCTTATTTAGACTCCAGGAGTCCCACAAGACTAATCCTCTACATTTCACAGAAATGTTTTTTTTTTTTCGGGGTTTAGCACCAGCATTTAGTAAGTCGTCATACCTCCAAGAAGCAAAATGCAATCCAAAGCTAAAACATCAGTAATCGTTTTTTAAGATAAAGAAAATTTCACAGTTTGATTAGTTAGTACAATATGATTATTGTTTCGAAAATAACACTCTCTACATGACATCTACTTCTACATCCATACTCCGCAAGCCACCTGACGGAATGTGGCAGAGGGTAACTTGAGTACCTCTATCAGTTGTTCGTGGAACGAAAAATTGTCGGTATGACTCTGTGTGGCCTCTAATCTCTCTCATTTTATCCTCATGGTCTCTTCGCGACATATACGTAGGAGGGAGCAATATATTGCTTGACTCCCCAGTGAAGGTATGTTATCGAAACTTCAACAAAAGTCCGTACCGAGCTACCGAGCGTCTCTCTTGCAGAGTCTTCCACTGGAGTTCATCTATCATCTCCGTACTGTAACCTACTTCCTTTGTTTTCGGACTGCATTTCCTTAGGATTCTTCCAATGAATCTGTCTGGCACTTGCTTTAGCGACAATTAATTTTATATGGTCATTCCATTTTAAATCACTCCTAATGCCTACTCCCAGATAATTTATGGAATTAACTGCTTCTAGTTGCTGACCTGCTATTTTGTAGCTAAATGATAAGGGATCTTTCTTTCTATGTATTCGTAGAACATTACATTTGTCTACACTGAGATTCAATTGCCATTCCCTGAACCATGCGTCAATTCGTTGCAGATCCTCCTGCATTTCAGTACAATTTTCCATTTTTACAACCTCTCGATATACTACAGCATCATCCGCAACATGCCTCAGTGAACTTCCGATGTTATCCACAAGGTCATTTATGTATATAGTGAATAGCAACAATCCTACGACACTCCCCTGCGATACACCTGAAATCACTCTTATTTCGGAAGACTTCTCTCCATTGAGAATGACATGCTGCGATCTGTTATCTAGGAACTCTTCAATCCAATCACACAATTGGTCCGATAGTCCATACGCTCTTACTTTGTTCATTAAACGACTGTGGGGAACTGTATCGAACCCCTTGCGGAAGTCAAGAAACACGGCATCTACCTGGGAACCCGTGTCTATGGCCCTCTGAGTCTCGTGGACGAATAGCGCTAGCTGGGTTTCACACGATCGTCTTTTTCGAAACCCACGCTGATTCCTACAGAGTAGATTTCTAGTCTCCAGAAAAGTCATTATACTCGAACATAATACGTGTTCCAAAATTCTGCAACTGATCGACATTAATGATATAGGTCTATAGTTTTGCACACCTGTTCGACATCTCTTCTTGAAAACGGGGACGACCTGTGCCCTTTTCCAATCTTTTGGAACGCTACGCTCTTCCAGAGATCTACGGTACACCGCTGCAAGAAGGGGCGCAAGTTCCTTCGCGTACTCTGTGTAAAATTGAACTGGCATCCCATCAAATCCAGCGGCCTTTCCTCTTTTGAGCAATTGTAGTTGTTTTTCTATCCATCTGTCATCTATTTAGACATCTACCATGTTGTCATCTATGCGACAATCTAGAGAAGGAACTACAGTGCAGTCTTCGTCTGTGAAACAGCTTTGGAAAAAGACATTTAGTATTTCGGCCTTTAGTCTGTCATCCTCTGTTTCATTACCATTTTGGTCACAGAGTGTCTCGACATTTTGCCTTGATCCACTTACCGCTTTGACATAAGACCAAAACTTCTTAGGATTTTTTGCCAAGTCAGTACATAGAACTTTACTTTCGAATTCGTTGAACGCCTCTCGCATAGCCCCCCTCACACTACATTTCTCTTCGTGTAATTTTTGTCTGTCTGCAAGGCTTTGGCTATGTTTATGTTTCCTGTGAAGTTCCCTTTGCTTCCGTAGCAGTTTTCTAACTCGGTTTTTATTCCAAATGGCTCTGAGCACTATGGGACTTAACTGCTAAGGTCATCAGTCCCCTAGAACTTAGGACTATTTAAACCTAACTAACCTAAGGACATCACACACATCCATTCCCGAGGCAGGTTTCGAACCTGCGACCGTAGCGGTCGCGCGGTTCCAGACTGAAGTGCCTAGAACCGCCCGGCACCCCGGCTGACCTGCGACCATAGCTCGGTTGTTGTACCACGGTGGTTGTTTTCCATCTCTTACAATCTTGTTTGGCGCATACTCATCTAATGCATATTGTACGATGGTTTTGAACTTTATCCACTGATCCTCAACACTATCTGTACTTGGGACAAAACTTTTGTGTTGAGCCATCAAGTACTCTGAAATCTGCTTTTTGTCACTTTTGCTAAACAGAAAAATCTTCCTACCTTTTTTAATATTTCAATTTACGGCTGAAATCACCGATGCTGTAACCGCTTTATGATCGCTGATTCCCTGTTCTGCGTTAACTGTTTCAAATATTTCGGGCCTCTTTCTCACCAGAATGTCTAATATGTTAACGCCACGAGTCGGTTCTCTGTTTAAGTGCTCAAGGTAGTTTTCAGATAATGCACTTAAAAAAAATTCACTGGATTCTTTGTCTCTGCCACCCATTAAAACGTTTGTCTCCCAGTCTATATCTGGTAAATTAAAATCTCAACCCAAAACTATAACATGGCCGGGAAATCTACTCGAAATGTTTTCCAAATTTTCCTTCAGGTGTTCTGCCACAACAGGCAGGAGGCCTATAGAGACATCCAATTACCATGTTTGAGCCTGCTTTAACCGTGACCTTCACCCAAATTAATTCACATTTCGGATCTCCGTCAATTTCCTTCGATACTATTGCACTTCTTATCGCTATAAACACGCCCTCCCCTTTACTGTCCAACCTGTCTCTGCGGTATAAATTCCAGTCTGAGTTTCGAATTTCATTACTGTTTACATCTGGTTTCAGCCAACTTTCCGTCACTAGTGCTATGTGTGCATTGTGACCATTTTTAATGAGTGCAGTTCTGGGACCTTTCTATAGCCGCTCCTGCAGTTTACTAGTACCACATTAATATTGTCATTTCCTGTTGCGTTTTGCCTACTCCTACCTTGTTGCGTCTCAGGAGGCGTCTTGTCGGGCCTAGAGAGGGAATTCTCTAACCTAAAAAACCCACGTGTGCACTCCACCCTTGTAGCCGCTTCCTGCGTGTAGTGCACGCCTGACCTATTCGGGGGGACCCTACGTTTCTCCACCCGATAGCGGAGGTCGAGAAATTTGCGCCCCAGATCTCCGCAGAATCGTCTGAGCCTCCGTTTTAAGCCATCCACTCGGCTCCAAACCAGAGGACCGCGATCGGTTCTGGGAACGATACTACAAATAGTTAGCTCTGATTCCACCTCGTGAGAGAGGTTTCCGTCTTCACCAACTCCGCCAACCGCCTGTATGAACTGAGGACGACCTCTGAACCCAGACGGCAGGAGTCACTGGTTCCGACATGAGCAACAATTTGCAGTCGGGTCCACCCAGTGCTCTCTATCGTAACCGTCAGGGCCTCCTCCACATCTCGGATGAGATCCCCCACCAAGCAGACAGAGTGAACACTGGCCTTCTTCTTCTGCCTTTCTATTTCCCTAAGGGGCTCCATCACCCGCCTAACATTGGAGCTCCCAATCACTAATAAACCCCTCCCCCCGCGTGCCTGCTCGGACGTTGCTGAAGGAGCGGCCGCATGCCCACTCACAGGCAGAGCGGGCGATGCCACACGGCCAGCCTCCACATTGACCTTCCGCCTCGTGCGGCGCGAACGCCGTTGAACCTGCCACTCCCCTTGGGGAGAGGGTGGCCAAACCGCGTCCGGTACCCGCGAAGATGTCTCGACAGCAGGGACCGTGGGTGAAGCATGTAACACCTGGGGTGTACCATGCGACGCACCAGACTCCCCACTGCCGCTACACTCCGAGGCAGCAGCCTGAAGACGGCTGACCGTGGCCATCAACACGTTCAGCTGTTCACGAACAGTGGCCAGCTCCTCCTGCGTCCGTACACAGCAGTCACGTACCCTAAGAAATCAACAATGCACTGCAGAGAGTTAAATAATCAACTTTTAACTAGACTGCTAACTCACTAAATGCGGCTGATAGCTGACTAAACTGTGGTTACTAGACACTTCTTGTTGGAAACAATGAGAATATGCACTAACTGTCTCTGGACTGTATTCAAAACAAACACGAAATCTACGGAACACTATTACTAGTACTCGAAAATTAAAGCTTCCTAAGAGCAAAAACACACGGAAAAAGAAGTGACAAGTAAGAAAAACACAGTTAATACTTAAATTTACGTAGCTTGCTGCACAGGAGATGTGAAGCAGACGGCAGTTACGACGACACTGTTAATGATGATGAGAGTAACTTCTCGGACAATATGGCGCAGGTAAAATAAGGGACATTACAATCTCTGGCGGGGACTACTCCAGAGGATGTTCTCATCAGGAAAAACGAAAGTGGCGTTCCACGGGTCGGCGCGTGGCACGTAGAGCCTATTAATAGGGTAGAAGGGTTAGAGATATTAAAAAGGGAAGTGGATAAGTTGAAGTTGAGTGTAGTGGGACTTATCAAAGAACGGTGGCAGACAAAACAGAACTTCTAGCCATGTGAGCCCAGAGTAACCAGCACAAAATCAAATAGGAGTAATGCAGATTCAAGTGGCTCTGAGCACTATGGGACTTAAGTACTGTGGTCATCAGTCCCCTAGAACTTAGAACTACTTAAACCTAACTAACCTAAGGACGTCACACACATCCATGCCCGAGGCAGGATTCGAACCTGCGACCGTAGCAGTCGCGCGGTTCCGGACTGAGCGCCTTAACCGCGAGACCACCGCGGCCGGCAGTAATGCAGGACTAGGTATAATATTGCGTAACAAAAAGATGGAAACCGGTAAGCTACTACAAACAACGTAGTAAACGCATTATATTATAGTAGCCAAAATAAATACAAAGCTAGCAACCACCATAGTAATAAATAATACGCTCCAAAGATAAAAAATATTGTGATGTAGTTTGATAACGTCAAAGGGAGTGAAATAAGCCAAATGCTAAATAATAAAGTAAAGTTTCTACTTCGAAGTGAAATGACAACCTATGTAGGAAAATGACTTGCTTTAAGCAAATTTACAGCAGCCTTGGACACATACATAAAAAAGTCTAACGTGTGACGAGATAAATGATATTATTCGTATAATTAAGGGAGACGAACATTTTATTGTGATGGATGACTGGGATTCGACTGTAGAAAAATTAAGAGAAGGAAAAACAGTACGAGCACATGAACTGAGGGAGAGATCTGAAAGGGAATACCGCCCAGTAGAACTTTGTAGAGAGAATAATTTAAGTATTGCTAACACTTGGTTTACGGATCATGAATGAAGGTTTTTTAGTGGAACAGTCCTGGAGACGCCGAAAGGTCTCATATAATGGTAAGACAGAGATTGCAAATTGAGATTTTAAACTGCAAAGCTTTTTCAGGGGCAAATGTGGACTATGACCATAACTTATTCGTTACGAACTGCAAATTAAAACGGAAGAGAAATGTTAACGCAAAAAATGACCTCGATGTCGACGGGACGTTAAAACCCAATCTTCCTTCCTTCCTCGAACAGTAATACAGTCTTCATGAGGTGATATTCCACTTTGACCTTGCAACAGTGTAGAAACATTCTGAAATCACTTCAGGTTATTTTTGACTCGGCAATAAAATTATACAGGAAGAGGCTGGACCAGAGAGAAACATAAAAATCAAATGTGCGTGTCAATAAATGTACTTACGTACTTGGTGCAAGTCTGTAGTCTGATTTTCATTCTTTTATGATTAGTCCCACTAAAAATTTTGTCAGCCTCTCAGAGATGACGAATAATTGCAGTGCAATGACTTCACTCCGATGAGTTTGTAATACCTGCATGAATGTATCGATGGATAATGTTCAATTCATCGTGATTCCTTAATACACCTCTCACGAATGTCGAGTTATAATTGTCATAATAATTATTATTATTCCTTTCCGAGGAATTGTAAGGTGTCAGACAAATCCAACACCTTCCATGAAAACTGTGACATGATAGCAAGTCCGGCAGTATGTCACATAGCTCCGAATAAATCCTGACATTAAATTAACCAAAGTAATACGATCAACGAGTGAGCAAATGGAATACCACAGACTAACACAAGAATGCCTAAATGCATGTCATACCTTCCCACCGTGAAACAGACGCAGTTCCGAGGGCAGAAACGAGAACAGAAGCCGAGAGCAGAGTCGTGTAAGCTAGAAGGCCCTGCGATAAGGGATGGACACCCACGTCGCCAGCCGACCGCCAAGACAACCCCCCAGAGTATGTTAAAAGATAGAGCCCTCCAGAAGAACAGTTTAGTTCTTACGATAACACTAAAAGGGCCACACCAGCTGCAAGTTTTAGCATGAGACTATACGCGTCTCTGTTACGTTGCAAACGTTAAAAACAGTGCCCCACCACGAAAAGTATAACATTTCTCATTGGATAGACAGAATTTTTGTAGGTGGAGCTAAAGGTCAACATTGAGACCCTGATTGGTCAGTTTAAAAACACAGCCAGAAAGCTTTTCTTAAACCAACTTCGGTAAATTGTAGTAAGGAGAAGTTAGGAGAGAGTTGCTTCCGAGACAGCGAGGTGTGTGAAGCTGCGCCGCCCGCCGCCCCTGACGCTACCTAACCAACGACAAGGTAATGAACGCACGCGATGCCGCATGAGAGTCATAAGTCTTCATTCAGAACTGCAGAAGTCTCATCTGTTACACCCCTTTTTACGTAATACTAGTGTCGATCGTCAATTAAACTTCGTGGTATTCACATTCTGCTACCTGAAGTTAAAATCTGAAACGCGATGATTTTTCTGTTAATAATTATTGAGAAACCACATCAGCCACAGTAATTTACGACAAGTTAAATAAGTAATTAAAGATAATTGAGGGTCACTGTAGACCATTTTGATAGTTTTCTCTTTTATGAAACTTAACTTAAACCTAGATTATAAATGTGATATGGCATAGGTCATCCTTTGATCCATTGTAGAACTTGGAAACCCATTCAGGGAATATTCGTTCACATTTTTGTTGAACGCAGTTGGTTTCTATCATCCTGTATTAAAATAGGTTATAAATGTGATATGGCATAGGTCATCCTTTGATCCATTGTAGAACTTGGAAACCCATTCAGGGAATATTCGTTCATATTTTTGATGAACGCAGTTGGTTTTTATCATCCTGTATTAAAATATTTCCTTTTATCAATAGTGCAATTAATAAACAATGTTTTGTGAGTAGAATAAAAATTCCATTGGTAAACTTAACTGCTTTCTCGACGTTATTTTACCATCTAACTAAATATAGGTAAGCCTTGAACCTCTACCACTAAATTTAGTTAGCATTAAGATTCTTTTACAGGGAGTGCAGTGGAGCTGACGCTGAAATCATTAAGTATTTGATTATATCATCGCTAGTCTCACTGAACTCTGCATGTCATGTGTGGTCTGGCGTCTCCATACCAGCAACAGGTCTCAGGTTCAAACTAGCCAATTCTCTAAAAAACACGCTCAGAGCGTCGTTGCGCGAAAGTGGTAGGGAGACACAACATAGAACAATCAGACACCACGCAGAATGTTAGAACATTACTTCTTGCATGAACTGTTGCATATGAGTAAACATGGATTAGGAGGCAAATGATAAGAGTGGAGTCATTCGAGTTCTAACAACCCTACCACAACAAAGGTCAATAATTAATTATGATTGTAGTGTTGCTCACGCTGCTAAATATTGCATTTTCGGGCAACAACAAAGTTGTATTATGTGGCAGGTGTCATTAGAGCACAGTTAATAAAGTCATTTCTTGAAATAATGGATAAACTAGGCACTCATCTTTTCGTGCTTTCCACGCTGGTCTCGTTGTGAACTCATGGCTCAATCGTCGAAAATCTAGATAGTGATGATTCCAAGCTCGGATGCAAAGAGGCCTAGATGTTGTTCTGCGATATTCAAAAGTTTTATAGATGTGTTTCAGAAACCATTCTTGAAGATTAAACTTTTGCAAGTTAGGACAATGGTGATGTAAAAAAGTAATCAGCACTTCGAATTTAAGTTACACTTCTTTTTTATTACTTTTGTTGCAATATCACGTAACTCGTTCCAAAACATCACTTCGCAATATAAAACACACTTGAAAATATCTTCCTCACTGTTAAAGTTCGCATTTCATAAACTGACTACAATTTGCGTCTTTTTAACATGACGACCAAAGCTTGAGTCTCTAATAACCGCTTACGCGCCCAAAAATCAGAGTTACAAGTACGCCAAAGATCATAGTGACAAAAGAAAGAATACACATAAGAATAATATCATTTGCAATATATACATATCGATGTATCGAAGTGCCTCTACATTAATGAAATCAAATCTCAATGTTGTCACAGAAATATGTTAACTATTTTACAGAAACACTGTAGAATACTACTGGTATCGAGAGGTTGAGGTGATGTGCCGTAATGGTTACGTAATTCAAGTACCATTACAGAGTGCAAAAGAGGTTCGAGTCTCAGTCTGGCACACAGTTTTAATCTGTCAAGATATTCCAAAGTCAGCTACCGTATGGTGCCTGCAGATACCCAAATAAAATAAAAGTCGCGCTACCGGTATGAGAAAGCACCGAAAGAAAGTGTAAGATCAGTAAGTCTGCAAACCAGCTCGAGTGAACTTCTAGATTTAATACAACAAGGTGATTTGCAGACGGGGCCATGTTCCAGATTCAGAGAGTTAATACAAACTGTTATGATGTGTGCTACAATTGCATTCGTAAACAATAGATAATGGCCAATCTCTCACATCCATATCTATAATCAACAAAATATTTCAGGGAAATTGAGCAATACCATAAACACTATGCATTTTCAACTTCTCGCGGCGTAATGAATAGTCCACTAAATTTCGGGCATGCAGCCGCGCAAATAAAATTTCCTCCACTGATATTTCGGCCGCGTATCGTCCGGCCATCCTCAGAGTGAGTCACAAGACTGACGACAAGATGCCAAGCGCGGCCTTAATATGCTCCACCGCGGCGGTACTACGCATACTGGTCGCAGATGCTGGTCGGCGGCAGAGAAATACGCTTACACATGCGCCGCCTGTGGCGAAGGCGTACAAACATTCGATTCGCTTATCGATGTGTGATCGGCGGCGGTGACACCATGACGACTTCTCTGCAGTTTAATTACTCCAAGAACCGGATTTCATGTTTTGTCCAAATTAAAACCATTATCTCTATTTATTAAATTATTAGCTAATCTGATCTCTATAGCTCCCTTGAAGACAGATTCCCAAAAAGAAGTGGTGGATGTTAAAATCTTTACATTACTGTAATTCATGGAATGCCCTGTGTCAATACAATGTTCGGCCACAGCTGACTTGTCTGGCTGTAATAATCGTGTGTATCTTCGATGCTCCACACACCTCTCAAGAAAGGTGCGTGTTGTTTGACCTATGTACGACTTTTCACAATTTCTTCAAGGAATCTGATAAACACCAGCTTTACGAAGCTGTAACTTGACCTTCACAGAGCCGAGTAAAGCTGCAATCTTCTCGTGGAGGGGGGGGGGGGGTTGAAAGAAAAGATCACCTTAACACAGTGTTTCTCAAGGATACGGCCTATCTTCGAGGAAAGAGCACAAACATAAGGCAAAAACGCACTAGATCTGAAGGAATTACTATCTTCTTCCCCATCACATAACTGCATTTTAGGTTTTACTTACAAGGGAACCTCCCCATCGCACCCCCCTCAGATTTAGTTATAAGTTGGCACAGTGGATAGGCCTTGAAAAACTGAACACAGATCAATCGAAAACACAGGAAGAAGTTGTGTGGAACTATGAAAAAATAAGCAAAATATACAAACTGAGTAGTCCATGTGGAAGATAGGCAACATCAAGGATAGACTGAACGC
Source organism: Schistocerca americana (assembly GCF_021461395.2). Lineage (NCBI taxonomy): Eukaryota > Metazoa > Arthropoda > Insecta > Orthoptera > Acrididae > Schistocerca > Schistocerca americana. Next base: position 100,456,981 of record NC_060130.1, on the reverse strand, counting down.
AGGAGCGCCGTGGTCCCGTGGTTAGCGTGAGCAGCTGCGGAACTAGAGGTCCTAGGTTCATGTCTCCCTTCGAGCGAAAAGTTTAATTTTTTTATTTTCAGACAATTATCAAAGTTCAGGCACTCACACATAATCAACTTCGCTCTCCAAAATTCCAGGACATGTTCAGATTTGCTTGGACATAGGCAGGATTTGACGGTCTACACACGGAAAAATTTGAAAACGTTAAAAACATATGTTTTGACAGAGCACAGAGAAAAGTGAGCGACTGTGAAACTGTTGGATTCATTTATTGCAGTTTATGTGACCAACTCTTATGTTTTCATCACTTTTTTGGGAGTAATTATCACATCCACAAGAAAACCTAAATCGGGCAACGTAGAAGAATGTTTTTACCCATTCGCCAAGTGTACAAGTTAGGTGGGTCAACAACATATTCCTGTCATGTGACGCACATGCCGTCACCAGTGTCGTATAGAATATATCAGACGTGTTTTCCTGTGGAGGAATCGGTTGACCTATGACCTTGCGATCAAATGTTTTCGGTTCCCATTGGAGAGGCACGTCCTTTCGTCTACTAATCGCACGGTTTTGCGGTGCGGTCGCAAAACACAGACACTAAACTTATTACAGTGAACAGAGACGTCAATGAACGAATGGACAGATCATAACTTTGCGAAAATAAAGAAAAACTTATCGCTCGAGGTGAGACTTGAACCAAGGACCTCTCGTGCCGCTGTTGCTCGCGCTAACCACGGGACCACGACGCTCCTGACCCGAGATTATCCTTGATGTTGCCTATCTTCGCATGGACTACTCTGTTTGTATATTTTGCTTATTTTTTCTTAGTTCCACACAACTTCTTCCTGTTTTCTCGATTGGTCTGTGTTCAGTTTTTCAAGGCCTATCCACTGTGCCAACTTATAACTAAATCTGAGAGGGGTGCGATGGGGAGGTTCCCTTGTTAGAATGCTCTACGAATTTGTAGCGGAGAAAATCCATTCGATTTAAAAATGCTCTTGAGGTATGTGAGCTCTTCTTGCAAATTGTCTTTATCGGATATAGAGTGCGCCCTATGCATTAAGGTCTTAAGGACACCTATGGTGTGCGAAGGGTGATGGCAGCTACTGGTAGGAAGATGTAGATTTGTGTGTGTTGGTTTCCGATATGCGGCATGTCGTACTGCGCCATCACCTTTACGGCGAACGACAACATCCAAAAAGGGGAGGCAGCCGTCGTTTTCTATTTCCATAGTAAATTTAATGCTAGCATTAATAGAATTAAAATGCTCAAGAAATCGATGTAATTCATCCATTCCATGGGGCCATACCACGAATGTGTCGTCCACGTACCTCCAGAAGACCGTTGTTTTAAAACTTGCTGAGTCCAGTGCCTTGTCCTCGAAGTCTTCCAAGAATAAATTAGCTACCAGAGGGGAGAGGGGACTTCCCATGGCAACACCATCAATTTGCTCATAAAATTCACCATTAAACTGAAAATAAGATGATAAAAGCACATGTTTAAATAAGGCCGTAATGTTCTCATCAAAATGTTGGCCGATAAGAGATAAAGACTCCTTTAAAGGTACCTTGGTGAATAATGATACCACGTCAAAACTAACAAACACATCCGTACTATGTAGCCTGACATTGCTAAGTTTTTAGGTATCCAGAACATACACTACTATCAGACTTGTAGGTATGATGAGGTGGAGGATGTCGAGTCAGGGTGAACCAGAAGTCACTCGTGACAGACTCCCCTATTAAAAGCTGAAGCCCTCATACGGTGGTTGCTGGAGGGTAGGTCTCGCCCCACAGACCACGAGGCAGCAAAGCCTCGTAGTGGGACTCTGGACGCTGCTACGCTCACCGTAGCACAGGCGAGGGACTTCACGGTTGGTGTGGCAGGCTGTCACTATCCGCTGAGTGGGGGATGCTGAGCCTAGTGGCTGATTGTGATGATGCATTCTGGGTCTTCACAAATTCGTAGATCCTGTTAAATTTGAGAGTCTGAAAATAATAGTTTCTGCCATATAACAGTTATGCTTATGAACAAGTTTACGCAACTATGGCCACTGCCAATAATAATATCAACAGTAATAACAATAATATACGTAACTTGTCAGAATAAGAAAGAACTGTTTTTGTGGAACTTTGTTGTTTTGTACATAATTACGTACATTTTATGGCAAGAACGAAATACTGTTTAAACTTTCGCTACTCTGTGTTTCGCATTTTCGTGTAAGTGGAGTTTTCGTGCTTTTATTTTTTCGGACAAATGTAAAAGATCCTTAACATATGTTTTAATCCACGTATTAACTTTCAGGATGTTCTGACGTTGCACCTACGCAATAACTTTCACTTATTATACACCTGTTGTTTAAATGTTCGCTTGCCTGCATGCTTATTTGATTTCATCACTTTCTGAGTCAATGGATCTGGTGTGGGAGGCCTTAGCTCCTTTGCGGCTAACTTTTCCTGGTAATTTTCTTTTCTGTTAGCACAAACAGATTCAACAGAGTTCATGTTGACACTGCAAAACGAAAGCCAATTTCAGCACAGTAAACCAACTCCCAACTGCCATTTGTGGAAATGACTAAATTCAGGTAGTAATGTCTATCAGCATGTCACTTGACTATTAGTATACAGATGAGAAGCTGAGAACGATGTGGACCAAAAGCACACCACCAGCGATCCCACATTTAAGTGAATATCAGACACACCAGTGATACAGCTTTTAGTGAATGTTTTTTGTTCAGTGTGGACGAACAGCACAAATTAACCTTACTCACCATAAGATCAACAGATTTCAGAAGCACGAATAAATGCTACAACCTCAGAATCGACGATGAAGTGCTTTTTGGTTCTTGGCGCCTTAAATGGATTACTATATGATAAAATTCGAAACTCAACATACTGTCACTCATTCAGAAACACACAAAATAGGTTTTTCTCTCAGTATAGCTATAACATATAGTGACATCCGATCTAATATTACTATATAGTAAGTGAACTGACATATCTGAGGAATGTACTACCGTCTAGCGGGATTTATGCCAAGCGAAATGGGATAAAGATCTGCTGCAATGTGCTACCACCTGCTGGCACTGACGTGAACTTGTAGTTTAGTGATAAGGGCTAATTGTTCACGCCGTGAACCGTATTGCTTCTCAAATCCGTATGGCTTTGGCCCATAAGGCAATTACGTCATGCTGGTAGCCCATGCGCAAAAACTTAAAACGCGCGCAACTGAAGGTGCGCTCACGCCCCTGATGTCAAATTTCACGAAGTCTAGAGGAGTAGCAACGTAACATAGCGCGGTAGATTTAGTGCCGTGTATTTCATATTACCGATCCACGTTGCACTGAGCAACATTCAAAGAAAAATATTTAAAAAATCCACAAGGTGACAAAATGGTTCAAATGGCTCTGAGCACTATGGGACTTAACATCCGTGGTCATCAGTCCCCTAGAACTTAGAACTACTTAAACCTAACTAACCTAAGGACAGCACAAACATCCATGCCCGAGGCAGGATTCGAACCTGCGACCGTAGCAGTCGCGCGGTTCCGGACTGCGCGCCTAGAACCGCTAGACCACCGCGGCCGGCAAGGTGACAAAAGTTAGGGTGTTCACGTGCTCTTGTGCTCTTACACTGGCTGAGTCGCACCCGGCCGTGGCAAGTGGCAGGTGCAGATATCCAGGGAGCGTATCATTGGCGAGGATCCCAGTGGCCCGTTGGCTAGGAGACCCGCAGTTCGATCCTCGGGCCAAAAGGCGGTGGTTGGACCGCTCACTAGGCAGTCGTGTCGGGAAGACAGAGCGGCGGCGACTCCCGTCGGAGGCCGACGATTCGATGACTCACTGCTTCAAACGCCTCTTGTGCCTGCCGGACTGCTACTATTTATTCACTCCGTAAGGGGTTTGTTATAAATTTTATGGAAATTTGTGGTAAGTTCCTATGGGACCGAACTGCTGAGGTTATCGGTCCCTAGGCTTACACACTACTTAATCTAACTTAAACTGACTTACACTAAGGACAACACACACACTCATACCCGAGGGAGGACTCGAACCTCCGACTGGGGGAGCCGCGCGAACCGTGGCAAGGCGCCTGAGACCACGCGGCTACTCCGCGCGGCAAGGTTTGTTGTGACGCGGCTGCAAAAGTCATAGGCTGCGTGCCACTGTTTCTCTGGTTTCGGTAACCGTATAGACAATGACCGACAGGTGGACGGCGATACCTTGTGAGTGTCAGCATACTGACGTAAATGGCCCGCTGTACAGCTCAAATGGTTCAAATGGCTCTAAGCACTGTGGAACATAACATCTGAAGTCATCAGTCCCCTAGACTTAGAACTACTTAAACCTAACTAACCTAAGGACATCACACACATCCGTGGCCGAGGCAGGATTCGAACCGGCGACCGTAGCAGCAGAGCGGTTCCGGTCTGAAGCGCCTAGAGCCGCTCGGCCACAGCGGCCGGCTCCTGTACAGCATCCAACCCATCTGCCTATTTTCGTATCGTTACAGTTCTGTGCCAGTTCTGTGAGGCTCAGGTAGTGATTGTGGGTGGGGCTGGTAATAGTATTAATAGGGATGGGGAGTATGACATAGATGGTGACCTAGTAAAGATAGCCACTCAGACTGGCAACACGAATGTGCATTTCGTGGAACTGTTTCAGCGTCACGATCGGTCTCATCTTAATACAGCCGTCAGGCGTAATAACATGAGACTTGGGGGTGCGCTGATGACAGAAGGTATGAGTCACATTTCAGTGGTGTCAGTGGAGTCTATCAGTAGGACGGGTTTCACTAGACATGGCCTGCACCTCAACAGGTATGGGAAGGGGAGGTTGGCAAAACTTATAGGTGACAGCATAGGTGGGGCTGGTGGGATCACTCATGGGAAAATTCCGGTAGTTGTGGGTCTTAGAGCTGTACCTTTTTTAGATTGAAGTCAGCTGATAGGTATTCCTGCTTAAGGGAAGTCTCTCTAACAAAGAAACCACTTTCTACAAAGCTTGGGTATCCGATTAATGAGGAAATTAGTATATTTCATCAAAATATACAAGGTATTAGAGATAAAGTTAGTGAACTGCTTATAGATGTTGACTCTGAAATTATTGGTATATCTGAACACTTCTTAAATAAGGAGATAATTCAGAGGCTTCCTTTACCAGGATACAGGTTGGCTGGCAGCTTTTCTAGGAGCTCTTTGCGGTGTGGGGAAGTAGCCATGTATGTGAAAAACGGTATCCCATTTGAGCCAATTGATGTTTCAAAGTACTGCACTGAAAAGGTGTTTGAATGTTGTGCAGGTGTGGTTAAATTTAGTGGAGCTAAACTTCTTACTGTTGTTGTTTATAGATCCCCAGACCCCGATTTCACAACATTTTTGCTAAAGCTAGAGGAGGTTCTTGGTTCACTTTATACGAAATACAAAAAGTTAGTTATATGTGGGGCCTTCAATATTAATTGCATAAGTGACTGTGCAAGGAAAAGGATGCTGGTAGACCTCCTTAATTCATATAATCTTATGCAAACCGTATTCTTTCCAACGAGAGTGCAAGGGAACAGTAGAACAACCATAGACAATATTTTTGTTCATTCGTCATTATTAGAAGGGCATTCTGTTAGCAAAAAGGTGAATGGCCTTTCAGATCATGATGCACAAATTTTAAGTCTAAAAGATTTTTGTGCTGCAACACATGTTAAATATAGTTACCAACTTTTTAGGAAAGCTGATCCAGTTGCTGTACAGACTTTTGTAAACCTTATCAAGGAACAAGAGTGGCAAGATGTTTATAGTGCTGATACAGTAGACGATAAATATAATGCTTTCCTCAAGACTTTTCTCGTGCTCTTTGAAAGTTGCTTTCCGTTAGAACGTTCAAAACAGGGTACTAGCACAAACAGGCAGCCTGGGTGGCTGACTAAAGGGATAAGAATATCTTGTAGAACAAAGTGGCAATTATATCAAAACGTTAGAAACAGTCAAAATCTAAATGCAGCAGCCCATTACAAACAGTATTGTAAGGTGCTTAAAAAAGTTATTAGGAAGGCAAAAAGTATGTGGTATGCAGATAGAATAGCTAAGTCTCAGGATAAAATTAAAACCATATGGTCAGTAGTAAAGGAAGTGGCTGGTCTGCAGAGGCAGGTCGAGAATATAGAATCAGTGCGTAGTGGGGATGTCCGTGTTACTGATAAGTCGCATATATGTACAGTATTTAATAATCACTTTCTGAATATAGCAGGTGAACTAAATAGAAACCTAGTCCCAACAGGGAATCATATAGCGCTCTTAGAAAAAAGTGTTCCGAGACTGTTACCTGAAATGCTCCTCCATGATACTGACAAGAGGGAGATTGAGTTAATAATTAAATCACTAAAGACCAAGAACTCTCATGGATATGACGGGGTATCTAGCAGAATACTGAAGTATTGTTCCACGTATGTTAGCTCAGTACTTAGCCATATCTGTAACTTTTCCTTTAGGAGTGGTCGGTTTCCTGACCGATTAAAGTACTCGGTAGTGAAGCCACTTTATAAAAAGGGAGACAGGGATAATGTTGACAATTATAGACCTATTTCTATGCCATCGGTGTTTGCTAAAGTTATCGAGAGGGTTGTATATACAAGGTTACTGCTGCATTTAAATTCACATAATTTGCTGTCAAATGTACAGTTTGGTTTTAGAAATGGCTTAACAACTGAAAATGCTATAGTCTCTTTTCTCTGTGAGGTTTTGGACGGATTAAATAAAAGGTTGCGAACGTTAGGTGTTTTCTTTGATTTAACGAAGGCTTTTGACTGTGTTGACCACAAAATATTACTGCAGAAGTTGGAACATTATGGAGTAAGGGGAGCAGCTTACAATTGGTTCGCCTCCTACTTTAAGAACAGAAAGCAGAAGGTAATCCTCCGCAATATTGAGAGTGGTAATGATGTTCAGTCCCAATGGGGCACTGTTAAATGGGGCGTTCCCCAACGGTCGGTGCTGGGGCCACTGCTGTTTCTTATTTATGTAGATGATATGCCTTCTAGTATTACAGGTGATTCAAAAATATTTCTGTTTGCTGATGACACCACCTTGGTAGTGAAGGATCTTGTGTGTAATATTGAAACATTATCAAATAATGTAGTTCACGATATAAGTTCGTGGCTTGTGGAAAATAATTTGATGCTAAATCACAGTAAGACTCAGTTTTTACAGTTTCTAACCCACAATTCAACAAGAACTGACATTTTAATCAGACAGAATAGGCATGTTATAAGCGAGACGGAACAGTTCAAGTTCCTAGGCGTACGGATAGATAGTAAGCTGTTGTGGAAAGCCCATGTTCAGGAACTTGTTCAGAAACTAAATGCCGCTTTATTTACCATTAGAACAGTATCTGAGTATCTGAAATAAGTGACATTTCAACACGAAAAGTAGTATACTTCGCATATTTTCATACGCTTATGTCATATGGTATTATTTTTTGGGGTAATTCTTCTGATTCAAAAAGGGTATTTTTGGCTCAAAAACGGGCTGTTCGAGCTATGTATGGTGTAAGTTCGAAAACCTCTTGTCGACCCCTATTCAATAGTCTGGGAATTTTGACATTGCCCTCACAGTATGTATTTTCTTTAATGTCGTTTGTTGTTAGCAATATTAGCTTATTCCCAAGAGTTAGCAGCTTTCACTCAGTTAATACTAGGCAGAGATAAAATCTGCATGTGGAATGCACTTCCTTCACTCTTGTGCAGAAAGGAGTGCAGTATTCTGCTGCATCCATTTTCAATAAGCTACCACAAGAACTCAAAAATCTTAGCAGTAGCCCAAACACTTTTAAGTCTAAACTGAAGTGTTTCCTCATGGCTCATTCCTTCTATTCTGTCGAGGAGCTCCTGGAAGAGCTAAAAAATTAAGGAAATTCCAGTGTTACATTCTTGATTTTCTTTATTTAAACTAACGACTTGTCGCCTGAATATGTTTCTTATATTTCATTTTATCTGTTTCTACAATCGTGTTATAATTTCATGTATTGACTCGTTCCATGACCATGGAGACTTCTCCTAAATGTGGTCCCACGGAACAATAAATAAATAAATAAAATAAATATGCATCTAGTGCCTCGACACTAGCGCTAGATTCACCTTGTCGAACAATAAAATACGCTTTGAAACGGGGATAGCGCTGGAATATATGATTGCGGAGGAAAGAATAAATATTCGAAATATTCCATGTCACGCTCCAATTAAATGAAGTATGTCAGCTGCTGCTCTTTCAAGCACAGACCATTTTCGTGAATATATGAGTGGGGTGTTGTAGAAATGACGGGAGACTTAAGCGTTCGCTTTTCCCGCGCACTGTTCGGGAATGTAACGGTAGAGAAACAGCTTGAAGGTTGTTCGATAAACCCTCTGCCAGGCACTTAATTGTGAATTGCAGAGTAATCATATAGATGCAGGTAGGTAGATGCTGTCAGTGTGTAGAAGATAAGAATCTTCGAAACTAGTAATACCTTACATGGTTATCAGTATAAACAGGAATACAAGAGAAATTATAACAGACAAACTGAGGTCTTCTAGAGCGGAAGTTCACCCCATTCCTAAATGCGATCCAGAGGCCCCGGACGGTTCCATGATTCAGATGATACGTTATAGTCTGTAGTGGGTTGTTCTTAATATTGTGAATATCGCTGTGTCTCGCAAGTGAACTGCCACCAGCTATCTGGATAGGAACTGATGATAGATAAACTCCAGTGGAAGACTCTGCAAGAGAGACGCCCAGTAGCCCAGTACGGGCTTTTGTTGAAGTTTCGAGAGCATACCTTCACCAAGGAGTCAAGCAGTATATAGCTCCCTCCTACGTATATCTCGCGAAGAGACCATGAGGATAAAATCAGAGAGATTAGAGCCCGCACAGAGGCATACCGACAATCTTTCTTTCCACGAACAATACGAGACTGGAACAGATGGGAGAACCGATAGAAGTACTCAAGGTACCCTCCGCCACACACCGTCAGGTGGCTTGCGCAGTATGGATGTAGATCCCAATCCACACTATCGTCGTGAAAACTCGATGACATGAAAAGGGATGTTCACAGCACCAGAGAGTCTCACGACAGAGTGCAATGCTGATGCATGCATAAGCATATCTGAACACACCTTTCAACACACGTTGCTTAACATGGGGCTCCGCAGTAGAGGACCTCTACTCGTATTTGTTCGCATGTTGACCCGACGACATGGGCAGTTGCTGTTGCAGTGGGCACAGGATCATTGAGATAAGACCGTGGATCAATGGAAACGTGTCGCTTGGTCGTGTCCAGATACACTACCGTCCATGCACGACCAATGACGCAGGCCGGTGGAGGCATTATTGTGCTATGAGGGAGATACACCTGGGCTTCCATAGGACCTTTGGTAGTAATCGAAGGCACAATGACAGCATCGAAATACGCGAACTTTACAGTGGACCGCCACCATCCCTTCGTGTTTTATCTCTTCCACGACGGTGATAGTATCTTCCGGCAGTATAACTCTCCTTGTCGCAAGGCCAGAACCGTGCCACAGCGGCTTAAGAAGCATAACAGTGAACTCAAATTAATGTACAGACACGTTCGAACTCAATCACGTATCACGTACTGACAATGGGGCCATTTGATGCTGACACGACGACAAGTTCACCTTTCAATTAATCCTTAACGGCTTGTTAAAAACGATTTTCCCAAAATTTTCTCACATATCGTACATCGACAAAATAAGCTCATTTATTAGGTATAGGTAACCAGTGTAACATGCCAAAGTAATGTATGTTGTCAATTCAGCAACTATCTCCATTTCATTTTTTATTATCTATACGTGTTTCGTGGCGAAAGCTCGAATACAAGGTTTTCAAAATTCGTCATTACACATGCATATTGGGAGAACCTGATTCACCGGTAGTCGTTCGTGAGATCCTTTCTAAGTTGTTTCTCATAGCACATATATCATCAACAAAATTAAGTATGAAAACGTTGCAAATAAGCATCCGTAGCACATTTATTTGGATTTTTTCTTCCACAGAATATTTGGCTGCAATATTTTCATGCATCGAAAGTTTGTTTGCAATGGTTTAATTTTTCATTTTATGGACGATATACGTGCAGTGAGAACTAAACGATTTAGAGAAATATCCCCACGGAGTGTCGTCGTAACTGCCGTCCGTTTCACGTCTGCTGTGCAGCTAGCTACCTTAATTTAAGTATTAACTGTATTTTTCTTACTTGTCACTTCTTCTTCCGTGTGTTTTTGCTTTTAGGAAGCATTGTCGAGTGCTAGTAATAGTGTTCCATAGATTTCGTGTTTGTTTTGAATACAGTCAGAGAGAGTCCCTTTAGTCAGCCATAGTGCCAGTAGTGCTAGTGTTGGTTTTCAATACAGTCCAGAGACAGGTAGTGCTATTTTCATTGTTTTCTACAAGAAGTGGCTAGCAACCACAGTTTAGTCAACAATCAGCCGCCTTTAGTGAATTAGCAGTCTAGTTAAAAGTTGATTAACTCTCTACAGTAAATTGATTTCTTAAGATGGATAGGATGTGTGAATGCTATGTACGGACGCAGGAGGTGCTGGCCACAATTCGCGAACAGCTGAGCGTGTTGATGGCCGCGGCAGCCGTCTTCAGGCTGCTGCCTCGGAGTGTAGCGGCAGTGGTGAGTCTGGTGCGTCGCATGGTACACCCCAGGTGTTACATGCTTCACCCACTGTCCCTGCTGTCGAGACATCTTCGCGGCTACCGGGCGCGGTTGGGCCACCCTCTCTCCAAGGGGAGTGGCGGGTGCAACGGCGTTCGCGGCGCACGAGGCGGAGGGTCAATGTGGAGGCTGGCCGTGTGGCATCGCCCGCTCTGCCTGTGAGTGGACATGCGGCCGCTCCTTCAGCAAGGTCCGATCAGGCACACGCGGGGAGGGGTTTATTAGTGATTGGGAGCTCCAACGTTAGGCGGGTGATGGATCCCCGTAGGGAAATAGCGGAAAGGTCGGGGAAGAAGGCCAGTGTTAACTCTGTCTGCTTGCCGGGGGGTCTCATCCGAGATGTGGAGGAGGCCCTGCCGGCGGCGATAGAGAGCACTGGGTGCACCCGACTGTAAATTGTTGCTCATGTCGGCACCAATGACTCCTGCCGTCTGGGTTCAGAGGTCATCCTCAGTTCGTACAGGCGGTTGGCGGAATTGGTGAAGGCGGAAAGCCTCGCTCGCGGGGTGGAATCAGAGCTAACTATTTGTTGTATCGTTCCCAGAACCGATCGTGGTCCTCTGGTTTGGAGCCGAGTGGAAGGCTTAAACCAATGGCTCAGACGATTCTGCGGAGATCTGGGATGCAAATTTCTCGGCCTCCGCTATCGGGTGGAGAAATGTAGGGTCCTCCTGAATAGGTCAGGCGTGCACTACACGCTACAAGGGTAGCGGAGTACGTGTGGAGTGCACATGGGGCTTTTTTAGGTTAGAGAATTCTCTCCCTAGGCCCGAGAAGACGCCGCCTGAGACGCGGCAAGGTAGGAGTAGGCAAAAGGCAACTGGGAATAACAATATTCATGTGCTAATAGTAAACTGCAGGAGCGTCTATAGAAAGGTCCCAGAACTGCTCTCATTAATAAACGGTCACAACGCCCATATAGTACTAGGGACAGAAAGTTGGCTGAAACCAGACGTAAACAGTAACGAAATACTGAAGTCAGATTGGAATGTATATCGCAGAGACAGGCTGGACAGTGAAGGGGGAGACGTGTTTATAGCGCTAAGAAGTGCAATGTATCGAAGGAAATTGACGGAGATCCGAAACGTGAAATAATTTGGGTGAAGGTCACTGTTAAAGCAGGCTCAGACATGGTAATTGGATGTCAGCTGTTGTGGCTGAGCACCTGAAGGATAATTTGGAAATTATTTCGAGTACATTTCCCCACCATGTTATAGTTCTGGGTGGAGATTTTAATTTGCCGAATATAGACTGGGCGACTCAAACGTTCATAACGGGTCGCAGGGACAAAGAATCCAGTGAAATTTTTTTAAGTGCTTTATCTGAAAACTACCTTGAGCAGTTAAACAGAGAACCGACTCGTGGCGATAACATATTAGACATTCTGGTGACAAACAGGCCCGAAATGTTTGAAACAGTTAACTCAGAACAGGGAATCAGCGATCATAAAGCGGTTACTGCATCGATGATTTCAGCCGTAAATAGAAATATTAAAAAAGGTAGGAAGATTTTTCTGTTTAGCAAAAGCGACAAAAAGCAGATTTCAGAGTACCTGACGGCTCAACACAAAAGTATTGTCACTAGTACAGATAGTGTTGAGGATCAGTGGACAAAGTTCCAAACCATCGTACTATATGCGTTAGATGAGTATGTGCCAAGCAAGATCGTAAGAGATGGAAAAGAGCCACCGTGGTACAACAACCGAGTTAGAAAACTGCTGCGGAAGCAAAGGGAACTTCACAGCAAACATAAACATAGCCAAAGCCTTGCAGACAAACAAAAATTACGCGAAGCGAAATGTAGTGTGAGGAGGGCTATGCGAGAGGCGTTCAATGAATTCGAAAGTAAAGTTCTATGTACTGACTTGGCAGAAAATCCTAAGAAATTTTGGTCTCATGTCAAAGCGGTAGGTGGATCAAAACAAAATGTCCAGACACTCTGTGACCAAAATGGTAATGAAACAGAGGATGACAGACTAAAGGCTGAAATACTAATGTCTTTTTCCAAAGCTGCTTCACAGAGGAAGACTGGACTGTAGTTCCTTCTCTAGATTGTCGCACAGATGACAAAATGGTAGATATCGAAATAGATGACAGAGGGATGGAGGAACAATTGAAATCGCGCAAAAGAGGGAAGGCCGCTGGACGTGATTGGATACCAGTTCGATTTTACACAGAGTACACGAAGGAACTTGCCCCCCTTCTCGCAGCGGTGTACCGTAGGTTTCTAGAAGAGCGTAGCGTTCCAAAGGATTGGAAAAGGGCACAGGTCATTCCCGTTTTCAAGAAGGGACGTCGAACAGATGTGCACAATTATAGACCTATATCTCTAACGTCGATCAGTTGTAGAATTTTGGAACACGTATTATGTTCGAGTATAATGACTTTTCTGGAGACTAGAAATCTACTCTGTAGGAATCAGCATGGGTTTCGAAAAAGACGGTTGTGTGAAACCCAGCTCGCGCTATTCGTCCACGAGACTCAGAGGGCCATAGACACGGGTTCCCAGGTAGATGCCGTGTTTCTTGACTTCGGCAAGGCGTTCGATACAGTTCCCCACAGTCGTTTAATGAACAAAGTAAGAGCATATGGACTATCAGACGAATTGTGTGATTGGATTGAAGAGTTCCCAGATAACAGAACGCAGCATGTCATTCTCAATGGAGAGAAGTCTTCCGAAGTAAGAGTGATTTCAGGTGTGACGCAGGGGAGTGTCATAGGACCGTTGCTGTTCACAATATACATAAATGACCTTGTGGATGACATCGGAAGTTCACTGAGGCTTTTTGCAGATGATGCTGTGGTGTATCGAGAGGTTGTAACAATGGAAAATTGTACTGAAATGCAGGAGGATCTGCAGCGAATTGACGCATGGTGCAGGGAATGGCAATTCAATCTCAATGTAGAAAAGTGTAATGTGCTGCGAATACATAGAAAGACAGATCCCTTATCATTTAGCTACAAAATAGCAGGTCAGCAACTGGAAGCACTTAATTCCATAAATTATCTGGGAGTACGCATTTGGAGTGATTTAAAATGGAATGATCATATAAAGTTGATCGTCGGTAAAGCAGATGCCAGACTGAGATTTATTGGAAGAATCCTAAGGAAATGCAGGCCGAAAACAAAGGAAGTAGGTTACAGTACGCTTGTTCGTCCACTGCTTGAATACTGCTCAGCAGTGTGGGTTCCGTACCAGATAGGGTTGATAGAAGAGATAGAGAGGATCCAACGGAAAGCAGCGCGCTTTGTTAGAGGATCATTTAGTAATCGCGAAAGTGTTACGGAGATGATAGATAAACTCCAGTGGAAGACTCTGCAGGAGAGACGCTCAGTAGCTCGGTACGGGCTTTTGTTAAAGTTTCGAGAACATACCTTCACCGAAGGTATATCTCGCGAAGAGACCATGAGGATAAAATCAGAGAGATTAGAGCCCACACAGAAGCATTCCGACAATCCTTCTTTCCACGAACAATACGAGACTGGAATAGAAGGGAGAACCGATAGAGGTACTCAGGGTACCCACCGCCACACACCGTCAGGTGGCTTGCGGAGTATGGATGTAGATGTAGATGTAGACCACCAATGAGGTAGATTGTCGCAATATGCAGGTGCTACTGATACACCAGGCTATGACGAAAAGCTGTCGGTGAATCACGGAAATTCTGATGACGGATATTTCACTCCGCAATACATAGCAGAAATAAAAACCAGAAAACACAAATTCAACTGTCTGTCAAAAAGTGAAGTACGCAGAAGGAGAGGAGAAAACGAAATGAAAACTCTAGGGTTGGAGGGTATGTGATATATTTTCAGTAATTACAAAATCGAGTCAAATTTACAAAGAACTTGTAAGTAGAAGCCCGCTTCTTAGTATGACGTTACACCCGTTCTGGCGTAGATACACGCACTGATTGGCTGGGAAGGATGTCATAAAGCCGTTGTATCCTCTTCTGAGGTAAGCTGGCCTACAACTGTTCTAGCTGGTCCTTGATATCCTCGTAACTAGCACTAGGACAGAATTGACCTCCGAGCTGGTCCCACGCGTGTTCCATCGGGACAGGAGTACCTCAGCATCAGGCAGACAGTTCGTAGACTCCAGTGGATGAGCACTGTGCTGTTGATACTGTGGCATCGGGATGCTGGATATCCGTGACGTGGCACTGCGCCGTGTTGGTTCGCCTTACCACTGCCACCGTGACCTCAAGTCATACCCAGCCAGGAGTAACACCGCTGTCGGTGGGTGGGACTTCTCCTCAGGGCACAGCCGTACTCGTCCGCAGCTCGTAGTCCAGTGGCTACCATTGCTGTCTCTGGATCACGGGGTTCCTGGCTGGGCTGGGGATTTTCTCTGCCCGGGGACTGGCTGTTTGTTTTGTCCTCGTCATCTCATCATCATCCGTGAAAGTGGCTAGACTGGATTGTGTAAAGATTGGGACTTTGTATGGGCGCTGGTGATCGCGGAGATGAGCACCCTACAAACCAGACATCATCACCATCACCGCCATACTCGCCGACGATGGACAGACGGCCATCTGGGGTTTAACGTGTAGTCGACAGCGTGGTCATTAGAGACGGAGCACGAGTTCGGATTATGATTGGAGGGGGAAGGAAATCGGCCGTGCCGTATTCAAAGGAGCGTTTTAGTGAAATCGAGGACAATCCGCATCTTGTTGGCCGGACAGAAATTTGAACCGTCGTTCTGGTGCCTGCGAGCCCACTGCGCCGTCTAACTCGATGCAATTCGTTCACGCGGACAGATGGAGACACGAAATGAGACCCCCTTTCACACTCTGCTAGGTGAGACACAATGAACTGATCGTATGTCATTGATGCCAGGGAGACCGCACCTGGAGTAGTTCGGCCGGAGAGTTGCAAGTTTTTCCAGGTGACGCCACATTGGGCGACTTGCGTGTCGATGATGATCAAATGATGATGAGGACAACACAACACCGAATCCCCGAGTGGAGAAAATCTCCGACCCGGACGGAAATCCAACCAGAGCTCGTTGCAGCGCAGTCAGATGCACTGACCGCTCAGCTAATGCTGTCTCACACGAGTACACGCCATCTCCGTGACGCTTAGAGTGATCTGATGCTCTTCACGCCCTACCAGGCCTGGCAACAGCACTAATGCACTGTGCTGGCTGTTGCACTGGACACAGGGAATAGGATATCTGACTGTTTTCTGGAAATCGTCTTAAATGGTTAACTACGTCATGTTATGCTCGTAACATGATTTTTCTTCTCTTGAATTTCAGTAGGCCTTTTCTTTTGTATAAACGGTAAAGCAATTCAAATAATTTGGAAGCCGGCTCACCCACTCCATTTGAGTCATAAGATGTCTGTGATATCATTGTCTTGCTCGTTGCTCCTACTATCCTTCAGTTCATTCACGGTGATGTCTTGTTTTGGAATTTAAGTTTCGGAAAATGGGTTACAAATGGTGTGTAGTACTGAATTGTGTAAAAGACATCTGTAAAATCTCCTGAAAAATTGTTTTTGAGAATTCCAAAGAATGAGAAGATGCGTAAAATGTGACTGCACTGCACCGGCAATTCGCCACCACGCCGACGCACGAGTTCCCTAACTTAATTAAAATGTCTTGCATTCTGAGGTTAACATTAATTCACCTCCGAGATATGATTTCTGACTGTTAAGAGGAAGGAAAGGGTCATTCAACGAAATGAAACTATGTGTGAAAACTGTCGTTTTACCCTATTTCACGTACATTATTCGGTAGCTCACTTGTTAGTGCGGTACACCGTCGAAAATACGTAGATCCGTGGTTCTAATCCAGTCCCAGACAATGTTTTAAATCTTGTAAAACGAGTCGACAGACCTCTCATGTGAAAAGCAAATCACAACTACAAAACTTCACCACGCCGATCAGAAATAGAGCATTGTTTTGTTTCCCTTGCGGTTTACGTGCGCTTGCATTTGTAATCGCTGTTCACACACGTCTCGTTCAAAATGGTATTTTCTAGTTAATGTAACCACACACTTTTTACTTTATCAGGAACAATGCTTTTTATCCTCGTACTGTACAGATAGGGTCCTTATTGTTTAAAATTTTGAAGTTTCATCATCTTACTTAAAGATGAAGTACGTCACACACTGACACTCACAAACATCACAGCCTTTACGTTCGTGTTACCTGTATGTTGTACATGCTTCGTAGCTCTCTGTATACGAAACCTCATCATCCTATACCTCGTTGTAAGCAATGATTTCCAAAAATGTGAACTGTTTGTACGCAAAATAAATGCATTTATTGTCAGTTGTTCATTGCCCAGGCTAAGACTAATTTGAATCTACATTTCACACATCCCACCATTCAAACAACAACTAGAATGAGTCCTTGATAACGCTATTTTCGTAATTAGTATAAAACTTTTAAAAATATATTACCCTTACGTAATTCGAACCTTTGTCCTCTTTTTCCGACAGAGATAAACACTGTCCGTTGCGTCACAGAACGGCTGTTGAGATTCTTATATAGAGGAAATAAGCACCAAGATTTGCCAACAACAATTTTATTGTGCCTTGGGTCGTAGTTCGTGACTGATAGTCGACAATCTAGTAATAAGATACGGATCCACGTGAAAAAATTCGAAAATTCCTTAGTTTTGAGAGGGTTTAATGATGTTGCAGGGAGTAGGGAAAAGGCTGTCCGTCGTTGCACATATCGCCGCTATAAATGGCCGGAGAATAAAGATATTAACTTTCGGAAGGACACCAGTATCAGCGTTCACAAAATTCCTTTCTACTGCTACTTAAAACTTGTAATTGCGTTTTCTATCACTAAATAGCAAAGCTATTTGGAGAAAAAGCTCGTAAAAAACTAGTAACTTCGGCTACCACTCCTGTAACACACGTATAGCTTCAGCCATTAACAGAGCGTTTTCGATCACGTGACCAGATCGTGACATCTAATGATTTTTAAGCTTTAATTAGATAAAAATGCATAAAAATGACCGTAAATGCTGCTTAAATGTTGTAATCACTCAGAATAACAATGAAACCAACCAACCATATTTTGAATATACGGAAATAGCCTGTTGTAACTCTAATCATTTACATACCCACTGATAATGCGTACGCGTACGTACGAAGTTACGCTGACATCCGACCATGTCGTCCAGGTGCTTCACTTTTTGCGAGACAGTGTATCTTTTACTGTCTCTGTGTGATATGAGAAGCCGTGATGTATTCACTAAAAAAATTCCAAAGTAAATTGCTGTCTCAAGTTACATAAGAAATGAGAGTTTTCTCGCTGATATAAGAGAAAAAAGAGTAACAGAACAAGAAGAGGTGAGGTCAAGACAGTGTAATTTACTAACTGTCGGTTTGACCGAAATTTTAGTGATGTTGGTCACACTATCTAATCTGAAAACGAAATAAAGAAAGAAGCCGAGAATATTGCACTGGTACTTGACAAATAGAGTAAAATTGTGGGCAAAATTTTCTAAGTAGGACATAAAGCAGCGTCTAACATGAAAATGAGGGGAAATGTAACGCGTATCTGCCACAGTGGATGCGAGACCAGCAATTCGGCATTTGTGTGTCTCGCTCTTTACATTACGACACGCACGGCCGAGTAATTTGCAGTGAGGGGTTACCTTAGGCAGCACGTAACGGGTTCCCTTCCACGACCCAAAGGGCAAACGTCGAAATACGCAAGACATTACTCATGGTTAACAAGACCTCAAACTGTATGTGCATTCATCTCGAAAGTAGTATTTTACAGAAGCCGTTGCAACCTGAATAACTAATTTGTGAGATTCACTGCAGAAAAAGCTGCAGCGGCTTCCGTAATAGAGCGGTATCATATGGCAGAAAGTATTCCTTCACAATAAATGAGTCCTCATTCTCATTGCACAATCTATCATATGAGAGTAATGAACGATTAGGAACCCAACCCTTCGCATTGGACAGCTGTATAACAGCTGTCGACTATTTACGGCCTGCGAATAGACGGACGGACGAAAAATGTTTCTATCTTAAATGAGATGAAACGTAAAATCGCCAGTAAGATTCAGATACATATCCCTGCAAGAGAACTTCGGTAGAAGCGATGAAGAAAAGTTAACAAAAGGACAATCGCTTAAGTCAAATAATACAGAGGAAAAATACTTTTGGAAATTTAAATAATTTATGTTAAGAACTGGATTATCCAATAGACAGCTGTAAAGGTATATTTTATTAGAGACGATCAATTTTGGTGTAGGATCCAACTATCATCAGGTCCAAACACCATCTCGGATATACATTTGCGTAATTGGAATAAGAGTTATCAGATGCACATTGTTCCATCATTGATATTAGCTATATATACGTAACATTATGTCCATTTAACTTCATAGAGGTTCGACAAAAGCTGTACAGCAACACCTCCATAAAATACTTTTAAATAATTTAAATAATTTCATTTCGCCGTTTCTGGGAGATGAAGCGTTGTATTAACATACATACGACTAATTTCAGAATCCACGATTTTCATCTCTCACATGAAATGTAATAATATTAAAAACATAACAAATATTTCCTCAAATAAAGGAACGCCACAAATGCGTTCGCATTCTTGCATGCAGTATTCGGCCAACTGGAATTTTTTTAATGTTGTAGATAGCCTGGGGACGAATTTCTGAGCGTGTAATAATCAAATACATTCACAGAGTTACAAATAAAGCTAGAATGTCTTGCTTCAAAGAAACGATGACGATGAATCTTTGTACTAAAAAGCATATTGGAAGCGTTGGAAATATTTGTGACCTTCATATTTTAAACAGAATTTACTGGAGATGAGATGCCACCATGCCTCCACTGAAATATTGACACAATTGTTGCTTTCAGGTACTTGCAGTATTTCAAAGAGAACGAAATTCACGTAAAACGCTAAAGGGAAAGCGTAATTTTCTGTAACGGAAGGAAATTTATCAGCATTTAAAAAAGTGGGAGACATACAGCCAAGAGGGAAGTCGATAGGTAGCTACGGTCAAATTATATAACTCGCGCTGCAGCCTAGAGGTGGTTGTGTGTAGTATGGTGTACATGGATGTTCTTGCACTCGGAAGCATGCGTACTCTGAAGAATATGGTACACGTACACTCAGATAACTAAGAAAAATGTGTGGTGAGGTACAGAAAATCTACGTTCAACCCATTTTCGAGAATTATGATGTGAAACAAAATGCTGGAAACGAATGCAACATTGTCATAAACATTCTCAAAACGGTTTAGAAAACGTGCGTGATCCAGTAACTGAAATGCAGTTATCCATTTATGTAGGGCATTAGCACCTCACACGAGACATCGTGGGCTTCTTGATGGAAAATATCGGATAAACGTTTCCTTGGAGGAATATAAAAAAATGGAGAGAGTAAAGGTGGTGCAATTAATGTCAAATTATCTGCAATCAGCTGAATGTTGTGTGACTTGTCATTTTCACATTCAGTATGCGGCATTAAAGGACTAGTTTTCGCATTGCCTCTCATTGTCATTAGGGCTTCTAGTGCACCAGGGATATACAAACGATTGTTATTGTGGTTTACTAGACGTTGTTTTAGTTTTTTAATTTTAGTACTTACAGTATGCAATCAACACAATAGAATCTGATATTTATGACTTTCTACAGGGTGGCTCATGGGTGTGGAAGCACCCACGTAAAACTTTAGGTGGATGTACACAAACTGAAAGTTAAGTAACTTCTTACGAGACATCAGAGACAGGAGAGGCTATATGATCAACATGGCAATCGTTTTGGAAGCCGGCATCTTCGTTACTACTCGTAATTTCAAATGGAAAAGGGGTCATATGAGAATTACACGATGAAAACAATAAAGCCCTACATCTGAGTATAGCTTTATTGATTCTCGAGTTATAACTGTGTATGTCCCTTACAACGGATGAAAAGTTGTTGGAATTAATACAAGCCGAATACTGTTAGATGATCCTGTCAAGAGCAGGAGCACGTGTGTTATCACAGACGATTTCAACCAATGCCACACTGACAGATCTCTCATTACGCACAGAGCGCCGGTGAAACTTGAAACGAAATTTCGTGAAACTGGTTGCGTAGCAGACAAACTGAAAGGTTAACAATCGAGAATGGTTAGAGTTGAAGTAACATCAACCACTGTTCACGTATTGTTAAATAAGAGTCCAGTGCGCAGTAGTTGTGGGGTAAAGTTTGTACTGGGACACTTGTGGTATCAAATAGATATGCTAATTAATTAAACTGATCAGTTAAAGCATCGGTCCTCCTCCCCTCCCCTTAACCTATTGTTGATATATGACCCCTGGGTGCTGATTTATGACCCCATGCTGATAAACTGTTCTTCCGAAAATCACACTCTTCCCTTCCCCCTCCTTCTCCACCACTCCTCTAGGATAAGGGACTGTTTTTTGTCACCCCTCCCCTGGCCCTCCCCTCCTCTTGGCGAGGAAAAGACGCAGTCTGTGCTGGAGAGTGCGTGTCTCACAACACAAAAGTCAAATCAACGTCAATAATAATGTATTGTTGAACTCAGTTTACACATTCCTCATTCATTCATTTTGTGACAGACAGGGCTCCTCCCTGGTGGGAAGTAGCTCAGTTGCGGTACCTCCACTCTTCTGATGTCACCTCACATCCTACTGGTGCAGTTACGTCAAAATCCTTACTGCATCGATCCCACAACGCATCGGTTACCCGGGAATATAGAGGCACTCTTCATTGGTCATTATAGCTCATCTGTATATTTGGCAGGACATGTCTCATCAAATTGATGGACTGTATGGAATATTGCAATTTCCGGGAAAAACGCCCTTCATATGTGCAAGATCTTTATGCACCGACGAGTAACTACACAAGCACCCTCCTCCACCACCACCACAACATACACCCGGCAAAAAAATCCTTCCGATCGCGTCTTCGTACCGATCACTCTGCAGACGTTCCAGGGACATCGTCTCTTGGCGCGCGCCGTACCACAAGCAATCCTTTGAGTCCCGAGTGCTGGACAGGAAGACGGCGGTCTCCTGTGGAGGAATGCGTGATACCAGATGCCATCTTCCTTTGGAATTTCATACCAGACTTACTTCCTGTTTTTACACAGCGCGAGAGAACAACGGAAATATGGTTAAAATGCGGTAAATGACCTGCTGTAGCATCTCCCTCTCTCTAGAATGCTCGGTCCCGAGTTCGAGTCTCGGTCGGGCACACAGTTTTAATCTTCATTCTGGAAAGTAAATTTAGATTTCGGCTAGTAACAGCCATTATTTCAGTTTTGGTACATGTCCTAGTAAGTGAGTGCCCTGTCGTTCGGACTCGAATGAACTGTGACAAGAGCTACCACTGCTTGGTGGTCACGGTGACAGCCTCTCCGACCTCCAAGCCTCCGGTGCGGCCTGAATGTGGATGCCTGGAGAGGACTGGGTAGCGGTGGCCTAAGGAAGGTTCCGACATCTCACTGTGGCAACTACTACGGAATGGATGGTTTAAATATACGTGTTTACAAATTGCTACGTCCATGTTATGACGGCTGCTGTATGTGGCGTCGAGTCCTCCTCAATACGTGGCAGTACACTCTATCTTGCAGCGGAAAGGTGGAGTGGCATTTGTTTAAATAATGGTGGATCTGTTATTGTTACTATCCTATCACGCCGTAGACCCTTTCCTCTCGTTCTTCTTCCTGGTGTAACAGAGAGAGCCAACTTAGGAATTCTATAGTGCTGTAAAAAATACATTTAGCAGACCTGTAGGTGGTCGGGAACTACACAACCGCGACGGCGTAAATTCCCGCCGTAATTTGAAATTAAAACTGTCATTTCATATAGCACTGCTTCCAATCGTCGCGTCAAATGTCTGACTGATCAATTTATACACTATTGGCCATTAAAATTGCTACACCACGAAGATGACGTGCAGCCACGTCTCGATCCCTGAGTCAACAGATAGGGACGTTTTGCAAGGCAACAACCATCTGCACGAACAGTCCGACGACGTTTGCAGCAGCATGGACTATCAGCTCGGAGACCATGGCTGCGGTTACCATTGACGCTGCATCACAGACAAGAGCGCCTGTGATGGTGTACTCAACGACGAACCTGGGTGCACTAATGGCAAAACGTCATTTTTCCGGATGAATCCAGGTTATGTTTACAGCGTCATGATGGTCGCCTCCATGTTTGGCGACATCGCGGTGAACGCACATTGGAAGCGTGTATTCGTCATCGCCATACTGGCGTATCACCCGGCGTGATGGTATGGGGTGCCATTGGTTACACGTCTCGGTCACCTCTTGTTCGCATTGACGGAACTTTGAACAATGGGCGTTACATTTCAGATGTGTTACGAGCTGTGGCTCAACCCTTCATTCGATCTCTGCGAAACCCTACATTTCAGCAGGATAATGCACGACCGCATGTTGCAGGTCCTGTATGGGCCTTTCTGGACAGAGAAAATGTTCGACTGCTGCCCTGGCCAGCACATTCTCCAGATCTCTCGCCAATTGAAAACGTGTGGTCAATGGTGGCCGAGCAACTGGCTCGTCACAATACGGCAGTCACTACTCTTGATGAACTGTGGTATCGTGTTGAAGCTGCATGGGCAGCTGTACCTGTACACGCCACCCAAGCTCTGTTTGACTCAATGCCCAGGCGTATCAAGGCCGTTATTACGGCCAGAGGTGGTTGTTCTGGGTACTGATTCCTCAGGATCTATGCACCCAAATTGCGTGAAAATGTAATCACATGTCTGTTCTAGTATAATATATTTGTCCAATGAGTACCCGTTTATCACATGCATTTCTTCTTGGTGTAGCAATTTTAATGGCCAGTAGTGTAGTTTCCAATACTGGTATTGCGAGCACAATCCAGTCAAACGGCTGCCCTGTCTCTTGCAAATTGTTTAAGGACATAGCGCAACTGAGTTGAAATTTGAAATTCTCACTATTTTCAGCTACCTCCGACGTAATAGATTTCCCGCCAAACGACCAAATTGTGCCAGTATCCACCAACAGCAAGCAAGGAAAGGGGGAGGGTTTGGAAACTGGGCAGCTGCAGGATCGAGTACCGGGTAGCCCCAGAATTTTCCACCAAGGATGCCAGTCCTAGTATCCACCAATAAGAAGCAAAGAAAATCTGTCCCACACAGAGAGTATCGATTTAATTAATTAGTCAATCAGTTTTATCGAGTAGGGCTAGTGAAAATGGACTATTTCCAAGATATCCGCAGCCCACCGTTTTGGGGAGACCTGGGAATATACCAAGTATCCGGTACTTTGTTCAGGACAAAAGAGGGGTTAGTGTAGTTTCCAGTGACAAGCGACAGACTCTTGCTGGTCAGGAAGTAACCTCTTGAGAGAGAGAGAGGGAGAGGAGGGACAGAGGTGGGGGGGAGGGAGGGAGGGAGGGAGAGAGAGAGAGAGAGAGAGAGAGAGAGAGAGAGAGAGAGAGACAGACAGAGAGAGAGAGCGAACGAGCATGTGTTTCCACAGGAACTTCCCCGGTATCAATATCAAAGAGTTGCCGCCACATGATACTTTCTCCGAAGGAAATAACCACAGGGGAAAGGGGAGAGGGGAGTAGGGAAATTGCGGGAGGAGGGGTGGGGAGATTGTTCCTCCTCCCAGCGTTCTCTGCTGGTGGTATTTTGAGCTAACCCAGTCAGTATCTGCACAGCATGGCGAGCACATAGAGCAGCTGATTCCACTGACCTAGTATGCAAGGTGTGTGTTTGGGAACAAAACAGTGACTAGGTCTGTTATCAAATTTAAAAGAAGCCGGCATCCGGTGTCACACGTTCCTCTGCAGGCGACCGGCGCCTCTCAGTCCAACGCACAGGACTCAAAGGGTGCCCGGCGGCGGCATGTGTAGTGTAATGCGCCCCGCGCAAGACGCCGCGTCCTGGCAGGCGCTGTCCCCAGCATGTCTGTCCAGCTGTCAGAACGAAGGCGCGATCAGAAGGTTTTTCGCTGGATATGAGCTGTGGCGGTAGAGGAGGGTGCTTGTATAATTACGCATCAGTGCATATAAGATCTTGGCCCGTAAATTCCAATATTCCACACAGTCCATCAATTTGATGAGATATTTCCCAGCAAATATGTAAATGAGGTGTAGTGATCAATGAAAAATGCCTGAGTAATCCCGGAGAACCGATGCGTTGTGGGATCGATGCAGTAAGAATTTTGACCTAACTGCACCAGTATCCATAAATAAGATTGTGGTGACATCATAAGAGTGGAGCTATCGCAACTGAGCTATTTCCCACAAGGGAGGAGCCTTGTCTCCCACAATTGGTTAAATGAAGAATGCGTAAATTGAGTTCAACAATATATTATTACTGACATTGATTTGACTTTTGTGTCTTGAGATACTTCCTCTCCAACACAGTTTCCAGATGGGGTGGGGAGGGGGGAAGTCGAGAATAGGAGGGGAGGGAGGACTGGGGGATATCCCAGAAGAGGAGAAAAGAGACTCAGAACTGAACAGGAGGGGGGTGTTAAGAAACAGTGTCCCTTTTCCCAGAGGGGTGGGAGAGAAGGAGGGGGAGGGGGATGGGGAGGAGTGGAGGGATTTTCAAAAGGATGGATTATCCGCAGGAGGTCATAAATCAACTCCCAGGGCGTCATAAATAACAAACAGCATAACAACAAGTTAAGGGGATGGGTATGAATGGTTTAATTGATTAGTTCAATTATCATATCAATTCAATATCAAAAGTGTCCCAAAACGAAATTTATCCTATTACTCGCAGTACTCGCCTCATCCCACCAGTATTTTGGCCACGTATAGGTGGCAGCCTTAGAAAATGTGAATGTTACATCACATTGAGAGCAGGATGGGTGACACGCAAGCTGAACGAAAACTGTCATTTCCCCTATGATCCACTTTTTATGGGTAAAGGCAATTTCTATGTTAATGGAGAGGTAAACAAATAGAATCGCAGTTGCTAGTGAGATGTTAACTCTAATTAGATGGATCGATCGAAGGTAGAGCATCGAAACGGTTGGTTTGTTACTATTGGACAGTTCTTCAGTCAGGGTACACAAACAGCAGCCTGTTATCTGGAGGTGTCTGACCTTCGTCCTCCTTATGTAAAATGAATGTTGGCAGCAGTAGAATTGCTCTGTATTCTGCTTCAAATACCAGTTCCCTAATATTTTTCAAAAGCATTCCGTGGAAAGAACGTCGTCTTCCCTCTAGGGATTCCCACTTGAGTTCATAATGCATCTCTGTTATACTGCCATGCTGATCTGAAATGGTAACGAATCAAGCAGCCCGCGTCTGAATTGCCTCGATGTCATCCTTTAGAACGGTCTAGTGGGGATTCCAAACACGCAAACAGTACTCAAGGATGGGTTTCGCTAGTGTTCTGTTCTTGGTCTCCTTCGTAGATGAATCACACTTTCCTAAAATTCCCCCGATAAAAACCGGAGGGGACGATTCGCCTTTCCTGCTACTATCCTTATTTGCTTATTCCTTTCCTTTGCAGCGTTACGCCTACAAATTTAAACAATGAGACTGTATGACGTAGTATATTACAAATGCTATATTTGCACATTTTTTTACTATTAATCTACATTAGCAAATTTTTTTTTTTTTTTTTTTTTTTTACGTTCACAACAAGCTACCATTCATCATACTTACAAGGGAACCTCCCCATCGCGCCCCCCTCAGATTTAGTTATAAGTTGGCACAGTGGATAGGCCTTGAAAAACTGAACACAGATCAATCGAGAAAACAGGAAGAAGTTGTGTGGAACAATGAAAAAATAGGCAAAATATACAAACTGAGTAGTCCATGTCTAACATAGGCAACATCAAGGATAATCTGAGCTCAGGAGCGCTGTGGTCCCGTGGTTAGCGTGAGCAGCTGCGAAACGAGAGGTCCGTCGTTCAAGTCTTCCCTCGAGTGAAAAATTTTTATTTTTTTATTTTCAGACAATTATCAAAGTTCAGGCACTCACACATAATCAACTTCGCTCTCAAAAATTCCAGGACATTTTCAGATTTGCTTGGACATATGCAGGATTTGACGGTCTACACACGGAAAAATTTGAAAACATTAAAAACATATGTTTTGACAGAGAACATGGAAAACTGTGCAACTGTGGAACTGTTGCATTAATTTGTTGCAGTTTACGTGACAAACTCTTATGTTTTCATCACTTTTTTGGGAGTGATTATCACATCCACAAGAAAACCTAAATCGGGCAAGGTAGAAGAATCTTTTTACCCATTCGCCAAGTGTACAAGTTAGGTGGGTCGACAACATATTCCTGTCATGTGACGCACATGCCGTCACCAGTGTCGTATAGAATATATCAGACGTGTTTTCCTGTGGATGAATCGGTTGACCTATGACGTTGCGATCAAATGTTTTCGGTTCCCATTGGAGAGGCACGTCCTTCCGTCTACTAATCGCATGGTTTTGCGGTGCGGTCGCAAAACACAGACACTAAACTTATTACAGTGAACAGAGACGTCAATGAACGAACGGACAGATCATAACTTTGCGAAAATAAAGAAAATAAACTTTTCACTCGAGGGAAGGCTTGAGCCAAGGACCTCTCGTTCCGCAGCTGTTCACGCTAACCACGGGACCACAGCGCTCATGAGGTCAGACAGTCCTTGATGTTGCCTATCTTACACATGGACTACTCAGTTTGTATATTTTGCGTACTTTTTTCATAGTTCCGTACAACTTCTTCCTGTTTTCTCGATTGATCTGTGTTCAGTTTTACAAGGTCTATCCACTGTGCCAACTTATAAACAAATCCGAGGGGGTGCGATGGGGAGGTTGTGTAAGTCACCTTGTATACTCCTCTAATCATAAGCAAACAGCTGCACATTGTTGCTCAACATGTCCATCAGATCAAGTATGTACATAGAAAATAAAAGTTGTCTTATCACACTTCCCTGGGGCACTCCTGACGATACCCTTGGCTGTGATTAATACTCACCCTCGACGATAACATACTGGGTTCTATTACATAAACAGCCTGTGAGCCACCCACAAATCTGTGGACCTATTCTGTATCGTCGTAGCTTCTTCAACACTCTGCAGTGGGTCACTGCATCAAATGCTTTCCAGAAACCTAAGAGAATGGAACCTGCCTGTTGTTCTTCACCCACGGTTCGCAAGATACTATGTGAGGAAAGAGTAAGCTGAGTTTCGCATGAGCGATGTTTTCTAAATCCGTGTTGATTTGTCAACAAAAGCTTTCCCGTCTCAAGGAGATGTATTTTATTTTAACTGAGAATATGTTCAAGAATTCTGCAGAAAACCGATGTTAAGGATATTGGTCTCTAATATTGCAGGTCTGTTCTTTTACCCTTCTTATATACGGGAGAAACCTGCGCTTTCTTCCAGTCGCTTGGGACTTTGCTCTAGGCTAGAGTTTCACGATAAATGAAACCTACGTAAGGGGCTAGTATTATAAAATACTCTCTGCAAAACCGAACTGGGATTCCATTCGGAGATAGCGACTTATTTTTTTCAACTCTTTCAGTTGTTTCTCTACGCCATTCTCATTTAGTATGTCCTCCATACTGGTGTCTGTACAATAGTCACACAACGGTGTGTTTGTACGATTTTACTGCGCGAATGATTTCTTAAAGACGAGATTTAAAATTTTGGCTTTCCGTTCTTTTGGTGCCGTACGAGATTGGTAATGAGTGACTGGATAGAAGTATTCGACCCACATAGCAATTTTACGTAGGACCAGATTTTTCTCGGGTTCTCGACGAGACCTTTTGCTAAATGACAGTGGTACTGGTATGAATCGTGCATCGATCTTTTTACAGACGCACGAATTTCTACTAACTTTTACCTGTCGTCATTTAAGCATTTCTTTTCAACAGAGACTGAAACAGTGTCTGCTTCCTCAGCAATTTCCGAATTTCGTTATAAAACCTCCGTGGGTCTTTTCCATCCTAAATCCACTTACTCGGCACATACTTCCTCTACGCGCAATTCAGAATCCGTTTCAGCTTTACCTATAATTCCTCTACGTCCATCACATTGGAACTAAGTGATGACCATTCAGTGTAAATCTAACAACTGCTTAACTGTTATTTCTATTAAATATTTTCTCCTAGCCTTCTTGATGGATTTGTTGACTTTAATAGCCATCGTCGCTACATTAGACAACTAATCCCTATCTCTCTACTGATATAAATCCGTCCAGGCGATGGCAGTGTCACCTGGCGAGGAATGACTGCTTGTCAGACACACGCACGATGCATGTAATGTCAGCGAGTGTGCTGTCCGTACGTAGAATGGGGAAGGCGCGCGGTCTGTTTGAGTTTGACTGAGGGTAGATTGTGGTAGAACAGAGGCTCGGCACGAACATTCCGGAAACTTCACCACTCGTCGAGTGTTCGAGGAGTTCCATGGTGAGTGTCTTCAACACTTGGCGAAACCGAGATGAAACCACGTCCAGAAGTCTTGGAGTTGGACAGCCACTCCTAATTACAGCTATCAGACGTCATAGTCTGGGCAGACTGGTAAAACTGAACACTGTGGCGTAACTAACATGAGACTTTAATGGTGGTCGGCGTGCAAGTACGTCTGAACACACAGTGCGCCAGACTCTCCTAACGATGGGCCTCCGCAGCCGTCAACCCACTCATGTGCCAACGTTAACACCACATCAGCAGCTACGACTGCAACGCGCACGTGACCATTGGCACTGGATGTTGTGTAAGGTTTTGAGGACAGAAGAGCAACTGTGTAAACTGTAAACATTTTTGGTTTAATGTTGCAATCTTACCACAGAAATACACGCGTTTACACAGTTTACAATGTGACAATGTTATGACAGTTGTCAAACGAACGCATCTCGTCCTCAGAAAGTGAAATAATCCTAAACACAACAATGGCGAATTTTAACTAGAGGTTTCTTTACAAAATTATTCTTAAACGACTACGTCATGATGTTGGCCAGTACTACGATAAATCATCCGATTCCGGTTTAAAGTTCGGTACTATTTGGAATGACAATCAAGTGTATGGAGGATGGTTAGTTTTGTGACAAGTTGAGCAAAAGATTACCCATGGTCGCTCGAGTTTACAGTGGGCAAACCTGGTGAACCAACAAGTTTACGCTTCCGCTCGCGGTATTTACCTTAACTGTGATGAGCTGTCGTCTGCATGGCTGCTCTCGTCCTCTGAAATTCCTATAAAAACTAATTAGGGGTTTGCTGATTTTTCCAGCAGAAACTCTCCCTATGTTTCTCGTTACGCGAGTAAACATGTACTCATCCCTAGTCTTGGAATATGACGATATGCATGCGCTTGGCTGGAGCAGCGTGCATTTTAAAATGGCCTCTCGGTCCTTGCAAGAACAATTAACTAACTGGCTAGTTCTGAGAGGTGGCAGAAGCCCCCTCTCATATTTCTATCTTACTCTGAGTAATAGAATGTAATAGAATGTAGATCGTTGGCAAATGGTACTTAATTCTTGAGCATGTCTACTGTCCATCTATATAATTAATAGTAATATTAGTGCGGGCCCACACATTTAGTTGTTCATCCAATATAGCGTCACACACCATGTACAGTAGTGAGATCGGTCTCTACACAAACATCAAGATAGATTATATCCATGTCTAGATTAGATATACCAAGATTTTGTTATAATGATAGCCATAGATTGATAACTATAAAATTAAAATAAGAGTGTCCGAAATGACAGACCATCAATGTATCGTTATGTAAATTTATTGTAACATAGAAGGTCATGGGAAAAGTTAGGCATAAGATTTTTGTCAGAACTGTGCAGATGACGGGAATCGTGGCAATGCAGAGGCCGGCCGGAGCAAAAAACAAGAGGTCATCGGCTATCTGCAAGAAGGGGAGCGTCAGCGCGCCACCTGACGAGAAGGGTGCGGCAGCGTCCGGTCCTACAAGCTGACAGTCACTGGGCCGGATACCTGAGGGATTAGGCGGCAGACAGCCCTCGCCGGGCCACAAGCGAAAGTGTGGCTGGCCGTTGACACTGACACGCGACCAGCACGCAACAGCCTGCTAGCTCTCCGGACGCGGCAGCCGTTTGGAGGGATTTCCTGCGGCAGACCACGTTGTCGTGAGTACACGAAGATCACATAAGGTGCCAGAACCTGCACCTCATGTGCCTCAGGACAGAAAGGGACGCTATATAATCACCTATTTGAGTTTTTACAACTCACTAGCATTGGCTGATCTGCATACACAAAGCAGTATCGTGCCACCAACTCTAACAAATGAATTGTCTCATTTCTAACTTCTCCTCACACTTAGAGAGCAGTTGTAGCAATCGTCGCTCCTAGTTCTATCCTGTCTGGATGACCTCACACACTTGTGGAGTCACTCCACGTGCCATCATCCCTCGTCGAACTCCAATATTGGGAAATGTAAAGTACTGTCCAGGGAGAGAAGAGACCTGGACTAGTGATATATCCCAACTAGTAGACCTCAGAGACAATTAATCGACGTGAGGAGAGCCTATCACTATGTCTTCCTACCGTACTGCCGTGATCATATGCTTGGGTCTTGTTGCAATCTCTACAGAGTACTGCAGATGCTCCAGCACAGCCTATTGCTGTTGCAACAACGTAGCAACAACAGCCGACGTTTAGCGCTCTCTGATGTCAGTACTGTGGCCCCATCCCAAAAGCTCCCCTCCGATGCTCAAGACATGGAACCACGTGCATCAATGCGTATGACTCAACATACCAACCCCCTCAGAGAAACTAACGAATTTGCGAACGTGCTTCGAATATTTCCAACAACGTGATTTAGTGCCTCATTTTCAGCACAGTCATGAACATTGTGCAATGTGCAAGCACAACTTGACACCCCATGAACCTTGTTTTTTTTTAATAAATTTCTTTCTCTAGTGTTGTTTTTGTAATGTATGTTATACCTAGTATGTGTTTGTGAATTTGCACTGTAATTCTTGTGTAAGTGATAGAGTAGCGTGCACAAATTACAAATTACTGTATTGTTCTCTACACCATGTTTTTTGTTGTTGTGTGTCTGCAAACAGTGTGCCTGAAGTCCCCATAAATGGAAGCAGATACCACCACTGTCATTGTGAATGGACCATCAGTTCAGGGAACATTTTGTAAAGGTTATTCTTGCTGCAGGGAGACAGAATGAATCGGAGGTTGTAATTAGATTCTGAAAGTTCACAAGAGTTGTTAACTTAAATATTATCATGTGTGATTGAGTTCAGGTTAGTTTAATGATTGAAATTGTTGTAACATCTTGGGCATTTAATTGCAGAGCATTCCAACTCTGATTGTAAAGAATAAACTGCTCGATATTTGGCTCACATGCCCGGGCCATATTTAGAGTGTGAATGTCTGTGTGAATTGGTGTTTGGAAGGGGCTCCCTGGGTATGGATGTGTGATGTGAGTGTTAGAGTTCCATATTAAGAAGGTGAAGTTGGCTACATCATAAATAATCCTCCCTCTATGAGCTGCATTTTTCAGTTGCAGTGAGTGCGGCAGGTGGATTCAGTTTGCAAGATTGTTCTTGGGTGATTGACTCACTACCTTCCTCCTAAGTGAGCCAACCGCAAGTCAATTACAATCTAAAATGGCGTAGGGGCTATGAGAGGTGGCAGAAGCCCCCTATCATATTTCTATCTTACTCTGAGTAATTCGATTTTCCTCTCTAATTGCATGCGGTGAAAAGTTGCTATTCCTTCACACGCGGACTTCCCACGCTGCGTCTCTCGTCACCCGGGTGGTCCGGTGACAGGCAGGCGCTGCTGATCTTGAAAGGGTTAAGCCGACGGGTGGGAGGGAGTCGAGTGAATGCTTTCCAGACGCCGAAATTGTCATAATAGCGGCGGAGACACGCTCTCAGGGGCCTGAAGGAGCGGCTGGGCTATAGGTTCCATTACTTCGCAGAAACGTAGCGAAAACACTTTCTGGCGGACTACCAGCGAGGCGTGGGAATGACTTGTGTACCCAGGCAGTCTTGGCGGGCAAATTCCCGCGTTTTCTGCAAAACCGTAACTTTAATTGGCTTGCTCAGGGCATAGCTCCGTGACGTAGCAAAATCGGCGCAGAAATTGGCGCCAAGAATCTCCATTGGTGGAATGGTAGTGCTTCGGCAATAGAGTGGAATTTTCCGCCGGTTTTCGAGTTGCTGATTGGAACGTCTAACCACAGCCACTGTCGTGGGGGCGGGAATGTCCTGTGTGCGGTTTGTACGGGTGCTCTTGTGGTAGTCGGCTCTCGCCTTTCGGTCGGGGTAGGTTAGAAGACTGAGCTCTTGCTGCTCTGGACAGCCTGCCTTCCATTGGCTGTCTAATATACTGTTATTTAATTGTAACTGTTTGACGAAGTTGCTGAAGTTTCGACTTCAACGTAACTTTCCGAGTACAGTTGGCAATTGAGCGTTCTGCATACAAGCGGCCTATGTTGTCGGTGTTGAGCAGTTTTGGCTAAAGTTGACGGTATCGGAGTTACTGTGTGACTTCGCTTGTTAAAATCAAGCACTGTACTGTCAGTGATTGTGTGGCGAGCCTTCTTCGTCTCCCTCAGAGGCGCATTTGTATTGCTAGGAAGTCTTTAGTCTGGAACAACCACACCAGGATAATTTGTTTCGAGCTATACTCGCGACATTATCATCACCACGACAGGACGTCGAAGCAACCAGCCATCGCCTCCGGTACGCCAGATCGGGTCCTTGCAGTTAAGAAGACAGCTTGGTAATGTACGTCTGCAGCACCGGCAAAGCAGGCAATTTTGCTAGGTGATAATCAGAGCTCAGCAGAGCGCGCCTGTTCGTCTTTTCTAACTTTGTTCTCACTACTGTAGCAGCAATTAGTGTTGGGTTGGCTGTGTGTTTCTCTTAAGATTTGAGTTGCAAGGAATTGGCTTCACATACCACTTCGTCATAAATGTCACAATCTAGTTTAGGGACAACTTCACCTTCACAGTATTTATTTGAGTATCGAATTTGAGCCAATTTGATGTATTGTAAATGTTTCATGTGTTTTGTTTATTATTTTGAGTTTAGTCATAATAAATCATATTGTTATTTTGGACAGAACTTTTATTCTGTTAATCGGTAGAGCAACCCTATCATTTCTCACTACGTTAATGAAACTTTCCTTTATTTAACTTATTTATCAAATTAAATTATTGCAGGTGCCAAACTCTTTCCTACTCCACTTGCAGGGTCGATTACAGCCAGTTCGCGTTTCTTTTTAATCCATGTGCAACAGCAAAAGTCGGAGTTAGAAAAGGGGGGTGGGGGGGGCTTAGAGCATCATTTACATATGTAGATTCTAGAAGAACTTAGTGTTAAATACACTGCTAGCCCCGGCACCTCGCAGTTCGTTTCTCCACATTTGGTGCTCAACGACGCTACAGCTAATATCTAGCTGAATGTCAGCCACAGTGAATGCAGTGTTCACACAAATTTCTCCTCTGCGTCGTACAGAGCGGTATGGACCCCATTCTCTACTTAAAGCCAGTTCAGAGAAGAGTCCCTGAAAATTACGCTCTTGCCTTTCTCGTAACCGAACTGTCTCCCCACCTGGGTTCTTTCGTTCTCCGTGTCACGGCTTCTTTCGACCAATAGGAGTGTTCCTCTTTTTTTGTGGAAACTCTCTCTGCCAATCGCAAGGGCCCTACCATTAGACTGCGTCGAAATCTCAGCACTTTACTTCTTCCTAGTTCGTTTCCGCCAGTCGGACGTCTTGTGTCCAACCCAGACGCCTAAAAGTCACAATGCGTACATCACATATGTACCACTCGCTGTTCACGTGATCAACTGCATCACTGGTTTTGTTTGTAGCCAATTGGAATTCCGAAACACAGTGTTCTAAACCTTCTTTCTGTTCTACTTCTGGTGGCCCGTTGCGTGCTCTCCAGTATGCGTCACCTGACCTGTCCGGTCGCTGACTCCCATCGTGGGATGACCGCTTAGCAAACTGAGACGCGTATAGCGCGTGTGGCGCGACGCAGCGCAGCGCGCATTTTCGTAACATCACAGGTTCAAATGGGACCGCGCAAATTGCGACGCGACGCGACTGGGACGCGACTGGGACGCGACACGCGCCTGCGCCAGGTCGCGCGGCGTTGTGGTTGAGGCACAGTTTCTCGCGCCGCGCGTTGTGCGTGCCTCAGTAGCACCGTGGGAAATATGAGGCGGGGAGCGGAAAAGTAGCCCGGCCATATGCTCACATCGGAACGGAGCATATCAGCAGTGGTAGTATTGCCAATACGATAAATTTTGCCTTACTGTGTACTGAATTTTATTGCCTTTGGGTAGTGTTTCGTTTTTCGCCATTTAATC
Source organism: Schistocerca americana (assembly GCF_021461395.2). Classification (NCBI taxonomy): domain Eukaryota; kingdom Metazoa; phylum Arthropoda; class Insecta; order Orthoptera; family Acrididae; genus Schistocerca; species Schistocerca americana. The sequence continues at coordinate 100,421,969 of NC_060130.1, read as the reverse complement.
GCTCCAGCTTTCTTCGTTAGTACATTATACTTTTCTGTTATTTTTATCTGTATAGTTTTGTTTTGTTTTATTTTGTTTTTCTTCTGTCAAGAAAAATGCATACTTCAGTAACTGGTGAGCCACTGGCCGCTGGAATTGTATCATATTCCTCTGCAATGTTTTTAGATCGCAAGAACGGACAGAGGATAGTGAATAAGGGAGCAAGGAATATTATAAAATCTTGTGATTAAGAAGCAAGGCAGGAAGGTAAAACAAAGTTATCTTCTCAATGCCTAGTATGCTGGCGTATCTGTACGATCTGTTACAAAAATTGAGAAAGAGATAATCTTCACAGGTGTGATCCCTTTGTGCTCCTGATATAAAGCGTCCAAGATCTGAAGCATAGGAGTCTCACTGTGGTTACTTGGATATGGATGTAATAATGTAATACCACACACTGTACTACACGCATGTGAACATCACATTTCCACTGCAAGCTAGAAACAGTCGAACAGCAGTCACAAATAACAATGTTTTAATTGGTTTGCAGTGATGAGAAAAAGCATTTCAATTGTTGCATGCACATTATCAGCGTTAATGAACTAATTATATAAAGGGCTACACAAATGAAGAAAATGGTCGGTATTATTACGAAAGTAGGAATATCCTAAAAGAGTGTCATGATTAGATATATTTAATTTGTTGAAATGTACTGCTGACAAAGGCAGATCTACTTTCATGACAACGTTTTTCGAACTCCAGCTCACAAGGCACACATGGCTAGCTTGTGCATTCCTGTTGCGTGCATTATCTTCCGCTGCTGGTAATACACTGACCATTGTGTTGTGCGACAGATCAATTGTTTATTTTTCTCTATAAAAACTATTTTATTTGTAATCACACATTGTCAGTTTGGCAAGCCGTAGGTGAGTAAGCAGTATCTGGCATGTGCCTATCATTCCACCTGAAGGAACGCTCATCATTTTAATACTGCTCAGATCAAGAGAAGGAATAAAATCCTTTGGCAGGTTTCCATTCCAGTCGCTCAGTGTTAAAAATACGATGGGTTACGGGGATTCCACCAAAATTCCAACAGAATTGGCAATCTATTTTTGTGTGTGGTCGAGCGGTTCTAGGCGCTACAGTCTGGAACCGCGTGACCACTACGGTCGCAGGTTCGAATCCTGCCGCGGCCATTGCTGTGTGTGATGTCCTTAGGTTAGTTAGGTTTAAGTAGTTCTAAGTTCAGAAGTTAAGTCCCATGGTGCTCAGAGCCATTTGAACCATTTATTTTTTATTTTTGTGTGAGCTGTTAGCCTTCTCTCATTCGAAGAAGCATCACCGTTTGTGAGTAACAGCCACATTTCTCTTGGTGACTGGTTTAATTGTACTTCCTTTGTTACAGTGTAATTTGCCAAACTCATGTCATAACAGCTTTTGCGACAGAATTCCGAAACGGAGTGCCTCATTAAACAAGTAATTGGCAATCACAGAGCTCAATAGGTTACGAAAAACCTCATAGTATCGGTTTTCAGTAACATAAAAAAGGAAATTTCATGTTTATTTTCATTCTAGGAAGCTCTTGTTTCACTAGCTGTCGATAACTCCTAAAGAATTACATGGTTCATATGGCTCTGAGCACTATGGGACTTAACATCTATGGTCATCAGTCCCCTAGAACTTAGAACTACGTATACCTAACTAACCTAAGGACATCACACAACACCCAGTCAAAAGAATTACAGTCATTGGAGAGAAATAAATGAAAATGGAAGTATAAGTACTGATATATCGCCATAGATAAGAAAGTTCCGTGTGTTTAAGAATTAGCAAAACACTCTCCTCCTTGTGTGCTATCATTCGCCAAACTTTCGTTTCGATGTCTCGAGCGGTTTAGGAGATATGAGAGATGTTGCGAGTATTTCATTCTCGAGGGAGTGAGGGTTGTTTGGGGGAAGAAACCAAACTGCGAGGTCATCGGTCTCGTCGGATTAGGGAAGGACGGGGAAGAAAGTCGGCCGTGCCCATTCAAAGGAACCATGGTCATTAGCGAGATGATGGGCACTTCACCACGAAGTTGACATTTTCAGTGAATAGTTTCTGTAAAATCGTTTGAGAAAGATAACATGTTGCGCGCGCTTTGCTTCTGTCAGCGGAGAGCGTCGCCAGTCGGCGCGCGCGAAGTATGGTGTACGCGTCGCAATATGCGTTGCACCCGCGCGACTTGTGCGAAACGTGCGTGTCGCGCTGTAGTGTCGTGTCACGTCACACGTGATCCTAGTCTACAGCTTTTCGTGGTGCCTCCTGTTGTGCAGCCTCTGCTTCTGTCCGCGCCTCCTTCCACACAAAACATTTCCTCTTGCTACTTGTTTCACCTTCTGCTCATTGTCATGCATTATATAGGACGGCATTATATAGGAACTATCTGTCATTTCTAAAACCTACATATAAGCTCCCACCCCACAAGAGACAATTGCCTCCGATCCAGCAGACCAAAGAACTGACCTAGTTCACGAGTTCACGACTAGAGGGCGCTGCGATAGGTCACGTGCTCGTGCAGTTCAGCCGATAGGAACACAGCATCATGATGACGTAGGCATGGTGTATATAAGGAGAGCCCAGCAGCTGCTCAAAATGTATCGCCGTCATCAGTTACTCAGCGAGGATGAAGAAGCGCCAGTCAGCCCAGCAGAACAGGAGGAGGAAGCAGCAGAAAAGTAAGTATCTACTTTGCTCTATTATTATTATTATTATTTCTGTACCAGCAACATATGGTGCTGATGATTATTCTTGTCTCTACACCAGATGTATCCATAGAGTCCCCACCCAGCCTGTCAGGATCAGCACACATGTCGACAAGATACAACCTGTCACCACTGACAACTTCTACCCTGGCAAGATGCAACCTGCCAGGACCGACAAGTTCCATCCCATTGGGTCCCGCACACATAGTGGTGGCAAGCTCCAACCTGTCAGGGTCAGTAGGTTCCAACCCACAGGGACCCACACCCGGGGCATTGGCAGATCCTCTAACACAGCTTCTCAGCATACTGGATCAGGATAATGAGACTCTATTGTCTGTGCCGCTCGATACTGTCGAGGTTGCAACATCGCACTGGGCTCCATTGCAGCGCAAGAGACATTCCAGCATCAGTGCAAGAACAGATTGCTAATCGCACTGGTGTGGATGTTGTGGATGAGAAGCTACCCATCCCCAGTGCACCATCACCTTTACTATTCGCCTCATGTTATACCTTAACAACTAGCGGTTCAAAACTTATTCGTCTAGGAACTGAAGTTTCACAAGATCGTGAAGTGTCAGCTGTATTAGTGCTCGAAAATATGCCAAAAAATATTAAAGTGCGTTTTTCAGACTATGAGTAGGGTGAACTCTGTCATGCAAAAGCGTACATCAAGAGTCATATGACTACGGAATATGTTCGGGCCCAATCCCACCAGGGCATCTACTGTTGAGGCCTAACTATGAGTATATTATCAATGCGTGATGATGCTACACTAAGAGTTAAAAGCACCGACGGCCAGAGTATCTACATGCAGTACTCAACAGTTGATAGCTTGTTCAATCTGCACTCAGCGATAGCTAATACAATGGAAAGACTAAATAGATAGCTCCCTTATGTTCAAGCTGTATACATAAATATAATGAACTGGCTTCGCACATGTAGCATTCACATAGAAGATATAGATCATTGTTTTAGTACCTGTGTAAGTGCAGTGCTGAAGTCTCTCGCTATTCGTCGAATAGGTGTGAAAAATGTCGAAATTAAATTTACTAACGGAATACCAGACTATTGCAATGCACCGATAACATTATGGTTCAAATGGCTCTGAGCACTATGGGACTTCTAAGGTCTTCTAAGGTCACCAGTCCCCTAGAACTTAGAACTACTTAAACCTAACTGACCTAAGGACATCACACACATCCATGCCCCAGGCAGGATTCGAACCTGCGACCGTAGTAGTCGCACGGTTCCAGACTGTAGCGCCTAGAACCACTCGGACATCCCGGCGGGCAACATTATGGTATATACGTACAGAATTTGAGGGAAAAGCAGCTATTTTAAAAATACTGCACTGCTCCTGCACCAATTAAAAATAAAGAAGCAAATGATTTTTTTTGATGGTGATAATGCTATGTATAATTGTCAATGGTGAATAAACAAATATATTTATTATCTCAAATTTGTGTTTGTGTTATTTCTCTAGACAAAATGACCCTGCATATAATGTCACATGTGATTATGTACATTTTCTTTTTTTATATAAAAGCCTATTGCACTCCAGGACGTAACACAGTAGGTATCATGGCAGGCTGGGTGAAGCACCCTCGCAACAAGGACTTTGTTGTAGGTGACTGGTCTTGTGACGATGAAGACCCGGAGACGAAGACTAAGAAGAATGGAGTGCTCCTTCCCGACAGCATACGAGCTATAATTGTAGGTCCCTCCAACTGTGGCAAGACAGACCTTTTCATGGGTCTGCTGACAGACATTGATGGAGTTCGTTTCGAGCATGTCTACATATTTTACAAAAGACTATTTCAACCCAAGTATCAGTTACTGCAGAGAATATTAGATGGCGTAGATGGTCTAATATACAGGGCATTCAGTTAAAGCGAAGGTATCCCTGCACCTGAACAATTAAAGCCAAACACGGTCTTCATATTTGACGATATAGCTGTTGAAAAGCAGGACCAACTCCGTAGATATTTCTGCTTTGGTCGTCATATGGGTGTTGACGTATTTTATCTGAGTCAAACATATTCCAGGATCCCAGAACAGTTGGTCAGGGATAACGCCAACCTCATTATAGCATTCAAACAAGAGAATCTCAATTTAAAACACATTTACCAGGCTTGTGTGGGGACTGACATGTACAATGAATTTGTAAAGATATGTGGAGATTGCTGGAATCACTCACAGTACGGGTTTCTCGTTACTGATAAAACTCGGAAACTGAATGATGGTAGGTACAGTAGGAACTTCCAGGAGTTTCTCCATATATAATCGTACAAAACAGGTGAATGCATCAGTATACTCTACACCATGGACAAGTTCGCACGCACGCCGGGCGCTCAGTCTGACAGGTTAGGTTTACATAGACAAAATGCTCGTATGTATACCGATATGAAATTTCAAACTCTTGAGGGAAGACTCAACATATACGGTAAGGGTGTAAGGGAATTAAAGGATAATCAGAAAGTTTTGCGCATGACCAACATCGGCTAGAGAAAAGAATTAGGGCTACTGAGGAGAAACTAGAAGCTGAGGTACTTATTATAGAGGAGGAAGGGGAGGAGGATCCGGGAAAGAAGAAGAAGAACAAAGCATATACACTTTGTGATCAAAAGTATCCGGACACCCTCAGAAACATACGTTATACATATTAGGTGCATTCTAAATCTACATCTACATATATACTCCGTTAGCCACCAAGCGGTGTGTGGCGGAGGGCACAATTCGCGCCAAAGTCATATTTCCCCTCCGCCTCTGTTCCACTCGCGCATCGCGCGAGGGAAAACGACTGTCTGAACGCCTCAGTACGAGCTCTATTTCCCTTATCTTTGAATGGTGACCATTGCGCGATTTGAAAGTTGCTGATAATAATATATGATCTACATTCTCGGCGAAGATCGGATTTCGGTATTTAGTGAGCACCTCCTTCCACTTAGCGCGTCGTCTGTCTGCAAGTCTGTCCCACTTCAAACTTTCAATGAGATTTGTAACGCTCTTGTGATGGCTAAATGTGCCAGCCACGAATCTTGCCGCTCTTATTTGGACTTTCTCAATCTCATGAATCATACCCAACTGGTGAGGGTCACATACAGACGAACAATACTCTAAGACTGGACGAACTAACGTATTGTAAGCAATTTCCTTTGTTGAAGGACTGCATCGCTTCAGGATTCTACCAATAAACCGCAATCTAGAGTTCACCTTGCCCGTTACTTGTGTAATCGGATCATTCCATTTGAGATCATTTCGAATAGTCACACCCAGATACTTGACGGATGTTACCGCTTCCAAAGACTGGGCATTTATTTTGTACTCGTACATCAATGGGGATTTTCGCCTTGTTATACGCAGTAGGTTACACTTACTAAAATTGAAAGATAACTGCCAGTCATTACACCACGCATTTATTTTCTGCAAATCCTCACCGATTTGTTCACAACTTTCGTGTGATACTACTTTCTTTTAGACTACAGCATCATCGGCAAACAGTCTAAAGCCGCTGTCAATACCATCAACCAGATCGTTTCTGTAATTCGTAAAAAGCAGCGGACCTATTGCGCTGCCCTGGGGCACACCTGAAGTTACGCTTGTTTCTGTTGAAGTCACCCCATTCATGACGACATACTGCTCTCTGTCTGTTAGAAAACTTTCTATCTAACTGCATACGTCATCGGATAGCCCGTAAGCCTGCGCTGCAAGTAAAGATCTCCCAGCACGTCACGTGGCAGACAGAGTTTTAGCTGATAGAGCCAAGGAAATAAGACGAAGAAAAGATATTGATATAGGTCAACGTCTGGCTGCATTCGTTGTTGATAAAACCATGCGTGGTAAAATTAAGTTAGCCTTAGGAGTTATGAATTTCAAACGAATTATGAAAGTAGCGCGCTCCGCTTTGTGGAAGAAGGAGAAGAAGAAGAAATCAGGTTGCCTGAAAAGCTGCATTCTCACCTCGATGTGTGCAGCTAAGCATGCAATGATGAGTAAGAAGAAGAAGAAGAACAACAACAAGAAGGGTACAATTAAACCACCTCGCTCTCTACCTTCACCCAAGACATCAGGCGGAATTATTCCGTTCCTCGTTCCAGCCCTTGCGGCTCTATCACCAGCAGGCTCATTCGTAGGAGGGGCTGCAGCTATAGCGAAAACTGTCAAGAATGCTCAAAACGCCCAAACACAGCTAGAGGAGGCAAGAAGGCGTAATCGTGCCATGGAAGCTGCAGCCATTGGAAAGGATCTATGCTTCAAACAGTACAAGAAAGGACTGGGCCTCTTCATAAGTAAAAAAGAAAAAAAAAAGCCCGTTAGCTATTCTACCTGATCGAGCGCTCACGAATAAAGATCTCCTTAAGGTTGTTAAAGAAAAACTCCACATTCCAGGAATCTGTAGTGTCTTTATGCGAGATACATTACCGAAGACAATGTGTGCAAACTAACGAATGTGGAATTGTGAATTTAGATGTTGCAGGAGGTCCAGGAACCCATTGGGTCTCATATGCCAAGAAAAGAGCAAATACAGTTTATTATTTTGATTGATTTGGACATTTACAATCATCTGAAGAACTGCAACGATACTTCACCAGCAAAAGACGAGTCTTCTACAATTTTCAGCGATATCAGGGCTTTAACACATACTCGCGTGGACATCTCTGCATCATGTTCCTCCTCACATCCTTGATGAAACACATAAGTGCATGCTCAACGTCCAGGACGATTGATGTATATAAGTGCCATCACTGAACGTCCTCCCCCCCTCCCCCCCAAATCAGGTGAGGTTTAGATTCGATGCCGTTAAAAGAACGAGCGTCTGTATTACGTGCAAATTACTTTCCACCGATTGATTTAAGTTCTGGTGATTGGAGTATTCCGCTGATTGCTCTGGAGACGTAGAACAGCATCCCAAATACCACAAAAGCCGACAATAAACTGCATCTGGAAATTAACGGTCAGAAGGAGATTCTAGAAACACAACCTGGTGCCTACGACGTTGGTGATTCAAACGAAGTCTTAAAACACACTCGAAAAGGAATTGAACTACGCGGAAACATCAATACACTTAAATCTGAAATACGAACAGAGAATGCGACGATCGACTTTATGCAGATAGATTCAATAGGTTCACTGTCGGGTTTTGCGAAAGAGCGTGTTTTCATGGATTCCAGTAAATTTTACGTATCTGATCAGGCTATGGACATACTACCAGTCAGCACAATCCACGTTGAGTGTAATGTAGCTACAAACTCATATCTCAGCGATAAGTTGCTTCACTCCATTTACTGATTCATCCCTACAGTTGGAACCGGGTATAAGATAGTTCAGACCTCCACAAACGCGATATACCTCCCGGTGACAGTTCAGACATTGGACTACCTGGAGCTACGTATTGTGGATCAGAATAATCGACTTATCGACTTTCGGGGTGAAGAAATCATTGTAAGTCTGCATCTAAGACAAAATGGGGGTAAGGTATAAAGCTAGTACGCAGAGCTCACAGTCAGTCAGCGTGCCACAGAAGCGCAAGGTGATAACACGCCTTAGTTACGAGTTCCTTATTTCAATTGGTCTCAAGCCGTGCGATGACGTCACTCAACGTAACGGAGTCAGTGGAGTATGATGATCGAATTATACGTCATGAATTCCACTCACATGAGCCCTATGCTACAACCACATTTAACAAAAATGATGAAATTAGGATTGTTATTTAACGCCGGGACGCTTTAACACTACCTTTGCAAGAGCTTCTTACAGCTGGACTGCACATTTAAGACAACTGATAGCGCTGTGATAACACTCTCGAAGCTGACACGTAATGCTCCTGCATTCCTGTTTCAAGAGATCTGTTATGAACTTCATGGAATAGAAATCGACCCCACACGTTATGTCGGGCTAGCATCAACCCTTAAGACGTACGTTTCATCCTCAACCTCCGATTCGAATAGCTTGGAAAACGCGGACTGGTTCATAGACACACCAGATGTCGGATACAGTCGATTTACTGCTTGCGTGCCTCTAAAAATGCTTATGGGTTACTTTGAGGACATGCAACGAATTATTATGAACGCAAACAGGAACTTATTTTGGTGCGGAGTGCAAGTGATGCCAATTCATACAGTCAAACAGAGGCAGAGGACGTCGAAATCAAGATTAATAGTGTAGTATGGAAAATGCCCCACATCAGTGTTGCTGACGAGGAACGATTGAAATTTTTAATAGTTCTGCCGGCAGTTATCTGCCGCTAACTTTCCAGTCATGGGAGCTTCTTCAGTACCCTGTCTTACCTAAAGCATCAACACATACGTGGGATATTAAAACATCAGTTCAATTGGAAGCACCTCGATGCATCATACTTGCATTTCAAACTCAAAGGCAGGTGAATATATCAAAAGACTCAAGTGAATTTGACCACTGCAAGTTAACTAACGCCAAAGTATACTTTAATTCGGAATACTATCCATACGAGAATTTACATCTACAGTGGGACAGCAATATATACATTCTAGCATTTGACATGTATGCGAGATTCCGTGCATCTTACTATGAAGGGATGTCTACTCAGTCCACAGAATTTCAAGAAGTTGGCACCAATAATCTTGATTGACTGCTTAAAACAGAATGAGGTAATTAAATTAGGACCGGTAGACATACGGATTGAATCTGAATCTCCAACAAACTTCCCAGATCACACTGCAGCGTATGCTCTAGTTCAGTATGATCGTGTTGTTAACTACTGTCCACTCACAGGTGTTGTACAGCCAGTTGTATAAATTAATAGGTGCTCTGCTAGCTCCAGCACAATTCACGATGTTACCCCAGGATGTAAGGATCGTAGCTGACGTTCAAGGGTTCTATTACAACGAACGCAAGCGCTTCATAATTAATGACTGTGCAATAATAGCCTTCACACAGTGTGTTCCAATAATAGAAATACTCGCAACAAGCATCGTATCGCCGAAACCTTTTAAGGAGGTGAAGTGCGTTAAAACAAGGAGAACTGCAAAGTGGCTAACACGTTTCTTTCATGGACTCCACTGGGACGATCCTGGTAAACATTATAAAGAAATTATGATGTCACTTCGAATATTCGATCATCCTGAGACCATAATCTACGTCAAAGGCAATGAGAAGATCGCATGGATGCAGGGAATCTTCAAGTTTGCATCTATTCAAGACCGGGAATCCTACGGGTGCCCTGCTATCCATAAGCTCAAGAAGACGAAAATGTATGGAAATAGTCTCGTGTTTGCTTATGAAAATGTAAAATTACTTTTAAATTTGATTGATGAAAATAAATGAATTTTCTAACTCACATTCTGTGTTTTTCTATCTAGCTCCTACTTACATAGCATGTAGCTTTTCCCAGATCCTTTGTCTGTGGCTTTGTTCAAGCACAGGAGATATTATTTCAGCAATGTCTGCTACATGTCTTTGGAAGCAGACACTATCATGCATCACCTGTCCCAGATAACCTATACGTGCAGCACGATAGGCGAAATCCCATGCAATCATTAAATATATTTTGTTATCTTCCATCTTAAACTTCACATTCTTAATAGCACTCATCTTCAGCAAAACTAATGTCATTTGAGACTTGCACAGCCTTATATGCATAATGCAATAGGGGATAGGCGTTTCGTAAATAACAACAACAAGGACTTATTGTAATTTTTTTCTTGGTTTATTTAGTACACGAAAAAACAATATAGTTCTTAAGGTACAATGTAGTTTTTGAGGTATAATATAGTATTATTGAGGTACAAATTGACTCTGCTTTTCCAATGCAGAAATACTTTTAATTTACACACTACAACAGTAACACTGGTAGGAATTTTTTTTATATAAACCTACGCTAAATACTAATGCGGAGATACTTTCTTTACTACTACAACTAAACACAGCCCCAGTAGCATAGCTTTCACAATCATTCTGATAGACTGTGGGCGCTTAGAATATAATTTCAACAGTCCACAATAGCAGAGGTTTTTAGAATAACAATTCTGAAGGACTGTGAGCTATATATACACTTAAAAACTATTCTGACTTGGATGGCTAGCGGCAGGTGAAAAACTTAAAAGCTATTCTATTTACAACACGCACATGGTGCGTATACAGGGTGGTCCATTGATCGTGACCGGGCCAAATATCTCACGAAATAAGCGTCAAACGAAAAAACTACACATAACGAAACTTGTCTAGCTTGAAGGGGGAAACCAGAAGGCGCTATGGTTGGTCCGCTAGAAGGCGCTGCCATAGGTCAAACGGATATCAACTACGTTTTTTACAATAGGAACCCCCTTTTTATTACATATTCGTGTAGTACGTAAAGAAATATGAATGTTTTATTTGGACCACTTTTTTCGCTTTGTGATAGATGGCGCTGTAATAGTCACAAACATATGGCTCACAATTTTAGACGAGCAGTTGGTAACAGGTAGGTTTTTTAAATTAAAATACAGAACGTAGATACGTTTGAACATTTTATTTCGGTTGTTCCAAAGTGATACATGTACCTTTGTGAACTTATAATTTCCGAGAACGCATGCAGTTACAGCGTCATTACCTGTAAATACCACATTAATGCAATAAATGGTCAAAATGATGTCCGTCAACCTCAATGCATTTGGCAATACGTGTAACGACATTCCTCTCAACAACGAGTAGTTCGCCTTCCGTAATGTTCGCACATGCATTGACAATGAGCTGACGCATGTTGTCAGGCGTTGTCGGTGGATCACGATAGCAAATATCCCTCAACTTTCCCCACACAAAGAAATCCGGGAACGTCAGATCCGGTGAACGTGCGGGCCACGGTATGTTGCTTCGACGACCAATCCACCTGTCATGAAATATGGTATTCAATACCGCACGCGAGCTATGTGCCGGACATCCATCACGTTGGAAGTACATCGCCATTCTGTCATGCAGAGAAACATCTTGTAGTAACATCGGTAGAACATTACGTAGGAAATCAGCATACATTGCACCCTTTACAATGCCATCGATAAAATGGGGGCCAATTATCCTTCAAAATGGTTCAAATGGCTCTGAGCACTATGGGATTTAACATCTATGGTCATCAGTTCCCTAGAACTTAGAACTTCTTAAACCTAACTAACCTAAGGACATCAAACAACACCCAGCCATCACGAGGCAGAGAAAATCCCTGACCCCGCCGGGAATCGAACCCGGGAACCCGGGTGTGGGAAGCGAGAAAGCTACCGCACGACCACGAGATGCGGGCAAATTACCCTTCCTTCCATAATGCCGCACCATACATTAACCCGCCAAGGTCGCTGATGTTCCACTTGTGGCAGCCATCGTGGATTTTCCGTTACCCAATAGTGCATATTATTCCGGTTTATGTTACCGCTTCGTCGCTAAATAGAATGCGTGCAAAAAATCTGTCATCGTCCCGTAATTTCTCTTGTGCCCAATGGCAGAACTGTACACGACGTTCAAAGTCGTCCCCATGCAATTCCTGGTGCATAGAAATATGGTACGGGTGCAATCGATGTTGATGTTGCATTCTCAACACCGACGTTTTTGAGATTCCCGATTCTCGCGCAATTTGTCTGCTACTGACGCGCGGATTTGCCGCGACAACAGCTAATACACCTACTTGGGCATCATCATTTGTTTCAGGCCGTGGTTGACGTTTCACATGTAGCTGAACACTTCCTGTTTCCTTAAATAACGCTACTATCCGGCGAACGGTGCGACCACTTGGATGATTCCGTCCAGGATACCGAGCAGCATACATAGCACACGCCCGATGGGCATTTTGATCACAATAGCCATACATCAACACGATATCGACCTTTTCCGCAATTGGTAAACGGTCCATTTTAACACGGGTAGTGTACCACGAAGCAAATACCGTCCGCACTGGCGGAATGTTACGTGATACCACGTACTTATACGTTTGTGACTACTGCAGCGCCATCTATCACAAAGCGAAAAAAGAGGTCCAACTAAAACATTCATATTTTTTACGTACTACACGAATATGTACTAAAAAATGGGGGTTCCCATTTAAAAAAACGCAGTTGATATCCGTTTGACCTATGGCAGCGCCATCTAACGGGCCAACCATAGCACCATCTGGTTTCCCCCTTCAAGCTAGACAAGTTTCGTTCTTTGTAGTTTTTCCGTTTGATCCCTATTTCGTGAGATATTTGGCCCAGTCACTATCAATGGACCACCGTATATATGCTACACATACTTTGCCTATCAACAAATGAATCAATATATAAATATTTTTTTCTTTTTCTTTTTTGCTTTTTTATGCTTTTTCTTTCTTTCACACATACATGGTGTACATGTATAAATATAAAATTTGTTCTTTCTTTATCCTTTCTTTTCCACAGATCCTCCCTCTCTATGTATGTATATACACGTGTACATAGTACACTAAAATATTTACACGACACACACACACACACAAAATTACTTACACTATGATAAAAGGATCATACTGCTACTCCGCAGACTCTCTCTCTCTCTCTCTCTCTATCACTCTCTCTCTCACACACACACACACACACACACACACACACACACTCACTCAATCAGAGTCCCCCACCCCTTTTCTCGCTACAAGTGAGTAGCGTGAGTAAGGGAGAGTTTCAATCCTGTCCTCTCAAATTACCCTTTTATCGTCATGAGGCGACAGACCGATTTTAGACTGCAGCACAGTGTGCACCTCGTCTCCTATCGCTCAGACACTGGTCTGCCGTACCATATGTGGTGGCTGCGGTGCAACACTGTGAACACCGCTGCAGAGGCACCGCAAATAGTCTTCGATAGAGAGGGCTCTCGATGTCATACAATGCACACCCTTAGCCCGTCTCTGGTTCCGATGTGCGATAGGCATACATTTTTGAGCGTAGACATACAAACTCCTCATTCAAGAATCCGTTCGCCTCGTCCTTCATAAGATCGATAACCTTCTTATTCAGTGGAATAATACCATAAGGATTATCGGCCGTGTAAGAGGACGTGTCGAATTTATTACCGTGGCACCTCATTATTTCATATGGATCGCAGTTCTTCACCCAATACATGAAGCTATCTGTATCCATATAAAGTAATTTAGGATCTGCGAAATAAGTTTTCGCAAACTCATAATGAAAGTGGTATATGTGGAGTTTGGATAGATCCAAAATGCACATCCCCACATAAATAGGTTCCGTAAACTCCACTGCAGTCTTCGCCATCTCCACAGAAACAAAGTTCTTACTGAATATGATGACCCACTTAAAATTTGGTCTGCGAATGCATTTTCCTATGCCATAACGCCCATCCCATTCGGTTATAATCTAAATTTCACGTCGTTCCCTCAAATTCTCCAGTGTTTTACCGAAAATTGAATTATTCATTAATTTATAAAAATCTTTTTGAAAGTTACACGTCGCGGAAGGTCTCTGTCTCGTCTTCAAATCAATATACTCCTTCATCCAGGGGGACTGCTTGAGGGAGATAGCCCAGGTGATTGTAACCAGCTCCATACCCGAGCTGGGACCCTGCTGGAGCTTACGATAATGAATCATGTATTTCCCCTTATCCCACAGTGTTTTCATCAGTTTTGGCGTGGAGCTTCTTCACGGAAGTAGTTGCTCTCGACACAGCGGCAAATCGGCGAGTACATCATGCGAACTAATAGGGTATGTGAGTTCTGCCCCCACCACATACCCTACATCAGAATCAGCTGCCATACCCCCCATGATTTTTCCACCTAATCCCTTGCATTCATCTTCACCCACCTTGGAAGCGCAGTCTACTAGATGCGAAGCTAATAACTTGTCTGAGGATAAATAATTGAGGCACCTTAAGCAAATATGCTGCTTATGTTCGTGTTTATTCATCTGGGTGGAAAGGACGCAGGACATGTCCTTTATCCAAACGTAGTGATAATTATCACCTTCAGAGAAGAGCAGCTTGTTTACATGCAGCTCACGCCCACTGACAAATTTTAATAAAAGGAGGCGACCGACAGCAATATGCTTGTCTTGCTCATCTGACTTGCTTTTTTTCTCCAGGCCATAAACGTGAACCGATATGCCGGTATTCTGTGCCTCAAATTTAGGTATGTATTGGATCTTGACGGGGAACTCTATACCATCAAAATTACAACACCCATGAATATTATCACCTACCTCGTATGTACTCGGACGCTTAGGATGAGCCCTTTCATCGTACTTTCTTTCGCAAGCGAGGATTGACCATGTAAAACAAGCCTGATCGTTTGTATTTTCGGCATTAATGCGTGCCCTCTTGTTAGCTATATCTTTAGGTAGCTTGATATAGCTTGACCCTCCATTTACCAGATCGTAGACATATGTATGGATGTCCAGGTGTAGTATTCGACTGAGAGCTTTAGCTGACCCTCTGACTTCCATCTTGGCAAACTGGGCCAGTATAGTACTCAAGGTGGATTTACGAGACCCCTCGCGATTGATGTGCTCCGTGTTATCATGCTATTCCCCCCCAGCCCCAAAGGTAGAGAAGAGTTGTCTCTTCAACACCAGTCTCAACTCTGGGGGTGCAATAATTCGATGCAAAGCACCCCACTGCATTTAATAGCGGGATACCATGCATCATTGACTACCTAGAGGAGCTCCATTTCCACGACAGGTAGGCTCACTGTAGAGTGTCAGGCAAATCCAACACCTTCCATGAAAACCCTGACATCATAGCAAAACCGGCAGTATGTCACATAGCTCCGAATAAATCCTGACATTAAATTAACCAAAGTAATACGATCAACGAGTGAGCAAATGGAATACCACAGACTAACACAAGAACGCCTAAATGCATGTCATACCTTCCCACCGTGAAACAGACGCAGTTCCGAGGGAAGAAATGAGAACAGAAGCCGAGAGCAGAACCGTGTTAAGCTAGAAGGCCCTACGATAAGGGACGGACACCCACGTCGCTAGCCGACCGCCAAAACCACCCCCAGCCCATGTTAAAAGATAGAGCCCTCCAGAAGAACAGTATAGATCTTACGATAACACTAAAAGGGCCACACCAGCTGCAAGTTTTAGCGTGAGACTTTTTCGCATCTCTGTTACGTTGCAAACGTTGAAAACATTGCCCCACCACGAAAAGTATAACGTTTCTCATTGGATAGACAGAATTTTTGTAGGTGGAGCTTAAGGTCAACATTGAGACCCTGATTGGTCAGTTTAAAAACACAGCCAGAAAGCTTTTCTTAAACCAACTTCAGTAAATTGTAGTAAGGAGAAGTTAGGAGAGAGTTGCTTCCGAGACAGCGTGGTGTGTGAAGCTGCGCCGCCCGCCGCCCCCTGACGCTGCCTAAACACCGACAAGGCAATGAACGCTCGCGATGCCGCATTTTCGAGCGCATAAGTCTTCACTCAGAACTGCTGAAGTCTCATCTGTTACATCCCCTTTTTACATAATACTAGTGTCGATTGTCAATTAAATCTCATGGTATTCACATTTGCTACATAAGTTAAAATCTTAAATGCGATGATTTTTCTGTTATATAATTATTGAGAAGCCACATCAGCCACTGTAATTTACGACAAGTTAAATAAGTAATTAGAGATAATTGATTCAATGCAGACCATTTTGATAGTTTTCTCTTTTGTGAAACTTAATTTAAACCTAGATTATAGATGTGCTACGGCATAGGTCATCCTTCGATCCATTGTAGAACTTGGAAACCCATTACGGGAATATTCGTTCACATTTTTATTGAAAGCAGTTGGTTTTAATCGTGCTGCATTAAAATATTTCCTTTTATCAATAGTGCAATTTATAAACAATGTTTTGTGAGTAGAATAAAATTTCCAATGTTAAACTTAACTGCTTTTTCGACGTTATTTTACCAGCTAACTAAAAATAGGAAAGCCTTGAACCCCTTCCACTAAATTTAGTTAGTATTAATATTCTTTTACAGGGAGTGCAGTGGAGCTGACGGTGAAATCATTAAGTATTTGATTATATCATCACTAGTCTCACTGAACTCTTCTGAACTCTACATGTCACGTGTGGTCTGGCGTCTCCTTACCAGCAACAGTGTCAGCCAGTTTGCCGTGGCATACGGAGCTCCATCGCAGTCTTTAACACTGGTAGCATGCCGCGACAGCTTGGACGTGAACCGTATGTGCAGTTGACGGACTTTGAGCGAGGGCGTATAGTGGGCATGCGGGAGGCCGGGTGGACGTACCGCCGCATTGCTCAACACGTGGGGCGTGGGGTCTCCACAGTACATCGATGTTGTCGCCAGTGGGCGGCGGAAGGTGCACGTGCCCGTTGACCAGGGCCGGACCGCAGCGACGCACGGATGCACGCCAAGACCGTAGGATCCTACGCAGTGCCGTAGGGGACCGCACCGCCACTTCCCAGCAAATTAGGGACACTGTTGCTCCTGGGGTATCGGCGAGGACCATTCGCAACCGTCTCCATGAAGCTGGGCTACGGTCCCGCACACCGTTAGGCCGTCTTCCGCTCACGCCCCAACATCGTGCAGCCCGCCTCCAGTGGTGTCGCGACAGGCGTGAATGGAGGGACGAATGGAGACGTGTCGTCTTCAGCGATGAGAGTCGCTTCTGCCTTGATGCCAATGATGGTCGTATGCGTGTTTGGCGCCGTGCAGGTGAGCGCCACAATCAGGACTGCATACGACTGAGGCACACAGGGCCAACACCCGGCATCATGGTGTGGGGAGCGATCTCCTACACTGGCCGTACACCACTGGTGATCGTCGAGGGGACACTGAATAGTGCACGGTACATCCAAACCGTCATCGAACCCATCGTTCTACCATTCCTAGACCGGCAAGGGAACTTGCTGTTCCAACAGGAAAATGCACGTCCGCATGTATCCCGTGCCACTCAACGTGCTCTAGAAGGTGTAAGTCAACTACCCTGGCCAGCAAGATCTCCGGATCTGTCCCCCTTTGAGCATGTTTGGGACTGGATGAAGCGTCGTCTCACGCGGTCTGCACGTCCAGCACGAACGCTGGTCCAACTGAGGCGCCAGGTGGAAATGGCATGGCAAGCCGTTCCACAGGACTACATCCAGCATCTCTACGATCGTCTCCATGGGAGAATAGCAGCCTGCATTGCTGCGAAAGGTGGATATACACTGTACTAGTGCCGACATTGTGCATGCTCTGTTGCCTGTGTCTATGTGCCTGTGGTTCTGTCAGTGTGATCATGTGATGTATCTGACCCCAGGAATGTGTCAATAAAGTTTCCCCTTCCTGGGACAATGAATTCAGGGTGTTCTTATTTCAATTTCCAGGAGTGTATAAATACACTCCTGGAAATTGAAATAAGAACACCGTGAATTCATTGTCCCAGGAAGGGGAAACTTAATTGACACATTCCTGGGGTCAGATACATCACATGATCACACTGACAGAACCACAGGCACATAGACACAGGCAACAGAGCACGCACAATGTCGACACTAGTACAGTGTATATCCACCTTTCGCAGCAATGCAGGCTGCTATTCTCCCATGGAGACGATCGTAGAGATGCTGGATGTAGTCCTGTGGAGCGGCTTACCATGCCATTTCCACCTGGCGCCTCAGTTGGACCAGCGTTCGTGCTGGACGTGCAGACCGCGTGAGACGACGCTTCATCCAGTCCCAAACATGCTCAATGGGGGACAGATCCGGAGATCTTGCTGGCCAGGGTAGTTGACTTACACCTTCTAGAGCACGTTGGGTGGCACGGGATACATGCGGACGTGCATTGTCCTGTTGGAACAGCAAGTTCCCTCGCCGGTCTAGGAATGGTAGAACGATGGGTTCGATGGCGGTTGGGATGTACCGTGCAGTATTTCAGTGTCCCCTCGACGATCACCAGTGGTGTACGGCCAGTGTAGGAGATCGCTCCCCACACCATGATGCCGGGTGTTGGCCCTGTGTGCCGCGGTCGTATGCAGTCCTGATTGTGGCGCTCACCTGCACGGCGCCAAACACGCATACGACCATCATTGGCACCAAGGCAGAAGCGACTCTCATCGCTGAAGACGACACGTCTCCATTCGTCCCTCCATTCACGCCTGTCGCGACACCACTGGAGGCGGGCTGCACGATGTTGGGGCGTGAGCGGAAGACGGCCTAACGGTGTGCGGGACCGTAGCCCAGCTTCATGGAGACGGTTGCGAATGGTCCTCGCCGATACCCCAGGAGCATCAGTGTCCCTAATTTGCTGGGAAGTGGCGGTGCGGTCCCCTACGGCACTGCGTAGGATCCTACGGTCTTGGCGTGCATCCGTGCGTCGCTGCGGTCCAGTCCCAGGTCGACGGGCACGTGCACCTTCCGCCGCCCACTGGCGACAACATCGATGTACTGTGGAGACCTCACGCCCCACGTGTTGAGCAATTCGGCGGTACGTCCACCCGGCCTCCCGCATGCCCACTATACGCCCTCGCTCAAAGTCCGTCAACTGCACGTACGGTTCACGTCCACGCTGTCGCGGCATGCTACCAGTGTTAAAGGCTGCGATGGAGCTCCGTATGCCACGGCAAACTGGCTGACACTGACGGCGGCGGTGCACAAATGCTGCGCAGCTAGCGCCATTCGACGGCCAACACCGCGGTTCCTGGTGTGTCCGCTGTGCCGTGCGTGTGATCATTGCTTGTACAGCCCTCTCGCAGTGTCCGGAGCAAGTATGGTGGGTCTGACACACCGGTGTCAATGTGTTCTTTTTTCCATTTCCAGGAGTGTAGATTGATATGAAAGTATGAATGATAGTAAGAATACGAAATCTATAATAATAGTCACCTTGTTCATTACCAGACCACGGCTCAGTCACAGCAACGAGCCCTTTGTCATGAATTTCGCGATCAAAGTGCCCATCCACCACAAACGGTGCATAGATAAATGCAGCGCACTGAAATTGCGCATTTAAATCATCGAACCAATCCAAATCTCCTGTAGAAAAAAAGAGTAGAATTAGAGAAAATGTATGAGCAGAAAAAAAATGTGTACATATCAATGGAATAGAATCTTACGCAGGAGAGATGGCTCATCCCCCTGGCGAAGAAGAACACCGTGGTCTAAATTAGAGGGCTGGACTGCACCCGATTCATCTACAACACTGAAGTATACATTATATTACGCTATTATCGCACACTCGAGATATTACGAAAACACAAAACAAATTTCATACTCACGTTTTTGAGCTGCAGGGTCGGATTCCCTCTTCCCAGAACATCATCCAGCGCGTCCAGCGGCTCAGCGAAGAATGCTGAAATGAGGAGAAGAACAAATTCAATTTCACGCATGAACAGAACAGTTCTGTATTCTAAACGGGGCTTCACATGCTAAATAATACTCATACAAAAGTAATAACTTACGTGGGACCTCGTCCAGGCGAGGGCGCTTCCCCTCACCGCTGCAGATCTCTTCATGATAAATACTACGAAACGCAGACAGACGGACTGGCTGACTATATCGGAATAGCGGGAGGGGGGGGGGGGGGGGGGACACGGATGCTTGGGTTTAAATAGGATGCCGAGCGTCCTGCCACGTTACCAAGACGCTAACCAGTGGGCGTTGAGTTTCTTGGGGTGAACTCACTAGCATCCCTGGAACGAGGAAGCTGAACTAGCCAGATGCGTCCAAAACGTCAAAGTGACATCAGTCTCTGAAAATTTAAGGATTTACAGCGATAGAATTCATACTATGAGTAACGATGCTATTTTGAAAACACGCTGGGTGATACTGAATTCAGCCTCTGCATCTGGAGTCATTATGTGTATTACGAGCTCAGTGCATTTACAGAAATTTCAGCTGTGGAGAATGCAATTAAGAGCTCTGAACACTTTAGAAACATTCTGGATGAAGGGACGGAGGTATTTTATTGCATCTCGCTCAAAGTCTGCGAGCTTCGTGATTTTCGAGGGTGAATATTATGTACAAGAAATTCTACATTGCTGGTATTAAAACTAGTGTTTCTTACATTTAGCTTAGCTTCGTAAACGTGGAAGCAAATGATTTAGAAAATCTTCAGATGATAAAACGGAGTATTTTAGTATTTAGGAAAGGTGTACAGTGGAAAAGATGAAATTTCAAGTAGCGCTACCGTTGGAATCGACGGCTTATATGAGCGCTGAAAGTTTAGTAAATTATTCTGAAAGTTATCCTGGCATGGGACGCCACAATAAAAGTTAATCTGTTTGGGGGCTACATAAAAATAATAAATGAGAATGTATGCAAAATCTAATTTACTGACAACATTTATTTTCCCAAAACCAACGACTGACATAATTTGTGCAAAACACTTTATGATAGAATATCGTAAACAACTTACACGTGTTTTAAGACCACAATGGACAAGGATCCTGGTGGCAAAAGTGAGTCAAGTACTCTGGCCCTAAAAAGGGTGGACAACGCATTCTGAATTAATCTGATGCTGAGCAGACTTTGACTGTTCAAGCCTAGAGAAGTTTATATTGGTGCAGCTGAGAGCAAGTGGCGATTGGGAATTGTACACCCTGACAAGGTTGGATCAGCGATACGTTAAACGGTTTGCGTCATGTGGTGATAAAATTACAGCTGGCGAGAAGTGTGCGGCAGTGGCGAGACGTGGAGCTGGCGCCTGTGTATCGACCGCGCCCACGAAAGAAATGCAAAAATCTCACGGTCTAGCGACCAGGCAGACGGATCTCAATTTACTCTCCACCAGAGCCCTGAAATCACGGTAGATTTCAGTGTGTGACACACCCGTTCGCTGGTCGTACCAGGGACCAATTTGGCTCACTTATACGACAGGAGCGCACAAGGATGCCAAACATAAAGACTGGTAAACCAGAAACGAATAAATGTGCACTCGGCAGACGAGGAGTCCAAGATGTTTGAAGTCACGCTGTCGGTACGGTAAGAACTTGACCGCATGCTCCCCAGTCTAACTACTCGTTATTGAAGTCAGTCTTAGGACAGGTCCCAAGTAGCAACCACACATGCCAGAGCTTCGACCAGAAGTTGCTTCGAGACTGAAGTCCAGAATCCGAGGGCCTCGTACCTCTCCCAGGGAAAACAATTCCGTTTTTCCGCAAAGTGCACGAATGACACCACCTTCACTCCATCTTGAGCCAATCACAGGGCTTTAGAGGCGCTAAATCTGCCCTCCTGCACGACAGCACAAACTCATGTCGAACCAGTGCAAGAGTTAAGAAACCTGTCTCTCTGAAAAAAAAAAAGAAACCGCCAGTTGCTGGCTTTTTTAAGTTTTCGTGGAGGGAGAAGATGTTTTTCTCTTAAGTCATGTCACTTCCCATGGCAACAAGAATACAGATACAATCTTAAAGATTGCCTGTTCCTTGGAGCATGTTAGTCCTAGCTATGAAATTTCTCAGACGCCAGAGTGTCTTATACGATCGAGGCGGCCAGTGGAAGTGGGTCACAGGCCTATTTGCAGTATCAGCGAACACAAATATTTGTGAAGTTTTATTAGGCTTGGCACTGCACACAATGTCCAGTTTACGACTCCACTGCGTAGACACGTCCGTTCAGTCCATCGCCCCCAGCCCAGCCTTCAGCTGCCACCAATGTAGGTATAGCGAGACCTGTCTCGACTAGGGGCTGCCCTGTACAGCCTGTCCGGCAAGATTAACTGAGGGATGGTCTCGCCACAACTTCCTTTCAACTTCCAACATGCCGTTTCTACGAACTAAGAACCATAAAAATACCTCATGCTTTAGGCTCCATCAGGGTCTTTTCAGGCCGGTAACTTTCTAGAATCACGCTCAAGTTGCGTAACGTTGTAACAAAATCTTTATGAAAAACAGGTGAGAGAGTAACTTGTCCTCTCTCAATTCTACCGTGGTGCTGGAAAATTTTTACGTTGAATTTCTCGGAATGTATAGTTATAACTATTTTGAACACATTTGTAGTAAAATGTTATATGTTTGGAACTCTTTAGAGCAGGAGTTAAATATCTAACGCGTTTAACAGAATTATTTCGTAGTCTTTCAATGCTTCGATAAGTCTGGAAATGTTTTTGCAATGTTATTAAACGTAACGACTGAAGAGCTTTGTCTTCGGATGATAAAACAGTTAATTTTAGTGTTTAGGAAAGGTGTACAGTGGAAAAGATGAAATTTCAAGTAGAGCTATCAGTGGAATCTACAGCTTATATGAACACTGAAAGTTTAGTGAATTATTCTACCATGAGGCTGGAAAATTTTTAAGTCGAATTTCTCGAAATGTACAGTTACTACTAAATTTGAACACGTTTGTAGTAAAGTGTTGTATGTTTGGAACTCTTTAAAGCTGGACTTAAATATCTAACGTAATAGAGGTATTTCATAGTCTTTCAAAACTTCAATAAGTCTGGAAATGTTTTCTCGATGTCATTGAGCATAACGACTGCAGAGCTTTGAAGGAGCTCTTTGTTCATCGCTGTTAAGAACACCTGCGTGTGTCCCCTAGCAGCAAATGGCCTTTGCTTATGTGGTTACTGTTTTGGGACAGATAAATATTTAAACCCTTTTGAGGAGCTCGCGATGCCTTTGTTGTTGCTGTTACGAAAGATCCTCAGGCCTGCTGGTGCCAAGACACCTGCGGAGTCTGAGTGTGGGAAAGTGTTCTTAGAGCTAGCAGCCTGCCGGCGCTGGCTGGCCTGAAAGCGGGCTGGTCCTTTGTTCTTCTTAACAGGTATCACTGCGCTCGGCCACCCGGGTGGCTGAGTGGGGGTGGGCCAGTGACACACGCCGCGCGACTCAGCCTGGCAATCACCTGACCTATAGCAGTGCGCTCTAGCAGTGAACTCGTGAACTAAGTCAGTTCTTCGGTCTGTTGGATCGGAGCCAGTTGTCTCTTGTAGGCTGGGAGCTGAGACAGATAGATGTTTCCATGTGTTGTGTTGTGCAAAGCATTTATTTGCAGGATCATACTCTTCGTCTTCGTATTTTCAAGCAACAATGCTTGGTTACATTCCTTAGCTGAATGAGTGCATGTAATACATATATTAAAACACCCCCTATCTGGAAACAATAATTCCTCATGTTCCTTCCACGCTGACAGCTCAACAAGCATTGATATCTCAGCCTCTTGTGGCGGTAACACGACACTAATGCTGCAGCTATATAATACATTTAAACAAATTTCAACAAATTTTAACAAATTTGTACAAATATTAAAAACTAAACAAATTTATACAAATTTAAACAAATTATATTTGAACTGAACGGCATCATGAGCAGTCTCTAGTGGGGACAACACCATACTAACTCCCCACTCTTCCATACCTCATGTAATGAACTGTGGCTACAGTCCTCCTTCGAATGTGTATGTGTAATGCAGCTATTGAAAGCTGCTCTATACTTCACATTCATCTTCATGATGGAACACATCACGATGGTTCCACAACGACAACTCAGCAAAGACTGAATGTGTGCCACCAATTCTGGTCACATGAGTGGAGGAAAAAAAAATCCTTCAAAAATTCGAAATTCCCGCCCATTTTCCAAAAGGATGACGCACCATCATGCAAAAAATCAGAAAGGGGTACCTGTAGAAGCACATAATTCAATTTCCCGCAAAAATTCATACTTCCCGCCAGGGGGGCGTCGCACTTTCCCGCCAAAATCCGCCATCTTGGATAACGGTACTCGTGTCATCAGCTGACGCACAGTCGCCATCTTGGATAACGGTACTGGCGTCATCAGCTGACGACACGGGCGCCACCTTGGATAACACTTGCGTCATCAGCTGACGTCATGGCCGCCATCTTGGATGACGTCTGTGGGGCGGTGCCGGCCTTGCTATACTACTGTGGGCCTACACTATCCTGGGTGACCATCGTCTCTGAATATGGTGGCTACTTGGAGAGAGGACCCAGTCTTTCAATCCTTTGGACAGCCACAATGTCGCTACTCCTGGTCTTGTGGTGTGGGGAGTCATTGGGTATGACTTCAGGCCATGGCTGGTAGTAACTGAGGGAATTCTGACAGTACATCGATATGTCGTGGACATACTATCCTTATTTGTAATATCCACGCTACCGTGTTGTGTTGCCATTTTGACGAGGACAGTGTTTACCCACACATGGCCCATGCTTCTATGAAGTGTCTGTGTAAAGTTGAGGTAGTCCTATGGCCAGTAAGATCTCCACATCCGTCCCTGACTAAACATGTTTGGGACCAGCTATGATACAACTCCATTCCACGGCCACTGTGCAGTTTATCGAAGTCAAGTCACAACAGTTGTGGGTTAGCTGGCCTCAGGATAGGCTTTATGACACCCTCCCCTATCAAATTAGTGCATTTATCCAGGAGAGAGGGGTTGCAACGCCATACTGAGTGAAGGTTTGTACTGTCAAGTTCTTTGAAAATTTGATTAAATGTTTTAATCACTAAAATAACGTCACATATCCTCTTAATCCGTGAAGTTTCATTCCATTCAATGCTACCCCGTCAGGGTGCTTTACTTTTCTTGTCGAGTAGTGTGTTTCCGTCCCAAAAAAACTACATTTACAGATAAAGTGATTTGTTACCTCACCAACAAATTCACAATAACCTCATTTAATTGCAGGTGACAGGGTGCCAATATACAGTGATATACAGAGGGTCCCACATAGCCCAACGATGTAGAAAAATTAGGATAATGACAACAGACAATTTCAGGGCTAATTTCATTAGAATAATTATTACGCAAAACATGTTTGAATTTTGCAGAAATGCATAAAGCGTACTCACTGATGACGAAAAATGTCTCTGAGCACTATGGGGCTTAACATCTTTGGTCATCAGTCCCCCAGAACTTAGAACTACTTAAACCTAACCAACCAAAGGACATCACACACATCCATGCCCATGGCAGGATTCGAACCTGTGACCGTAGTGGTCTCGCGGTTCCAGATTGAAGCGAAGGCCGGCTGATAACGAAAAGGGCTGGTGTATATATATATATATATATATATATGTGTGTGTGTGTGTGTGTGTGTGTGTGTGTGTGTGTTCTAAACTGTGTGTAAATATTGGTTTCAACACAAACTTACGTTCTTTTAAATTGGCACCTCATGTTATTCCATAGGCAATCAATAACATCAGAAATCACAATAATAATGGTGTTGGTTGCATCGCAGTCAGTTACATGCCGAGAAATTCGATCGCGATTTTGACGAATGAAATGAACCAAACGCGCTGCTATTGCACTTTCCGCGATGCAACCGTGACCCGCACGTTGCTCGTAATCGCGATGTGATTGACGTACTACACACATCAAAAAAAGCTTTGAATCACCTCGGTTCCGAGAGTTCCGGAACCTGTACGGAAAATTCGAATGGAGATCAACATCAACATTATTTTCACACTTTTTATTGCCCATGAAAACCACACATTGCATGTTGTATCACCATAAAGCGAGACCTTCAGAGATGGTGGTCCAGATTGCTGTACACACCGGTTCATGTCTGGAGAATATGCTGGCAACTCTAGTTGAGCGATGTCGTTATCCTGAAGGATGCCATTCACAAGATGTGCACGATGGGGGCGCGAATTGTCGTCCACGAAGACGAATGTGTCAGCAATATGCTGCCAATATGGATGCACTATCGCTTCGAGGATGGCGTTCACGTGTCATACAGCCGTTCCGGCGCCTTCCATGACCGCCAGCGGCATACGTCGGCCCCACATACTGCCACCACATCAGGGAACCTCCACCTTGCGGCACTCGATGGGTAGGGTGTCTATGACGTTCAGCCTGACTGGGTTGCCACCAGACACGTCTCTGACGATTGTCTGGTTGAAAGCATATGCGGCATTTATCGATGAAGAGAACGTGATGCCAATCCTGAGCGATCCATTCGGCATGTTGTTGGGCCCATTTGAACTGTGGTGCATGTTGTCGTGGTTGCAAAGATAGACCTCACCATGGACGTCGGGAATGAAGTACTACATACGACACGAGTCATGTGCGTCCTTCCTGGTGGAGTGACTGGAACTGATTGGCTGCCAGACCCCCTCCGCCTAATAGGCGCTGCTCATGCATGGCTGTTTACATCTTTGGGCGGGTTTAATGACATCTCTGAACAGTCAAAGGGACTGTGTCTTGGATACAATATCCACAGTCAACGTCTTATCTTCAGAAGGTCTGGGAACTGGTGTGATGCAAAACTTTTTCCGAAGTGTGTATGATGCGACAACCGCTGTACATACATATGGAGCTGGCTGAAGTGGCCGTGCGGTTGAAGGAGCTGCAGTCTGGAACCGCAAGACCGCTACGGTCGGAGGTTCGAATCCTGCCTCGGGTATGGATGTTTGTGATGTCCTTAGGTTAGTTAGGTTTAACTAGTTCTAAGTTCTAGGGGACTAATGACCTCAGCAGTTGAGTCCCATAGTGCTCAGAGCCATTTGAGCCATACATATGGCAATGTTAGTACGTGGCCTTTGAAACTTAAGGATGTCCAGTCACCCACAATGAAAACGAGGACGCAGTTTTCTCGTACATGCTTTATTGAACTTTGACATTGCTACAATGGTCATAACGGCAACGAAATAACGATAATCACCAGCCAGAGTAAGCAAAATTAATGGCTATCAACGGGTTGCACAGTGAGATACATGCTATTTGTACATAGTTGTATATCAGTTACACAATAGTACATGCCACATACAGAACATGTCACTGAACGTCTTTAGTAACTGACACGATTGACCATTGTAGATGGTGTAACGCATACATAAACATACAGTAGTACCCACAAAAGAAACATACTTCTCTGTAATACATGAAATGTATGCCAGTGTTCAGTCACATGTCTCACAGCTGAAATGCTACAACGTATGTTCGAAGAGATCTCCATTTGCTTGAAACACCGCTGTGCGCGCTCCATCACGGATACAATCATGGCTGTTAGTGTTTGTGGTGTTATTTCAGCGCGTGTAGCGGTAATACAGGCTTTCACGCTGGCCATTGTTGTTGCGACCTGCTGATACACCACATCTTTCCAATGTTGCCAGAGAAAAAAGTCCATGGGGGAGTGGTACAGCGACCATGCTGGAAATCCCTGAATGGGACTCCCCCGTCCAATCCATCTATGTGGGAATTGTCGGTTTAGCACCTGTAGTGCCACCACGGTATTATGCACAGGGCATCCATCGTGTCGATACCACATTATTTGACGCAAATGAAGGGGTAGGTCTTCCATCAGTCCATGTAAGCTACATCTCGGGAACCGCTCAGACTGTCGACCATTAAGAGTGCCATCAGTGAAATATGGGCCAGTGATGTGGTGTCCTACAATACCACAACATACATTGACACTCCACTGACATTGACATTCAATCCGGCGAATCGAGTGTGGGTTTCCTGGTGATCAGTAGTGCATATTGTGTAAATTGACCCTTTCCTGTGTTTTGTAATCATGGGCTCATTAGTAAATTCATGGCGTTGCTGCTCAACCCACTGTCAGTATTCTGGGCGATTGCGAACGTCGTTGCTATGGAGGTCTTGATATGGCGCCACATGGTATAGTCCTCTTCTGATGAATGCTTCCAAGCAATTTTTCCATTAGTACTGCATAATATTTAACACTTTTATATTACATTGTCAAACTTAATCAACGATAATCACAGCTGCAGATCAGAAAACGTCGGACGTCGGCCATTCCCTTTAACGGTAAAATTAATCGAGCTCGAATGCAGGGTGGTGTTCTGCAGATAATAGCAGGTACATGAGAAAAGTCTGGTTTATTAACAATAATTTTCTTTACAATGCATTTTTTTCAAATACGATACAACTTTTATTTTCCTGCACCCACGTGCTAACTTTTGTTTCGTTTCCTATTGAAAATGAAAGACATATACGAGGGTCACTCCTAAAGAAATGCACACTATTTTTGTAAAAATACAGTTTCTTTCTGCGTGTGTAAAAGTTTTACAGTGTGTAGATACATCCTTCCCGCTTGTTTTCAAACTTAGTTCAACCTGTTCCCGTGAGTGGTGCCGTCGCAGCATGTCTTCAAGATGGCTGCTACACTTGACGTTCGTCAGAAGCAACGTGCTGTCATAGAATTCCTGTACTGTGAAAACGAGACAGTGGGAAACATCCACAAGAGGTTGAAAAAGGTCTATGGAGATGCTGCTGTCGACCGCAGTACAGTTAGTCAATGGGCAAGCAAGTTACGTGATGAAAGCGGGCAAGGCAATATTGAGGATTGTCCTCGCAGCGGCAGGCCTCGTGCTGCACACACTACAGACAATGTGCAGAGAGTTAACGAATTGGTGACTGCTGACAGACGCATCACAGTGAACGAATTGTCACGCTACGTCGGGATAGCGGAAGGAAGTGTTTGCAAAATACTGAAAACGGTATGCAGCGAACTTTTGGAACCCTACGAGAATGGTGGAGATGAATTTCTTGGAAGAATTGTGACAGGTGATGAAACATGGCTCCATCATATTCCACCAGAGGCAATCAATGGAGTGGCATCATGCAAATTCACCCAAGAAAAAAATTCAAAACCACACCTTCTGCGGGAAAAGTTATGGCTACGGTGTTTTTCGATTCCGAAGGACTCTTGCAGATGTGACGACACTGAAGAAACTTCAAGCTCGACTGAGTCGTGTTCGACCACATCGGCAAAAGCAGGATGTTTTGCTGTTGCACGACGATGCACGGCCACATGTCAGTCAAAAAACCATGGAAGCGATCACAAAACTTGGATGGACAACACTGACACACCCGCCTTACAGTCCTGACCTGGCTCCATGTGACTATCATCCCTTTGGGAAACTGAAAGACTCTCTTCGTAGAACAAGGTTTGAAGATGATGACTCCCTTGTGCACGCTGCCGAACAGTGGCTCCAACAGGTTGGTCCAGAATTTTACCGTGCGGGTATATAGGCGCTGGTTCCAAGATGGCGTAAGGCAGTTGAGAGAGATGGAAATTATATGGAGAAATGAAAATATTGTTCCTAAAGGATGTATTTACACACTGTAAAACTTTCAAACATGTAGAATAAAAGATGGATTAAAAAAAATAGTGTGCATTCCGTTTGGAGTGATCCTCGTATATAGCATCCAAAGTAATAATCACTCAGATTCTTTTTAAAATGGTCCAGAGATTTCTGAGACACTACTTTCGATCAGCATTCAATATACACAGTTCATCTTTCAGCCGGCCGAAGTGGCCGTGCGGTTAAAGGCGCTGCAGTCTGGAACCGCAAGACCGCTACGGTCGCAGGTTCGAATCCTGCCTCGGGCATGGCTATTTGTGATGTCCTTAGGTTAGTTAGGTTTAACTAGTTCTAAGTTCTAGGGGACTAATGACCTCAATAGTTGAGTCCCATAGTACTCAGAGCCATTTGAACCATTTTTGAATTCATCTTTCAGAAAACTCTCTTAGTTAATTTCAAGTGTAAAATGTACAGTACTCTTTTCTCTGTAACTTTTTTATGCACTTAGCATCGACGATCGTACAATAACATGCTGTACACTCACTCTGTGCTTTCACGTATGGTCGCAATTTTGAGACATCTTTCACGTGTTTTATCTTCTAGAGGCCACGTTCGTATTTAACCTGCCATTTATTAAATGTTGAAGGTGTAGACCCAATGTCAAGTTTCACTAACTGTAAATAAGTTTTACTAGCGATAAACCGCCCGAATAAAGAACTTTATTTCAGCCCAACTTTACAGTTCGTTCATATGAGTGAGGCACGTACAAAATGAGCATTTTAACAAGTCATCTAAGCAAAACATTTTGCAGATCAAGACATTACTGACATTATTGTGTAACACAGAAAACATCATTTATAGGAAGGGCGTTCCAAAACGTTTTGCACAGTCACAGATGTGTGACTGTACCAGTGATACCACACTACCTAATGACAGACGAGTGATTTCAGCAAGCTGTCGTGTCGTCACACATATGTCATTTTGGATGATGCAACTTCCTGTGAATCGATGTGACAGTCATCGCTGGTCTTGAAGAGAACTCCATCACCGACCGTTGTCGCTACCTGACAACTACTTCACGGTCCATTATGGCTCACCTGTAAATAAAAGAAAATACTTTTATGCACCAACTTATAGCTAAATGTTCCAAGTATGTTCACAAAAAATTTCATTCTCCTCCTGAAAAAAATAAAAAAATGAGAGACGACTGTGCAAAACTTTTTGAAGTCCCTTTGTATGATGACAGTGTTTATGTCCCATGGTGCGAAGTTACTACCGTTGAAGGAGATAGAACAGACAGAAGAAAAGTATGTCATTAGCCAACGAATGCCAACAGATTGATAAGATGTATGATTTCGGCGGAAGAATGCTCGTTCCGCATCTATCTGGGACTTTTTACACGAATCTCTGGAGAAATTATGAAGGTACTAGCGGCCCGTTCTGGCTTCATACGGGTAGCGCTAAGTATCTACCGCTTCACATACAGACATAAAAACGCGCTGCGGCTTTTAATTCATTATAGTTCAGCTAATTTGCACAAATATATATAAATTATACACACAAACATTTCCCGTGAATCAGTCTATTTGTTAATGTAAACTGTATCAAAATCCCTAGAGTAGTTACTGAGTTGAACTTCCGCATACCGTCAGAAAAACGCGTCGAGGAACTTTAATTCATAATATGTAGTTGTAAGTCAACTATCTACTACCTACGAGACTGCTCACATTACTAAGAAACTATTTATATGCAATTACTTCTCGATCTTGAACTGTCCCCATATGCTGTTACGAGTTTTATAAAAATCTCTCCATCCAGCGGTGGTGAACGAGCATTTTATTACAAACATGTTTTTGAACTTAGTCAGAAGGCAGAAATAACGGAGCTCCCCTGCAGTCGCACAGAAAAAGATATGCAGAAATGCTTTTAGAAGTTGAAGCAAAGAATGTGGATATGTCATGATTCAATTGGGTCCAACATGGAAGAGCACTTCTCCAATCTCAATGTATTTGGTGAGTACGTGTGGGAAGTTTTGTCGGCCTGATAAGAACTGGTGGTGGAAAGGACAAATTTCTCTTCCGTGATAGCTCTGGATTTGAGTGTCACGCAGTAGGTCAATAAATATGATATTTTTTTTAAAGAGGAGACACTGCGACCATAAAATTTGTACGGTAATTATTCCTAACCCAAAAATTATATATATGGTACGTCACAAGGACCAATAAATACTATAGGAGGTGGCAGCTCAGCTATAGGAATCCATCAGAATAAGACTGAATACTGTTATCCCAAAATTTTCGATACAGTTCCGCACTGCCATCTGGTAAACGAATTACATGCTTACAAATTACTAGATCAGATAAATGATATGGGGAGGGGGGGGGGGGGGAGGGGGTCAACATCAGCAACATTACATATATCTAAAAACAATACCTGTGCCCCAGTTACTCAGTCCCTATCCATTACGAGTATATGATACTCATGAGGACAGTCCCATTAATATTATCACAGATCACAGACTGTACGTAAACCATAAACGTTACATTATTTGAAATCAGCATTCTGAATATCAGTTATCATCGAGTAAAACCACTATGGATCATCAGAGTAAAACCACTATGGATCATCAGATTTACAATGGTTCTTTGAAATTAATTTGGCTGAATGATTGATTAATTACAGTACTGAAGAAGTGGATCAGGTTGACAAAACAACGACAAAGATAAATATACGAATAACATATCAGTACCAGTGCGAGACGACCATAACCTTGAAATAAGAATTCCACTGATAACATAAGGGTACCAAGATCATCAGACCACAGTACCAGTAAAATATGATCTTGACCTTGAGATGAGAGGTCACTGATAAGACATCCTCTCCCACGCATGTGGTGAGGTCATTGCAGCATAGTGGGAGCTCTGAGGCAGATAAGGATCTAGGATGAGGTCATTTTTCCCTACGCCAATAGAAATAAGATTCCCCTCCCCCTTCTCATTATAAATCCACCTGTGTGAGTTCATCATTCGAGCTCTATTCTCCATAGTGAAAGAATCAGTTGTCTTCCTTTGTAAATGATAACAAGTATATGAGAAAAATCTGGTTTGTTAACAATAATTTTACAACACTTTTTCAAATCCAATGCAGCATTAATTTGTACTTCAAAATGAAAAACTATATATATATATATCGGGGAGATACTACTACATTTGCATTTCGTTATTTACATGCTGTTTTGTACTATTCAACTTTCTTTCTATAGACAGTATAAGGAGTAAATGGTGAATGAGACTAACTGATACTACTAGCATCAATGAAGGAAAAAC
Organism: Schistocerca americana; assembly: GCF_021461395.2. Taxonomy (NCBI): domain Eukaryota; kingdom Metazoa; phylum Arthropoda; class Insecta; order Orthoptera; family Acrididae; genus Schistocerca; species Schistocerca americana. Next base: position 100,389,023 of record NC_060130.1, on the reverse strand, counting down.
CACATGTACAATCACACAGGCGTGTACATAGTATAGTTAAAATTTCAAATGGGAACCCCCATTTTTTATTGCAGAATTAGATTCTACATAAAAAAAACGACGTACAAATTGTCTTAAACATTTGTTTTGATTGTTGGTAATTGGCGTTGGAATTCAAGAAAATCCACGTTCTCATTTTTGTGTCGAAAATGGTTACGGATAAATAAAAAATACTTATTTACTTCGTAAATTTTGATTCGCTAAAATTAAAACTCTCCCTCTCTCCACATAGGGTGGGGTTTGAGAGCGAGGAATTAGAGTTTTACAAATGTCGGCCCACATATTAATCTTTTCCGCAGATTCGGTCAGCATTTGTGAAACTCTTCTTTGAAAAAATGTCGAAGCTTGGCTGTGGTTGCCCGCCCTGCAAAACCACTGACACTAGTTGCATCTGTCAGGCTGCTGAAATATGCGTGAACAGCGGCCTACTCGACTAACTTCAATGCTTATTAACTCAGAAACGGCGCAACGAATCGAAATTTTTCTTAACAATTATTTCTCAGCGCGACTTACCCTGCAACTCCCTTACAAGCTTTTCAGACTGTTTCCACTACCCTGTATACACAATTTGCATGCACACATGCATATACCTATGACAAATTGCTCATGCTACTATTCTGTGCACACACACATTGTAAATACTCTTTTACTATAACCCAAGTTAACAGTGTGAAAACGTTAGGGTGCCGATCCCGTCCTCACACATGAATTGTTTGCCGTCATGGCACAACAGACCCACTTTCAGCTACAGTACAGTAGGTACCACAAGACACTGTGATCGAAAGACTACTTGGTGCACCAAGTGTGGAGGTCAAAATGAAGCTCTGTCAACACATGGAGCAGACACTCAATGTAATTTCCGATCAGTAGAGCCATTGAGGCTGCACGATGAACACCCTTTAGATGATGCCAGTATCTGTATGATATGCACACATTTTCAATCTGAGACTGAAAAACTCTACTATACAGACCCATCCGCCTCGTATTTTGCCAGGCCGATAACCACCTTGTTTTAAGGTGCAGTACTGTAAAGAATATCAGCAGCATTTTTTGGGATGGTACCTCATTACTTCATATGGATCGGAGACTTTCACCCAATAGATGAAACTGTCTGTAGCCATATAAAGTGACTTTGGACCAGCGAAGCTTTATTTCGCAAACTCATAGTGGAAGACATGTGGAGCTTAGAATACACACTTACCGACTGACAAAAGTTAAGTGAACGCAATAGAAACCTTGGCCGTCTTCAGAGTGACTAATCCCTGAAGGAAGATAGTGGCCCGCTTAAAATCTGGCCTGGAGATGTAATCCTTGAGATATAATAACCATCCCAACGGAAACCTAAATGAATTTCACGACGGTTTCTGAAATTGTTAATAGCTTTCCCGAAAATTCCGATATTCTTTAATTTAAAATACTTTTTTCGAAATCACAAGATGTGAGAGCCCGTTTTTCGGTATTTACATCTATATACTCCATCAGCCACTGTGAGTGCTTGAAGGAGATGCTACACTTGACTCTAATCGGCTTCGGGGTGGATTCATTGTGTGGGATAGTCGCTCTGGACATAGGGGCAAGTCACTGTGCGCATCATGGAAATGGGTAGGATATGCCATGATTGCCTCCATGACATATCCGTCACCAGAATCCACGGCCACATCTTGAACTTATCCAATATGGCGATTTCCTTTTCGGACAGCTATCAGAACCAACCAGTTGACTGAGATTGCTGCATGGCGTGCCTGTATAGGATGTAACTCAAATTATCAGAACTTCTGTAGTCCACCTCACTTTTTTGAGGGTTATTCACCTTGGCGTATTTATAAACACACTGGCAAAGTCCCCTGCGAATCCCACATTGGAAAAAGAGCAGCATGTCTGCATTAGTCAACAGTTCGATAGGGATGTGTGTCATTTTGAACACTGGGACCCACAAAAGCCCTGGCGCAATGTAATAAAAGGTGGGATCCACAGTGTCTGTGTTCATGCATATACTCCAGAATTCCTGGAAAATATCCATGAGTGGGTATACCCCGGTGTCCATGTATAGTCAGGCATATTCCTCTAATGTAGGGATGCAGGACTCCTTCCAAGCATTCACCGCATGCCCATACTCTGCATCGTTATGGCATTGTTCACTGGCGGATGTGGCTAAGGAGGTCGATGTGATTTTGTACAGTCTCTACATCTGTAAGGAAAGATATGCTTCCTCGAAACAATCTGAAAATTGCATCACTGCACTGTGCACCTTTAGTGATGTGCATATCCTCCTTATGCGTTGTCTCAGTACGTATCTGAAAAGGCAGAGGCATGAAATGTAGGGAACCCTACAAGCAGAGTGTAATTATAGGTACGATTTGTTTGAAGAATTAGATGTATTTTTGAATTTTTTTAGGCAGAACAATAACCATATCATCTCTCAAATCGAAACTGACTAAGTTCTCATCAAGAAATTAAGCATAATACCCGCGAAAATTGTGAAAGAAAACGGATATGTATTATAGCAGTTGATATTTTTAGTTGCAGGCATTGTGTTTGTGCCGTGGAACTTCTCTGTCTCGATGTGGAGTTCCCGCTTTTCTATCCAGTGGCGGCCCACAAATATGACAGTCAACAGCCTGCTCATATAAGGCATCATTCTCCCATGATTTTGTCGTAAGAAGGTTGTTGAGATAAATCCCAAGTTTGCAACATCGAATCGCATTGCACTTGAATTCAGAATACATGTTGTTGATGATTTTGCGAAACTCGCTTTCCAAAACAGCTAGACATATGTTGCGGAAGGTGATAACGAAGTCTATGCAAGCATATGGTGTCCGACTCCCAAATGTGCCTGCAGCCACAGACTAGGTGGTGACTGTAACAGGGTGGGCTGCAAGATCCATGACCACAATATGGAAATGGTCCACGACGATGGAGAGATTGTCTAGGGTGCAAGGAGTGTGATTATGATGGCCCAGACCATAGCAAACGTACCACTGTTGTCAGCCCATACCAAGATCATGACGGCGGTAGGCCTACTTGCGGCGATGGGGATGATAGCATAGACCACGGCAAAGATGCCAGTGTCGTCAGTTCATACCAGGATGAAGACAGATCAGGCTGCAATGTCGACAGGCCTGCTCACAATCCTGGTGATGATTGCATCATTGGCAGTGTTGTTGTTGGTGCATGTCTGTCTCTGGATGTTCCAATACTCCTGCAAAGGAAGAAGCGACACTAATAAGTGTCATATATACCACGTAAGTGAATAAGAGATATATGCACATATCAATAATAATAATAATAATAATAATAATAATACAAATATTGGAAATATACAAAGTAGATCCTAAATTGATACAGTTCCCAAACATAATAATGAAAAATTGGAAAACTACACTTAATATCCAAACAAATTCAAATAGTATCGCATCACAGCCAATACAGATTAAGCGTGGAATATACCAAGGAGACTCATTAAGTCCTCTCTGGTTCTGCCTTGCTCTGAACCCACTATCCAACATGCTAAATAATACAAATTATGGATACAATATTACTGGAACATACCCACACAAAATCACACATTTGCTATACATGGATGATCTAAAACTACTGGCAGCAACAAATCAACAACTCAACCAATTACTAAAGATAACAGAAGGATTCAGCCATGATATAAGTATGGCTTTTGGAACAGACAAATGTAAGAAAAATAGCATAGTCAAGGGAAAACACACTAAACAAGAAGATTACATATTGGATAACCACAGCGACTGCATAGAAGCGATGGAAAAAACGGATGCCTATAAATATCTAGGATACAGACAAAAAATAGGAATAGATAATACAAATATTTAAGAAGAACTAAAAGAAAAATATAGACAAAGACTAACAAAAATACTGAAAACAGAATTGACAGCAAGAAACATGACAAAAGCTATAAATACATATGCCATACCAATATTGACCTACTCATTTGGAGTAGTGAAATGGAGTAACACAGACCTAGAAGCACTAAATACACTTACACGATCACAATGCCACAAATATAGAATACATCACATACATTCAGCAACAGAAAGATTCACATTAAGCAGAAAGGAAGGAGGAAGGGGATTTATCGACATAAAAAACCTACATTATGGAGAGGTAGACAATTTAAGAAAATTATTTCTGGAACGAGCAGAAACTAGCAAAATACACAAGGCAATCACTCATATAAATACATCGGCTACACCACTGCAATTTCATAACCACTTCTACAACCCTTTAGATCACATAACATCAACAGATACGAAGAAAGTAAATTGGAAAAAGAAAACACTACACGGCAAGCACCCATATCATCTAACACAGCCACACATCGATCAAGACGCATCCAACACATGGCTAAGAAAAGGCAATATATACAGTGAGGCGGAAAGATTCATGACTGCAATACAGGATCAAACAATAAACACCAGACATTACAGCAAGCATATTATTAAAGATCCCAATACCACAACAGATAAATGCAGACTTTGCAAACAACAAATAGAAGCAGTAGATCACATCACAAGCGGATGTACAATACTAGCAAATACAGAATACCCCAGAAGACATGACAATGTAGCAAAAATAATACATCAACAACTTTCCATACAACATAAACTAATAAAACAACACGTTCCCACATACAAGTATGCACCACAAAATGTACTGGAGAATGATGAATACAAATTATGCTGGAACAGAATCATTATAACGGATAAAACAACACCACATAACAAACCTGTCATCATACTCACCAATAAAAATAAGAAATTAACACAACTAATCGAAATATCCATACCCAATACAACAAATACACAGAAGAAAACAGGAGAAAAAATTGAAAAATACATCCAACTGGCTGAGGAAGTCAAGGATATGTGGCATCAGGAGAAAGTTGACATTATACCAATTATACTATCAACTACAGGAGTCATACTACACAATATCCACCAGTACATCAACGCAATACAGCTACATCCAAACGTTTATATACAACTACAGAAATCTGTAATTATTGATACATATTCAATTACCCGAAAGTTCCTAAATGCAATGTAACATATACCACACAGTTAAAAGGAAGTCATGCTTGATCAAGGTCCGCGTCACTTTCCATTTTTAACCAGACATAACGTCTGAGAAAGGAATATAATAATAATAATAACAATAACAAACTCCCAGTACTTAAGTGGAAAAATCGTTGGTGTTCGTATAGCCACATAGGGATTTCAGCCGTTCACCATTATCATTAATCGTAATAATGGATCATAATATTTTATACAGCTTGGCATTGGCATCAGTCTCAGTGTGTGCAAGTGTGCCATCAATTCGATCAGAAATAAGAACTTCAAAATAAGTAAAGCATGCATGTGTGAAGTAATGTTGAGAAATATCAGTAACTACCACACATGAATCTGTTGTTAATAACATAATTTCATCCTGTATGGATTTTTGAGCGTATACCCTATGGTACATCTCTATAATCGCATCCAGATCTCTTAGGAGAAAAGCAAGAATAACATTTAATTAGCATTGTATGCATGTGTATAACATTCTAATACGAAATACCACTTAACGTATTCGAGTGTTTGGCTCATCCTGGGGACTCATGACAGGGACCTGTTAACCATACTACACATCAGTATAATCGTAACCGGGTCTCCAAAAATAAAGAAAACAATAACATTTTCATGTATTGATACCTGTCCGTGGGTGCCATATCAATGGAATTGCAAGTTTCCGTGCCTGACGCCAGTAGCGACTGAACAGGGTCTGGCAGACCCAGTCGAGGTTGCCACACCTCCAGCAGCTGTGTATTTCGAGCGCCCTTTGCTTTTTCTCGATTAATTATTTTTGGGGTACCCAGTGTTTGCGTTGCTTGTGCTCTTTATGTTCTACGTTCCGAAGTTGCTGTTGTTGCACTGCTTTTCGCGCTCTGTGTGCTATTTTTGCCTTTCGTTGTTTGTCTTTACGTATTGCTTGGGTGTCTTGTCGTTTTGCAGATTGCTTAGTTACTATGTCCACACCGCCACAACCGCCTGCTGCACCGCCTGTAGTTGATCTACAATTTCTTCAGTTGCAGAGTCAACAACTGGCACAATTGCTCGAAGTAGTGGATCGCTTCATGAAAGCGCAGGTGACTTCACACAAAATGCGGAACACAGGGGCAGTGCCGCTGCCTGCACCGCCTGTTTATGTGCCGCCTTTTTGTGCGTTTGATAGATGAAGGAAGATTGTCCAGAGTACCTCACACAATTCAACGCACACATCTCAGTGCATCATGTACCAGGTACTGACAAGGATTCTTATTTCTTGGCCGCGGTAGGAGTGACCGTGTATCGCTTGTGCGTCAAACTGTTTACTACACCGCACCATTGAGATAGCAGACTATGAAGAACTCTTGCAGGCGTTTTCGAAATATTATGAGGACAGGGTTCGAGTGGAGGCTGCCCGGTAAAAGTTCTTTAGGTTGGGTAAGCGATAGGGACAGACATACGGTCAGTGGTGACGGATTTGCAAGACCTCACTAGACAGTGTCGATTCAAATGTGACTGTGCCAAATATTACAGTGATACCATGATTCGTGATGCCATCACACACGATGTATCTGAGTCTCGAATTTGGGAACAGTTTCTTAAATACCCGCATTCTTCCTTGCAACAGAGTCCGCGGATTCTAGATTATCATGATTCTTGCGAAAGTACAGCAGACAGTCGTTGGGGTGGGAAACTGCCCCTAAAGGCGGAAGAATCAGCAATGATCAACGGCATGAGGATGCAGAAGGCAATGGAAACCACTGCTTTAAAGGCACATAACGAATAACCACAGCACATGTGACTTATAATTGAAAAGTGTCGTGATGATCTTTCCATTGGCAAAAGATTCGGGAATAGTCCCCCAATCGGATCTCCGGGAGTGGCTATCAAGGGCGAGGTGAGCGTGAGAAAAATAGTAAATAACCAATGAAAGGAGTCGGTGCGTGGAATGTCAGAAGCTTGAACGTGGTAGGGAAGCTAGAAAATCTGGAAAGAGAAACGCAAAGGCTCAATCTAGATATAATAGGCGTCAGTGAAGTGAAATGGAATGAAGACAAGGATTTCTGGTCAGATGACTATACAGCAAATGGTATAACGGGAGTAGGATTCGTTATAAACAGGAAATTAGGACAGAGAGTGTGTTACTGTGAACAGTTCAGTGATAGGGTCATTTCAACAGAACAGACAGCAAACCAACAGCGACAACGATAGTTCAGGTAAACATGGCGACGTCGCAAGCTCAAGATGAAGAGATAGAGAAAGTACTGTATAAGAGGATACTGAAAGGGTAATACAGTACGTAAAGAGAGATGAAACTAACAGTCATGGGGAACTGGAACGCAGTTGTAGGGGAAGTAGCAGAAGAAAAGTTACTGGATAATATGGGATTGGTACAAGGAATGAGACAGCAGAAAGACTAACTGAGTTCTGTAACAAATTTCAGCCAGTAATAGCGAATACTCAATTGAAGAATCACAATAGGAGGAGGTATACTTGTAAAAGGCCGGCTGATACTGGAAGATTTCAGTTAGATTACATCATGGGCAGACAGAGATTCCGGAATTCCGGGAGCAGACAAAGACTCAGATCACAATGTAGTAGTGATGCAGAGTAGGCTGAAGTTTAAGAGATTAGTCAGAAAGAATCAATACGCAAATAAATGGGATACGGAAGTACTAAATGTGACGCCACCTCTCCGCTGGTGTTGTTGACGCCGTTCAGGTGTTACTGCTACAGCTCGGTCGGTGGAGTCGAGACGCGATGCGCGATAATGGATGTCTCTGTCGGTTAACGAGAGACAAGATATGAAAAAGATCTTAAGAAATCGTTCCTCGCGTAAAGATTAAAGTGTGATTGCGAGTACGCACAGTTTACTTATTAATGCGAACTGCGCACTCTTATTGTCTCTTATGGTTTGAAGTTGAATTATTATGTGCCCGGTTAACACTTTAGTGCAGTAATTGATGAATCTTCCCTCATGCGCATCGTCCACATCACCAAAAGCGAGGAAAAAGTTCAATTGCAGATCGTATTGGTCGTTGTTTGTTCGTTGCGAAGTAAAATTGTTCGCTCTATATGACGCGAGATCCACAGATACTCTTTAACAATGTCTTAATTATCTTGCGCCGCAATGTTATTAATGTCCAAACCTTCCTTGTCGCAACTAACAGTCCACGAATTTACTTCCAAGTTAAATAATCACTGTTCATTAACTTTTGATGAACAATTACCAAATATTCATAGAATGATCGAGGCAACACGTTGAATTTCCACTCATGATGAACAATTTTATTGTTCCTTTTCGCTAAATATTTTATAAACATCACGCCACACGCACACACGGTTAATTAGCGCTGGCAGCTCTGTTAGTTTCAAGTATCGTGACAATTACGATAGCTTTAACCCCCGGCGTAATTGTATCTTCTTCATGTATTCGTGTCAATTAGAGATGGGTAGTTCGCGAACGAACGGGTGTAAAGGAGCGTTTCACCGAGATGAACGAAAGGACCGAGGAACAAATTTCACTTCGGTCGCGGCAGTCTACTTATAGTCCCGGGGACGAGGAACGATCGGTTCATAGTTCACTAGTTCACTTCGGTCGCGGCGGTCTCCTTATAGTTCCCGGGAACGAGGAACGATCGGTTCATAGTTCACTAGTTCACTTCGGTCGCGGCGGTCACTTCGCCAGTTCTCTTTCCAGCCTCGGTCGCGTGCTCGTCTCAGTCTCGGTCTCCCTCGGTCGCACTCGTCGTTCTTCGCATGACCAGTTACACTTCCGACTGCTCCTAGCTAGTTCAGAATCCAGTTGTTCGTTTCGTTCACTGCGCTCGCCCATTTTACATGTGTTCCAAACTGTTCTTACACTTGGGTCTGGCTATTCAGCGTCCACGGCTGGTAATCAAAAAGTATTTTATAGTTACGTAAATTATATAAAAATCACGTTGTATGTAATAGGTACGTCTTTTCGGGTAACAAAAGGGCATATCAGTTCACTTCATTCTATCGACGAACGGCAGAAGACATACTTATAACAAAGTTGTTTAATTTTTTTGTTATTCATATAGTTTTTGGTTTCATCGACTTGATTTAGCAACTGACTTTCAATAATATGCTTAATTTTTAGTGTAAGAAAATTCAAATAAAACGATTGTCGTGTATCTTTCATATACAAAACATTACATTTAGGAAGGCTCTAATTATTTTTAAGTTTGGTAGTTTCCAATTTGCATTACCTGCTAGTTTGGTTTCTTTGGAAAAAAAGAAGTGGGTTGTGGGTCATTTTGGCTCAGTACCAAAAGCGGTGCCTCTCCATTTGAAAAGACATAGATTGCCATAAAATTGTATTTACTTATTATCTCAAAAACATTTGTTCAGAAGGAGCTTTCAAACCAAAAACTTTATTACTGCGAACTTAATTATTATTGTTATTATTATTGCTGCATTAACTTTAACAATGCAACATAAAAACCTAATTTTTACTAAGCGTGTGACGCAAGTATGAGGAGAAAACCACATTTTATTTTATGCTTCCGTTAAGTCTACTTCGCCTACGATCTCAGAGACAGCGTGAAGTGTATATAGGGTGTAAACGATTAGTGTTTACAACGTAGCATAGCTATATAGTGGAAGTCGAAACGAAGAATTTTATACAAGTCACTTGTGGTCTATTAAGTTGGGAAACAGCCACCAACAGGTTTACAAGACTACATGTGCTATAGCCTATGCGCGTCGCGTGAGATTTTCATGTTCTCTTCTCCAGCTCTCTACACATCGTCATCGATTGTTTCGCCATTGTTGTTTGCATTAGCTTGTTATTTCTCCACTGCCTAGTTATTAAATGTTTGTCTGTTTGTTGTATCTGTATCTGTTATGAGTAAAAACTCTGTACTCCAGGGGGGAGGCAAGTGCCCCCTCTTGGTGCCCTCTATCCTTCAGTCATCTACCCTACTAGTTTTCAGGTTTTAATAAGAACCATATACCAAGCACAAATGAACGGTGAACGAGTAAAAATGAACGGTCCCCAAAAAAGAAAGATCAGCAGTGAACTAGTTCCCAAGGATGAACGAGTTTGCTCATCTCTAGTGCCAATGTCTCCTAGTCGAGGTTAAACGTGTATTATAGTCTTTTGAAACTTTGTCCATTCCTTTCTATAAGTTTACTTGTATGAATGTTGAGTCCAATATTGCTTACTTCCGTTAATAAAGTCCAACAACTCGGTATACACAGTCAGCCTACTATATAGGTTCAAGTCTCTAGTCTGAATATCAGTTCACAAAATCCGTGCGTCTACGTCACGCAACAACTCTTGAGAGTAAAACAATCTCGTCGCGCTCCATTCGCTCAACTATGGCAAGAGCTGCTCTCGTGTGACTTGATAGCACGATAGCTAGCAAGCGACTTACTTTTTCCGTGAATGAGTATTGTACACGCATTGAATTTCTTCGTTGCGTTTACAGCTTTCTTCCACATAAAGATATCTCTAATCGACATTTCTTTGGACTTAACTTTCATGGTATTAATTTGCAATTATTACTTAGAAAGCAAGGGGAAACTACAGCCGTAATTTTTCCCGAGGGCATGCAGCTTTACTGTATGGTTAAATGATGATGGCGTCCTCTTGGGTAAAATATTCCGGAGGTAAAATAGTCCCCCATTCGGATCTCCGGGCGGGGACTACTCAACAGGACGTCGTTATCAGGAAAAAGAAAACTGGCATTCTACGGATCGGAGCGTGGAATGTCAGATCCCTTAATTGGGCAGGTGGGTTAGAAAATTTAAAACGGAAATGGATAGGTTAAAGTTAGATGTAGTGGGAATTAGTGAAGTTCGGTGGCAAGAGGAACAAGACTTTTGGTCAGGTGAATACAGGGTTATAGATACGAAATCAAATAGGGGTAATGAATGAGTAGGTTTAATAATGAATAAAAAATAGGAATGCGGGTAAGCTACTACAAACAGCATAGTGAGCGCATTATTGTGGCCAAGATAAACACGAAGCCCATGCCTACTACAGTAGTACAAGTTTATATGCCAACTAGCTCTGCAGATGATGAAGAAATTGATGAAATATACGATGAGATAAAAGAAATTATTCAGGTAGTGAAGGGAGACGAACATTTAATAGCCGTGGGTGACTGGAATTCGAGAGTAGGAAAAGGGAGAGAAGGCATCATAGTAGGTGAACATGGATTGGGGGTAAGAAATGAAAGAGGAAGCCGTCTGGTAGAATTTTGCACAGAGCATAACTTAATCATAGCTAACACTTGGTTCAAGAATCGTAAAAGAAGGTTGTGTACATGGAAGAATCCTGGAGATACTAGAAGTTATCAGATAGATTATATAATGGTAAGACAGAGATTTAGGAACCAGGTTTTAAATTGTAAGACATTTCCAGGGGCAGATGTGCACTCTGAACACACTCTATTGGTTATGAACTATAGATTAAAACTGAAGGTGGGAATTTAAGGAGATGGGACCTGGATAAACTGACAGAACCAGAGGTTGTAGAGAGTTTCAGAGAGAGCATTAGGGAACGATTGACAAGAATGGGGGAAAGAAATACAGTAGAAGAAGAATGGGTAGCTCTGAGGGATGAAGTAGTGAAGGCAGCAGAGGATCAAGTAGGTAAAAAGACGAGGGCTAGTAGAAATCCTTGGGTAACAGAGGAATATTGAATTTAATTGACGAAAGAAGAAAATATAAAAATGCAGTAAATGAAGCATTAAAAAAGGAATACAAACGTCTCAAAAATGAGATCGACAGGAAGTGCAAAATGGCTAAGCAGGGATGGCTAGAGGACAAATGTAAGGATGTAGAGGCTTATCTCACTAGGGGTAAGATAGATACTGCCTACAGGAAAATTAAAGAGACCTTTGGAGAAAAGAGAACCACTTGTATGAATATCAAGAGCTCAGATGGAAACCTAGTTCTAAGCAAAGAAGGGAAAGCAGAAAGGTGGAAGGAGTATGTAGAGGGTCTATACAAGGGCGATGTAATTGAGGACAATATTATGGAAATAGAAGAGGATGTAGATGAAGATGAAATGGGAGATACGGTACTGCGTGAAGAGTTTGTCAGAGCACTGAAAGACCTGAGTCGAAACAAGGCCCCAGGAGTAGACAACATTCCATTAGAACTACTGACGGGCTTGGGCGAGCCAGTCCTGACGAAACTCTACCATCTGGTGAGCAAGATGTATGAGACAGGCGAAATACCCTCGGACTTCAAGAAGAATATAATAATTCCAATCCCAAAGAAAGCAGGTGTTGACAAATGTGAAAATTACCGAACAACTTAGATGTTTGGCTAATAACTAAAGATGACCTTTCTTTCTTCTTCTTTTCTACCAAAACACACTCTGCAATACTTAATGTTGGTGTTTATCAAGACTTTCTGGTGTTACATCATCGGCAAAGTTGTCGTACCTGTCAGGATAACTTTTCCCCTGCTTTACTTCATGATGGTCTTTCCTATTTGGGTTTTGGTGTTCATTAGGGTGTTACATGAAGAAAGACGACATACGCTTGAAGTTTTCTAAGACTATAGACACAGCTATAAGGAATAGCTCAGAAGGCACTAATGTTGAAGAGGAATGGGTATCTCTAAAAAGCCCTTTTTAGAGATACCTATTGGTATATAGAAGGTAACTGCGAAGAAACTATGGGTAACAGAAGAAATATTTGATTTGATCGATGAAAGAAGGATGTTTAAAAATGTTCAGGGAAATCACGAATACAAAAATGCAACTTGCAGAGGAATGAAATAAATTGGAAGTGCCGGGAAACTAAGTCGAAATGGCTGAATGAAAAATGTGTAGAAATCGAAAAAGATATGATTGAAGGACTGACTCAAAATACATGAAGGTCAAAACAACTTTCGGTAAAATTAAAAGCAAGGGTAGTAAAATTAAGAGTGCAATGTGAATTCCACTGTTAAATGCAGAGGAGAGAGCAGATAGGTGGAAGGAGTGCAGTGAAAGCCTGTATGAGGCGGAAGACTTGTCTGATAACGTGATAGGAGAGGAAACACGAGTCGATATATGGGGCCCAATATCAGAATTAGAATTTAAGAAAGCTTTGGAGGACTTAAGACAAAATAAGGCAGAAGGGATAGATAACATTTTATCAGAATTTCTCAAATCATTGGGGGAAGTGCCAACGAAATGGCTATTCACGCTGGTGTATGGAATGTATGAGTATGGTAACATACCATCTGACTTCCGGAAAATATCATCCACACCATTCCGAAGACTGCAAGAGCTGACAAGTGTGAGAATTATCGCACAATCAGCTAAACAGCTCTCGCATCCAAGTTGCTGAGAAGAATAATATACAGAAGTATGGTAAAGAAAATGGAGGATTTGTTAGATGACGATCAGTTTCGCTTTAGGAAAGATAAATCGAAGAAAGACGAAAGTAATTAGAAGTAGCAAAAACAGAACAGCGAGAAACTTAAAATCAGGATTGATGCTCGCGGAGTAGATGAAGCTAAGGAATTCTACTACCTAGGCAACAAAATAAGCAAAGACGGACAGAACAAGGAGGACATCAAAAGCAGACTAGCACTGGCAAGAAGGGCATTCCTGGCCAAGAGAAGTCTGCTAGTATCAAACATAGGCCTTAACCCAAGGAAGAAATTTCTGAGAATATACGTTTCGAGGACAGAACTGTATGTTAGCGAAACATGGACTTTGGGGAAACCGGAAGAGAAGAGAATCGAAGCATTTGAGATGTGGTGCTACAGACGAATGTTGAAAATTAAGTGGACTGGTAAGGCGAGGAGTGAGGAGGATCTGCGCAGAATCATAGAGGAATGGAATATGGGGAATACACTGACAAGAAGAAGAAAATGTTCAAATGTGTGTGAAATCTTATGGGACTTAACTGCTAAGGTCATCAGTCCCTAAGCTTACACACTACTTAACCTAAATTATCCTAAGGACAAACACACACACCCATGCCCGAGGGAGGATTCGAACCTCCGCCGGGACCAGCCGCACAGTCAATGACTGCACCGCCTGAAACCGTTCGGCTTATCTCGCGCGGCACAAGGAGAAGAGACAGGATGATATGACTTGTGTTAAGACATCAGGGAATGATTTCCATCGTACAAGAAGGCGATATAGAGGGCAAAAACTGTAGAGGAAGACAGAGATTGGAATACATCCAGCAAGTAATTGAGGACGTAGGTTGCAAGCGCTACTCTGAGATGAAGATGTTGACACAGGAGAGGAATTCGGGGCGGGCCGCATCGAACCAGTCAGATGACTGATGACTCAAAAGAATAAATAAATAAAAATTTACGAATTGTTTGGAAAACCTTCGATTCATACATCTCACTTTTCATAGCTGCTGCCTTGACAATGCTATCCAATTTCATAAGTTTTGTTGATTATTTCAACTTTACTGTCAATGTGCAAATATATGTCTTGCCTATGCACAAACCCCTCAGAATGAGTGCATGGCAATCTTGCAAATCTGTCCATAGCCTATAATATAGTGACAGTTATGTATCGGTACACTATCTTTCACAGACATATTCCTGGAAGCTTCATCTGTATCACCTGTCATTCAATTTTCTCGTTTTATCAATAACCAGCAAGCCATACTCTGTGTGAGTCCAGCAAACCCCAAATATGGAAAAAAATTCGTAGAATGTCATGCCGGCCGCTGTGACCGAGGCATTCTAGGCGCTTCAGTCTGGAACCGCGCAAATGCTACGGTCGCAGGTTCGAATCCTGCCTCGGGCATGGATGTGTGTGATGTCCTTAGGTTAGTTAGGTTTAAGTGGTCCTAAGTTGTAGGGGATTGATGACCTCAGATGTTTAAGTCCCACAGTGCTCAGAGCCATCGTACATTTTGAATGTCATGTCAGTTCCTACATGTGCTTGGTGAATATACTTTGAATTCACGTCGTCCTGTTTCAAAGTGGCAGTAAGGTTCGTATTATTTCTTACCAACTGCCTCAGTATCCTGGAATAAGCTTGGTGCACATAAATGACATCAGCCTTCTAATGGTGGCCGAAACAAAAATATTTCTGTTTGTTATCCTGGTTTCTACTGCAATATCGTCAAATATGAATACGCTGTTGGGTTCTACTTTTTCAGGAGATTGGATATCACAGTTTTTACTGAAGGTCTGATAGGTTACCTCATAAATACCGTACAAAATCACCAACAATAGCTCGTATTTCGACTGAAATAATATTTTTGAGAACATAAAACATGCTCAAAGTGGGCCTGTTCAGAATGTGTTCAGAATGACGTAAGGACATTGGTTGTCTCGCAGTCGGATGGTTGAATAATTATAGTTCATATATCATTGAGAAGCGATGATCCAGTCTTCTTCTTCTTCTTTTGATTGCAAGAACAGTCAGTTACTATGAGTCTCATTGTGATCAGGGCGTGCCGTCCACTTGGCTATGGTGATGACTAACTGGATTTTATAGTGAACACACATGTAGCTCTTATTGTTTTTTATTTCAGAAATGGCTCTGAGCACTATGGGACTTAACACCTGAGGTCATCAGTCCCCTAGAACTTAGAACTACTTAAACCTAACTAACCTAAGGACATCACACTCATCCATGCCCGAGGCAGGATTCGAACCTGCGACTGTAGCGGTCGCTCGGTTCCAGACTGTAGCGACTAGAACCGCTTGGCCACTCCGGCCGGCGTTTTTTATTTCAAAACTCTTCAGTATTGCAGGGTATACGAACATACTTGAATCTGAATATAGTTCTTTACTTACATCTGGCACAGTTAGTTCATAC
Source organism: Schistocerca americana (assembly GCF_021461395.2). Classification (NCBI taxonomy): domain Eukaryota; kingdom Metazoa; phylum Arthropoda; class Insecta; order Orthoptera; family Acrididae; genus Schistocerca; species Schistocerca americana. Next base: position 100,373,162 of record NC_060130.1, on the reverse strand, counting down.
ATATTGACTTTTATTAATGCACAACATGAATCATAAAGTTGAGTGATGGTTCCCACCAGTGGATGGGGAGTTTCGTGTGCTGTCTCCAAAACCTCGCTACGCATTTTCTCACAGAACTGACGGACATATGTTTTCCCAGTTTGGATTACATAACTGGTGTACTTTAGATTTTTAAAAGTTTGCTCTTGTAGATGGGTGCACTCTCTCGCGTTGCACAATTTAACTGTTCGTGCAAAGTCCCCTGTGAATATGATTTTCCAGTATCAGTGTTGGGGAGTGAGTATCTCTGGCCGGCCGCTGTGGCCGAGTGGTTCTAGGCGCATCAGTCTGGAACCGCGCGACTGCTACGTTCGCAGATTCGAATCCTGCCTTGGGCATGGATGTGTATAATGTCCTTAGGTTAGTTGGGTTTAAGTTCTACGGGACTGATGACCTCAGATGTTACGTCCCATAGTGCTCAAAGCCATTTGAACCATTTGAAGTGAGTATTTGTGTGGAACAAGGCGGAGATTTGCATTGATGTGTTGCATAAGTATGTCTACTCATCCATGGATAACATGTCCTTTGGTAACATACTGTGGATTTTCAAAAACTACCATCGGATAGAACTACCATCGGATAGAACTGACAGTCTGACGTCATGCCCACACTGATGTGTTCGCAGTGACTTATGTTTAAACTGTAACTAATGTTGAACAGCATTATTTCATTGCCAAGTGGATGCTACTGCTGTGATGACCTGTGCTTGCCTGCAAGGAAAAAAGAAAGAAATTGTTGGTTAAGCATACGTATTTTCGACTGCATTTATTCTAATTGTCACAGGCACTAATCATCATTATATGACAGCTGTCTTGTAGTGAGGAGTGTTGCTACATGCTTTGATATCTTTACCCTCTGAGAGTTCTCACATTACGGCATAAATTGATTATCAATTAATATATATATATATATAAGCAGCAGTGTACGCAACTTTAAAAAAATAATCATTTATATCCTATTTTACCTCCCATTAAAGCGCACCGTGAGGGCTGACAATATATTTTATTGAGCAGTCGTCACAGCTTAGCAGGATGGTTGGATTATTTTTCCGTTTATCAATCACACACTGCATTAACTCAGCTATGACGTGTACAAGCTTTTATTCACTCTTAATTCACATCTGAATCCTAACGACTGCCAGAGGTGGATGTGCCACAACTGGTATTCCCTTGTGTGTGTGTGTGTGAGTGTGTGTGTGTAGGCGGGTTGCTCATTTTTCTGCCAGCTCTGCTGGCTTCGATAGCTTCCAACAGCTGTGTTATCTGATGTGCATGGAGTGATAGTGGGGGTGATGCAGGGAGGGGGAGATGACTATTGCCTCTCAAGCCCTCCTCTTCCTAGTGCGTTTGCCTCACCAATACTACACTCGTGGTGGTAGGCTGGGGTAGCGGCCATTGCGCTGTGGTCTGGGTGCTTTGACCTGGGGTTGGACGGACAATGGACAACGCTCAGCTTGAAAGGCTGCGGCTTACGCTTTGGCCCACAGGTGTTGGCGGCAGTAGCAGTGCAACAGAAGTACTTTGTAGCAGTGAGTCCAATTACTATCTCAATAGTACTCCATGTCCCAAAGCACTTTGACATCATTGCTCAGTGGAGGTGCAACAGAGGCACTGCTACATTTTAATATGTGTCTTTTCTACTGAATTTCTCCAGCAACTTGTGGTTATAAAATACTTTAATGGCAGAATGAGGGGAAAATGAGAGCACTTTTTGTATGACGTATTATTATTTATGTAAACAGAGTGTTTGGAAATTCCTGTTACAAACTTCTAGGGCTTGTAGAGGGGATTTAGTACATAATATTTCGAACAGAATCCACATCTGGAATCGTACCGTTTCTGTTCTATGACAGTTTCTATTCAGATGTTTAACTCATCATCATCTGCTTGAGGAATTTAATTAGGCATGGAACAGTATAAATATTGGTTAAGAAATCGAAAGGATACTTAGCAAAAAATGTGTTTATCACTTAAGTACATTTCTTTGCATTAACACTTACACATTACGTGTATGCATTATTCCAAAACACAAAAGAACCCAGCATACTGTACGTACAGGACAGTACTGATGCATTAGAACAGCAGACCGATGTGGCGACCACTAATGTTGTTACAGACATTGTACCAACGAAACAAGTTCTGGTTCACACTCTCCATCCCACCTGGTGCCTCTTGAGTTTCTAGTGCAGTGGCCAGAACTTGTGCCAGCAGATCTTCCTCTGTCTCATAAATTAACTTTGCATATGACCTCACAAGAAATATTCCATAGGCTGTTCTATATGTCATCTTGTCTACCCTACTGCGTACCAGGACAAGCAACTCTGAGACTTTTCTCGTTCCCTCAGCAGTCATGGACGCATAACACATCTGAAATGAAAATGTCACAGAATGGAAACGGTACGTTTCTGGACATGTTTTCCTACTCAGGATATTATGTTCTCACACCCATCTACAAGTCGTACAATTTGGGGTCAGCTGTTACAGACCTTGACACTGGATGAAGGTAGGTATTTATACATTGCTCTTATTGCTTCGTATTTGCTCTATGATTACGTAAATAGTCTACAAACTCATAGTATGCTGCTCTGACATATGGGTGCCAGTGACGCAATCTGTCTTTCATGATCATTCATGCACACTATAGTTGATGCAAATTGTCTTCACTTGAGCGTTTGATGTTAGTGCATGTGTCTAAAGATATTTCCAGCATTAATTCTCTATAAATATCAATTATGAACACCTTCCCTCCAAATATATCTATGATAATAGGAGTATGTGATGGGGTATACACGATCGACATTTTCCTCTCAATGTAGTCCATTACACTGCACAGATAGTCCCTCTCATACTACATATACTGTACTCTATTACCAAGCCACTGGACATACTCCACTTCAATTAATGCACCAGGGCCACTATCAGGCGCCTGGCCTACATTCACATATTCAGATATGGAAGCAGCAAATTACAGATGTTGGTGATTAGCAATATTCTAGAACCACTTAATTGAGGCTTGATGAGTTGTGTTAGATCTGGTGGCTACGACTGCTATAAAGGTACAGAATATCCAAATGGCAGATCTGATAGACTGGCACACCCCCTTTAGTTTGCTGTGGTGATGCAGACATTAGTAAGAAGAATACCTGCATGTCCTGGTCCCGAATTTCTGCTAGTATCACATCAGAGCTGTAATACTCTAGGGAAAATAAGAATACAGAATCTTAACAGATAAGATATCAATAATAATTTTAACAATACTAATGAAGGATTAAGAATGACTTACCTAATCTTCTTCTTGTTGTGACTGGAGACCCATCACTGCTACTACTGGCATTTCATGGTGATCCTTCCACTATGGTACACAGAATAGGAATGGCAAAACTCTCACAATTGTATTTATATTATGAAGGTGGGAGAGGAAGTAATTTGATTCCTACTGGCCCTTGGTGGCGTGACCTTGTCCTAGATTCTTATCTGTTCCAGAGTTCTCACTGTGGCGAACTTGTCAAGTGCCACGGAAGGGGGGTCTTATCTCATCAGTGACCTCTCATCACAAGGTCAAGTTCATCTTGTACCAGCACTGTGGTTCAATGAGATTCTTTTATCATTACAAGTATTATCTCAAGGTCATGGCCATCTTGTACTGGTATTGATTCACTACTTATACGTATGTGAATATGCATGTTGCATTGCATTATCTGGAATGTCATCATGAGCAACATTATTGAAACTAAACAAATAATTCCAAATCAACACGCTCATGTTGCAACTGTTTTTGTCGTCATCTGTCACGGAACCAGTCCGTTGTCACTTCATTGTCGGATGGTTTATATATTACATAGTAACACCATGTCACGTGGTATTTCACCACGAATTTTAATTGCTATTATTTCTTAAAGTACACCCTATTATCTAATTTAGTACAAGCCTGAAGAGTAGTAACATAGCTGTTCATAGCTTACGTAAATCGGAATTATCGATGTAGAAAAATAATGAAACAGGATGAGAGAAAGCACAACGAAAATTTGATAATAAAACCAATAAGAGTACAAAGCCAACAAAATAGAAAGTATGTATCACAGTTCATCAGTTGAGTTTGTAGATGTCAAAGTAACTAACAGCAGAGAGAAATTTATGCAACCATTTCAATTAAGAAATGCTTCTGTAGTTGAAAAGATGAATTAAAGGAACAGATAATTAACTACGAAAGTAATGTCGTATGATGTGTATAAGAGCATCACAGCTCTGATGAAAGGGAAGGTATTGGGAGATGATGTCTGAGAAAAAGTGATTAGAACTGGAGGAAAAGTAATTCAAAAGAAACCTGCAGAATATGTACGGAAGAACAGAATCCCCTAGAACTTGAACAATATTGTAATGGAGAGAGGTGACAGAAAAAACAGAAATCTGTAGACCTACCAACGAGATGTTCATGAAGTAAAGATAGTTAGTAGAATCATCACCAATTGCAAGGAGTGAAATTACAATGAATCCAGACCTTTATCAGCTTACAAGCGTTGATGAATATGAACGGGGACAGGTGAAAATGTGTACCCCGACCGGGACTCGAACCCGGGATCTTCTGCTTGAATGGCAGACTCTATATCCATCTGAGCCACCGAGGACAGAGAGCACAACGCGACTGTAGGCCGGCCGCGGTGGTCTAGCGGTTCTAGGCGCTCAGTCCGGAACCGCGCGACTGCTACGGTCGCAGGTTCGAATCCTGCCTCGGGCATGGATGTGTGTGATGTCCTTAGGTTAGTTAGGTTTAAGTAGTTCTAAGTTCTAGGGGACTGATGACCACAGATGTTAAGTCCCATAGTGCTCAGAGCCATTTTTTTTGAGCGACTGTAGGGTCTTATCTCTGGTACGCTCCCCGTAAGACTCACATTCCCAACTTACTGTCCACACACTACATTTGTAGTGCTCCTGCCCACTATACTCATTACTCGCGGCAATCAATCTACCGATTCCCGTAAGAGTTCGGGCAATGTGAGTGCATCGCGCTGAAGAAGACCATTGGCTGGTATGCCTTATCTATATGAAGATGTTATATGATCCATCTTCATATATTCATATAATTGCAAAGGGTGTTTGCGAGTAGTGAACAAATTAATACATATGAATGACTACTTCATCTGAGATTCATATATACATAGAAAGCATTTGATCCAATTCAACGAAATCTGTTGTATCAGTCCCCGAGAAACTAGAGGCTGAGTTAGTCTACAAAGAGGGGCTTCACATCATCTGCATTGGTATAAATTACAATGGAAGTCCCAGAGGGTTTGATCTTTGGTCCCCTACTTCCTTGCTTTAACTACAAGAAATCGGAAGGCAGACTTAGTCCTGTTTGTCGGTGATACAAACATTGTTGTGAAGCTGAATAATGTAGCACCAACAGAGAGAACAGGGCATGTTGACTTTGTGAAAGTTACCGTCTGGTTTTGCACAAATGGGTAGTTTTAGCATTGAAAAACACAACTCATCCATATTAGTGCTGTCAGAAATATCACACCCCCTATTAACGTAGTATACCTCAAAGGAATAATAAACAAAGCGGAAAGATCCGAAGAAATTCTGGTCGTATGTAAAGTACACAAGCGGCAAGACGCAGTCAATACCTTCGCTGCGCAGTGCCGATGGCACTGTTACCGACGACTGTGCCGCTAAAGCGGAGTTATTGAACGCAGTTTTCCGAAATTCCTTCACAAGGGAAGACGAATGGAATATTCCAGAATCTGAAACACGAACAGCTGCTAGCATGAGTTTCTTAGAAGCAGATACCATAGGGGTTACGAAGCAACTCAAATCGCTTGATACGGGCAAGTCTTCAGGTCCAGATTGTATACCGATTAGGTTCCTTTCAGATTACGCTGATACAATAGCTCCCTACTTAGCAATCATATACAACCGCGCGCTCACCGATAGATCTGTACCTACAGATTGGAAAATTGCGCAGGTCGCACCAGCGTTTAAGAAGGGTAGTAGGAGTTATCCATCGAACTACAGACCTATAGCCGGCCGGAGTGGCCGAGCGGTTCTAGTCGCTACAGTCTGGAACCGCGCGACCGCTACGGTCGCAGGTTCGAATCCTGCCTCGGGCATGGATGTGTGTGATGTCCTTAGGTTAGTTAGGTTTAAGTATTTCTAAGTTCTAGGGGACTGATGACCTCAGCAGTTAAGTCCCATAGTGCTCAGAGTCATTTGAACAGACCTATATCATTGACGTCGGTTTGCAGTAGGGTTTTGGAGCATATACTGTATTCAAACATTATGAATCACTTGAAAGGAACGATCTATTGATACGTAATCAGTATTGCTTCAGAAAACATCGTTCTTGTGCAACGCAGCTAGCTCTTTATTCGCTATCGACAGGGTATCTCAAGTTGATTCCGTATTTCTAGATTTCCGGAAAGATTTTGACACCGTTCCTCACAAGCGACTTCTAATCAAGCTGCGGGCCTACGGGATATCGTCTCAGTTGTGGGACTGGATTCGTGATTTCCTGTCAGGAAGGTCGCAGTTCGTAGTAATAGACGGCAAATCATCGAGTAAAACTGAAGTGATATCAGGTGTTCCCCAGGGAAGCGTGCTGGGACCTCTGCTGTACCTGATCTATATAAATGACCTGGGTGACAATCTGAGCAGTTCTCTTAGGTTGTTCGCAGATGATGCTGTAATTTACCGTCTAGTAAGGTCATCCGAAGACCAGTATCAGTTGCAAAGCGATTTAGAAAAGATTGCTGTATGGTGTAGCAGGTGGCAGTTGACGTTAAATAACGAAAAATGTGAGGTGATCCACATGAGTTCCAAAAGAAATCCATTGGAATTCGATTACTCGATAAATAGTACAATTCTCAAGGCTGTCAATTCAACTAAGTACCTGGGTGTTAAAATTACGAACAACTTCAGTTGTTGTGTGATGTCCTTAGGTTAGTTAGGTTTAAGTAGTTCTAAGTTCTAGGGGACTGATGACCATAGATGTTAAGTCCCATAGTGCTCAGAGCCATTTGAACAACTTCAGTTGGAAAGACCACATAGATAATACTGTGAGGAAGGCGAGCCAAAGGTTGCGTTTCATTGGCAGGACACTTAGAAGATGCAACAAGTCCACTAAAGAGACAGCTTACACTACACAAGTTCGTCCTCTGTTAGAATATTGCTGCGCGGTGTGGGATCCTTACCACATGGGATTGACGGAGGACATCGAAAGGGTGCAAAAAAAGGCAGCTCGTTTTGCATTATCACGTAATAGGGGAGAGAGTGTGGCAGATATGATACGCGAGTTGGGATGGAAGTCATTAAAGCAGAGAAGCTTTTCGTCGCGGCGAGATCTATTTACGAAATTTCAATCACCAACTTTCTCTTCCGAATGCGAAAATATTTTGTTGAGCCCAACCTACATAGGTAGGAATGATCATCAAAATAAAATAAGAGAAATCAGAGCTCGAACTGAAAGGTCTAGGTGTTCGTTTTTCCCGAGCGCTGTTCGGGAGTGGAATGGTAGAGAGATAGTATGATTGTGGATGAACCCTCTGCCGAGCACTAAGTTTAAAGACGTGCATACTGATGGAAACTGAAAGTGGTAAAACAATGTAAGACGGTTAAATTCGTCTAATTTTGCCATAAGTATGATTGCCACGTATAGGAATACAGAAGTCAGTAAGTTAAAATAATTTTTATATCTCCATTCACTGATGTCTAATGGGATAATATTATGGGGTAAGTCCTCCCTTACGCAAAAAATACTCAAATACTCATTATTGAGTATTTTTTGCTTAAGTATTTCTCTGTAGAAAGTAGTTCTCTGCAGATGTAGGGTTCACACACGTACATCTTGCAGCCAACTCTTTAAGCAGCTGGGAAAGTTAGTTTCAATCTCACAGTACACTTTTTCACTTATGAAATTTTTTGTCAACTGTCCATCTGGCTTTGAGAATACAACACTAACTGAAGATGTTTGTCCTTTACAACTCATTTTCTACCCCAGAATAATCCTTGACTAGAAATAATTATTCATTCTTACAGAGGAAAACCTTTAAATGCTCTGCATGTAACTACATAAAGATTTTTTTCATTTTTATGTATTCGATGTGTTTTGAGATGACATTTTCCACATCGTAATTATTATCATGAATACGATGAATGAAATACGTAACTACGTTACAATGCTGAAAGACATACTGTATATGAAAGCTACACCTTCCACTAGACTTCGTCAGGGCAGTGAGCAATTCCAATTTGAAAGACGAGCCAGACAACGTTCCAATATCACTGAAGCCATTCCCAGTAGGGCTATAGGAAGTTTTCACATTCTTAAATTGGGAAAACGGAGGAGGAATAAATGTTTCTCGAACATATCTGAGCCACATCCGTTTTGCTGAACATATCGTCATCTATTGCTGATAAACTTCTGTAACCAATGGAATAACTTAATAAAGGAAGTTTGGAAGGCCTAAAAATCAATATAAGCAAATCTACAATAATATGCAATCAACCCAATGAAAAGAAAATAGTATAAATAAACAATGAAGTCCAAGAACTAGCTTTAGTATTTATGGCACTTGAATACAACGACTGGATGCACAGGAAAAGAAATCACTATAATAGCAAAACTGACCTGCCGTGGTTTTGGTAAGCTGAATAAGATTTTTCAAATTAATCTTCCGTTTTGCCTGGAAAGGCTAGTTTGTAATCAGTGTATGTTATCAGTTTTATCTTTTGACAGTGAGACGTGGACTGTTAATACGAAAGCAATTCAGAAATAAGAGGTTGCTCAGCAAAAAATCGCGAGATACGTGCTCGGAATTACCACGAGGGAGAGGTGAAGTTTGCGAACGAACTGGGGTGGAAGACGTGAATTTGGTTATAATAAAAATGAAATGTGAGTTTGGGGGATATGTAGCTAGGTGAGTGGGTGGGAGATGAGACAGAAAAGGTCTTTGCTGGATTCCAACGATCGAGAAAACGATGTGGCGGTAGGTTCTTAGACATAATTAAAAACAAGTAGGAACAAATTTGATGTATACAGCTTAAGATAGCAATGCGTGCGGATGCCTGGAAAAGGTGGATGTGAACTGACTGATGATGTCGACTATCATGATGTTGATGATGATGATGATGATGTATATTGTCGTTCGAATTCAAACAATGCCCCGCAATTGATTTGTTTTCGATTTCACGCATATTTTTAGCAAGTGAAGCTAATCTGTAAGTCCGCTCTTTACATCTCTACAGTAAATCACGGAAGCCTGTCACATTCCTATAAATAAATGTTCGATAGCCCCTTTCACTGGGTGATACAGTGCAATCATATCTGCAGCGTCCGCTGTTTTATTGGTGTCAGCGCAGCTGTAACTGCCATTCCGTGATTTGTGAGCTATCTCTAGCAGCAGGAATTATGAACACTGAAAGAGATGGTGCAACGCCAAGACGCTATAGCCTGCTGCATCCTGTTTTAGATTCCGCTTTATTCGTTCAAAATTACACATCCTGTTTGCAACTGTTTCTTTTGTTTTTCAATCCCAAAGAAGAAGATTCAGTTGTAAGGTAAAACTCATTTCCACCAGGCGCTCAAATAATCTTTAAAATGCATGGAACGAGAGACGCTGTACATTTCATGAAATGAGTAATTCTGCTGCATCTCTTCTTATTTTATTTGGAACTATTTCATTATTAGCGATTAGTTAATTACCCTTCCCCTTGGGTATTAACAATCTATGTCACCAGGAAGTTTCAATCTATGTCACACCAAAAACTACATTATGCTTCCAGAATTCTGTGATTAACGCAGCAGTGTGAAAAAGACAAAGATAGGGTCCCGGATCATAGTAGCTCCGGGTACAGCTATCACAGATGAAAAGTTCACACGTAAAATGAAATAAGAACAACCGTAATGCTGATTTCGTCACCGTAACAGCATAAATAACAAATTAAAATATGGCAGAGAGCTCTTGAATTGAAACTGCACATAGTGTGGCCAGTGCCTTAAACTCAAACACGATGCACGACTACGAACTCATGAAGGAACAGTTTGTGTTACTTTCTTTTTTAAGGAAATGAACTGCGTATCTGTGTGACCATACCATCGGCTGGTATGTAAATGATTAGACTTGAAACTCTATATGACAATCGGAATCGCCACCAGAGTGCGTTATTATTCTTCGTGTTTAGAGTTGTTCCCAGGCGTGATAGGTTATACAAGGGACGTGAACAATGTCAGATGATGCGTGATCCTTATGAAGGACATGGAGATGATGTGTACGCGTGTAAGACAGCGTTATCAGTACTAGACACAGTTTGAAAGAGGCCTCATTGTGAGGCTCATTTTGACCAGCTGTTCGAATGGTGCAGTATCGAAATTTCTGGGGCATTTGGATGTAACAGTGGCCCGATTCTGGAACGCATGGCATGGCATACTCGTCGCTAAAGTTCCATTCGAACTTGTCTTACCACCACAAGGGACGATAGCCGTATTGTGCACCAAGCACATCGAAATCCCATCACATTGCCCCTGCCATCCGGGACCCCCTCTAACACTCTGTGTCATCCCCCCCCCCCCCCCTACCTTTGGTCGGAGACTATCAGTAGCCACATTAGGAGCTTACTGTCCCACGCGTAGGCTGCTGTTAACATAGTGGGTATGTTCGGAGTGCTGCCGTAACCGGGAAGCATGTACTGCTGAATACCGTCGCATTGTATTCAGCGATGAATCACGGTTCTGCATTACACCGTACGACTATTGTCGGCGAGTATGGCGGCGACCTGGGGAGAGGTCCCATTCTTTTATTGTTTTGGAAAAGCACACTGGTGATACTCGTGGCGTCATGGTGTAAGTAGCCATTGGGTATGACTTCAGTGGTACTACTACGGTGGTAGTAGTTGGTGGAATATCATGGCACAACGGTACGTCATGGTCATCCTGCGTACCCATGCGACTGTATCGTGTATGCCATTTTCCAGCAGGATAATGCTCATTGACAAATGGCATATGTCTCAATGAACTGTCTGCTTGATGTTGATGTACTTCCATGGCCAATAAAATCTGCAGATCTGTCCTCAATAGAACTTGTGTGGGACCAGCTCTGATGTCCACCCATTGCCAGTATCATGGATATCAGGGAGCAGTTAAATCAATTGTGGGCCATCCAAATTCAGAACAAGATACAACAGCCTTATGATATCCTTCCCAACCGAATCAGTACGTGTACTCAGGCCAGATGGTCCGCAACGTCATAATGATAAGCGGGCTCGTACTGTCAAGTTCTTTGTAAATTTGACTCGATTCTTTAACGTCACATATCTTCTCAACCCGTGAAATTTCTCCTTTTGCATGTTTCATTTTTTTGTCAGGTAGCGTATATTTATGTTGAACTCTCATTGGGAACAGCATGACATGATGTCTTTCCCTCACCTCCGCTTGGATCATAGCATTCTGAAAACATAGTACAATTTTTGCTGCGATATGAGGCCCAAGGGAGCGAAATAATTTCAAACAAAAATGGTTCAAATGGCTCTGAGCACTATGGGAATCAACTTCTGAGGTCATTAGTCCCCTAGAACTTAGAACTAGTTAAACCTAAGGACATTACAAACATCCATGCCCGAGGCAGGATTCGAACCTGCGACCGTAGCGGTCCTGCGGTTCCAGACTGCAGCGCCTTTAACCGCACGGCCACTTCGGCCGGCAATTTCAAACAAATCACAGAAAAAGGCATTCAAATGATCATCATACATGCACATTTGCTGATAATGCAGATGATATTAGTAATAATAACAATACATATAGAATTTACTGATCAGGAAAATCAGCTGTCAAATAACCGAAATCAGACAAATGGCATATCTGCCGTATTACTGCGAGAATTTCAATTTAAGTTTAACGGTTCGTCGTTGTTGTTGTTGTAGTAGAAGAACAATAAGAAGAAGAAAGCTGTCGTGCGACGGTGTCCATCGTTATGAACAGTAAGAAGTTTTTTGACTAGTTGAACGCACTCTCCGGATGCCCTAATGACCACCATTGTTGCAGTTCCGCAAAGACCTGGCCCATGATTTAAGCAACACTTCGGCACGCAATTTGGTGATTATGAACAGTACACCTCCGTATCCTCTCCCTTGGTATGTAAAAAGTGATGAATAAAGTATTTTGCACGCATTGCTTCGTATTTAATGCTCTCTGGTCAAAAACACACTCGAAACTACAACTTTGTGAAATCTTGCCCAAGAAGGCAGTGACATTTTGCAATGAAAGTAACCACATAGTTAAAACAAAAAAAAACCTCTTGACAAAGATACAGATTAAAATTTTCTTTGTTGTCTGCCTAAAGTAAGAAATGGAGTAATCTCCAATGGTTCTGATTTGTTCTAAATGTTAACTACAAACCCACACCATAATAACGTGCTTGAGTGCTATATGGTCTTTAATTGTCAATATTTTAGGTTACGCCTAACAGTGAATATCATACTGCCAAGATTCCGAAATAACAAGTAACTGTAACCAGTCATTACTATTGATCGACATTAAGGAAGCTAAATGTCCAACGTAACTGATGTATCTATAAAACTGGTTAGTAGCAACATGAATGAAGTCACAACAGCAAAGCATTTGAAATCATATGCTCAACAACATATGACTCAATTTATCTGTCAATATATGAACTTTGATTCTGGTTTAACACACAATGACTAACCCGTCCGTGGGACACCTCTCTCCATTCACTACTCCTATACCCCCAAACCCCGCCCTTTCCCCTCACTTTCCTGATGCAGACTTCCTCATGGGATTTCAAGAGTGCACACACACACACACACACACACACACACACACACACACACATACACACACGCACACGCACACACACACACACACACACACACACACACACACACACACACACACGCACACAGAGAGAGAGAGAGAGAGAGAGAGAGAGAGAGAGAGAGAGAGAGAATTAAGAGACTTTAATGTATAATTAACCACTTTTGTAAAATAATTACATGGTAAACTCTTTGACTTGTTAGGTCCTAGCATCCAATCTGATCTCAAGTAAATTTTTGAATGCTGTAGTGCGTGATGCAAACATTACACTAGAAGAGGCTGTTGCACCATGGTACAATTTTTTAGACTTCGCCTCTAGCCAGCTGTGTAACAGAAGATTAATATATTTTCTTATTCCATTTTTAAAATATGGCAGTCACTTTTTATGTCTCGCAGTCTTTTTTTGCAAATTACAAAAATTACTCCATAAAAGTAAGGTTTTCCTAAATGTGAAAACATGTTCCAAAGTACAACATGATCATGTACTTAAGAACAAATAATCAACTGAAACTTAAAAACGCCGCAATCGAGAAAACCTTGTCATTAATGAGTTAAATAGTCCACCTACTACGTTATTATTCTACTATACATCAATAATCAGTAAGTGAAATCAAACGAAGCAGAAGTATTATCAAAAACGAGTTACAAGTTAAATACATTTTGAAATAGAAGCTATTGGAAACTAACACAAATTTCCATTTTTAAAACAGGTAAAATTGTCAAGACATTAAAGAAACTTAGCTCATTTGCAAGTATCACATGTTCCATGGTAAAAGACTTTCTACTGTTTCAATATAAGATGGTGCACGACCGACGAAATATGGCGTAACAGTTCACATGTTATATAAACAGTTCTCAAAATATGTAGCGTTTTACCTACCATAAAATTATGTACCTGAAGAATTAACAATATATTCCAAATAGGTCGGCCGCTGTGACCGAGCGTTTCTAGGAACTTCAGTCCGGAACCGCGCTGGTGCTACGGTCGCAGGTTAGAATCCTGCCTCGGACATGGATGTGTGTGATGTCCTTAGGTTAGTTAGGTTTAAGTAATTCTAATTCTAGGGGATTGATGATCTCAGATGTTAAGTCCCGTAGTGCTTAGAGCCATTCCAAATAACTTTAATATAATACGCAGCAATTAAATGTGAAGAAAATAAATATTTAAGAATGCTGTGCAAAACTTAAACTCAGCTCTAACAACAACAAAAAAGCTGTAGAAAATGGCGGAAACTGCTTACGGAGGCCTGTAGCGCTCATTCCTTCCATGGGCCACGCGTCAGCCGAACGGGCAAGCAAGGGAGGCAGTGGTACCTATCGTTCGTTGAAGAAGGCTTCCACATTCCTGACCACGCATGGCCGAGCATTGTATTGTTGAAATACGGCGTGTGGAGGGGCAGTGACTCGGACTTTAAAATCTCCTCCACGGAACAGTTACTGTTCAGATTGCCCTCAGTACATATTAGACGAGATCGCATGCTATAGTCAGTGGTGCCCTAAAATTCCGAACTTTAGTCCACTATGCCGCTCAACAACGCAGTCTGTCCCATTACGTTTGCCACGGTAGCGTCTAATACGTACGCGGCCATCACTGTAGACAATTTGAAGCACGGCGCATCCAAATCACAATATTTAGCCAACTCAGCAAGCCAGCGACGACGTTCGCGTGATCATTTCAGTCTGCAGCGTTGGTGGTTTCTGGTCAGTGGAACCCGACGCAGTGGCATGCATGCCACGAGTCCAGCCCCCAACAGGCGACTTCGAACCATCGACGTATACATGTCCACACATGTTGCAGTGGACCACCGTCGATGAGGCTGTTCTGTCAGACGGGCACGATGACAATCATTCCACACTGTGGACGACCCTCTCCTATCGATTGGTCCCACACACACATCACTGTCGTGGCGGTAAGCAAACCCGTTTCTTGGAGACCAGTCATTCCGCCCCGTTTTAATCTCCTGCTGATATTGCGCCCATTGACGTACCGGCACTCTCCTGCATGTTTGACGGCTTTATGCGACGGTGTGGCGTAACACTGACCTGTTGAGTGAGACGAATGACGGCGCTGTTGCGCCTGCGTACACGGCATCTCACTGCAATTTCAATAACTTCTCACGGTCCCAGTGCTATACACATCGTAGATTATTCATTCTGGGTGTTCCAGTTTTCACGAATAGTAGTGAATCTGCAAATTAGACGATGACCACTGAAAGATATTTACACTGCTATTAGCTCTGCCTCGCTGCGTTGCCTGTAGTTTCAACAGTTATTTATAGAAGAAATTCCCGGGTATATATTTATTCCATTCTTCTATTGGTCCATCTGCTCTTTCATCTTTTATCTATCCATCTCCTTCTTCACCCTTTCGCCTACACGTTATCACCCCCACTCCCCAATGGATCGCTCCTGGTTCTTACCCGCATAGAATTCCTTTCCAAATCGTAATGTGTACCATATTTAGTTAAAATCCTTCTAGAAATTTAGGACGAGCTTTTTACCGTTGGCTTTGCTCGCGTACCCACATGTCAAATATATTTCACATTCATTTAAAATGTTTCACACGTATTTGTACACATATTACTTCTGTATCGCTAGCGAATTTCACCCTGCAGTTTCATTTTCAGGCTGGTCAATACTTATGACGCCGTATCTCCGTACAGTGATATACTGTTGTAGGTATATTCAGCGACGTATGTGGATACTGTCTGTGAAATGTGTTACGCATAGAGTTAGTAGCAAGGGAGTAAAAACTTTAAACGTGATACATGATGCGGCATTGTCTATCTCCTGAACCACGTGCCGTACAATGGTATAATTTTGCTGGTACCTTGAGTTATGTAGATGAATACTGTCTGCAAAATTTGTCGCGAATACAGTTAGTAGGAAAGAAGTAATTCATTAAAACGTCATGCTTCAAGCGGTGGTTTTACTTTACGAAGGGCGAAAATGTAGTACGCGATAAACTTTCTTCGTTTCATCATTTGTGCGGGTTGTTGGAAAGAAGAAGTAGCATACAGTTTTGATATTATGTGTAATGTTTTTTAAAGTCCTTATGTGCTCTCATTCTCAAATACTGGATGAATAAAGAACGGGTATTTGCGAGTCGTGGGCTACACTTCTTTTTCACCCCCATCACCATCCCTCTGATAGGTAGCTATAAACACGGTCTAGGCACACTAATGTGACCACCAAATACGTTCGACATCAACGTGGAAAAACGCTTCTCAGCCGGCAGGTGGCAACACTAGCAGTGTAGGGAATATAAAGCGTTGGCGTCTGAAAGCAAACTCCTTGCAACAATCGTTGGGACGGTCCAGGCCAGAGGAGGGAGAGTTACGGTGTGGGGAATGCTTTCGTGGCATTTCCTGGATGATCTCGTCATTCTGGAAGCCACAATGAATCAACACAAGTTGGGAGGGGGGCTGGAAGATGGACATTTTTACTGCTACATGCAGTTTATTTTTCCTTGGCACCAGCCGGAGTTGCAACGTGTCACAGAGCTCACACTGCACATGTCTGGTTCGAAGAGTACCGGGATGAGTTTACCGTACTCCTCCGGCTACCGAACTGCCTAATCGAGAATCTGTTGGATGACGTCGACTGGGCTGTTCGCGCCATGTATCCTCAGCAGAGAAGCCACAGCGCCGGAGTCGGCGTGACTCCATATCCCCTGCCGGTACCTTCCACGTACCTCACTAACTCATTCCTGTACATCTCGCAGTGATCGGCGCTGCAAAGGATGGCTATTCAGGCTTTTGACAAGTTGTCAAAATGTGACTGGACAGTGTATAAGGTAGAATATGTGTTAATTCGTAGTATAAGCTATCTCCTTTCCAAATTTCATTCAAATCAGCACAGCCGTTTCAGCGTGAAGGGGAAACAAACATACTATCTCTCTCTCTCTCTCTCTCTCTCTCTCTCTCTCTCTCTCTCTCTCTCTCTCTCACACACACACACACACACACACACTCACACATACAAACTCGCACACACAGATACGGATATACACACATCAAAAAAAGTTTTGCATCACACCGGTTCCCAGAACTCCTGAAGATAGACGTTGACTGTGGATATTGTATCACAACACCGTCCAAAGATGTAAACAGCCGTGCATCAGCAGCGCGTGTTAGATGGAAGGGGTCCGAGAGCCAATCAGTTCCAGTCATTCCACCAGGAAGGAGGTACACGGCCGGCAGGGTTGGCCGAGCGGTTCTAGGCGCTACAGTTTAGAGGTACACGGCTGATGCTGTCTGTAGTTCAATCATGCCTAGACGGTCAATAACACAGTTCGATCGCGACTGCATTATTACTTTGTGCCAGGAAGGGCTCTCAGCTAGGGAAGTGTCCAGGCGTCTCGGAGTTAACCAAAGCGATGTTGTCCGGACGTGGAGAAGATGCAGAGAGACAGGAACTGTTGATGACATGCCCCGCTCTGGCCGCGCAAGGCCACTACTGCAGTGGATGACCGCTACCTACGGATTATGGCTCGGAGGAATACTGACAGAAACGCCACCGTGCTAAATAATGCTTCTCGTGCAGCAACAGGACGTCATGTTACGACTTAAACTGTGCGCAGTAGGCTGCATGATGCGCAACTGCACTCCTGACATTCGTGGTAAGGTCCATCCTTGTCACCACGACACCATGCAGCGCGGTACAGATGGGTCCAACAACATGCCGAATGCACCGCTCAGGATCGGCATCACGTTCTCTTCACCGATGAGTGTCGCATATGCCTTCAACCAGACAATCGTCAGAGACGTGTTTGGAGGCAACCCAGTCAGGCTGAAAGCCTTAGACACACTGTCCAGCGAGCGCAGCTAGGTGGAGGTTCCCTGATGTTTTGTGGTGGTATTATGTGGGGCCGACGTACGCCGCTGGTGGTCATGGAAGGCGCCGAAACGGCTGTACGATACGTGAATGCCTTCGTCCAACCGATAGTACAACCATATCGGCAGCATGTTGGCGAGGCATTCGTCTTCATGGACGACAGTTCGCGCCCCCATCGTGCGCGTTTTGTGAATGACTTCCTTCAGGATAACTACATCACTCGACTAGAGTGTCCAGCATGTTCTCAAGACATGAGCCCTATTGAACATGCCTGAGATAGATTGAAAAGGGGTGTTTATGGACAAAGTGACCCACCAACCACTCTGAGGGATCTACGCTGAATCGCCGTTGAGGAGTCTGGGACAATCTGCACCAACAGTGGCTTGATGAACTTGTGGATAATACGCCACGACGAATACAGGTATGCATCAATGTTATTGGGTATTAGAGGTATTGGTGTGTACAGCAGACTGGACCACCTCCTCTGAAGGTCTCGTAATATGGTGGTACAACATGCAATGTGTGGTTTTCATGAGCAATAAAAAAGGCAGAAATGATGTTTATGTTGATCTCTATTCCAGTTTTCTGTACAGTTTCCGAAAATCTCGGAACCGGGATGATGCAAAACTTTTTTGGTGTGTGTATACTAATAAGAAGAAATATACTAGAAGTTTTGTTGTTGTGAATCTTTTGTTACTTCTTTCCAATCCCAGTTTAAGAAAATATGTCTATTTAAAATAATTAGACTCACAATCATAGTCGCTCCAATGAGGTTCATTACAGGCAGCTAAGATAATTGCTTATCAATAAATTACAGTATTTATTAGTCAAATGTTTTCTGCCCGGTAGTGTCCTTCTGTAGTAGTCAAAACGTCTTAGCTGCAGCCTTCCATCCACACCACGCCTTCGGTTTTGAATAAAGATGGTCATCAATGGCGGCCGATGACTTATGGGATTAGAAGTCAACTGCCTTGGCAAACGAGCCTGTGGAGCAGATAGAGATTAAGGACACGATCTTGCCGTTGGAGCGCGAAATTGCCCCTAAAAGGCTGAGTAATCAACATTCCTCAACGGCAAGAGGATGCAGAAGGCAATGATAACCATTGCTTTAATGACAAATGGCTCTGAGCACTATGGGACTTAACTACTGAGGTCATCAGTCCCCTAGAACTTAGAACTACGTAAACCTAACTAACCTAAGGACATCACACACATCCATGCCCAAGGCAGGATTCGAACCTGCGACTGTAGCGGTCGCGCGGTTCCATATTGTAGCGCCTAGAACCGCTCGGCCACCCAGGCCGGCCATTAATGACATGTAACGTGTACCCACATGGCATTTGTCTCGCAAGGCTGGCCGCGTGAGACCTGGCATAAGAACGATAAACCAAATATAAAAGGAATATGCAGCTGTTTTGGCTATTTGATTTTCTACGTTCAAGCACTGGAACAAGCAACATTGTTCCGTTAGTACGGAATAAGGATCCTTGAACTGCTGAATATCCGGCGAAAGAAAAGAGGGAGTTCTGTCAACCAGTATCTCAATGAGATCAATGCTCAATCGTCTTCCTTATTATCATTGCTCCTTTAGATCATCTTAATCGTTAGAAAATAATTAATGCCAGTGGGCAAACTGCAGACATGTACCTGCAAACAAACAAAAAATTAATTACTTATTGTTAGGACTATCCGTCGTAGTTCCTTTGTAATACGAGCAGCGTATTGTGGGGATACTTTGCAGCCATTCCATATTTCGCACTCTCACGAATACACCACTTTCAACGAAATGCTAAGGAGTTTAGAACTCCAAGCCTGGCAAATATCAACTTCACCAATAAATAGTCTGGCGAGCTCTCAGTACGGACAGTCATTAGCGTGCCATAACGGTAGCATCCACTTATAACTATCCGGGGAAACGGAGAAATGGGAGCAGAAAATCCGTATCGGCGGAATAATCTCTGGCCTGCTGCACAGCGCCTGTGCGCTGCAGCAGATACCGATCTGCTCCCGCGCGGCATTCACGTCGCAGCTCGGCCTTCCGGGATCGGATCTAGTTTACGCAACGCAGGATTTATGGCGAGCAGCAAAGGTGGCGCAGGCTTTCTCCGGGTCGTGCCCCACGTCGCCGTGCGTCAGGCCGCCGCGCCGCGCCGCTATTATTGCTCATCCCCTGCCGCATGGCAGACACGAATACAACCTCTATGTACGCCATTCGTATCTTTGAATAAACTTATTGTAGCTGGAATCACAGTCATAAAAATTTTTTGAAGGAAATCGTCTTCACGCCAGTGAATGTTACAACGAGCGTGTGTAACAGTCACTGGCGTGAAGATGATGTCCTTCAAAAAATTCGTATCTTCCTTTTTCTGCCAGTCTCGATACATGCGCTTTACAACTGCGCATCGTACCAGTGCCGGTGGCACTGCGGAGCCACACTCTCGAGGGATCGTGATAAGACTTCGCAAGAACGTAAATTATTGAAAATATACACTTTGGGCTACAAATTAATTTATAAACTTTATTAATGCACTGATGAGCAAAACAATAGAACTCGTGCCCGCCGCGAGATTGAAGACCGCCTAGTGGCACTGCGAGCACGTGACGCGGTATGGAAATAACACTGACGGAAAAATGCTGGTACGCTCTTTTAGAGGTTTCCAGTTTACTCAGGATTTATTGTTCGAACAGTGCATATGGAGTACATGAAATGATTACATTTACAGATCAATAGCACAAGCGGTTATGGGGTCCAGATATCGATCCGTGCTGAATAACCCATATTAGTACGTGGTACAGCCTCCACGAGCGGCAGTGCAGTCGCTGGCTCTGGCAGCCAGTCGATCGTACGGATGGAAAATACTGCCAGCCTGCACGTAGTTCTGTAAGAGTTGTCGGTTGACTAGTCGCACGAGTCACTTAATGTTCCATCATATCCCACACGTGCTCGATTGGAGACAAATCCGGAGATAGTGCTGGCCACGGAAGTTGCTGCATGTCTTGCACAGCATATTGAGTTTCGTGGACAGTGTGTGGGCAAACATTATACTGTTGCAAAAACGTATCACCTTCCTGTTGCAAGAACGGCAAAGGAACGGGTCTAAAAACATTCCGCACGTACCCAGCGCTTGTAATTGTTCCTTCAGAAATGCCAAAGTTCAACGAGAGTTGTACCTTATCGTACCCCACACCGTAAGGCCTAAGGTGGGACGAATGTGTCGTGGGCGAACATACTCTACCAGACAGCACCCACCAGGTCCACGTCGTACGAGCAAACGACCATCACTCGCATGCAGACAGAGCCTGCTTTCATCGCTGAAGATCGTTTCACATCATTCCATCTTCCAAGTGATCATCTGACGGCACCAGTCGAGCCGTGCACGTCGATGCTGTGGCGTGAGTGGAATACGGGCTATAGGTGATCACGCCCGAAGTCCTACTGCTAATAACCAGTACGCAAAAGTTCGTGTTGACACCTCTGGTCTCACAAGTCCTCTTATTTGTGCTGTGGTAGCTGTAAGATGTGCCACTGCTGCCCTTACAATACGACGATCTGGGCAGGCGTCTGGGGGCCTCAGTGTGGCTCCTGTCAGTTGGCTGTGGGAAGGACGAGTGCGTCTGAGTGGCACGGTTTTCTGCTTGCTTCACACGTCTGCACCACGCTGAGCCTCCTGGCTGTGACCATTGCCTGTTAAAATGTAGACATGAATGTAGCTATGCCACTACGCTATCTGTTGGCGTACACCGTAAAAACCGTTGTCAGTACCTCTAATATC
This sequence comes from Schistocerca americana, assembly GCF_021461395.2. Classification (NCBI taxonomy): domain Eukaryota; kingdom Metazoa; phylum Arthropoda; class Insecta; order Orthoptera; family Acrididae; genus Schistocerca; species Schistocerca americana. The sequence continues at coordinate 100,351,695 of NC_060130.1, read as the reverse complement.
CCCCAGGTGGCATATGCCATCACCGGATCAAAATCAACGTCGTCTTTCCAGCTGCACTAATTCGTTTTTCCGACTGTGTATCTAAGAGTACCAGACGACTGGGGAGTAATCTAGCGACGATACTTGGCGCAAATGTGTCGTAGTACATTTGCTAAAATTAGCACGTGTTTTTCTGTTTATGAAATCCAATCTCACGCTTTTGTAAGTGTAAATTCGGGCAGTCAGTAGCGCAGTTCTCATTTCTTCTGAACAGCCAGCTAAATAGCACATTGAGGCATCAGCGTCCATTGATGACACGTCACGAGGGTAGTAAGTTTCATATCTAGGATTCTGTGTGCTTTTATAGTTTACTTCTATATTTAGTGTTGTTAGAACGAGTAGGGCGTGTGTATGCTGTGTGCTGACGCAGGAGGAGCTGACCGCAGCTCGCGAACAGCTGAATGCGCTTTTGGCGACAGTCAGTCATCTTCAGGCTACTGCCTCGGCGTTTAGCTGTGGCGGAGAATCTGGCGCGTCGCATGGGGCATCTGAGGAGTCGCTTGTTTCGCTCAGGGACTCTTCTACCGAGGCACTTCCTAATGTACCCGATGCAGCGGATCCACCCTGACAGCAGAGTGAGTGGTGGGTGGTAACGCGTTCGTGTTACCCGAGGCACAGGGCCAAAGTAGAGACTGGTCATTTGGCCTCACCCATTCACACTGTGAGTGGACAAGGTGGCTGATCGTTCAGCAGAGTCCGAGTAGGCGCACGTGGGGGGGGGGGGGGGAGGGGGGGGAAGGTGGGGAGGGGGGTGTTTACTGGTTATCGATAGCTGCAACGTTAGGCGCGTTGTGGAGCGCCTTAGACACATAGGGTACAGGACTGGAAAGAAAGCCAATGTGCAGTCGGTATGTCTGCCAGGAGGTCTCATCCGAGTTGTGGAGGCGGCCTTACCTACGGCTATGGAGAGTGTAGGATGCAGCGGGCTCACATAGGCACCAGCGACGCCTATCTCAAGGGTTCATGCAGGTTGCTCGCGGAAGTGGGCAAGACACAGGGGTACACTACACAAAGCAAGTAGGGTAGCACAGTACTAATGGAGTACACATGAAGGTTTTTTAGGCTGCGTGGAAGCTTCAGGTGCCAAAGGCCCTGCCGCGGTGGTAGCATCGGTTCCCGTCAGATCACCGAAGTTAAGCGCTGTCGAGCTCGGCTAGCACTTGGATGGATTACCACCCGGTATGCCGAGCACTGTTGGCAAGAGAGGCGCACTCAGCCCTTGTGAGGCAAACTGAGGAGCTACTTGATAGAGGAGTAGCGGCTCCGATCTCGTAAACTGGCATAGGGCCGGGAGAGCGGTGTGCTGACCACATGTCCCTCCATATCCGCATCCAGTGACGCCTGTGGGCTGAGGATGACACGGCGTCCGGTCGGTACCGTTGGGCCTTCACGACCTGTTCGAGCGGTGTTTCGTTTTAGGTAGCATCAGGTACTCCGATGAACACTCACCAGTCAGTACACAGCAGAGGAAGTAAGACCACGTTCAGAGTAAAGACACTTGACTGTCAAAAGTTTATCAATAAACTGACGAAGTATTCGTAACAAAGATCCCGAATTTACTGCCCTCCAGGAGAGTTGTCGCACTCAAATCATTCTCGGGACCGAAAGCTGGCTGAAACCTGTTGTGGAAAGCTCTGAGATATTTAGCGAGTCGTAGAACGTATGTCGGAAAGACAGATTAGAGACCATGGGAGGAGCAGTATACCGTCGTTAGACCATCGAACAGATTCCCGTATGGTCGACATAGTAATAAGCATCCCGGGCGTAGAGAAGCTACTGAAGGAGTTGAGAACAAATAAGTCACCAGGTCCAGGTGAAAATGGTTCAAATGGCTCTGAGCACTATGGGACTTACATCTATGGTCATCAGTCCCCTAGAACTTAGAACTACTTAAACCTAACTAACCTAAGGACATCACACAACACCCAGCCATCACGAGGCAGAGAAAATCCCTGACCCCGCCGGGAATCGAACCCGGGAATCCGGGCGTGGGAAGCGAGAACGCTACCGCACGACCACAAGATGCGGGCCAAGGTGAAAATCCCATTTCGGTTTTTCAAAGAGTATTCTATGGCATTTGCCCCTTATTTAGCTTGCAGCTGTCGCGAATCTCTAGCCCAGTGCAAAGTCCCTAGCGACCGGAAAAAAACGCAGGTGACTCCTGTGTATAAGAAGGACAAAAGAACGGACCCGTAAAATTACAGACCAATATCCCTAACATCGGTTTGTTACAGAATCCTTGAACATATTCTCATTTAGGATGTAATAAATTTTCTTGAGACCGAGAAGCTTATGTCCACGAATCAGCATGGTTTTAGAAAGTATCGCTCATCCGTATCTCAGCTTGCCCTTTTCTCACACGATATACTGCGAACTCTGGATGAAGGGTGACATGCAGATTCCATATTTCCAGGTTTCCGGAAAGCGTCTGACACGGTGCCCCATTGCAGACTGTTGACGAAGGTGCGAGCATGTGGAATAAGTTCATAGATATGTGAATGGCTCGAATACTTCTTAAATTATAGAACCCAGTATGTGTCCTCGACGGCGAGTGTTCATCAGAGACAAGGGTATCGTCATGAGTCCGCCAGAGAAGTGTGAAAGGACCGCTATTATTCTCAATATACGTAAATGAATTGGCGGACAGGATGGACAGCAAGATACAGTTGTTTGCTGATGATGCTGTGGTGTACGGTGAGGTGTAGAAGTCCACTGACTGTAGAAAGATACAAGAGAACTTAGACATGAATTTAACTAGTTCTAAATGTAGAAAAATGTAAGTTGTTTGTTGTTGTTGTTGTGGTCTTCAGTCCTGAGACTGGTTTGATGCAGCTCTCCATAATTTAACTAGTTCTAAATGTAGAAAAATGTAAGTTAAGGAAAATGAAACACTTAATATTCGGATACAGCATTAGTAATGTCCCTCTTGACGCAGTAACGTCGTTTAAATATCTGGGCGTAGCGTTGCAAAGCGAAATGAAATGGAACGAGCATGTGAGGGTTGTGGTAGGAAAGGCGAATGGTAGACTTCCATTTATTGGCAGAATCCTAGGAAAGTGCGGTTCATCTGTAAAGGAGACCGCATATAGGACGCTAGTGCGACCTGTTCTTGAGTAGTGTTCGGGTGTTCGGGATCAGTAACAAGCCGGATTAAAGGAAGAGATCAAAGCAATTCAGAGGCGGATTGGTAGATTTCGTACTGGTAGGTTCTAACAACACGTAAGTGTTACGGTGACCCTTGGGAACTCATGTGAGAATATCTGGATGGAAAGCGACGTGCTTTTCGAGGTACCTGTTATGAAAATTTAGAGAACCGGCATCTGAAGCTGACTGCAGAATGATTCTGTTGACTCCGTCATACATTGCGCGTAAAGACGACGAAGATGAGACACGAAAAATTAGGAATCATACGGAGGCGTTCTATTTGCGAGTGGAACAGGAAAGGAAACGACGGGGTACCGTGCGCCAGGCGGAGTATCGATGTACATGTGTGTGTGTGTGAAATCTTATGGGACTTAACTGCTAAGGTCATCAGTCCCTAAGCTTAAACACTACTTAACCTAAAGTATCCTAAGGATAAATACACACACCCATGCCCCAAGGAGGACTCGAACCTCCGCCGGGACCAGCTGCACAGTCCATGATTGCAGCGCCTTAGATCGCTCGGCTAAACCCGCGCGGCGATGTACATGTAGATGTTGATGTTGATGTAGACCGTACGTGTTCCCATGTTGACCCAACGACATCGTCAGTTACGATTACATTGTGCACTGGATCATCGAAGTTGGACCGTGGATCAATGGAAGCGTGTCACCTGGTCAGATGAGTCAAGTTTCTTCTTAGGTCAGGTCGATGTTGGTTTTCGGATACGCTGATATTCAAGCGAATGATTGCTCGAAACACGCACGGCATCACGGACGCAGGCCGATTATACTACGAGAGACATTACCTGGCCTTCTATGGGATCTGTCGTAGTAATCGATGGCACCACGACAGCTGTGGACAATGTGAACATTACTGCACCTGTTGATGATTAGTATCTCACCCGACGGCGATGACATCATCTACAGGACAATCGTGTTACAGTAGTTGAGAGGCACGATAGTGAATTCACGTCGATGTCTTGACAACCAAATTCGGCTGATCTGAAACCGATCGAACACTCCTAAGACGATGTCGGGCGCCAGCTCCGTTCCCACAGACCACCGGTATCAATTTACGGGGAACTGTAAGAGCTGTGCAGTGCCACATACCTCCAGAAGTATACCAACGACTTGTCGATTCCTTCCCACGCACAATCGCAGTTCTATTGCGTTGGGAAGGTGGGCCAAGATTCTAGTAAGCTGATGTTCACAATGTTTTGGCTTATCACTGTAAACCAGAAGGAAAATTGCATATCAATTTTATGGTTGATGGGAGGGTGACAGAGAGATGACAGATACACAGTATAATGATGATACGTGGGTACAGAAGTACACTGAGATGAGGAAAGCCATGGGACATCTAATACCGTGTAGGTCCTCCATTTGCACAGCGTAGTGCAGTAACTCTCGACGTGATATGGACTCAACAAGTCATTGAAGTCCCCTTCAGAAATATTGAGGCATGTTGCCTCTACAGCCGTCCATAACGACGAAAGTGTTGGCCAGAGCAGGATGTTGGGCACGAACTGATCTCTCAATGATGTGCCGTAAATGTTCAGTGGGATTCATGTCGGGCGATCTGGGTGGCTAAACCATTCGTTCGAACTGTACAAAATGTTCTTGAAACCAGAGGCGAACAATTGTGGCCTGATGACATGACATCGTTGTTTGGGAGCATGAAGTACATCAATGGCTGCAAATGGTCTGCAAGTAGGCAAACATAATCATTTTCAGTCAGTAATCAGTTCAGTTGAAAGAGAGGACCTAGTCCATTCCATGTAAACACAGCCGACACCATTATGGAGCCTCCACCAGCTTGTAAAGTGCCTTGTTGACAACTTGGGTCCATGGCTTCGTGGTGTCTGCACCATACTCGAACCCTAACATCAGCTTTTGCCAGCTGAAATCGAGATTCATCTGACCAGGTCACCGTTTTACAGTCCTCTAATATCCGACCGATATATCCACGAGCTCAGGAGAGGCACTGCAGAGGATGTCTTACTGTTTACAGAGGCATGCGCGCAGGTCGTTTGCTCCCACAGCCCATTAACGCCAAATGTCGCCAAATTTCCTAAGGGATACGTTAGTCGTACGTCTCACATTGATTTCCGCGGTTATTTCAAGCAGTGTTTCTGGTCTGTTAGTACTGACAACTCAACGCAAACGCCACACTCTCGGTCGTTAAGTGAAGGAGGTCAGCCACTGTGTTGTCCGTGGTGGGAGGTAGTACCTGAAATGTGGTATTTTCGGCATACTCTTCACACTGTGGATCACGGAATACTGAATTCCCTAACGATTTCCGAAGTGGGATGCCCCTTGCGTCTAGCTCCAACTACCGTTCCACGCTCAACGTCTGTTAATTTGCGTCGTGCGGCCATAATCACGTCGGAAACCTTTTCACATGACTCATTTGAGTACAATGATAGCTCCGCCAATGCATTGCCCTTTTGTATCTCGTGTACGCTATACGACCGCTGTCTGAATGTGTGCATATCGCTGTCCCATGACTCAGTATATTTTTCCCTGGGCTTTGGGGTCGATACCTTGTAATATTAAGAACTTTACAAACTGTCGCTAAAATAGTGACAAACCACTTTTCCGTTAAAACCAAATCTTCGCAATGGACTTGACTCGTTTCCTGTGCAGCGATGCACGTGCAAGTAGAATTTGGACGATACTAAGACTCCACTGTGGTCCTTCCAGTACTGTCGCAGAAAAAACATATTAGCCACAAATGGTAGTGACACAATTAACTGTCAACTGTTTTCTTTGATTCTCTAGGAGCCGAGGTTTTAAAGAGTATCCAATAGGGACAATGACCCTCACTTGCTCAGTTTTTGGATCTCAACCTGTGTTTGCGCGATGGTTAGAGGCTACAAAGATCAACGTTTAGTCGCTAAGTTGTAACCTTATACTTGTCTACTGAAACCTCTAAACTTAGGGAAGGCTGCCGATTTTCAGCGAATCTTATTACTCTATCACCGCGACAAATTTATTCATAAATATTATGATGGCAGTCGAAAGTACAAAACAACCGAACCTCAGAGTAACTCACGTTAGCCTCTCAAGTAACGCTGAACATTCAGCTGCAGCCGTAGCACCATTTGACAGAATCTCTCTGTCTCTTACCTTCATATCTCGTATATTTCAGCAGTTATTGTGTGTGATTTTCTCCTGTTGACTGAGACATGACTGCTGGTCCAATAACCTGTACAAGTTGAACAGTTTAAGCACACTTAACTGCTAATTTCAATGCAATAGCAACAACTGAAAAAGAAAGCTTGGTGTATCTCTACCTGAGGACTTTATTTAACACTAGCTGAGTACCCAGCATTGCTTGGCCACGTATTTATTCCAGTCTTCTATTAGTCTATCTCCTCTTCCCCTCTGTCTATCCATCTCCTCCTTCCCCCATCTCTATCCATCTCCTTCTCTCCCATTTCCATCCATCTCCTACTCCCCCTCTCAATCAACCCTTCTTCCCCCCTCTCTTTCTACATCTCCAACCACTCTATTTGCCCATCTCTTCCTCCCACCTGTCTTTGTCCATCTTCTCCTCCCTCTCTCTCAGTCCATATCTTCTTCTTCCCTTTCTCTGTCCATTTCCTGCTCTCCTCTCTCACAGTCCATCTCTTCCTCTTTGCTTTCTCTGTCCATCTCCACTGCCCCATCACTCTATACATCTCCACCTCCCCCCTCTCTCTATCCACCTCTTTCTCCCTGTCTCTCTGTCCATCTTCTCTTCCTTCCTCTCTCTGTACTTTTCGTTCTCCCTTCTCTTTGTCCATCTCCACTTCTCCCTCTCTTGCTGTCCAACTCGTCCTTCCCCCCTCTCTCTGTCCTTTTCCCCTTCTCTCTGTCCATCTCATCCTTTCCGCTATCTGTGTCCATTTCCTCCTTACTTCTCTCTGTTTCTTCATCTCCTCCTACCCTCTTCTCTCTCCGCATTATCCCCCATACCACAATAGTATGTTACTGGCTCTTACTCCCCCCCACACACACAGTATTTCTTTCCAGATAATAAGTGGTATGTGTACCAAGTTTTATTGTAAGGGATCAGGGGGCTTAGGAGGACTTTTTAACTGTGGCTTAGCCCGTGTACGCACATGACCCATATATTTCACATATATTTCGCAGATGTTTTTACCCATAGTTCGCCAGTATTCCTAACGAATTTAGCCCTGCAGTTTCGTTTCCACGCATCTCATTGTTTATGACGTCATATCTCGTGAACTATGCGTCGTACGATGATATAATTTTGCAGGTACGTTCAGGAATTTATGTGAATTATGTCTGCAAAATGTGTCGCTGAGAGTTGTAAAAAGGTTTAAATTAAAACGTCATGCCTGAAGCGGCAGTTTTACTGCATGAACAGCGAATATTTAGTAAGCGATAAACTTCTTTTTCTTATCGTCATTTTGTTGGGGTTTTCAGAGAGAAAAAGTCTCTTAATAGGTGAAAATTATGTGTAAACTTTGTTGCAAGTCATTAGATGCTCCCATTCTCAAATACTGGATGAACAAAGTCAGGATATTCACGCGTGATGGACTACACTCTTTTTTCACCCCTACCTTCACCACTTTGATAGGTAGGTGGTACTTAACCCAAAAGTGATTCTTTCCAGACAGTAAGTTCTACGTGTGCCAAGTTTTGTTGAAATCGATCCAGTGGCTTAGCAGGAAATATGGAGCATACGTACATCCATTTTTGTAATATGTATGGATTTCTGTTTATTTAAGACTATGCATGAGACTTATCTTCGTAGATTTGTAATCTCTCCACATATCCTTAATTCATGTCAATAGCTGCACCATAATTACAGTGATAAAGTTAGTGGCAAGGATATTTACGCTTTTAAGTAGGAGAGGAATGTAATGCTTGGGCTGTGGTCAGGACGGGTAGCTGTAAGGCTGCTGACCGAGCTGACAACATCAGACTGCAGAACATGTCTGCGAATCGAGGTCCTCGACCAAGGAGGGAGCGAGTTCGAATACTGCTGGTGGAATAAACGTTTGTCGACGCAGTTCGTCCAGTAAAGCCTCTTCAACTTCGCGACGCTGCGGCCAGCCGTAGCTGCTGGCCACCCCTGTATGTGCATTTCGTTGAAACTGTTCACCTCCGCGGTAACACCGTTCAGTGTGTTATTAGCCCCTCTGAAAGGAAAGCACTCGTGAATTCCCAAAATGGATTGTGGTACCATTCAATTCCTTTTGTTGGAAGATAAAGAAGATGTGGAGGAAATTATGGTGCTGCTAACAGAATATTTCGAACTCTTCCACACATTATCCTTAGCAAGCACATACCTGAAATCTTCATGTGTGTAGTCATACACATCAGGATAAGCACACACATTCTCTACTAGTCGCTCATCGTCGTTATTGTCTAAACTCTTCTTCGACCTTAGGCTGGTATTACACTATCGTATTCTTTGACATAGAAATACAATCAAATGTTCGTCAAATTTCTTTGACAAAGAGCTTTCACGTGGCGCTAGAGAGGGGTATTACGCTGTTTATAATTTTTGTTAAGGTTCAAGGTGGTGGACAACAACTTGTTAGTATGCGCTGTGGTTGCTTGTGCCACAATTGTATTGTGTGTGCATTTGGAAGAGAAGAGAGAGGAAAAGAAGAAGCCACTGGTTTTACATCGAGATAATAAAAGCATTCAGAAAAAATTGTTACGAGAGCTGCGAGTTGAGGGGTCAAAACTTATACAGATTACTTACTAATGTATGAGTGCAACTTAGTTTTTGCTCAGAAATGTGGCTTCTCACATTAAAAAACAGAATGCTCGCTTGAGAAATGCTATATGTGCAGAAAAAAGGTTCACTGTAACACAGCGGTTTCTTGATGCACGTGAGACATGCTATACCCTACAATACAGCACTCGAATTTGACAGTGCACAGTTCCAGAAACGTCTGAAGCGATGCATTATGCACTGAAGGAGGAATACCTAAGGGTAAATAAATGATTCGTTCACTATATCGGCAATAAGATCTATTTTTATTTTTGAATAATTTTATTAAGAGAATTAGTGTTTCAACAACTACAAAACTGATAAAAAGAAGTACGAAACAAAAAATGGTTCAAATGGCTCTGAGGACTATGGGACTCAACAGCTGAGGTCATAAGTCCCCTAGAACTTAGAACTACTTAAACCTAACCAACATAAGGACAACACACACATCCATGCCCGAGGCAGGATTCGAACCTGCGACCGTAGCGGTCGCGCGGTTCCAGACTGTAGCGCCAGAACCGCTCGGCCACCAGCGGCCGGCAAGTACGAAACAGATGAAGCACTTTTTAACTTGTGGCATCCAAAGTTCAAAAATAGACAAAATAGAATGGACAGCTAAGAACTTTTTTTTATTTTATAGTGTGACCATCTCCTCTATTCCGGCTTCTGAAAAGCTCCATGGATGTTTCCAGATGTAGAGGTGGATGGCTGTAGCTGTGATTGTGGGTATGAAGTCGCCTGAACCATATCCCATTTGTCGATGAGCACACGATTAATAGCCCCTTGCTCACCCACCACCCCAGTCGAAGCAAGGTCATTAAAAAAGAGTCGAAGGAACACACCAACTAAACTTTCAAGCCATGTTACCAAACACACTGCAGAGACGTCAAATAGCTGTAGCGAGGCCAGCACTCCAAGCGGTTGCATTTCACATTGCAGCGGACAGCAGACGAACGGCTTTCGTGCTCAAATCTATGACAAAGTTCCCTATTACAATGTCAGATTTCTTTGACATAAATATTTCACCAGTCACCTTTGACAAAGAAATATGATCATGTAATACCGGTCTTACGACTGGAATGAGATGACACGCGTGCGTGATTTACCTCATCCGACAGTTGTGACGTGACTGCCAGGTGTTCCTTTAACTGTCGAGCCGCAGCAGTTGCGAGAGATAATCCGTAACGTGACGATCGTTTCCGGATGTGCAGTTCCAGCGACAATTTAAGTGATGGAATAGCTGACTGGTTTTAACAACTGGCTGGCCAATAGACTACTTTTTCCTTCAGTAGGATTTTTCAGTCGAATGAAACAACTAAATGAAACTAATCTCTGTGGGCATGTCAGTTATATGAATGTCATCACTGTCGCTGGGTATGAATGATTTCATTTACATACTTTTTCAGCCTTTTCAGTTATATATGAACCACGACTACGGTTGAAAATTTTTTTTTTAGAGACAAATAACGTATCTAATTTCAAGGAGAGGTGAATAAGAAGCATATATCTGAAAATGAAGTATATTCAAAATTTGAGTATTCGTGTATTTACTTAAATACGAATATATCGTACTTCTGACACTACATGGGAATTTTTAGTTGGTTTTAGGCCATTGATAACTGGAGTTATATTACTGATTTACGTTTAAATAAAAAAAAATATTTAAATTTATTGAAGCTCTGTCTCCTTCTTCCAGCTGGTTTGCACTCATCACTGATAATTCCGTTTCGGTAAAAGCATATAAGATACAATTTTCTTTAATTGTTTGGTGACTTAATCATCTGTTTTTTAAACATATATTGTCACTTGCCCGATGTATTTTTTTTGCGAGAAATACTTGTCATCATACGTTAATTTTCTTTGAATTTCTTTAATTGGTATAGTTACATAATATGAATCATCCTTGCAGATACTGTATATCGCATTGAATTTATTTTAATGATCATTTTTTATCCAGTCCGATGATTTTTTATATTCACAGGCCACTGAGTATTTCGGCGTTTTGATCCTGGCACAAAATTCACTGTTATGTAACCGACTACTCAACAACATGGTCGAAAAACTGATCTAAAAGGTATCTATTGGCACTCAATAAAAATCAGTTATCGCACGGCAATAAAAATGACGACAGACGATGACAAAGCGCTCTTAACAATAATGATTTCACAATAGCAAAACAATCGAATTGTTCCGTTCAGACCTGAACGCGCTGGATTGCTTCGACTGTTTTGATTCAGTTGCTCCCGCTGAATGGTTTCACTCGAAAGAAATGAATGAACAATAATCCTAAAGATACGTAGAGCTACAACCGACTGAATCTACCGTTTTCTTTCGTTTGCTCTCATAGATTGGTTTCACTCAGAAGAGTGAAGAATAATTCAGCCGATACGTAAAAGTGCAACCGAATGAGTAGACTGTGTTGCAACATCCGACAGAATGTATTGCTTTCATTCGATTATTTCCGTCATTAGATAACTGTTCCATCACATTACCCGACAATGTTAGTCAACTGTTAGCCGCCAATGCCATCTGTTAAAGCGGGTATCTCCAGCGAAACAGTTGTTTACGAAACGTACAGTTTCTAAATGCCAGAAAGCGCTCTTAGGTCGAAAAGTTAGTCCTATATATTACTGCAGCATCTGCTTTTATATTTTTCGATTGGATATCCGTGATAAAAAATACCCATAAATTGTCGAAGAATATAAAACAGTCTAATAAAGCATGAACCTCTGAAATTCTCGTACGAAGATAGCTTCGAAACCAATGAAAATAACATTAATAATACAATAAACGTTGAGTTCGAGAATTTACTTCTTTTCTGAAATCTTACTAACGGCAAAGAAAGACGAAGGTGAACTCTGTGGTATATTAGTGAGAACCGCCGGCCGAAGTGGCCGTGCGGTTAAAGGCGCTGCAGTCTGGAACCGCAAGACCGCTACGGTCGCAGGTTCAAATGGCTCTGAGCACTATGGGAGTTAACTTCTGTGGTCATCAGTCCCCTAGAACTTAGAACTACTTAAACCTAACTAACCTAAGGACATCACACACATCCATGCCCGAGGCAGGATTCGAACCTGCGACCGTAGCAGTCGCGCGGTTCCGGACTGCGCGCCTAGAACCGCGAGACCACCGCGGCCGGCAGTCGCAGGTTCGAATCCTGCCTCGAGCATGGATGTTTGTGATGTCCTTAGGTTAGTTAGGTTTAACTAGTTCTAAGTTCTAGGGGACTAATGACCTCAGCAGTTGAGTCCCATAGTGCTCAGAGCCATTAGTGAGAACCATCTGAACCTGTGCTGGTTAGGTTTGGTAAAACGTGGTAAACCCATATCTGGTTCCTGTGTCAGGCAAATAAGCTTATTTACATTAGCAGCTTTCAAACGCCCTAATCGATTACGATAACTTAAAATTACAGTATAATTTGCAATCAGGCCTTTAGTACTCATACACTGTCCAGTCACATTAATGTGATTGCCACCTTTGTTTGATATCACCGTACAATAACCACTCACCGACGGCAGCTGATAGCACTAGCAGTGGAGGGTCCATAAAGCCAGGCAGGGGGACTCGGGAAACAGTGCAGTCGTTGTCATAATGCGGAAACGGAGCGCTTTATCTGACATCCAAAACGGTACGATCATTGGCTTTCGGGCCAGTGCTGGAAGCATTTCCGAAACGGCTAAGTTTGTGACTGGTTGGCATGCCGCCGTTTTGAATGTATACCGTGCAAGGCGAAACGGGACTATTCAACAGCGCTGAGGCAACTGTGGCGCACCACAGGCCATAGATGACAAGGGTGGACGACGGCTGTGGCGATGTTTACGGGCGAATAGATGTGCAACTGACCACCTAGGTGAACCATGATGAAGTTACCGTACTCCCCTGGCCATCAAAATCCCAGAATTTAAATCCAATCGAGAATCTGTAGGACTACCTCGATCGGGCTGTTCGTGCCATGGTTCCTTAATCGAGAAACAGGCCACAGCACTGGACATCCCTGTCGGTACCTTCCACAACCTTACTGACACTCTCCCTGAACGTCTCACAGCATACACTCTGCAAAATGTTGTTACTCGGGCTTTTGACGGGTGGTCGCATTAATGTGACTGGACAGTGTACACGAATACTATTGTATAGTATCTGGTTCATTTCGCTGTGCTATATCCAAATAACATAATTAAGACGGCCTAAAATATTTCTGCAGTGAAGCTAAGATGTTTACCAGGAGAGAAGCTTGCACCTTCGGTTTGAAAGTCCCTCCCTTTAAATCTTGTGGATTACTATTGAAAATATACCTTGCAGAACAAAGTACTTTTTTTGATTGGTAGTTAAAGGATGTGTTCATAGTATCAGGAACATTCCTGTCTTGCGTTAGAGTAGATATGCTGCTCTTTTAGTGTAAGAATGACCAGCTAGTATAATGGGTGAGAACATAAGATGGCTGTAGTGAATTGATCATGGAGGAGCAAGCTAATCCTCGCATTCAACTTGCAACTATTCGAAAGAATTCGGCGCTTTGCCGGCATTTCGTTTTTCCCTTCCTTTCGTCACACATTTGTTCATAAAAATACGAGAAGTAGTCGTAAAGTCACAGCTGCAAAATACTAACGCGAATTCTTTACAGACGAATGGAAAAACTGGTAGAAGCCGACCTCGGGGAAGGTCAGTTTGGATTCCGTAGAAATATTGGAACACGTGAGGCAATACTGACCTTACGACTTACCTTAGAAGAAAGATTAAGGAAAGGCAAACCTACGTTTCTAGCATTTGTAGACTTAGAGAAAGCTTTTGACAATGTTGACTGGAATACTCTCTTTCAAATTCTAAAGGTGGCAGGGGTAAAATACAGGGAGCGAAGGCTATTTGCAATTTGTACAGAAACCAGATGGTAGTTATAAGAGTCGAGGGGCATGAAAGGCAAGCAGTGGTTGGGAAGGGAGTGAGACAGTGTTGTAGCCTCTCCCCGATGTTATTCAATCTGTATATTGAGCAAGCAGTAAAGGAAACAAAAGAAAAATTCGGAGTAGGTATTAAAATCCATGGAGAAGAAATAAAAACTTTGAGGTTTGCCGATGGCATTGTAATTCTATCAGAGACAGCAAAGGACTTGGAAGAGCGGTTGAACGGAATGGACAGTGTCTTGAAAGGAAGATATAAGATGAACATCAACAAAAGCAAAACGAGGATAATGGAATGTAGTCGAATTAAGTCGGGTGATGCTGAGGGAATTAGATTAGGAAATGAGACACTTAAAGTAGTAAAGGAGATTTGCTATTTGGGGAGCAAAATAACTGATGATGGTCGAAGTAGAGAGGATATAAAATGTAGACTGCCAATGGCAAGGAAAGCGTTTCTGAAGAAGAGGAATTTGTTAACATCGAGTATAGATTTAAGTGTCAGGAAGTCGTTTCTGAAAGTATTCTTATGGAGTGTAGCCATCTATGGAAGTGAAACATGGACGATAAATAGTATGGACAAGAAGAGAATAGAAGCTTTCGAAATGTGGTGCTACAGAAGAATGCTGAAGATTAGATGGGTAGATCACATAACTAATGATGAAGAATTGAACGGAATTGGGCAGAAGAGGAGTTTGTGGCACAACTTGACAAAAAGAAGGGACCGGTTAGTAGGAAATGTTCTGAGGCATCAAGGGATCACAAATTTAGCATTGGAGGGCAGCGTGGAGGGTAAAAATCGTAGAGGGAGACCAAGAGATGAATACACTAAGCAGATTCAAAAGGATGTAGGTTGCAGTAGGTACTGGGAGATGAAGCAGCTTGCACAGGATAGGGTAGCATGGAGAGCTGCATCAAACCAGTTTCAGGACTGAAGACCACAACAACAACAAGCCATAAAGTTGTATTCATCACCTCCAAAAAATGAAAAGAAGTAATTAATTTCATTGTTTTGCAAGTACATATCTGTAGTTCTGGTGCAGATTTAAATCCCCGCTTAACATTATTGTAGAACGCTGCTAGAGAAGCGAAAACACAATGTTCTATCGATTGATAAATTGGTTATAGTGTGATGATCGTTTACTCCGTTTAACCCACGATCGTTCACGCCTATTGTTATAACGAGATTACCCCCGATTTGGTTTTTTTCCTAAGATAGGTAAATTCTACGTTCTTTGGCTGTAAGTTCTATACAAAGCTAGTTTGATGAAGTACATTTCTTCTTCATTATTGCCAATACGTTATAAATGCGTGTGAGTACTAAATGAAAAATCTCTATTGCTTAACCTAAAAATATTTCTATGTGCAATTGTTAGAAACAGTTGAGCGTTACATTCACAGTATCTCTCCTACCTGTGGTGAATAAATTGCTCCCATTCTAACAGTTCTTGATTTGTGTATCGTACAATGCGGTCAATTACAATGTCTGGAAAAAATAGTTTCCAGCAGTCCAGATCCGTTTTCGAATTTTTTGTTTCCCCTTTTACACTTAGAAATTGTGTGACAGTATTCTGAAGGGCAGATTGTGGTGGAGCAGCTTCATTCTTGAACTATTTTGATTTCCATCCCTTCGTTAATACATGTCACTGTTTCCAGAAATTGGGGCTACTATAGACGCAGTTTCAGAATTGCTGTCAGGCTTCTCTGTTTCCGGTCGATCTCTTCATGCTCAGATTGTCTGTCGGTACCTGAAGCTAAGCTCTCTGTGTGCATATTAGCGTCTAGTGATTGCTCTGGCCACAACAATAGCACTTCGTCTGACGTTACTTCTTTTCTGTAAAAATTTTTGTATTTTCGCATCAGACAGAGCTTGTTATGTACTCGATTTTTCTTTTTTTTTTTGGTGGGGTTTAAGGGCGCTCAACTACTGAGGTCATTAGCGCCCAGTCACTGATGTTAGAGCACATGGAATCTAGTAAAACTCAAGGGGAGGGGGGGACACCAGAAAGACCTGACAAAGATGCAAATAAAATAAGTAAAAAGGTTAGATGTCTTTGGACAAGCCAGTCAAAGTTATAAAACGCAGAACACGAGCAGCTGCTCGAGCGTCATCAGCTAAAATATCCGGTAAAGTAGAAGGCAGGGACAGGACAACACGAGATTGACTAAAGTGGGGACACGACAATAAAACATGGCGCACAGTTAATGCCAGACCACAAGGGCACTGCGGGGCTGGGTCACCGGAGAGCAGGTAGCGGTGGCTAAACCGGCAATGCCCAATCCGCAACCTGGTCAGTAGGACCTCCTCTCGCCGAGATGGTCGGGAGGAGGTTGTCCAAGCAGTTGGGAGCGGTTTTACTGCCCGGAGCTTGTTTCCTTGGAGGGATGACCAAGCATCCCACCACAACGACACAAGCCTCTTACAAACATCCCCACGAACGTCAGATGACAGGACACAATGGGAGGCTGGCCGAGGCAGGAGGACCGCAGCCTTGGCTGCAGCATCCGCAGCCTCATTCCCAGGCACTCCTACATGTCCGGGAACCCACAGAAAGCTGACAGGAGAACCATTATCAGCGAAAGAATGGAGGGACTGCTGTGTCCGTTGAACCAAGGGATGGACCAGATAGGGAGCTCCAAGGCTCTGAAGAGCACTGAGTGAGTCAGAGCAGAGTACATACGATGATTGGCGGTGGCGGCGGGCATACTGAACGGCCTGATGGAGAGCAAAAAGCTCGGCCGTAAAGCTGGAACATTGGTCGAGGAGCCGGTATTTAAAGGTGGTGGCCCCGACGACAAAGGCATAGCCGACACCATCGTCAGTTTTGGAGCCATCGGTGTAAATAAAGGTGTGACCGGCAAGTCGAGCACGAAGTTCGACAAACTGTGAGCAATACACTGCAGCCGGAGTACCCTCCTTCGGGAGTGAGCTGAGGTCGAGATAAATATGAACCGGAGCCTGGAGCCAAGGTGGTGTCGGGCTCTCACCCTCTCTGAAGGTGGTAGGGAGGGCAAAATCCAATCGTCGAAGCAGGCGACGGAAGCGAACTCCGGGGGGCAGCAGGGCGGACACATACAACCCGTACTGACGGTCGAGAGAATCGGCGAGGAAGGACTGGTAAGAGAGGTGGTCGGGCATAGACAACAGCCGGCGGGCATACCGACACAGCAGTACGTCGCGCCGGTAGGTCAATGGTAATTCGGCAGCTTCAGCATAAAGACTCTCGACAGGACTAGTGTAGAAGGCTCCGGTCGCAAGACGTAACCCCCGATGATGGATGGAGTTGAGACGGCATAAGAGGGATGGCCGAGCAGACGAGTAGACGAAGCTCCCATAAACCAGCTTCGATCGGACTATGGACCGATACAAGCGAAGCAGGCCAGTGCGATCCGCTCCCCAAGATGAACCACTAAGAACTCTGAGGACATTAAGGGAACGTGTACAACAGGCCGCCAAATAAGAGACATGCGGAGACCAACACAGTTTCCTGTCCAACGTGAGCCCTAGAAACTTAGTTGTTTCCACGAATGGGAGAACAACGGGACCGAGATGTAAGGATGGCGGAAGGAACGCTTTATATCGCCAAAAGTTGATACAAACCGTCTTCTCTTCAGAGAACCGGAAGCGATTTGCCACGCTCCATGAGTATAGGCTGTCTAGGCAACGCTGAAGGCAGCGCTCCAGGAGGCATGTTCTCTGGGCCATTTGCCACGCTCCATGAGTATAGGCTGTCTAGACAACGCTGAAGGCAGCGCTCCAGGAGTCATGTTCTCTGGGCACTGCAGTAGATCGCGAAGTCATCGACAAAGAGAGAGCCTGAGACATTAGGTGGAATGCAATCCATAATTGGATTGATCGCGATGGCAAAAAGGGCTACGCTCAAGACGGAGCCCTGAGGCACTCCATTCTCCTGGAGGAAGACGTCGGACAATGCGGAACCCACACGTACCCTAAACTTTCGATCCGTTAAAAAGGAATCAATAAAAAGGGGCAGGCAACCGCGTAGGCCCCACCTGTGCATAGTGCGGAGGATACCTCCTCTCCAACAGGTATCATAAGCCTTCTGCAAATCGAAGAACACGGCTACCGTTTGGCGCCTTCGCAAAAAGTTGTTCATGATGAATGTCGACAAGGTCACAAGGTGGTCAACAGCGGAGCGGCGGCGACGAAAGCCGCATTGGACATTGGTAAGTAGCCATCGAGATTCAAGAATCCAAACTAACCGAGCATGAACCATGTGCTCCATCACCTTACAGACACAGCTTGTAAGAGAAATGGGGCGGTAACTAGAAGGAAAGTGTCTATCCTTCCCGGGTTTGGGTATAGGAACAACGACGGCGTCACGCCAACGCATGGGCACCTGACCTTCGGTCCAGACGCGATTGTAGGTACGAAGAAGGAAGCTTTTGCCCGCCGGAGAAAGGTATGCCAGCATCTGAACGTGAATGGCATCTGGCCCCGGAGCAGAGGACCGGGACAGTGCAAGCGCACGTCCGAGTTCCCGCGTAGTAAAGGGGGCATTATAAGTTTCCAGATTCAGCGAGTGGAAGGAAGGTCGCCGAGCCTCTTCTGCCTCTTTCCTGGGAAGGAAGGCAGGGTGGTAATGGGCGGAGCTCGAAACCTCCGCGAAAAACCGGCCGAAGGCGTTGGAGACAGCCACAGGATCAACGAGGACCTCATTACCTGAGGTCAGGCCAGGTACCGAGGAGTGGGCCTTAATGCCCGACAGCCGGCGCAGGCCACCCCATACGACAGAAGAGGGAGTAAAACTGTTAAAGGAGCTGGTGAAAGAGGCCCAACAAGCTTTTTTGCTGTCTTTGATGACTCTACGGCATTGCGCTCGGAGTCGTTTGTATCCAATACAATTCGCCAACATAGGATGGCGGCGAAAGGTGCGTAAAGCACGTCGTCGAGTACGGATAGCGTCTCTGCAAGCCTCGTTCCACCAGGGGACGGAAACGCGACGTGAAGAAGAGGTAGTACGAGGAATGGAACGTTCGGCAGCATTGATGGTAACAGCCGTGAGGTATTCGACCTGACTGTCACAACTGAGAAAATCGTGGTCCGGAAAGGTCGCCAGGGAGGAGTAAAGTCCCCAGTCAGCTTTCGGTATGTTCCATCTCGAAGGACGTGGGGATGGGGAGTGGTGCAGGAGACGAACGACACAGGGGAAGTGGTCGCTCGAATAGGTGTCAGAAAGGACATACCACTCGAACCGACGGGCAAGAGTGGTAGAACAGATCGAGAGGTCCAAGTGGGAGTAGGTATGAGTAGAGTCCGAGAGGAATGTCGGGGCGCCAGTATTGAGGCAGACAAGATTGAGATGGTTGAAGACATCCGCCAAGAGAGAGCCTCTTTGACAGGATGCAGGAGAGCCCCAAAGGGGATGATGGGCATTGAAGTCGCCAAACAATAAAAACGGCGGGGGAAGCTGAACAATCAGGTGCACCATGTCAGCCCGACTAACAGCGGATGACGATGGAGTGTAGATGGTACAATCTGAAAAAGTAAAAGCAGAAAGAGTAATACGGACAGCTATTGCTTGGAGTGGGGTGGTCAATGGAATGGGATGGTAATAGACATCGTCCCAAACGAGCAACATGACCCCACCATGAGCTGGGATACCGTCCACAGGAGTGAGGTCATACTGCTCCGAGGTATAGTGGGTAAAGGCAATACGGTCAGTTGGGCGCAACTTGGTTTCCTGGAGACCAAGGACGAGCGGACAGTGCAGGCGGAGGAGCAGTTGTAATTCCTCCCGATTAGATCGAATACCTCTTATGTTACAATGTAACAAGGCCATCGCTAGTCAAAAAAGACGGGGAACGAGACGGGGGAAGAGCTGGTCACCTCGACGGCCCCGGAGGGCCAGGTTTCGAGGGAACAACGCTACAACCGGCGGGAGGCGGATCCTGTTCCATCGAGTCGTCGCCAGCTGCAGCCACTGTCCCTGGTGGTGTAGGAGGGGCAGCATCATTTGCCGACGAGAGGTCAGCTGAGCGCCTGGCAGCAGAGCGTCCCGGCGAAACTGAGGAGGGCCGAGAGCAGCGACTCACCGATGAAGCGTCAGACGAAACGCGCCGGGGTGGAGAGGGGGATAGAGACTTCTTCTTGGAGGCCTTCTTGGATGTCCGAGGAGGCACAGGGATGGTGGGCTGGACCCGAAGAAGGTCCTCATGCGCGGGGTCCGTTTTGGAATGCCGGACCTTGGAAGCTGGGGTCCGGAACGTTTCCCCGATGGACGCCTGAGAAGAGGATCGCTTCTCAGGCGGCGGGGGGGGGGGGGGAGAGGAGGAGAAGGAAGGGTGGCCCCTGGGGCAGAGGGGGCGGGGGCCACGGGGGAGGAGGATTTGGAAGCGAGGGATTTGGGAGGTGGAGGCAGAGACCCTGGATGGGGGGAGGAGGTGGGAGGGGGACAGGATAGGGGTGAGGATACCGCGGAAGGAGTGGACACAACTGAGGCAAACGAAGTGGTCAATGGCACGGGATGGAGGCGGTCATACTTCTTCCTGGCCTCAGAATAAGAGAAACGATCCAAAGTTTTGAGTTCTTGTATCTTCTTCTCCTTCTGATATGGGGTGCATGTATGTTCCTCACGAAGAGGACGTCCACAATCGCCACAAAGGGGCTCAGCCTCACACCGTGACGACATGTGCCCAAAGCGCAAACACCGAAAACAGCGCATAGGAGGCGGGACATAACGTCGCACGTCGCACCGGTAGCACATCACCTTTACCTTCTCCGGGAGAACGTCCCCCTCGAAGGCGAGTGTGGTGTCACTGCCAGACACCACACTTGCTAGGTGGTAGCCTTTTAAATCGGCCGCGGTCCGCTAGTATACGACGGACCCGCGTGTCGCCACTGTCAGTAATTGCAGACCGAGCGCCACCACACGGCAGGTCTAGAGAGACGTACTGGCACTCGCCCCAGTTGTACGGACGACTTTGCTAGCGACTACACGGACGGAGACTCTCTCATTTGCCGAGAATATAGATAGCATAGCCTTCAGCTAAGTCAATGGCTACGACCTAGCAAGGCGCCATTAACAGTATATTGCATGTATCTAAAGAGTCTAACTTGTATCGCCAAGAGCAATGTTCACCAATTGTGGATTAAAGTTAAGTATTCCAGCAGCTACGTACTTTTCTTTATAGCATTCATTACGTATCCTGTTTCAGACCTCACGCCATCCTGCGTGAGTTTAAGCGCGTACCTTTCGGTTACCCATCACTGTGGACTGGCTGTCTTGTCAGTCCACAACAGCGAGGATAAAGGCGCCGGTGTCGATGCGACGGTCTTTGGGGCCGCGCTAGACTCGCCGGACGAAATGCACGCCTCGGCGCTTCAGGTTGGCCCTGAGCTCCTCATCAGATTGCAGCAGGAGGTCCAGATGAAAAATAACCCCCTGCGTCCTATTTAGTGCCAGATGCTGGACAATGGACACTGGGATGTCCCCTAGGCGGTCGCACGCCTGGAGCGCCGCCGACTGTGGGGCGGAGGCGGTCTTTATAAGAACGGACCCCGAACGCATCTTACTGAGAGCCTCGATTTCCCCGAAGATGTCCTCAATGTGCTGAACAAAGAACATGGGCTTGGAGGTGGCGAACGTCCCCCCATCGGTTCGAGAACAGGCCAAATAGCGGGGGAAGTACTTCGCCCCAAGCCGGCAGGCCTGTCCCTCCTCCCAGGGAGTGGCCAAGGGGGAAAGGGCAGGAGAACCAGAACTAGAGACAGTACCTTTCCTTTTGAAAGACTCGGCCGCAGAGCGACCTGGTACGTGTTGACGTTTCATCTGTGAAACGTGCGCCCCGATACCCAGCCTCAGCTAGGGCCACCTGGCAGGATGACCGTTGCCGGGAGTCCTGATGCCCCAAGGAGACGGGCATCTACTCCTTGGCCGACGTGGGGAGGGTGCAGCTCAGGTATCGGCAGTACGATTCCTGCGTTGTCAGGGGGCTACAACCTAGAGGGTACATGACGACCCCACCACAACGGGCTGGCTACCGTGCTGGATTTCTGGTGCCATGGAAAGTCCATCATGATCGTAGGTGCAGATGGGGACGCACTATGGGCGTAACTTGTACAATCCATCAGGCGTTTAGGCCCAATTTGAGGAATAGTGGGTATGGTTACAACGCCGGTACAATGCTGAGTGCCTAGGTCTTAGTGCACTGAGGACCAGTGGTACGCCACGTAAGGCGTCCTTCCCCAAAAGGCTCGTACGTCTGTAGAATTTTGAAAAATGGAGGTCAAACCCCAAGGGGGACCATCACATGGAAGGCTGAAACGGTTGAAACTCCTTTTAGTCGCCTCTTACGACAGGCAGGAATACCTCGGGCCTATTCTTACCCCGGACCCGCAGTGGGAGTTATGTACTCGATGTACGCAGCTGCTTTATTCAATATGTAAAACCAAATAATAATACTTATTTTGCTTGAATACGTTCATGAAAAAAAATTAACCCATTTTCATGACATTAGCACAAAGAAATAAACCAAAGCAATGTGGGGTTTCAGAAATACAGAAGAATTGTTACACAATAAGTCCCCCGTCGGAAAAACATTTAAAAATGCGCACTGCTTCAACAAAGCCGCTACTAGCAAGTTTTGATTGTGCTTTGAGAGACGAAAGACACGTCGATGGGGGATAGAGACATCAAAGAAAGCTAGACCAACACTTCAGTGCCTTTGAAATACACTGAAACGCCAGAGAAACTGGCATAGGCCTGCGTATTCAAATACACAGAGATGTAAACAGGCAGAATACGGCGCTGCGGTCGGCAGCACCTATATAAGACAAGTCTCTGCACAGTTGTTACATCGGTTACTAGTGCTCTACAAAGGCAGGTTATCAAGATTTTAGTTTGAACGTTGTGTTATAGTCGGCGCACGACCGATGGGACACAGCATCTACGAGGTAGCGATTAAGTGGGGATTTTTCCCCTTACGACCATTTCACGAATGTACCGTGAGTAACAGGAATCCGGTAAAACACGAAATATCCGACAACGCTGCGGCCGGAAAAATATCCTGCAAGAACGGTACCAACGACGACTGAAGAGAATCGTTCAACGTGCCAGAAGTGCAGCCCTTCCGCAAATTGCTACAGATTTCAGTGCTGGGCCATCAACAAGTCTCAGCGTGCGAACCATTCAATGAAACATCATCGATATGGTCTTACGGAGCCGGAGGACCACTTGTGTACCCTTGATGACGGCACGGCACAAGAATTTTCGCCTTGCCTGGACCCGTCAGCACCGACATTGGACTGTTGATGATTGGAACCATATTGCCTGGCCGGACGAGTCTCGTTTCAAATTGTATCGAGCGGATGAACATATAGGGAGACAACCTCATGATCCATGGACGCTGCATGTCAGCAGGGGACTGTGGAAGCTGGTGGAGACTCTGTAATGGTGCGGGGCGTGTGCAGTTGGAATGATATGGGGCCCCTCATACGTCTGAATACACCCTCGTACTCGTACGGATTTCTGGACACTCCTGCAAGATTCATGGAGTCAGTCCATGCCACATCGTGCTGCGACACTTTGCGAGGGCCCTACACGATATTAGGCAGGTGTACTAGTTAATTTGGCTCTTCAGTGTGTACTGAAATATTTCATGAATGTAAAGTTTTTCCTCAAGCACGAGCAATGGTGGATTAAAGGAGGACAACGCTGCAAAAATTTATGCTGAATTGGTGGAAGCATACGCAGCATAGACCAATCATACGCTTCTTGTGTGGCCAGACAGGTCTGAATGACGAAGAACAGGATGGGAGATCCTCTCTCCGTGAATAACCGGGAATCAAAAGCGTAGTGGTAGCCTTCGAGCTAGAAGACCGGCGTATCACAAACGAGACAATTGTGGAAAAAAGTCAAAATCAATTCATGGATCAGTTTTGAATATCTTGCACTACACTTTGAACACGAAAAAGTCGTTCCCCACTGGGTTTCGCGATTGCCGACACTCATACAGAATGTCCACCGAACTGAGGGGGCAGCGGAAACGTTGCAGCTGATTCAGTCCGGTCCAGATGACTTTTTTAGTCGCCTAATAACCATGGACGAGTGTTCGGTCCGTTGCTATGACCCCAAGCAAAGCAAGGAGAGGAAACATGTGGATAAACAACCGCTAGGAAAGGGGAAGACGCAACCATCTTCGGGCAAGATGATTGTGGGTGTTTTTTGTGACTACCATGGTGTCATGCCTACAATTATGCTCGCAAAGGACAACCATCACAGAGTAATACTACTAAAAATTGCAGAGGGAGGCTTTCGAGAAAAAGCGTCACGGGAAGCTCCAGCTCGATCTACACAGGATACAACCACAAGGTGCTTGTTTGAGCTATCAGATTTTATTTCAGATCCCCATACTCTCTTAACATGACACACCCACAGTGGATACTTCTTCTTTTCTCGGGTGAAGAAACCATTGCATGGCAGGCATTTGTAGAATGACAAGGTGGTGATTTTGGTATGTACCGTTTCCTGAACGGCCAAATTACAGACTCATACAACCAAGCTCTCTGACAAGTCAGCCAGCTTCGAGAAAAATGAAATGTGTCATATTGAAGGGCTCTTATGTAGAGAAGAACTGACACCACCAGCAAGTTTCGTGATTGCATTTTTATTTAAACTTTGTGGTATTTTAAAACTTTATTACTGCCCCTCGTGCAAAATGTAATATTATACAAGCGCTCAGCAGTAGTATCCATCTGCTAGTGTTACCAACTTGACACATCGGTCACAGTTCCACAGGAAGCCAGTCTTAAACTACCCACATAAGACGTTACTTAGAAAGCATACTGAATACCTGAGCACAGGATTTTCTATTAAATCACGTCGTCTTTGACTGGCGATCTCTGCTTCGCTCTTTGTTTAAGGCGTCACTGGAGGAGCACGTGGTAGAAGCTTCGCTTCTGGGCCCGAAGCCATTACTTTTCTTGGAATTTATTTTATTTGTCCTCCTAAAGCTAAGAACACCTCGTTTCCTTCCTCTCACGAATGCAAATTCCTTGGCAATAAGAGGGATCAAATCTAAGTTCTTCGTGTGTCAGTGTGAGACTCAGACTGCCGGACCAGGAAGGTAGATAAGAATAGGCATCTGGTCCAGGCACACATCGTGCTTAATCTCTGAATTATATTCTACTTCTATTTCCTTTCTGCGTCTCAAGTGTTCTTGGAGACCGATAATTAGTTCTTGAACTCCACAGCAGCTAGAAGGTGAAGGTTTGTGAAAATCCTTTGTAATTTTTTTTATTCATTTATTTAATGGTTCGATGGCTTAGTGGATAAGCGTCAGACTGCAAATCCAAACACTTTGCTTTTAATTTTCTAGGGCTTCTCTACTGGCCATTTAGGAAAAAATAATCGATGAAATTTTTTTGTGTATATGTAAAATGTCCTCCCCCCTCTCCATGAACCATGGACCTTGCCTTTGGTTGGGTGGCTTCTGTGTGGTTCCTAAAGAGTGGCACCTGCCTTTCAATAGCTGCAGCGGCAAGATTATGGATGATTGACTGATCTGGCCTTGTAGCATCAACCAAAACGGCCTTTCTGTGCTGGTAGTGCGAATGGCTGAAAGCAAGGGGAAACTACAGCTGTAATTTTTCCCGGCGGCACGCAGCTCTGCTGTATGGTCAAATGATGATGGCATCCTCTAGGATAAAATATTCTGGAGGTAAAATAGTCCTCCATTACGATCTCCAGGCGGTACTACTCGGGAGGATGTCGTCATCAGGAGTAACAAAACTGGCGTTCTACAGATCGGAGAGTAGAATGTTAGAACCCTTAACTGAGCGGGTAGGTTAGAAAATTAAAAAAAAGGAGATGGATAGGTCGAAGTTAGATATAGTGGAAATTAGTGAAGTTCGGTCGCAGGAAGAACAGGATTTCTGATCGTCTAAATACAGGTATATAAATACAAAATTAAATAGAGGTGTTGCAAGAGTAGATTTAATAATGATTAAGGAGATAAGAATTGGGGAGAAAAGAAATTTGTAGTACAACCTGATTAGAACAAGTGATTGGTTGGTAGGACACATTCAGAGACACCAATGTTCACCGATTTGGTACTAGAGGGAAGTGTGTGTGTGGGTCGGGGGGGGGGGGGAGGTAAAAATTGTAGAGGAAGACCAAGAGATGAATACAGTAAGCAGATTAAGAAAGATTTAGGTTGCAGTAGTTATTCAGTATTCAGAGATGAAGAGGCTTTCACAGGTTGGAGTAGCATGGAGAGCCTCATCAAACCAGACTTTGGACTGAATACCACAACAAAAACATGAAAAGTGAGCGGATTTGACGTCGTGTAGACGCGAGAAAATTGTAGGAACGCCATATAACATACTGGGTTGCTCAGACCAAAAGCTGGAAGAAGAAAGGGGACAACAAACATGTCACAAGGAGAAGTATGTCGTAAGGTCGAATCCGTACCAAGTTTCGACTTGCTTTTTCAACATACAATAATCATCACCATTGGAGAAACTCACGCTACCCGTGGGAAAACAATCTGGGAGCAAAATGACAGCGAAATCTGGTCATCTGGATTATAGTGACAGAAATGTGGCTTCTAAGCTACCACTCACATGAAATACTATGAACAGTTTTCATACAACAGTATTAAAATTTCGACCATACACTAACGTGTGACACAAAGAACAGACTGTGATGAAGACCGAAAGGAAAGGGCCAATTGCGAGAGTAGCAGGGTAAAGCCGATACAAGCACAATTTACATTAATGCCAAATTACCTCCCCTTTTCCCAGTCTGGTACAAAGTTGGAGTGGTAGATATGGAAATGTCACAATTTAATTAAGAAAATTAATCAGTTTAATTAGGCAAATTAGCCCTCTATCCCCCATATCCCTTTGTTCCCCATCCCCACTCCTACCCTTCTCCAAGTCCCTACCCCTTCCCCATTTGACCTATTGGCAGGCATTTCGAATTATGGCGAGAAGTCAGAATTTTGGCATGAAATGCAAAAAAATTGTGAGAATTTCAAAATGGCGAGAATTTCTTTGCCCCTAACTGTTCTGACGTGACTCCCCCACCCCCACGCGAGAATTGGTGGAAAATACAAAATGACAGGTGGGCTTCCGGGACTCGAACCCCAGTCTTTCTGGTTGGAAAGCCCAAGTGCACCCCCTACACAGGGTCAGTTTCTATCCAGCTGTGGGACGGGAAGGTTAGGTTAGTGTATTTTATTAATTTTGGGTGGGAGACTGAAGTAAATATCAGTTCTAATTAGTAATTAATGTTAAAGATCGGCCCTAATTACAGAACTATATGCATGGCGCTACACAAGGAGCGCCTAAAATCGCAATATAGCTCAAATCTTGACGATTTCATACAACCGGTGTTATCTTGCCAGGAAGAAATTCACAATACCACTCGAAACTAGTGGCAGGAGTACTCAAAATAAATATTATCTCTACATAGGATAATCCTTTCACCTACAAGTTGCTCCACCTGTGAACTGGCAGGAAAAAGCCTTGAGAGGAAGATAGTATCTTTATTTTTGTCAGGAAATGTCTTCTACTGACGAGATGTTGATTTTGGACAGAGAGGAGTTTAATAAGTGTATTACAAGTAAGCAAAGAGCTGAGGACTATGTCTACAGCCTCCGACATGAGAAATGGAAGGAGCTGACAATGGATGAGCGTGGGGGGAATGCTTTTCAGCAAATAATGGTGATGCAGCGGATATGGGCAGAAGATGCAGTTTGCAACTCATAGAGACTATTGTCTGTGCTGAAGCTGTTCGTGTTTCAGAAACGACCAGTCAATCCACAGTGCAGGAGATGACTTGGCATGCCCACAACCACCTATTTTCACTGACCGTGTGTGTGTGTCTCACTGTTTGACGTTGGAGTTTGCTACAGACGCCTCCCGCTGAATTGCTTGACAATCTATCTGCAGCCCTGGTGCTAGATATTCAAATAAACGGTGCTCTCTTTATTTCTCGACAAAGTCATCCTATTCCACTTCCCCCGAGATGTCAGCTCGGTACAGCCACTGAGTTCCTTGTACACTGATACATCGTAAGAAGGCATAGGGCAGAAAACAGTCACTCAGATGTTAGGAGGGCTAAAACACACTACAACTGATGGAAAAAGCTTCACTATTGTAATTACACAACGAAATTGTCGTGAAAGAAATGAGCACTCCTAAACAATGATTCACAGAGCAACACACATACTGGGATTGACTAAATCATTGTAATGACAAAACAACCACAAAAACTGACCCAAAAAGAAACCGCCCTCAAAAGATCGCACCAGGAGAGAAGGGTGGCAGCTGCACATGTATTCTTCATTGATGTGTGGTCACGAACTAATCAGCTTAGAGCCAGTCCTCCCTCCCCCCACCCCTACCACCCCTCATCTACATCTACATCTACATTTATACTCCGCAAGCCACCCAACGGTGTGTGGCGGAGGGCACTTTACGTGCCACTGTTATTACCTCCATTTCCTGTTCCAGTCGCGTATGGTTCGCGGGAAGAACGACTGTCTGAAAGCCTCCGTGCACGCTCTAATCTCTCTAATTTTACATTCGTGATCTCCTCGGGAGGTATAAGTAGGGGGAAGCAATATATTCGATACCTCATCCAGAAACGCACCCTCTCGGAACCTGGCGAGCAAGCTACACCGCGATGCAGAGCGCCTCTCTTGCAGAGTCTGCCACTTGAGTTTATTAAACATCTCCGTAACGCTATCACGGTTACCAAATAACCCTGTGACGAAACGCGCCGCTCTTCTTTGGATCTTCTCTATCTCCTCCGTCAAACCGATCTGGTACGGATCCCACACTGATGAGCAATACTCAAGTATAGGTCGAACGAGTGTTTTGTAAGCCACCTCCTTTGTTGATGGACTACATTTTCTAAGCACTCTCCCAATGAATCTCAACCTGGTACCCGCCTTACCAACAATTAATTTTATATGATCATTCCACTTTAAATCGTTCCGCACGCATACTCCCAGATATTTTACAGAAGTAACTGCTACCAGTGTTTGTTCCGCTATCACATAATCGTACAATAAAGGATCCTTCTTTCTATGTATTCGCAATACATTACATTTGTCTATGTTAAGGGACAGTTGCCACTCCCTGCACCAAGTGCCTATCCGCTGCAGATCTTCCTGCATTTCGCTACAATTTTCTAATGCTGCAACTTCTCTGTATACTACAGCATCATCCGCGAAAAGCCGCATGGAACTTCCGACACTATCTACAAAGTCATTTATATATATTGTGAAAAGCAATGGTCCCATAACACTCCCCTGTGGCACGCCAGAGGTTACTTTAACGTCTGTAGACGTCTCTCCATTGATAACAACATGCTGTGTTCTGTTTGCTAAAAACTCTTCAATCCAGCCACACAGCTGGTCTGATATTCCGTAGGCTCTTACTTTGTTTATCAGGCGACAGTGCGGAACTGTATCGAACGCCTTCCGGAAGTCAAGAAAAATAGCATCTACCTGGGAGCGTGTATCTAATATTTTCTGGGTCTCATGAACAAATAAAGCGAGTTGGGTCTCACACGATCGCTGTTTCCGGAATCCTTGTTGATTCCTACATAGTAGATTCTGGGTTTCCAAAAACGACATGATACTCGAGCAAAAAACATGTTCTAAAATTCTACAACAGATCGACGTCAGAGATATAGGTCTATAGTTTTGCGCATCTGCTCGACGACCCTTCTTGAAGACTGGGACTACCTGTGCTCTTTTCCAATCATTTGGAACCCTCCGTTCCTCTAGAGACTTGCGGTACACGGCTGTTAGAAGGGGGGCAAGTTCTTTCGCGTACTCTGTGTAGAATCGAATTGGTATCCCGTCAGGTCCAGTGGACTTTCCTCTATTGAGTGATTCCAGTTGCTTTTCATCCGCCCTCTTCTCACCTCAGGAAGGGATACGGGCATGTTCTAGCTTGTCGCTGATGGTACACAAAGAGATCCATCTGGTGACAGTGATACACTGCTCCGGGCTGCGGAAATCGTCACACATGCACAAAAGACTCAAGAACAGGACGCTTCCTTCAAGCCGAGCAGCAGGATTTCCGATTTCTCGGAAACAACGAAATTCCTGATAACAATAGGCCATGACTCCGCTGGGCCACGGAGCAAAGCGAGATAAATGAGGACTATCCGAACCGCGTGTTGTTTGTCTAGCTGTGCAGCTGCGGCTACGTATGAGGCACGATCCATTGCTGCCAGTGGCACCTCCTCATGCATTCCCCAATCTGAGAGAGACAGAAACACTTCAGTGTAATTGTATTTAATGTCAAAGGACCTTTCACAAGCGAGCCTCTATTAAAACGATAATAAAAGTCATGTTCCCATGAAAACAGGTGCAGTCCATTTCATTTTAGACTTACGAGAAAAACCGGTGTAGGATTTAGGTTCGATTACAGCATACAGTTCACATCTCTCTCTCTCTCTCTCTCTCTCTCTCTCTCTCTCTCTCTCTCTCTATTCCAACCTCCCGTTATTCTGTGACATCCAACGACGTGAAAAAAAAGCCTGCACTGCTGCCGATTACAGGTCAGCAAACTGCAGAGATCAGAGCTCCATCGCGATACACGTGACAGATGTATTAACTTATCTCACATCTCCCATACATATCCACCCTGAACCATTCCAGACGAGTCAAGTAACATTACAGAATACAGCCTTTCAAGCTGTATGTTCAAATGTAGAGAAAAACAATCATTTTACGTTCAACAACAAGAAGCTACAATTCAAGAAGTCGTGTTGTTTTGTATACTATGGCAGGTCCCATTTTACCGATGCAATGTTATATCACACTGTCATTTACGAAATGTAAAAAAAAAAAAAAATCTTGTGAGCATGCCTTGTAACAGAACCTCCTAGTGTCAACTAGTAGAGATCCTTATAAAATTCCTCTAATATATCAAAAACAAATACCGTCGTCGTGCTGAAATCTGACATTTTTGCTCCATAACTCGCCTCTACCGACCTGTGTGTAAAGTTTGTGTCACCTGTATTTGAAGAAGAAAACTACACCAAGCAGACCATCATTCGCAATAGCAACAGATTCTTGTGTTGTAATTTCGTAATCTATTTCATCATCATAGTGCACCCTTGTCTCATGTCGGGGAAAAACTATCATTTATAGGTTCCACAACGAGCTATAATTAAGGTCGTGGCTACTTTATAATTAGTCGTTATTAAGTATAAAACAAAACAGGACGTATGGTAATACATATTTTTAAATACACCATCGTGACGATAATAAATAAAGTAGTCATGATCGACGACAATAGATAGAGTCAATTTCTATTAGTTTTATGAGCAAAATCGGTATAGTTTGAGAGCACTCTCTGTGTTCAGATTACAGATTTTCATGCACTTCGCCATTACATACATTGCAGATGTACGAAATAGCGATACGAATCAGCATCTATACAATCATAACATCAAGAGTAGGTAAAAAAATTACGAACTACCTGCACCCATACTTTAACCTGTCATATCTCTCCTTGTAATGGGATCCCCTAACGACGCCCTGTAACATTTTAGAGCGTCTCTCTTCAGATGTATCGAAAAACAAATACCGTCAACGTGCTGACATCAACCAAATTTACTCCGTAACTTGCTTTCATGGACCTACACGTGTGTGTAAAGTTTTGTCACCTGTGTAGAAATGAAAACAATATCCAGCATGCTGTCATTCGCAATAGATGATTCTTGTGTTACAGCAATAGGTAAAAGACGTACAGGTGGTCCGTCTCGAAGAGGCCAGAGCACTACATTCTCATATTACACATGTACATGGTCACTGTTCTGATGTTGACCATGCTAGCTAATGAGGAAGCAGAATGCTTCCCAATTTCTGTATCGTCTCTCAAACACGTGTCCACTACTTTGCGAGTACCATATACTAAATGGGAATGCGGATGATGTACAGTACGTCAATTCGGTCGCATACACCAAAGTATACCAGAGAGCGTCCTATACCGATGCAGTTTGGCTATCTACATACGCTAAGTGTTCAAAAGTATCCTGACACCCACAAAAACATACGTATTTCTTATTAGGTGCATTGTGCTGCCACCTACTGTCAGGTGCTCCATATCAGCGACCTCAGCAGTCATTAGACATCGTGAGAGAGCAGAATGGGACGCTCTGCTGAACTCACGGACTTCGAACGTGGTCAGGTGATTGGTTGTCACTGGTGTACACGAGATTTCCATACTCCTAAACATCCATAGGTCCACTGTGATAGTGAAGTGGAAACGTGAGGCGACGAGTACAGCACAAAAGTATACAGGCCGACCTCGTCTGCTGTCTGACAGAGACTGCCGACAGTTGAAGAGGGTCGTAACGTGTAATAGGCAGACATCTATCCAGACAATCAAACAGGAATTCCAAACTGCATCAGGATCCACTGTAAGTACTATGACAATTAGGCGGGAAGTGAGAAAACTTGGATTTCATGGTCGAGCGGCTGCTCATAAGCCACACATCACGCCGATAAATGCCAAACGACGCCTCGCTTCGTGTAAGGAGCGTAAACATAGGACAATTGAACAGTGGGATAACGTTGTGTGGAGTGACGAATCACGGTAAACACTGTGGCGATCCGATGGCAGGGTGTGGGTATGGCGAATGCCCGATGAACGTCATCTGCCAACGTGTGTAGTGCCAACAGTAGAACTCGGAGGCGGTGCAGTTATGATGTGATCGGGTTTTTCATGGAGTGGCTTGCACCCCTTATTGTTTTGCGTGACACTATCACAGCACAAGCCTACTTTGAAGCACCACCTTGCTTCCCACTGTTGAAGAGCAATTCGGGGATGGTGATTGCATTGTTCAACACGCTCGAGCACCTGTTCATAATGCACGGCTTGCGGCGGAGTTGTTACACGACAGTAACATCCCTGTAATGGACTGGCCTCCACAGAGTCCTTATCTGAATCCTATAGAACACCTTTGGGATGTTTTTGAACTCCTACTTCGTGCCAGGCCTCACCGACCGACACTGATACCTCTCCTCAGTACAGCACTCCGTGAAGAATGGACTGCCATTCCCCAAGAAACCTTCCAGTATCTGATGGAACGTATGCCTGAGAGAGTGGAAGCTGTCATCAAGGCTAAGAGTGGGCCAACACCAAACTGAATTCCAGTATTACCGATGGAGGGTGCCACGAACTTGTAAGTTCTTTTCAGCCAGGTGTCCGCATGCTTTTGATCACATAGTGTATTTTTCGCACATGGATCATAGTGCAGAATTGACGATTATGTCTGGCCATCTTTCGCTATGTGGATGGGAGTCACAGAATATTCTCGCATGCGTTGGATAAAACCGGAGATTGAAAGATCTCCATGCATTGTCCTTGACCAACCCTCCCTGCAACGCAGTCGCCTATTTCATTTGCAGCTGACCAGGTTTCGGAGGGTACTATACCCAGTACATTCCACATCTCGCGAGGCGACAGAGTGAGCTGAGTCTGTAGCTGCTGTTCGGTGAAGACTGTTCTGCGGCAGCCTTACTGTCGGTAGCCATCCAAGTGGACAAGATCTCTCAAGATGCGTGCATGTCGAGGAGGTATACATCCGTTATGGGTATATGGTAGGCACGAGTGTGTTGTGGCCACATAGTAGATGGTTAAGAAGGAACGTGCGGTTTATGCACGATGGAGTTCCAGATGGATGGGGTTTGAAAGATTTTACGTAAATCAACTGTGTTATCAATTCTGGAGTATTATTCTAGTGTCTGGGTCAGTACCAAAAAGGTACTGGCGAGAATAAATGATGCTAGAGATTAAGCACACACACTCCTAAGGCTACACGATTCTGCTCTTAAAAACTCTAGAATGTTAAATAAAACTTCGCCTGAATAGGCCATGAGGGCGTAACGGTACCGACCGGCTGCCATGTCATCCTCAGACCACAGTCGTCACTGGATGCAGATATGGAGTGGCATGTGCTCAGTACTCCGCTCTGCCTTCAGTATGTCAGTTTAAAGCCAAATGTTTCCTGAAGTTTTAGTCATGCTCAATGCAACCCTCTTAAAAGTCTAATGCAGGATAGATTTGTCCAACATCTGACATACAACCTCCATGAAAGTTTTCTATCCCAGTCACTACGGTGACAAACCTTAAGATTAGAATACTACTTCTATCCAAACTAATCTGTTCTCCTAGGGACTGACCGAGCTTTTCCTCACTAGGAAGGTACTGTCGGTGTATACATGTTTTTAAGTCGGGAACGTATGTTCCTTCAGTCACATTTCCCTTTACAGTCGTGGTTACTAGCAGCAGTAGCGGTTCTGACGGATGTGATGATGCTTCATTAGGAAACAGAGCGAGGAAAAACGTCACGAATATTTTCGTTAGTTGATACATTGAGTTACCACCCACACCCTGCTGCATGAACATCCACACGAAGAAACAGCATCTTCTTATGAGGGAGTAAACGCCACTATCAGTAGCCAAAGAATATGTAACAGTCTTATTGCTACTCACAGTATCATCATCAGGGCTCTGGTGGCCTTCCTCTTGCATACTGAACTCATGGTCTGATGCTAGGTAGTTTTACTCATGTATAGGATAATATAGCAATTTCTTCTTAACACTACGTCCTTAGAATACCCCATCATCACAGTATTGAGGCACATATATGTGGCATCAGTCCACTCTCCTACAGAACACCCTACCGAATGGCTTAAGTATGTTAAGCACACTGATTCATCTCCTCAGTAGTTACGGAATAACGTTGCTTGTGAGAACTAACCGTAATTCGGTAATATCTATGTTCGACTGCATGTGTGAAAACACTGTCCTGGACTGGGATACATATGCTTCACCTGCTTTAATGTAGTGGTTCTGTGTGATACTTATATCGTCTGTGTTGAAGTATGTGTTACGAAAACCTATGCTGTTTACAGGGGGAGGGGGGATTAAAACTGAATGCAAACAGAAAATAATTTTTAACCTTTTCTCGGTCTTGAGGGTTCCCGGCATTTCATGATATATTTTCTCTAATTTTATGTATTCTCAGCCAATTTACGTAATTTTACTAGGGTTTCGCGATTTTACATATTTCGTCGTATCTCCCTCAGTTTTACGTATTTACCATCAATTTATCGCAATTATAACAGTTTGTCCTCGATTTTTACTGATTTTATGTCTTTTTCATATTTTTTGATAGTTTTCCATACGTATATGCTCATATTGGTAACATACCCTTGAGTTGTTTGATTTTCTACAAGGATATTTGTGCGTCTTATACACTAACCTACTAAAAATATCCTAAGAATTCCCCTCTTCCCGATAATCTATATGCATGCATTTTGGATAGAACGATCATGAAAAACAAAGAAACGGAAACAATTCCTTGTACTGCTACGATACATCGGAGGGCCTGTCTACAGACTCATGTAGTGATGCACTTGATGGAAACTCAGTGTCTGGAAACAGCTTTACATGTTCATGTGACTTCCTTTCTGTCGTGTGGGAATTTGCAACAGGGAGTTGACATGTGTACAGAGTTGATTTCTGTTGGTGTTCGTATGATTCTCCTATAGGTACTGTATATGCTCTTATTGCTTACCAGGTGAGCTTCAGCACTTCTATTTATACCTTCCAACTCTGGTACGTTCCCACAACTCTGTCAGGACATCTATAATCTCCACATTTCGAGTAATTTTTTTTGCTCTAATAATAAGTCAGGACACTTATAAACTGTAAACTTCGGGTTATCGTTTTTTACTCTAGTAATAAGCTATTCATTAGTTGAGAATGTGTCGGCTCCACACAAGAACGTCGGCCGTACGAGTTTCCCTTGTCCCTACCTACAGAGTGCGTCTCACCGGCAGCATAATTCATAAACGAACAGTTAACAAGTTATAAGTTTGAACTGTAACCGTCCGCCTCTGACAGCTCTACACACATACACAGAGGGACTCTGCATGCGTATTATCAATTTCGATTTCAACCACTTGTACGTTATTTTCGACAGTGCTACAGCTTTGCAAATAGCGAAATACTTCTCGCAAAATGGTTCTGTAAGGGATGTAAGCACATTTAAATT